>NC_139026.1:59156630-59882679 GCF_964662115.1 Mustela nivalis
GCAACTATTTTTGTTTACTTTTTAAAAAAATTTTGGGGTCACTTTCAGTTTCTTTTTCTGTTTATTTATTTTCCTCTTTTTTATTATTTATTTATTTATTTATTTATTTATTTATTTATTTATTTATTTTTCCACAGTCCATGCCACCTAAATCCTTCACCAGTTTTTTTTTTAATTTTTTAATTTTTTAAAAATTTTATAAAAATATATTTTTATCCCCAGGGGTACAGGTCTGTGAATCACCAGATTTACACACTTCACAGCACTCACCAAAGCACATACCCTCCCCAATGTCTGTAATCCCACCCCCTTCTCCCAAAGCCCCTCTCCCCAGAAACCTTCAGTTTGTTTTGTGAGATTAAGAGTCACTTATGGTTTGTCTCCCTCCCAATTCCATCTTGTTTCATTGATTCTTCTTCTACCCACTTAAGCCCCCATGTTGCATCACCACTTCCTCATATCAGAGAGATCATATGATAGTTGTCTTTCTCTGCTTGACTTATTTCGCTAAGCATGATACGCTCTAGTTCCATCCCTGTTGTCACAAATGGCAAGATTTCATTTCTTTTGATGGCTGCATAGTATTCCATTGTGTATATATACCACATCTTCTTGATCCATTCATCTGTTGATGGACATCTAGGTTCTTTTCATAGTTTGGCTATTGTGGACATTGCTGCTATAAACATTCGGGTGCATGTGCCCCTTTGGATCACTACATTTGTATCTTTAGGGTAAATACCCAGTAGTGCAATTGCTGGGTCATAGGGCAGTTCTATTTTCAACATTTTGAGGAACCTCCATGCTGTTTTCCAGAGTGGCTGCACCAGCTTGCATTCCCACCAACAGTGTAGGAGGGTTCCCCTTCTCTGCATCCTCTCCAGCATCTGTCATTTCCTGTCTTGTTGATTTTAGCCATTCTGACTGGTGTGAGGTGATATCTCATTGTGGTTTTGATTTGTATTTCCCTGATGCCAAGTGATATGGAGCACTTTTTCATGTGTCTGTTGGCCATCTGGATGTCTTCTTTGCAGAAATGTCTGTTCATGTCCTCTGCCCATTTCTTGATTGGATTATGTGTTCTTTGGGTGTTGAGTTAGCTAAGTTCTTTATAGATTCTGGACACTAGTCCTTGATCTGATATGTCGTTTGCAAATATCTTCTCCCATTCTGTCAGTTGTCTTTTGATTTTGTTAACTGTTTCCTTTGCTGTGCAAAAGCTTTTGATCTTGATGAAATCCCAATAGTTCATTTTTTCCCTTGCTTCCCTTGCCTTTGGCGTTTTTCCTAGGAAGATGTTGCTGTGGCTAAGGTCGAAGAGGTTGCTGCCTGTGTTCTCCTCAAGGATTTTGATGGATTCCTTTCGCACATTGAGGTCCTTCATCCATTTGAGTCTATTTTCGTGTGTGGTGTAAGGAAATGGTCCAATTTCATTTTTCTGCATGTGGCTGTCCAATTTTCCCAGCACCATTTATTGAAGAGGCTGTCTTTTTTCCATTGGACATTCTTTCCTGCTTTCTCGAAGATTAGTTGGCCATAGAGTTGAGGGTCTATTTCTGCGCTCTCTATTCTGTTCCATTGATCTATGTGTCTGTTTTTGTGCCAGTACCATGCTGTCTTGATGATGACAGCTTTGTAATATAGCTTGAAGTCCGGAATTGTGATGCCACCAACGTTGGCTTTCTTTTTCAATATCCCTTTGGCTATTCGAGGTCTTTTCTGGTTCCATATAAATTTTAGAATTATTTGTTCTATTTCTTTGAAAAAGATGGATGGTACTTTGATAGGAATTGCATTAAATGTGTAAATTGCTTTAGGTAGCATAGACATTTTCACAATATTTTTTCTTCCAATCCAGGAGCATGGAACATTTTTCCATTTCTTTGTGTCTTCCTCAATTTCTTTCATGAGTACTTTATAGTTTTCTGAGTATAGATTCTGTGCCTCCTTGGTTAGGTTTCTTCCTAGGTATCTTATGGTTTTGGGTGCAATTGTAAATGGGATTGACTCCTTAATTTCTCTTTCTTCTGTCTTGTTGGTGTAGAGAAATGCAACTGATTTCTGTGCATTGATTTTATATCTTGACACTTTACTGAATTCCTGTACAAGTTCTAGCAGTTTTGGAGTGGAGTCTTTGGGTTTTCCACATATAGTATCATATCATCTGTGAAGAGTGATAATTTGACTTCTTCTTTGCTGATTTGGATGCCTTTAATTTCCTTTTGTTGTCTGATTGCTGAGGCTAGGACCTCTAGTACTATGTTGAATAGCAGTGGTGATAATGGACATCCCTGCCATGTTCCTGACCTTATCAGAAAAGCTTTCAGTTTTTCTCCATTGAGAATGATATTTGCGGTGGGTTTTTCATAGATGGCTTTGATGATATTGAGGTATGTGCCCTCTATCCCTACACTTTGAAGAGTTTTGATCAGGAAGGGATGCTGTACTTTGTCAAATGCTTTGTCATCTATTGAGAGTATCATTTGGTTCTTGTTCTTTTTTTATTGATGTGTTGTATCACATTGACTGATTTGAGGATGTTGAACCAACCTTACAGCCCTGGAATAAATCCCATTTGGTAGTGTTGAATAATCCTTTTAATGTACTGTTGAATCCTATTGGCTAGTATTTTGGTGAGAATTTTCGAATCTGTGCTCATCAAGGATATTGCTCTATAGCTCTCTTTTTTGATGGGATCCTTGTCTGGTTTTGGGATCAAGGTGATG
Source organism: Mustela nivalis (assembly GCF_964662115.1). Classification (NCBI taxonomy): domain Eukaryota; kingdom Metazoa; phylum Chordata; class Mammalia; order Carnivora; family Mustelidae; genus Mustela; species Mustela nivalis. The sequence continues at coordinate 59,159,357 of NC_139026.1, forward strand.
CTGGCCTCATAAAATGAGTTTGGAAGTTTTCCTTCCAATTCTATGTTTTGGAACAGTTTCAGGAGAATAGGAATTAGTTCTTCTTTAAATGTTTGGTGGAATTTCCCCGGGAAGCCATCTGGCCCTGAGCTTTTGTTTGTTTGGAGATTTTTAATGACTGTTTCAATCTCCTTACTGGTTATGTGTCTGTTCAGGCTTTCTATTTCTTCCTGGTTCAGTTGTGGTAGTTTATATGTTTCTAGGAATGCATCCATTTCTTCCAGATTGTCAAATTTGTTGGCGTAGAGTTGCTCATAGTATGTTCTTATAATAGTTTGTATTTCTTTGGTGTTAGTTGTGATCTCTCCTCTTTCATTCATGATTTTATTTATTTGGGTGCTTTCTCTTTTCTTTTTGATAAGTCAGGCCAGGGGTTTATCAATTTTATTAATTCTTTCAAAGAACCAGCTCCTAGTTTCGAAGATTTGTTCTATTGTTTTTTTGGTTTCTATTTCATTGATTTCTGCTCTGATCTTTACGATTTCTCTTCTCCTGCTGGGCTTAGGGTTTCTTTCTTGTTCTTTCTCCAGCTCCTTTAGGTGTAGGGTTAGGTTGTGTACCTGAGACCTTTCTTGTTTCTTGAGAAAGGCTTGTACCGCTATTTATTTTCCTCTCAGGACTGCCTTTGTTGTTTACCACCGATTTTGAACCGTTGTATTTTCATTATCATTTGTTTCCATGATTTTTTTCAATTCTTCTTTAATTTCCCGGTTGACCCATTCATTCTTTAGAAGGATGCTGTTTAGTCTCCATGTATTTGGGTTCTTGCCAAACTTCCTTTTGTGGTTGAGTTCTAGCTTTAGAGCATTGTGGTCTGAAAATATGCAGGGAATGATCCCAATCTTTTGATATTGGTTGAGTCCTGATTTAGGACCGAGGATGTGATCTATTCTGGAGAATGTTCCATGTGCACTAGAGAAGAATGTGTATTCTGTTGCTTTGGGATGAAATGTTCTGAATATATCTGTGATGTCCATCTGGTCCAGTGTGTCGTTTAAGGCCTTTATTTCCTTGGTGATCTTTTGCTTGGATGATCTGTCCATTTCAGTGAGGGGAGTGTTAAAGTCCCCTACTATTATTGTATTGTTGTTGATGTGTTTCTTTGATTTTGTTATTAATTGGTTTATATAGTTGGCTGCTCCCCCGTTGGGGACATAGATATTTAAAATTGTTAAATCTTCTTGTTGGACAGACCCTTTGAGTATGATATAGTGTCCTTCCTCATCTCTTATTATAGTCTTTGGCTTAAAATCTAATTGATCTGATATAAGGATTGCCACTCCTGCTTTCTTCTGATGTCCATTAGCATGGTAAATTCTTTTCCACCCCCTCACTTTAAATCTGGAGGTGTTTTCGGGCTTAAAATGAGTTTCTTGGAGGAAACATATAGATGGGTTTTGATTTTTATCCATTCTGATACCCTGTGTCTTTTGACAGGGGCATTTAGCCCATTAACATTCAGGGTATCTATTGAGAGATATGAATTTAGTGCCATTGTATTGCCTGTAAGGTGACTGTTACTGTATATGGTCTCTGTTCCTTTCTGATCTACCACTTGTAGGCTCTCTCTTTGCTTAGAGGACCCCTTTCAATATTTCCTGTAGAGCTGGTTTGGTATTTGCAAATTCTTTCAGTTTTTGTTTGTCCTGGAAGCTTTTAATCTCTCCTTCTATTTTCAATGATAGCCTAGCTGGATATAGTATTCTTGTCTACATGTTTTTCTGGTTTAGTGCTCTGAAAATATCATGCCAGCTCTTTCTGGCCTGCCGGGTCTCTGTGGATAAGTCAGCTGCCAATCTAATATTTTTACCATTGTATGTTACAGACTTCTTTTCCCAGGCTGCTTTCAGGATTTTCTCTTTGTCACTGAGACTTGTAAATTTTACTATTAGGGGACGGGGTGTGGGCCTATTCTTATTGATGTTGAGGGGCGTTCTCTGAACCTCCTGAATTTTGATGCTCGTTCCCTTTGCCATATTGGGGAAATTCTCCCCAATAATTCTCTCCAGTATACCTTCTGCTCCCCTCTCTCTTTCTTCTTCTTCTGGAATCCCAATTATTCTAATGTTGTTTCGTCTTATGGTGTCACTTACTCTCAAATTCTCCCCTCGTGGTCCAGTAGCTGTTTGTCCCTCTTTTGCTCAGCTTCTTTATTCTCTGTCATTTGGTCTTCTATATCACTATTTCTTTCTTCTGCCTCATTTATACTAGCAGTGAGAGCCTCCATTTTTTATTGCACCTCATTGATAGCTTTTTTGATTTCAACTTGGTTAGATTTTAATTCTTTTATTTCTCCAGAAAGGGATTTTATATCTCCCGAGATGGTTTCTCTAATATCTTCCATGCCTTTTTCGAGCCCGGCTAGAACCTTGAGAATCGTCATTCTGAACTCTAGATCTGACATATTACCAATGTCTGTATTGATTAGGTACCTAGCCTTCAGTACTGCCTCTTGTTCTTTTTTTTGTGGTGAATATTTCTGTCTTGTCATTTTTTCCAGATAAGAGTATATGAAGGAGCAAGTAAAATACTAAAAGGGTGGCAACAACCCCAGGAAAATATGTTTTAACCAAATCAGAAGAGATCCCAAATCGTGAGGGGGGGAGAAAGGGGATAAAAAGAGATTCAAAAAGGAAGAAAGAAAAAAAAAGAAAAAAAAGAGAAAAAAAAGAAAGAAAAGAAAAGAATTAAAAAAAAGAAAACGAATAAAGAAAAATATAAAAAAGAAAAAATATATATATTAGATAAACTAGTTAAAAAATGTTAAAAAAGAAAAGGGTAAAAGTTATAAAAAAAAGTTTTACCAGAAGGCAAGAAAAAAGACAAAAATGAAAAAAAAATTAAATTAACTGCAAGACTAAAAAAAATCACAGGGAGAAAGCCGTGAGTTCCGTGCTTTGCTTTCTCCTCCTCTGGAATTCCGCTCTCCTTGGTATTGAAACTGCACTCCTTGGTAGGTGAACTTGGCCTCGGCTGGATTTCTCGTTGATCTTCTGGGGGAGGGGCCTGGTGTAGTGATTCTCAAGTGTCTTTTCCCCAGGCGGAATTGCACGGCCCTTACCAGGGGCTGGGCTAAGTAATCCGCTTGGGTTTGCTTTCAGGAGCTTTTGTTCCCTGAGCGCTTTCCGAAGAGAGTTCTGGAAGACGGGAATACAAATGGCGGCCTTCTGGTCTCATGCCTGGAGGAGCCGGGAGCCCGGGGCCCCCCTCCTCAGTGCCTCCTCAGAGAACAGCGTCCAGTTACTCCCATCTGCTTGACCTCCGGCCACGCTCCGAGCTCACCGAGCCTGCGACCGGTTCAAGGTAACACCGAGCTGTGAGCTTACTGTCCACTCTGTCTCTGTAGCCAGCTTTCCTGTTCCAATACCTGCAAGCCCCGCGACACTCAGACACCCCCAATCCTTCTGTGACCCTGCAGGACCTGAGGCCACGCTGACCCCGCGTGGGCTTCGCCCCGCTTTAGCCTCTGGAGCGATGTCCCTCAGCGGAACAGACTTTTAAAAGTCCTGATTTTGTGCTCCGTTGCTCCGCCGCTTGCCGGGAGCCAGCCCCTCCCCCCGGGGTCTATCTTCCCGTCGCTTTGGATTCACGTCTCCGCCAGTCCTACTTTTCAGAAAGTGGTTGTTTTTCTGTTTCCAGAATTGCTGTTCTTCTCTTCAATCTGCCGATGGATTTGCAGGTGTTTGCAATCTTTAGATAAGCTATTTAGCTGATCTCCTACTAGCTGAAGTAGTCTCAGCCTGCTACTTCTTCGCCATCTTGACTCCTTCCCCCTTCATTTATTTATTTTTAAAGATTTTATTTGTCTATTTGACAGACAGAGATCTCAAGTAGGCAGAGAGGCAGGCAGGGAGAGAGGGGGAAGCAGGCTCCCTGCCAAACAGAGAGCCTGATACGGGGCTCGATCCCAGGACCCTGGGATCATGACCCGAGCCGAAGGCAGAGGCTTTAACCCACTGAGCCACCCAGGTGCCCCTATTTTCCTCTTTTTAAAAAAATTAACTCCTGGGATGCCTGGGTGGCTCAGTCAGTTAAGCATCTGCCTTTGGCTCAGGTCATGATCCCAGGGTCCTGGGATTGAACCCCTTATGGGGCTCCCTGCTTAGTAGGAAGCCTGTTTCTCCTTCTTCAACTCCTCCTTCTTGTGTTCCCTCTCTCTCTGTCAAATAAATAAATAGAATATTTAAAAAAAATTAATTCCATTATAGTTGCCATAGAGTGTTACATTAGTTTCAAGTGTACAATACAGTGATTCAACAATTCTATTCATTGCTCAGTGCTCATCATGAGACATGTACTGTACTCTTAAACCCCTTCACCTATTTCCCTCATCCCCCCACCCACCTCCCTTCTGGTAACCATCAGTTTGTTCTCTATAGTTAGAAGTCTGTTTTTTGGTTTGTCTCTTTTTTTCCTCCTTTGTTCATTTGTTTTGTTTCTTAAATTCCACATATGAGTGAAAGCATATGGTATTGTCTCTCTAACTGACTTATTTCACTTAGCATTATACTCTCTAGATCCATCCAGGTTGTTGCCAAATGGCATGATCTCATTCTTCTTTTATGGCTGAATAATATTCATATTCAGCAATACATACATGCATGCGTACATCTATATATTGCACTTACCTCATCTATTTATCTATTGAGGGATGTTCAGGCTGCTTCCATAATTTGACTTTGTAAATAATTCTGCAATAAACAGGGATGCATATATCTTTTCAAATTAATGTTTTTGTATTCTTTGAGTAAATACGCAGTAGTAGAATTACTGGATCTTATGGTATTTCTGTTTTTACCTTTTTGAAGAACTTCTGTACTACTTTCCACAGTGACTACATCAGTTTGCATTTCCACCAAAGGCTCATGAGGGTCCCTAGCAACTATTTTCAGTTACAGTTGTTACATTTTATAAATTATAGGGATATAACAAATAACTTGGAATTTATCATAGGTTAGTATTATTTCAGAAGGCAAAATTCTGGTCTGCCAGAAATTAGGGAATTCCTGCCTCCATAATATGTAATTAGGAAATAATCAGAAATATTCCTAACAATATTACTGCATGCTTAGTCTAAATAACAATAAAAATCACAACAACAACTATAATAATAAAATCCATGTAATTAATATGTAAAAGTAAAACAAGTACATGTACCTCAAATTTGGGTTGATTCTACATATACTATATGAAAGAGTGGGTCAAGGAGAAAAAGAGGAAAGAAAAATGCAAAGCTATTGAATGCTTGCATATGTCGAATTCTATGTTGCTCATACTCTGCCTACCTTTCCAGGCTTATCTCATCTGTGTTCTTTCTTTTCATTTAGTTTCCCATACTATGTATTGCTCCCCTGACACAGACTTTCCACACAATTCTCTCTTTTTCAAATGTTCTTCTTGAACATCTTCACTTGGTTAACACAAAATCACCCTTTAGATCACAACTGAATCATCAATCACTTGTTTTTAGAAAAGCCTTCTCTGACAGAGCAAGATCTGTACTATAGGCTCTGAAATCAAGTGCCTCTCTTTCAAAATGATCATTATAGTTGTAACTTTATATTTATTTGTGCTTTTTGATTATTGTCTGACTCTCCTTTTGATTGACTTAATAATAGCTAATTTGTATTAAATATTATCTAGGGAGTATATGTTGTTTAATGTGTTTTATATACATTAACTAATTAAACTTCTTATAGTAACTTAAAGAGTGGATTCATTGTTAATACCACTGTACAGAAAATATTAAGTACATTCTCTAAGTTCACAAACTGGTAAGACAGGATTCAAATCCAGGCTTTACATTCAGAGTACATTCTTTTAATCATTTCATTTGTTGCCTCTTAGGAGCTACAAAAGGATTGATGTTACCACTACTGTATCCTTGAGAATGAGCACAGTGATTGAGTGCAAATTGGTAGAACTTCACTATAAGATATTTTAGCATTATCTATCAAAATGTAAAATGTACTTACATTTTGAACCAGCAATTCTATTTCTAGGGCTACCTTGCACACAAATGGTCCATGTGCTCAAAATACAGGTAGAAGGATATACATTGCTTTACTGTATGTAGGAGCAATATGCTGAGGCAATGGCATGGCAGAGTCAATCAGAAGACTGAATAAATACATCACAATGTATCCATATGAGTAAATACTTTATGGCTATATTAAAATTAGAGGTATATTCCTGACATAAAATGTACCCAATATATAAAGCTAAACAAATAAGTGAGGAACAAAACAGTATATAAAAACTTATTACCATTTTTAAGGTGTATATATGCATGTATATAATCAGAATATCTGGAAAGATACAAGAAATTGTTAATAGTGATTTCCTTTAAGAAGGAGAATAGAACCATTAGGGACAGTATTAGGGGCACTGTTTCTCAGTGCCCATTATATTGTATTGCTTTCTTTTTTTAATCACATATATTGCTTTTTTAATTTCAAAAATAGTAGCTAGTGGGTTAGGACATATAATAGCTCAACGAGAATGTGTCAAAAATTATAAGGCAAGTACACAATCTCTTTAAAACATGTATATCATAGAGCTTGAAGTCCGGAATTGTGATGCCACCAACGTTGGCTTTCTTTTTCAATATCCCTTTGGCTATTTGAGGTCTTTTCTGGTTCCATATAAATTTTAGAATTATTTGTTTTTCTTTGAAAAAGATGGATGGTACTTTGATAGGAATTGCATTAAATGTGTAAATTGCTTTAGGTAGCATAGACATTTTCACAATATTTATTCTTCCAATCCAGGAGCATGGAACACTTTTCCATTTCTTTGTGTCTTCCTCAATTTCTTTCATGAGTACTTTATAGTTTTCTGAGTATAAATTCTGTGCCTCCTTGGTTAGGTTTCTTCCTAGGTATCTTATGGTTTTGGGTGCAATTGTAAATGGGATTGACTCCTTAATTTCTCTTTCTTCTGTCTTGTTGTTGGTGTAGAGAAATGCAACTGATTTCTGTGCATTGATTTTATATCCTGACACTTTACTGAATTCCTGTATAAGTTCTAGCAGTTTTGGAGTGGAGTCTTTTGGGTTTTCCACATATAGTATCATATCATCTGCGAAGAGTGATAATTTGACTTCTTCTTTGCCGATTTGGATGCCTTTGATTTCCTTTTGTTGTCTGATTGCTGAGGCTAGGACCCCTAGTATCATTTCTCATCAAGGATTATCTACTAGAAATGGAAAAAAAATAGTTGAAAACTTTAAGCCTCTCTGCATTTACAGTGAGAAAGGGGGGAAGCCAGCTTTTTAGTGTACATTTAAGAAAAATCTAGAGATGCCTGGGTGGCTCTGTCAGTTAAGCATCTGTCTTTGTCTCAGGTCATGATCCCAGGGTCCTGGGATTGAATCCCACATTGGGTTTCTTGCCCAGTGGGGAGCCTGCTTCTCCCTCTGACTGCCACTATACCTGCTTGCTCTTGCGCTCTCTCTCTCTCTCTGAATAAAAATAAATAAATAAATAAATAAATAAAGTATTTTTAAAAAATCTCGGGGTAGCCACTTTCACATAAAAATTGGGTAATGACTCATCTTCAGGAAGATGGTATTTTCTTTAGCAAAGCACACTCAAGGGCATTTGGGGAAGTAACAATGAGCAAATCGACTCCCACACCCTTAGCCTCAAGTCAAAGTCACAAAAAAATGGAGTTATAGCTGAATTTTATTCAAAATAAATTAAATAAATCTTGGGTTTTCTTGGAGAGCTTTTTGTGAGGGGACTATAAGTAAATGAAGATTGTCCAGGGCAAAAGATGTCACAGAGTAACAAATCTGATTGTGCAATGAATATTACTAGGTACAGTGATAGTCAACATTTAATTTTTAGTTGTTTCCTTTTCTCCAAATCTTTTGGAGAAGATGACTACACAAACTAACCTACACAAAAAGTGCTTTGGAATAGTAAAAATAAAATGAAGTTGTGGTCATGGTGAATATAAATTATAGGACCAAGAAGGATGGTTAAGCACTTCTGGCTGCAGGTTAAGAAAAGCAGGCTGCAGAGTAGACTAACAACAGAAACATTACCTCTTTTTTTTTCTCATACAACTGAAATTCCTTAAACACACTGAAAGGCTTCTAAAATTCCCAAAGTGTAGGAAGAGGGCATTGAGGCATTTAAAAATATTTTAAAATATAATATATCTTACAAAGGTGAAGAATTAAGACTCATACTAGGAGAGCTCAGAAAAAGTGCTACCAAAGCAAAAGAAAGTTTACTTTAAATTTTACTTTAAGTTCTAAAATAAAATGCCAAAATTTTATCTTCTAAAATCTAAATCTATCATAAATTCGTTAAACTGTGTGTGGTAGTTTGGTCATGAGATATACTAAAACTGAAGTAAAGAAAATTTTAATATTTATATTAATACTGTGAAATTCCCAACATCTTTCTCACTGGGCTGTCCTCACAGTGGTGCATATGGTGATTTCAACATCATTCTTAAGTACAGGGCGAGGCTACACATCCATTACTTTCCACTTTCATTGAAAGAACTTTTATAATATTGAATTTTTTAGTTCATCCTAAGTTTTCATTTGCTGAATCTTAGACCTTGATGGTAGAGTGATATAAAAGGATAAATTTGGATTTAATTAGGAAAAGACAAATTATTTAATATAAACATCTTTAATTGTTCATCGTGGGTAATTTCCAGTGTAGGTAACTCTAGAATACTAACTCCTGGACATTATATATGAGAAGATTAATCTGGCAAATCACCACACACAAAAACATGATAACAATAACAACAAAATCATATTATTAAATCATATTAAATAATACTAATAGATTATTCTCATTAATTTTGGCTCAAGAGTTATCTGCTTCCCTGAATTATTTTGCTTTTTATTGTTTGACATAGTATTCTTCTACTCTCACTTCCTAAAAAGTTTTTTTTTTCAATTTTGTTTTTCTCTACTCCTGTCAAGTCAGTTTTTCCTATTTCTTATTTTTAAGCTTCTATTATTTTTTTCAATTTTTATTTTTTACATTTGATCAAAGAATCTAAGTTTGGAGAAAAATTTTATAATATTTATGCCAATATATAATTTTTAAAAGTTTTTATTTAAATTCCAGTTAGTTAACATACAGTGTAATATTAGTTTCCGATGCACAGTATAATGATTCAACAATTCCACTGATGGTTATTAAGTGTGAACCATTCTTTTCTCCTCTCCTCCCTACATTTTAGGTATATGCTTTTTATTTTATATCTTTTTTTCTTATATTCCTTGGCTCAGTTTTAGAGAAGAATTCATTCTTACTGCTTGTGTTTCCTGCCTTTATACTGTCACTTTTTGTATCTCATTTCCACTCAAAAGTCCCTTTTACTATTTCATGCAGGTCTGGTTTAGTGGTCAAAAACTCTTTTAATTTTTGTTTGTCTGGGAAATTCTTTATCTCTCCTTCTATTCTGAAAGATACTCTTTCTGGATAGAGTATTTTTGACTGAAGATTTTTCCCATTTAGAATTTTGAATATATCATGTCACTCACTTCTCACTTGCCAAGTTTCTGCAGAAAAATTTCCAACTAGGTCTTTGGGTTTTCTTTTGCAAGTTAATGACTTCTTTGGTCTTGCTGCTTTTAAGAGGTTTTTTTTTTTTTTTTCTTTATCACTTTATTTTGTAAATTTAATTATAGTATGTCTTGGTATTGGCCTGGCGTTGTTGATTTTGATGGGAGTTTTCTGTGCCTCCTGGATCTGGATGTCTGTTTCCTTCCCCAGATTAGGAAAATTTTGAGCTATTATTCCTTCAAGTAAATTTTCTGCCCCCTTTTCTCTCTCTTCTCCTTCTGGGACTACTATAAGAGTAATGTTATTACATTTGATGGAGTCACTGAGTTCCCTAAGTCTATTCCTGTGCTGCATAATTCTTTCTCTCTTTTGTTCAGCTTCAATGCTTCTCATTACTTTGTCTTCTATGTCATTAATTTTTTCCTCTGCTATTCCAGTCTTTTGTTCATTGCATGAAACGTGTTTATAATCTGATTTATTGCATTCTTTGATGATTCTTTTTTCTCTTTTATCTTTGTGGTAAGAATCTCAGTGATGTCTTCTATTCTTTACTCAGCCCAGTGAGTATCCTTATGTTTGTTGCTTTAAATTCTCCATCAGGCATCTTACTTATTTCTATTTTGCTTAGATCTGTGGATGTGGATCTTGTTCTTTCATTGGTATAAATTCTTCTGTCTTCACATCTTACTTAAGTTTCTGCCTTTTTCTCTATGTTAGAAAAGCCAGTTATGTCTCCTGCTCCTGAATGTAATGGCCTTATGAAGAAGAGGTCATGTAATATCCAGGGCCTGTGCTTCACAGAGTGTCTTCAGTGTGTACTGCATGTACTCTAATGTTATGTTCTGACTGCTCTATCCTTCAGGCTGGTTGTCTGCAGAGGTTCTCCTTGACTGCTGTGGATAGTGTATGATCCCTGGCATGAATATGGTGAGTTTTAGCTTGATGTGCTCTTGTCTGCTTGTAATGTAAGAACTGTCACCACCTCTACTGGAACTGAAGCCCTGTGAAAATCTGATCTGAGGACTTGGTGTGGGCAGGGGTTTGTGCTGATTTTCTTGGGAGGGGCCCACCCTTCTGGTATTGGGGCAAGGGTGACTGAGAAGGGAATTCCACCAGCAAGTTAGGCAGTCAGTGTTGGCACTGCACTGCTTCCCATAGGTGGCTTTGTGTTTATGCTGAAGGATAGGGGAATGATACAGTGCCTGCCAGCCTCTTTGTTCTCAGAGTGCTGTTTCCATGAATGCTGCCTCTCAGGGATATACTCCGAGAAGAGGAAATAATCTCCCTCAAGTGTATGCCTTAGGTGTTTTTCAGATAATCATTACCACTCTGTCTGCCCCTAGGTTGTTTGTCCTGCCTTCTCTCTAGGGGCAGTGCAGTGCCCACCACACTATCCCAGCCAAGCCCACTGACAAATCTCCCAAGTTTCAAGTCCCACTCATGAAACTCCAAGAACAAGTGCTACATGAGTCCACTTGTATGAGGTATAAGAGATTGAATTTTACCAATCTGCCTTTTAATAAGAGTTTAATCCATTTACACTTAAAGTAACTACTAATATAGAAGGACTTTCTACTTATATTTTCTACTTAAATATATATATTCTTTGGCCTTTTCCCCCACATGCCTCCATTACTGGCCTTCTTTTTTGTTTAATTGATTTTAGTTAGAATGCCACTTTAATCCCCTCTCATTCAATTTTCTGCATGTTTTTGTTGTTATTTTCCTAGTGCTTATTCTGTTGAACACAATAAATATTTTAAATTTATAACAATATAGTTTGAATTAGTATCAACTTCAATATCACAAAACACCTTTCTGTATAGTTCCTTCCCATTGTATTTTAATTGTCACAAGTTCCTTCTTTTTAAATCATGTACTGATTAGGGGTAACTGGGTGGCTCTGTCAGTTAAGCATCTGTCTTTGTCTCAGGTCATGATCCCAGGGTCCTGGGATTGAATCCCACATTGGGTTTCTTGCCCAGTGGGGAGCCTGCTTCTCCCTCTGACTGCCACTATACCTGCTTGCTCTTGCGCTCTCTCTCTCTCTCTGAATAAAAATAAATAAATAAATAAATAAATAAAGTATTTTTAAAAAATCTCGGGGTAGCCACTTTCACATAAAAATTGGGTAATGACTCATCTTCAGGAAGATGGTATTTTCTTTAGCAAAGCACACTCAAGGGCATTTGGGGAAGTAACAATGAGCAAATCGACTCCCACACCCTTAGCCTCAAGTCAAAGTCACAAAAAAATGGAGTTATAGCTGAATTTTATTCAAAATAAATTAAATAAATCTTGGGTTTTCTTGGAGAGCTTTTTGTGAGGGGACTATAAGTAAATGAAGATTGTCCAGGGCAAAAGATGTCACAGAGTAACAAATCTGATTGTGCAATGAATATTACTAGGTACAGTGATAGTCAACATTTAATTTTTAGTTGTTTCCTTTTCTCCAAATCTTTTGGAGAAGATGACTACACAAACTAACCTACACAAAAAGTGCTTTGGAATAGTAAAAATAAAATGAAGTTGTGGTCATGGTGAATATAAATTATAGGACCAAGAAGGATGGTTAAGCACTTCTGGCTGCAGGTTAAGAAAAGCAGGCTGCAGAGTAGACTAACAACAGAAACATTACCTCTTTTTTTTTCTCATACAACTGAAATTCCTTAAACACACTGAAAGGCTTCTAAAATTCCCAAAGTGTAGGAAGAGGGCATTGAGGCATTTAAAAATATTTTAAAATATAATATATCTTACAAAGGTGAAGAATTAAGACTCATACTAGGAGAGCTCAGAAAAAGTGCTACCAAAGCAAAAGAAAGTTTACTTTAAATTTTACTTTAAGTTCTAAAATAAAATGCCAAAATTTTATCTTCTAAAATCTAAATCTATCATAAATTCGTTAAACTGTGTGTGGTAGTTTGGTCATGAGATATACTAAAACTGAAGTAAAGAAAATTTTAATATTTATATTAATACTGTGAAATTCCCAACATCTTTCTCACTGGGCTGTCCTCACAGTGGTGCATATGGTGATTTCAACATCATTCTTAAGTACAGGGCGAGGCTACACATCCATTACTTTCCACTTTCATTGAAAGAACTTTTATAATATTGAATTTTTTAGTTCATCCTAAGTTTTCATTTGCTGAATCTTAGACCTTGATGGTAGAGTGATATAAAAGGATAAATTTGGATTTAATTAGGAAAAGACAAATTATTTAATATAAACATCTTTAATTGTTCATCGTGGGTAATTTCCAGTGTAGGTAACTCTAGAATACTAACTCCTGGACATTATATATGAGAAGATTAATCTGGCAAATCACCACACACAAAAACATGATAACAATAACAACAAAATCATATTATTAAATCATATTAAATAATACTAATAGATTATTCTCATTAATTTTGGCTCAAGAGTTATCTGCTTCCCTGAATTATTTTGCTTTTTATTGTTTGACATAGTATTCTTCTACTCTCACTTCCTAAAAAGTTTTTTTTTTCAATTTTGTTTTTCTCTACTCCTGTCAAGTCAGTTTTTCCTATTTCTTATTTTTAAGCTTCTATTATTTTTTTCAATTTTTATTTTTTACATTTGATCAAAGAATCTAAGTTTGGAGAAAAATTTTATAATATTTATGCCAATATATAATTTTTAAAAGTTTTTATTTAAATTCCAGTTAGTTAACATACAGTGTAATATTAGTTTCCGATGCACAGTATAATGATTCAACAATTCCACTGATGGTTATTAAGTGTGAACCATTCTTTTCTCCTCTCCTCCCTACATTTTAGGTATATGCTTTTTATTTTATATCTTTTTTTCTTATATTCCTTGGCTCAGTTTTAGAGAAGAATTCATTCTTACTGCTTGTGTTTCCTGCCTTTATACTGTCACTTTTTGTATCTCATTTCCACTCAAAAGTCCCTTTTACTATTTCATGCAGGTCTGGTTTAGTGGTCAAAAACTCTTTTAATTTTTGTTTGTCTGGGAAATTCTTTATCTCTCCTTCTATTCTGAAAGATACTCTTTCTGGATAGAGTATTTTTGACTGAAGATTTTTCCCATTTAGAATTTTGAATATATCATGTCACTCACTTCTCACTTGCCAAGTTTCTGCAGAAAAATTTCCAACTAGGTCTTTGGGTTTTCTTTTGCAAGTTAATGACTTCTTTGGTCTTGCTGCTTTTAAGAGGTTTTTTTTTTTTTTTTCTTTATCACTTTATTTTGTAAATTTAATTATAGTATGTCTTGGTATTGGCCTGGCGTTGTTGATTTTGATGGGAGTTTTCTGTGCCTCCTGGATCTGGATGTCTGTTTCCTTCCCCAGATTAGGAAAATTTTGAGCTATTATTCCTTCAAGTAAATTTTCTGCCCCCTTTTCTCTCTCTTCTCCTTCTGGGACTACTATAAGAGTAATGTTATTACATTTGATGGAGTCACTGAGTTCCCTAAGTCTATTCCTGTGCTGCATAATTCTTTCTCTCTTTTGTTCAGCTTCAATGCTTCTCATTACTTTGTCTTCTATGTCATTAATTTTTTCCTCTGCTATTCCAGTCTTTTGTTCATTGCATGAAACGTGTTTATAATCTGATTTATTGCATTCTTTGATGATTCTTTTTTCTCTTTTATCTTTGTGGTAAGAATCTCAGTGATGTCTTCTATTCTTTACTCAGCCCAGTGAGTATCCTTATGTTTGTTGCTTTAAATTCTCCATCAGGCATCTTACTTATTTCTATTTTGCTTAGATCTGTGGATGTGGATCTTGTTCTTTCATTGGTATAAATTCTTCTGTCTTCACATCTTACTTAAGTTTCTGCCTTTTTCTCTATGTTAGAAAAGCCAGTTATGTCTCCTGCTCCTGAATGTAATGGCCTTATGAAGAAGAGGTCATGTAATATCCAGGGCCTGTGCTTCACAGAGTGTCTTCAGTGTGTACTGCATGTACTCTAATGTTATGTTCTGACTGCTCTATCCTTCAGGCTGGTTGTCTGCAGAGGTTCTCCTTGACTGCTGTGGATAGTGTATGATCCCTGGCATGAATATGGTGAGTTTTAGCTTGATGTGCTCTTGTCTGCTTGTAATGTAAGAACTGTCACCACCTCTACTGGAACTGAAGCCCTGTGAAAATCTGATCTGAGGACTTGGTGTGGGCAGGGGTTTGTGCTGATTTTCTTGGGAGGGGCCCACCCTTCTGGTATTGGGGCAAGGGTGACTGAGAAGGGAATTCCACCAGCAAGTTAGGCAGTCAGTGTTGGCACTGCACTGCTTCCCATAGGTGGCTTTGTGTTTATGCTGAAGGATAGGGGAATGATACAGTGCCTGCCAGCCTCTTTGTTCTCAGAGTGCTGTTTCCATGAATGCTGCCTCTCAGGGATATACTCCGAGAAGAGGAAATAATCTCCCTCAAGTGTATGCCTTAGGTGTTTTTCAGATAATCATTACCACTCTGTCTGCCCCTAGGTTGTTTGTCCTGCCTTCTCTCTAGGGGCAGTGCAGTGCCCACCACACTATCCCAGCCAAGCCCACTGACAAATCTCCCAAGTTTCAAGTCCCACTCATGAAACTCCAAGAACAAGTGCTACATGAGTCCACTTGTATGAGGTATAAGAGATTGAATTTTACCAATCTGCCTTTTAATAAGAGTTTAATCCATTTACACTTAAAGTAACTACTAATATAGAAGGACTTTCTACTTATATTTTCTACTTAAATATATATATTCTTTGGCCTTTTCCCCCACATGCCTCCATTACTGGCCTTCTTTTTTGTTTAATTGATTTTAGTTAGAATGCCACTTTAATCCCCTCTCATTCAATTTTCTGCATGTTTTTGTTGTTATTTTCCTAGTGCTTATTCTGTTGAACACAATAAATATTTTAAATTTATAACAATATAGTTTGAATTAGTATCAACTTCAATATCACAAAACACCTTTCTGTATAGTTCCTTCCCATTGTATTTTAATTGTCACAAGTTCCTTCTTTTTAAATCATGTACTGATTAGGGGTAACTGGGTGGCTCAGTCAGTTAAGTGTCTGCCTTTGGCTCAGGTCATGATCCCAGGGTCCTGGGATCAAGCCCAACATCAGGGTCTCTATCCCTCTGCCTGCTACTCCTCATGCTTGTGCACTCTCTTTCTCTGACAAATAATTAACATCTTTTTAAAAATGTGCTGATTAATTTAGACTTATAGTGATCATTTTATGCATTTTTTCTTTTACATCATAAAAATTTACAAACCCGAAACATAATAATACTTACTTTATATCATAAAACGAATAGTTTTATTTATCTTTGTATGTACCTTTACTATTGTTCTTTATTTCTTTGCATGACTACTTTATTTCTTTGGATGAACTACTGTATAACATCCTTTCATTTCAGTCCAAAAGCCAGCCTTTAGCGTATTTTATAGGATAATGGGTCTACTATAGCAATGGACTACTTCAGCTTTTGCTTAGTTGATGCCTTAATTTCTCCTTTACTTTTAAAAGGATAGTTTTGCTAAACATAGAATTCCTAACTGGTGGTAATTTTTTCCCTTTAGCATTTTTTTTAAAAAAGATTTATTTATTTGAGAGAGAGAGAGAGTGAGCATGCAGATGGAGGGGCAGAGGGAGAAAATTCCATCCAGACTCCCCACTGAAAAGGGAGCCTTATGTGGGGCTTGATCCTAGGATCCTGAGATCATGACCTAAGTAGAAATTAAGATTCAGATGCCTAACTCACTGAGTCACCCAGCGTCCCTCCTTTTAGCACTTTACAAATGCCACCCTCCCTTTCTGGCCTACAGGTTTCTGAGGAGAAATCAAAGTTAATATTATTTTTTTAATTGTGGTAAAAATCATAAAATTTATTATCTAAATTTTAAGGTCAGCAGAAGATCAAGCCCAGGAATGGACCTGTGGACCTCAGTTTTTTCTGGATATTAATTTTCTTTGTAACTCTGAGGGGAAGTATAGTTTTTTAGAGGTGAGTATTTGTCCATGTGGTAGAGAGAAATGTTTTTATTTGAAGGCAGAGGAACACAGGGAATTTCATTTCATTTCCTTGGTGTTAAAAACAACAAACATCAATCACACACAAATAATAAAAATAATAAATGAACAAAAAAAACCCCAACCCTCTACAAATAAAACTCCTGTAGTCCTTATCTTTTAATTTTTTTTAAGTTTACTATATAGTAATGTTATTCTGTGCACGTTTGTCTATTTCTCTAAGGGGTGGAATTGCAAGATCACATGGTATTCCTATGTTTAATTTTTTTGAGGAACCTCCATACTGTTTTTCATGATAGCAGCATCATTTTACAGTCTCACCAAGAGTGCAAAAGGGATCCAATTTCTTTACATCTCCCTTGTTTTTTTTTGTGTGTGTGTATTTTTGTTTGTTCTGGGTGATACCTTTGGTTATGTTTTTGTTTTGTTTTGATAAAGACATCCTAACAGGTTTGAGGTGATATTTTATTGTGATTGGATTTGCATTTCTCTGATGACTAGAGATGTTGAGCATCTTTTCATATATCTTTTGGCCATTCATGTATCCCCTTTGTAGAAATATCTATTCAAGTTCTTTGTCACTTTTTAATCCACAAGGTTGTTTCATTGTTGTTGTTGTTATATTATTTTTGATTTTGACTTGTAAGAGTTCTTATATGTTCTGAATATTAATCTCTTACAAGATATATGGTTTGTTAAAAAAAAGTTACTTTTTTACTCTGGGATTGTTTCCTTTGGTGTGCAGAATTTTTTTTTTTTTTGGATGGAATGTCATTTGCTGATATGTACTTTGGTTGTTTTTGCCTTTGGTGTCATATATATAAGAAACTATTGCCAAATCAAATGTCATAAATGTTTCCCCCCTATATTTTATTAAGGAGTTCTGCAGTTTCAGATGTTTAATCCATTTTGAAATAACTTTTGTATAGGGTGTAAGGTAAATGTCAAGCTATGTTTTTTTTTTTTTTATGTTATGTTAGTCACCATAAAATACATTATTGTTTTTGATGTAGTGTTCCATGATTCATTATTTACATATAACACCCAGTGCTCCATGCAATCCATGCCCTCCTTAATACCCATCATCTGGCTCACCCTTATAAAACTCTCAGTTTGTTTCCCAAAGTCCATAGTCTCTCATGGTTCATCTCCCACTCCGACTTCTCCCCCTTCTTTTTCCTAATGTCCTCTATGCTATTCCTTATGTTACACAAATAAATGAAATCATCCGATAATTGACTTTTTCTGTTTGACTTATTTCACCTAACATACTCTCCTCCAGTCTCATCCATGTTGATGCGAAACTTAGGTATTCATCCTTTCTGATGGCTGAGTAGTATTTCATTGTGTATATAGACTACATCTTCTTTACCCATTTATCTGTTGAAGGGTTTCTTGACTCTTTCCACAGTTTCTTTTGCATTTGGATATCCAGTTTTCCCAATATCATTAGTTGAAGAAACTGTCATTTTCTCATTATATACCCTTAACACCCTTGTTCAAGATCATTTCACCATCTACACAAGGGTTTATTCCTGGACTCTTTATTCTATTCCATTGGACTATATGTTTGGCTTCCTACTAATACTTATGGCTTTGATTACTTCCATTCCTAGTTTGTTGAGTGTTATTAGTATTTGTTTTCATTGTGGTAAAATACACATAATGTAAAATTTACCACCTTAACCATTTTGGGGCATATAGTTGAGTGGTATTAAAGACATTCATATTGCTGTGCAATCATTAACACCTATCCATCTCCAGAACTCTTTTCATCTTGCAAGACTGAAATTCTATATCCATTAATCAATAACTCCCCCTCCCTCTTCTCCCTCCCCTGGGCCCCTGGAAATCAACATTGTACTTTCTGTCTCTATGATTTTTTACTTCTCTATGTACTTCATACAAGTGGAGTAATACAATTTTCATTTCTTGTGACTGGCTTATTTCACTTAGCATAATGTACTAAAGGTTTACTCATTTTGTAGCATATGTCATAGTTCCCTCCTTTTCAAAGTTGATTAGCATGGACTTATTTTTGTCATTTTGCTATTTGTTTATAAACTTGTTGGCTTATAACTTTATTGTTCATTTTTTACATTTCTGTCCTCTTTTTGTGTTTAGTTGAATTTTTATAGTAAAATATTTCTATTATTTTCTCATTTCTTATTGTGTATATTCTATAAGTATTTTTTGTTTTACCAGGGAGGTTGCATCTAACATCCTAATATTATAGCACACTAATTGAGATTTATACAAGTTGAACTTTATTAGCATACAAAAACTCTGCTCCTTTACATCTCTGTCTCCATTTCTTTCAGTTGATGAAACAAAATTAGGTTTTTATATATTGTTATTTCCAAACAGAAACTAATAATGTTTAAAGTTCATCAGTCTCTTAAATTATTTTGAAAGAAAATGTGGAGGGGCACTTGGGTGGCTCAATCAGGCTCCCCACTTAGAAGGAAACCTGGTTCTCCCTCTCCCGCTCCCTCTGCTTGTGTTCCCTCTCTCACTGTGTCTTTCTCTTTCAAATAAATAAATAAAAACTTCAAAAAAAAAAAGAAAATGTGAAGTTACAAGACAAAATTACAGTAATACTGGCCTTTAGACTAATAATTTTAAATTGTATAAGTTTCTTAAACCATGTAGAAAACATCTATATTTGTCATACAATATCTGGAGTTTCTCTGAGACTTTTTTTTCCCCCTAAGAGTAGGTCATACTTTCTTGTATGTCATGCTTTGTTTTTTTGTCAGATATTTGAATATTATAATGTGATAAATTTTGAAATTGATTCCTTCACTTCTCAGTGTTTGTTGTTGTAGGTTATTGCTGTTTGTGTAGTACTTTTCTAAACTAGTTTTGTGAACACTGAATTCTTTGTTGTGTGTTGCCACTGAAGTCTCTAATCCTTAGAATAGTGGTTGGTTGGTGTTTTGATAGAGATTTCCTTAAATTAAAAAAATAAAAAAATAAATAAAATCAAATAATAAATAAGTAAAAAAAAATAAATAAATGTCAAAAAATACATAAATCAAATAAAGTGCTCTCCCAGTATTTTCAGATTGTCTCATGTTGAAACACCCCTTCAGTGCTTAGCCAGGACATTTAAAACTTGAACTTAGCTTTTACTTCACACTTACACGGAGCCTAAATGTTAGCCAGAGGTGAAAGCTTAGTTTTATCAGGTTTATTCAGACCTTGTATCTAGCCCTAGGATTGCACATGGCCTTGTAGATTTCTTGATAAGCTTAGAGACTTTTCAAAGTCCTATTTCCCCCCATATATCTCCTTTCCTAGTCCATTCAGTCTATACATTACTTGTCCCAACTCTTATCCCTTGTCATAGAAAGCTGCACCTAGTATGTTTCAGCTTAAGTTCTTTTGACAAATATCGCTTGAGAATTCAGGTCATGCCTAGAAAGATCCAAAGTGGGTGAAACAAAAGCAAGACCTTGAGCCAGCCCTCTGTGGAACTACCCAACAAGTCAAAACACTCCAATTCATTGAGAATGACATCTGTATTGTTCCCTGGGGTACCAGCAAACTTCAAGAGGAATGTGACTATCTTCATAGCTACTGTTATGCAGAGTATGAATAGATTCTATAAAAAGGCGACTTCAATATTTTTCATCAACATAATTATTGCTTATTAGAAATACAGTTTTATTTTTTATTTATTTATTTTTTAGAAATACAGTTTTAGAATTCTCTACTGTTCTACTTTCACTGACATCAACACCGATCACTTTTTTTCTGATAATTTCTTCTAGAAATTCTAAATTTCTTTTTACTTTATACTTTTGAATAAAAATAATTGAAATATTCAAAATATCTGGGATACTGTATTGAAAAAATTCTGTGAATTGTCCATGGACTCTAGAAAAGAGAGCAGTACAGTGTATCAATATTCAATTCATCAGTATTCAGTATTACAAACCAAGTGGTCTTGTTGTTGTTGGCCTTGAGTTTTAGGACTGAGAAAAGATATAAAATGCTTTAATATATATATATTTTTTGTAATACTAAAAATAAAATTTTGGTATTTAGGAGTAATTTTATTAAATATGTAAAAGTTAATGTAAAATTATATTGTATTGAAAATTGAAGCTTTTTATAAATAGTAAATTCTCTTTTCTGTCTTATTTAATGTGATTTTACCCTCAAATTCTACTTTGTGTGCAGTGTTTTTTCCTATTGTTTGCCTTTGCCTAATACATTTCAACCTATCCTTTATGTTTTACTATTCAAGAGTTACTATTTGAGATGTATCATGATAAATAAGATACTGTAATATTTTTAAACTACATTAATAATTTTTGCCTTTATGTGGAGGTGTTTGAAGTATTTACAGTTAATTTCACAATCATATGTGCTTTTTGTTTATAAAGTTTCTAGGTTCTTTCAGTTTTTAAAATGGAATGTATGTATCTTATTTTTGTGGGCATTATACGGTAGTGCTTCCCAAACTTCTTTATTTATTTTTACATCAGGGATCATAGAAAATAAATGTGATTATCATTTGGAATTGAATGCACAAGACCATTCCTAGCCTTTGCCAGTTCAGTCTTTACTGAACTCTCTAAGGATAAAGGAGCCCTCTATTTTGGTTCTTCTGTAACCTGTTAAGAAGAAATTCATGTATTACAGTGCACTCTCACAGTCTGGAAGTTCTGTTGAATTGAGCATTTACTGCCATTACCCAGAACCATTCTTATGGCAAGAGCATGCAGTCTTATTTTGGAGAATATGACTTTTTCCCTACTCCAAGTACGTAATCTTAGGTGGGATTTGCACACCTTTCCTGGGATTGTAGACATGTGACATAGGCTAAACTAATTAGGGTATTCTATTACATCTACCACAGTGGTTGGATGAGACAAGTAATCATTCTAAGAAAATGAATAATCGTGATTAATAACTTCTACAGACAACATCAAAAAAATCTCTCTTCTCTAGGTTTGATAGGGTCAGATTCATATTTGGGCCATGTGCAGTGATCTCGCTGACATTTTACTGTGTGGCTTGCTTGCTGACATACAGAATCATAAGAGTCAATTGGTGGATCCTGGGGATGTTGTTTTACTCCTGAATTAAGCTATTCCTCAGCCACACAATTATAAGAGCCAATTAATTCCTTAGCTGATGAAGTGATATGTGACATAGACAAACAATTTATTGTCCTAAAATGGTTAATAATTCTTAACATTTTCAACATGTGTTTATTGTCAATATCAAGAGTTAAGATATAACATATATCTTGTGTGAGATACATTATATGATTGCAAAAAAATAAGACATATTACATTCAAAACCAGTGTGTTGACTGGTCATTTCTGGGTGGTAGGATTATAACTATTAAATCTTCATAATCCTTTGTGATACCTATTTCTTCTCTATTAAAAAAAATTATGTGTTCACAATTTACTTTAGAAAATAATGGCAGGTATTCTCCTTCTAAGAGGCAAAGAGGAAATTTCAGGCCCAACTACAGCACTTGTAACATTCTATGTATGATCATTCCCAATACTCTTGTCTTTCTTGTCTACATAATTCAGAACTTTCAGTAATCACTTAATATGAAACCTTAATATTCTCATCCTGTGCATTGCTGCCTTGTTCCTGCTTCAAAGAACAAGTCTCTTCCAACCATGCTACTTGTCTTCTTCTTCCTTTCATAGTAACTTTTTCTTATCTCCCTGGCTGAAGTACTTAAGGATCAGATTTTCCCATTACCCAAGCAAAGCCCCAGTCAAATGTGTAATTCCAAAATACTCCGAATTGATCCACTTCTTTTCTTCTCCACTCTGACAATTCTAATAAAGAAAGAAAGAAAGAAAGAAAGAAAGAAAGAAAGAAAGAAAGAAAGAAAGAAAGAAAGAAAGACACATTTATACTGGATTACTAAAGTAGCCATACTACTGGGAAACACTGTTACTCTATTACCTTACAGATGCAGAAGAGATCCTGTAAAAGCCCCTGATTAAAATTCTCCAGCACCTTTATATACTAGTTAGAATAAGCTCTAAATTCTAGTTTATGAATCCCTATGTGATCTGACTTTGTCCTACTCTTTGTATTACTTTGATTTATTCCCCGACTCCTTCCCACCCTCTAACTCCCCCATCATTTAGCTCTACTCAAACAGGCCTCTTCCCTTCTGCCTTAAGCCTTTGGACAAGTTACATATAATTCCCAGAAGAGTCTTTATTCTGGTATTTAAATATTGGCTCCTTCTTGTCAGTCAGAACACAGCTGAAATGGGAATGTCTACAGAGAGGCACTCTATACTCATTTAATTTCATATGTCTCTGAAGCTGAAATTTATTATTCAGAATAACATCCTTTAGCATTGGATGGTTTCTTATCTATTTGTTTATTTAGCTGGTTGTTCCATTTCCCAGACTATAATGTAACTTTCCTCATCTGTTTTGGCCTTCAGTGTATTCTCAGTATCTAGAACAGTACCTAGATCATGGTTTGCTATATAAATTATTAAATGAGAGGCTGAATAAAAGAATATTCCATGAGAAAATTTTCATGATTTCTATGCTAGAATTACTTTCTCCTTCTTTATTGTCACATGGTCTCTAAGTATTACTGTTATGATGAGATTTGTACATATCTTTCTCCTCTATTATATACCAAGCAATTTGATATAAATGAGTGTTTTTTTTCCCATCTTTGTACTTTCCAAGTAAGTACCTTTCACAGTGCCTTAGCTTCTTAGACATAATGGCCATTCATAAATGTTTTTCTAATTGAATTATGTTGCTTTACAAAATCTTAAGAGTCTCTCATGAGCATTTCTATTTTCTCTTGGAAATTCCCGTGGGTCCTTAGGCCAAAATTAATTGCTACTTCTTCTCTGTTTCCATTGTGGTCAGAATATGCTAAGTATTTTCAACAATATGATTTATATTGTAGACAATTTATCAACACATTTATTTCTGCAGCTAGAACAAGAGGATGTTATCATTATATCTTAAATATAACAAGGCCTTTGGGTTATGGACACTGGGGAGGTTATGTGCTATGGTGAATGCTGTGAAGTGTGTATGCCTGATGATTCACAGACCTGTATACTTGGGGCTAATAATACATTATATGTTAATAAAAAATAAAAAATAAATAAAAGGAAAAAATATAACAGGGCCAAAAAATATCACTGATAATGAATTAAAATAATATTTAGTAATTTGTGCATTCCCATAAAAATATGAGGAGTTACTAGAGCAGAACATGACACCTATGAGGACTGAGCAGTATTTTCAGTTAGTCATTGTAGCCAGAGGTAATCGTTCCTATTTCCAAAGAGGCCTTAACTACCATAGATCCACTACTCAGTTAGTTGTAAGCAATTGACCTTGAGAAAACAAAGTTGAAGTTATTTAGATACAATTTTATCTAGCAAAGTCATGAAATTCTGTGACAATCAAGGATAGCCCATAGTTCAGTTTTTGGGGTAAGGAGATGATACAACTCTTATTTACTCTTTTCTATTTTGCAAAAGTAATCTATTTTAAAAAGATCATATCCATGTTTAGATGGGGGTGTCAAGAATGTTTACAATAACAAACAATAATAATCTTTATAGAGAAAGAGAGTTATTCAAAGTGTACAGGAATTATAATTTAATTAATTTCTAATAGGATTTTGTCTTACTCTGACAGAACTTGAACATATATCATTAGACAAAAACATCCAACACAAAAGAATATTTATAAAAAATAAAGGAACTTCCTAAGCAGCCAATATTCACACCTTGGATAATTTTTTGAAGAAACTTATCTTGACCAAAACCACTTATAATATATTTGGAAGAATAGGAATTGTGCCATGAGAGATGGAGTTATACTTGGAGGAAACCAAATGCTCTTTGACGCCCCCATGTAAACATGGATGCAGTTTGTTTTTAATAGATTTATTTTACTAGACAGTGTAGTCTGTGGGAATATAGTAGTGGCCCAGACATGATATGCTGTAGCTTTTAGAAAATTTCCATTATAATGGAAAAATGTGGAGGTTCAGCATGTGCAACATAACCATTCTTCTTTAAGCACTTTGTATTTTATACCTTATAAGGTGGAACAGACAAAATTGCAGAATAGTAAACTTGTCACTGAAACAAGAATAGCAGAGGAGAGCAGAGGTCATTCTTTCTCTGCAAATCTTCAGTCTAAGAATTTTGTAGCCATTTAACCTTGACCTCATTGCTCAGAACAGTCCAACAAGGGAAGATCTAGTTTCCAAGGGATAGATGGATGAACAGTAGAATCTAGAAGATAGGTAGTCGCTCCAGAATACTAACAGTACACCCTGACTTTGGTGGGAGCTGGGGGAATCACATTCAGATTCTTCTACCATGATGCCATCCTTAGAGTCACTAGATTATTCAAAATATTGACTGACCTACAGTCAAAACATCTGGGAAAATGTCTTCAAATATTTGAGCAAAAAAAAAGATACTGTGGAGAGCAAACCATTCCTGAGAGTTTAAAAATATTATTCTATCCATGTTTGATTCTGAAGCTTCTTTAGGACATAATTATGATGATTTTTATCTTAAACCTTTTTTCTTCCTATGGACATAGTGTTACCACCTTAGTGGTGGTGAGCACTTTTGCCAAGAGGCCACATTTAATCCCCATTTATCCATTTTTTACATCATTACTCAGTTCATGTGAAGGCTCCATCATTCAGGAATTGAATGATCTTTATTCTTTTTCATGGTATATCACTTTCTGAGTCAAGTATTTAAACTCCTGCATGTCAATTTAAAAAGAAAAAAAGTGGGGAGGCAGAGTTTTATCAGCTGGGTCCTGGAAGAGTGCTTTGATCAGGGAAATGGAACAGTTCTCCAATCTTGGCATTACAGAATTTGCCTACAGCAATTTACTGTTTTACTATGACCCCCTCAGATACTTACCTTGCTATAACCACTTATTTCCTCAGAAATACTTTAGTACTTGGGAAGGCTGAACAATAAGATACATCGTAGTGGGCTAAGGAGCAAGACAGTATTTTCTCTGACTGATGCTAAAAAGTGCAGATGTCGATATTGGTAGGGCTTCAGGATGGTGTTACTTTTAAGGTATATTTGAGAGAAATACTGTGTAGTTTTCTTTCCAGCACAAAAACCATCTGCCATTGCCAAAACTGGGAGAAATATTGTACAGTCTCTGTTAAAAAAATAAAATTCAGCTGAGTAAATTTTAAAGATATTACTGACTTTATTCAACAATTTATGAAGCCAATTAGCATCCCATCTAGCTGAAAGAAAGGAGCTCTAAGGAGCTGTACAAATCGGAAAACTATTACAGGCAGAAGAGAGTGGGAACAAGGGAGTTACACTAGCAAAAGTGGATTGACTGTGGCAAAGTCACTTTCCTTTAGGGGATGGGAGGAGCCTATAATGCAGATTACCTCCCTAGTCCTGAGGAGGTGATTCCTGACTGACTGGTTTAAGATTTGATTTCTGGGAGAGGCCAAAACTGGAATTAAGTCATGGTTTGGTGATGCGGGGCTTAGCAGTAAGGAGTCCACTTTGGCCCCCATGTCTTGTTTTTAACAGGTTTTTGGACGGGGTGAAAACCATCAATATTGTGATCTTACAAATCTTTTCTTTATTTATAAGGATCCATTTTATCCTTTCTCTTCCTGATATACCTATCCTACATACACAGTATATCTTATCTCTCTCCCAGAAATAATTTTTTGACAAAAATATGTTCATACTGTCACTAAAGATTGAACGTCTACTGGCATTGTGGTTAATGTCAAAATACATCTATATTCATATTAATTTGTTTGTTTATTTATTTATGCCATTTATTCTTCTGTGGAGTTTCAGCTATGTTTATTCTGTATTTGTTTGTTTTTCATTCCTGCATTGCTGTGGGTAAGAATTCCTTATTTTAGTCTATACTCTCAACCCAGCAGGAAGAAATTAAAAAAGACTTAGCAAATTATTACTGAATAGTGTCTGTCCTGTGATAATTATTACTGAGAAAAATAGCAGTATAGAGGTCATTTCAAATGGGACAGTGAGGCCTATCCTCAGAACATCCCTCATTTAAAAAGTCAACACTTCTCTGCCAGTAAGGTAGGCTACACACTGACTTCCTCCTACTAAGAAAGAAAGAAAAACAAAAAGAAAGATAGAAAGAGACTATGTAAATCTGCTATGAGTTCCAAGAGTTCTATGGATTCATTGGTATCTATGTTATATTACTTCTAGTGAATCTGTTGTTTTGTTATGAAATCTCAGGTTCCCCTAAATTAAATAAAAATAAATAAAAATAAAATAAATAAAATAAAATAAAATGAAAAGTGCCCCCTAAGAAAGATAGATAGATAAATATATAAGGGGCACCTGGCTGGCTCAGTCAGAAGAGCATGATATTCTTGGTCTCAGGGTTATAAGTTTGAGTCCCAAGCTGGGATTACTTAAAATTAAAATCTTAAATAAAATAAAATCTTAAAAAAAGGGACAAATATTTAAGATATCAGCCCTTAAAATTTTAATATGAATTAGTATTTCAGACTATTTTTTCCCTCCTGTAGCAAGATTACACTAATGATTATTTTTACTACATTGTTATATGTGGGATGAGAGATAGGTAAGGTAATAACTCTGAAAGTTTATGTTCTTAGACCAAAAAAAAAAAAAAAAGGCACATGTCAAACTTTAGAAACTGCTATGTAAGCTTGTTATTTTTACTAAGATGGAATATCTTACTACATTATGTGCTGGCACTTTGTAAAGCATCCAAGTAGGCTACTCTACCCATTGTGGGTCAGAGTAAATAATGTGGACCCAAGCAAAATTATTACAGATAGATACGCAGCTTTATCAGGCCACAAAAAATGATACTGGCCATCTGGAAGTAACCACTATGTTCAATTCTCTATGGTAAAGGGACATGGTATCACTAGTGCCTTAGATTTGAACTTCTTGGTGTATTATAAACTGGAAATCATAGTCATCTGAATGCTTATGACCACTAGAAACTAGAGAATGTGAAAACCTGCAAGTGGAAACTTTAAATATTGCATATTTCATTGGATGGTTCTTTCCCCATGTTGCAAATATCAATTATTAAATACTAGCAACATTATTTAAGTAGTCAGTTTTAATCATAATATTTTACATGCGTACTTATACCACCATAATGAAAGCTCCCAATGTGTTTTGCAGACTATACACAGCTTTATTAATGAAATGTAGCTATCTCCCGTAAAAGCATATTTTTATCCAAGATAATTGTAAAATGCAATAGTCATTGATTATGTTAATAGACAAGAGAAAGAGCATGAATAAATAAAAGCCATAGATAATCCCCCAGACCTAATTTTAAAGACTATTTTAAAATTTCTTCTTCTACCAAACCTGCTAAGTAATAAAATTGACTGATGGCCATGTTGTTCTCCCTTCTGTTAACTCACCTACTGGTAGAAATGTTAATGAGCATGTGAATGACCAATGGGGAGGTAGAAGAGGAAAAGGGAAGAGAAGGTGGAACAGAGGTAATCCACCACCTAGATAATCAGCTCATCAATAACAGAGTTGACTGAAAGATAACACTTCAGTAAGTACTGTAATAAACTCAGTGATCAGTATTCTCAGTGGCCTGGTGGCAGGAAAGAGAACTACTATCATTACGACTACAGGGAAGTCCATGATTTTTACAGAATTTATACTGCAAAAAGGTTATCAGTCTTCAATGCAAAAAAAAAAAAAAAAAACTGCATTGTTTGAATTGAAGTGTTGAGAGCATCTCTAAAATGCCTTTTCTTATGTTACATAAAGGCTCCAAGTTTACCAGACAGCTTAAGGGACACACATGTATCATCATGATGCTATAGGTACTTATAAAATCCACCAATCACAGAATTCAAGAGGCACAGTATGTGACAATGTGGATTGTTTTGATCTTCTCCAAATTATGTTTTCCTTAACTGCCTGCAGTTACAGATTATTTCCTTGGAGACAGGGGGAAGCTTGTGAGAAGATAGATAGTTGGGTATAATGATGGCACTGTGGCCTGATAAAGCTGCGCATCTATCTGTAATAATTTTGCTTGGGTCCACAGTTTATCACAGTTATTTTTAACATCACTCCTAATCGAGGATTGTGTCTTTAGTTTAGTTTAGTTTAGTTTAGTTTTGTTTTCCTTGCTCCATCACAAAGTTTTAGAAGGAATTTTGGAAGTAATCCAAGTAAGGAAGCAGGAAGGAAGGAGGGAGTAAGGAAGAGTTGGTTGTTCATCCAAGTAAGGAAGTGTTGGTTGTTCAATGGCAGGAAATAGAAGCAAAGGCTGTCTTCCTCCTAGGTCTCTTTCATTCTATTTATCCCCTATAATCATTTTACACATATGTGCCAGAAAATCCTCCAATAACAATCAAATGAAATTCCTCCTTGTTTAGAAATTTTACCTTCCTGGTCACTAAAGATTTATTATATTTCTTCAATGTTCTCAATGAGAGTAAGTCTCCATTTTTTTCTTTGTAAGATTCAATTATTCTCTCACCAATTTTAGGCAGTTCTACTGTCCAAGGGCCATCTTTGCAAAACAGTGTTTTGACTTTTTAGATCTAGACTATTACCAGTGCCAGAGCATTAATTCTCCTCTTTCAGGATGTTGAACATTGGCAAATAAGTTAGTGACCTCACCTCGAGGTATATACTTAATACCACATATTTGTACTGGGTATATTAAAACTCCTGCATTTGTCACTGCTAATTGGGTCCTAAGCAGAAAAAAAGCAGTTCACAGCATGCCCTCTGTGAGCTGTCATAAACAGAAATATGAGGCAGTGCCAAATTCTCTAAGGCTTGACAGCCGATGATTAGGATGTTTTAATTTAGTGGACATATTCTTCTGACATCTAAATGGGTGAGTGCCATAAGTAATCTATTTTTTGCACACATTCAAATTTAGACTGAACAAGAAGTAGCTTAAAGTAGCAGTTTAAAGGAACAAAGTCATCAGAGGAGTTGACTTTAGGATAGCATTGAATTTAGAAGTATATTGACAGGATAAAATAGTTAAATCACAACTGAAATAATTAAAATAGATTTTATACATTTTATTTGTCAAACATTCATAATATTAAGGGAATAAATGAAGAAGACAGTTCTATTTTAGAAATATTTCTGTATTTGTTTCTTTTTTTTTCCCCCCCTCTTCTTCTGTGATCTGCCTTTAAGTGAAGTTACTTACATCTCTATAAAATAAATCCAGCATGCTAGGAAACATGAGTAAGGAAGATTTCATGTAGCCTCTTTTGACTTGAAGGGAAAGAGTATGTAATGGATAGTGGGAAAACCTGCTGAAAAATGCTTCAGGTTAGACTGCTGGATAGTTATGATACTTTAATTAGTATATTTTATTATTTGTAAAACAATAGACTTTAAAAATCATCTTGGTACCTAACACTTTTTTTTTTTTTCTGGGATAACCCTGGATATAACACACCAGCCTTATTCCTCTGCCATGATTCATAAGAAGAATATATTGACTGTTAGCTAATGAGGAAATAATTCTCATCAGCACTTGAATTTGAATTTATAAATTACCTTTTTCTTGGTAAAATTTATCTTAGGAGGAAACAATTTAAAAGATGAGAAGTCTTCTACCTCTGTGACTGTTAGAAGACTGCATGTTTGGATAATTGGGACAAAATTTAAAAACTCCATTTATTTTAATGTGCATCAGTTTGCTTTATGGGAGCCAACAATAATTCATATGTATAATCTTTCCACTTTAAGCTGAATTGGCCGGAATAGTTAGCAATAACAGTTGTTTTAATTATTTTGGGGAGGAGGGAATAGTAATAAAAGTTTTTATCAGTATATTTGAAATAACATGAGTAGGATGAAGTGGAACAGTTGACCTAAGCATAGAAATTTACATATGGAATCCTATGTATCACATAATGACCCTAGCCCTGAATCTAATAATTATTACTCTTTTCCAATGCTTCTCCCACTTTTCTGGTCTTTTTTCCTCCAAATACACAGGTTGGTTTTGTTGTTGTTGTTGTTGTTGTTGTTTGTTTGGTTTTTGTTAAAAGTAGAGAGGAATAAAATTGACTAAAAGAATATAGAATATTAGAGAAAATATAAGGAATACATGAATAGGTAATTTCTTTTGGACTTTAGATAGTACAGAATTGTACATACATAGCATCGAAGGGTATAAGAAGTATAAGCCACTGACTAGACCAAACCCAGTATACCCCACTTATTTCTAGTCAAGATGATTTAAGGGATACCAGGAAAATAGGAGTGTATTTACAGAGGGGTTCCCAAATTTCTTTAATGAAGTATTAGTCTTGTCATATATTGAAATAGTTATTTCTTGGCCTGCCTTTTGATTTCTTTCAGAGTGAGTTCTGCCAAATTATATGGATAAATGTTATTATGAAATGTTTTACATTCACAAATGCTAAGATAATCATTATGGAAATACAATAAAAATAGAATATATATAAAACTTTACCATCAACAATGCACCAATGAGACTAGCTAGATTATGCTACAGTAGCAATGTCTAAAATTGGAAGTCTTATTTCTTGCTTGTTATACATATTTACTGTGGACAAGCTAGAGATTTTGCTCTGTATTATAGCATTCAGGAATTTAGGTTGACTGAAGCTTCATCTCAATGTTATTCTATAATCTCCACAGCAATAATAATATTTTAAAAAATAGTGTATTCTGCATTGACATTGAAAGTTTCCATCCAGAAATGACCATCATGTAATACTTCACATTTAATTGGCTAAAGCAAGTCATGTGGTCACATCTAACCTCAGAGGAAGTGGGGAAATAAAACTCTACCAATTGCCTAGAAAGGAGCATGCTCAGAAATATACCTTGAATGCACTGAAGCCTACTATACCCAAGGAAGTAATTATTTTTCTTCATACTTCACAGATTTATGTATTTATTTATTCATGCATGTATTCTACATACAGTATTGGGTACATTTACTTGCAAGTGTCCTTTTTCTTGAAAGAGATCAAGAGACAGGCCAAGGGACACAGATGTGTATATAATAAGAGACTTTTTAAAAATCAGTTAAATGGGAGCTAACAGGCTAGAAATTGTAATCAGTGCCTTAGTGTTCATTTACCTTTCCTTACTTTATCTATTGAAGTGTCCCCAGTTTACTGTGATGGAACAGTATTTAACTGCCATAATGATCATTTTTCTAATATTTACCATTGTCAATGAATGCCACTGCTGGGCTGATGGTAGGCTGTGAAGTTAAAAGTTTTCTGAGGAAGTCAGATTAATCATAATCAAATGAAGATTTTTGGAATAAGGGTCTCTTTATTCAGTTGTAGTAAGTAAATAATAACTTACGTAATTTAGCTAGCTATCCTACCAATTATAGATACACTCCCTCACCTTGATGAATGTGTCAAGTAAATGGTAGCATATTAGCTGGAGCTGAATTTTTTTTGTTCCTTATATGTGCATTTATATTTCAGTTTTCCTCTCTAAAGCTCTCAATACATGGTAGGTGAGCTTTAAAAAATATCATGTACACATGGACATATCTATCAGTTTCTTCATTTGAGAAATGCTTTCACTCTTCTCAATTCTTGTTTTTGCAAGAATTTTACCTTTTTTTCATGTGCTCTTAAAATTTGGTTTTAGCAAGTCATTCTCAAATTTGATCCACTAGCATATCTGCACAGTTGAGCTCCAGGTAATTTATGGGTTCTCACTTTGCTTAATTTTTAACAACTTTTTAAAAATATGATTAACCAGAAACTCATACCAACCAAAATCAGTGGAGGATGTTTCCCTGGTATAGCTGTATGTTCTGAAATTCAGACTGAATTAGTTTCATATGTTCCTGACTTCCTCCTTCCAAATTTCCTGTGTAATATTGAGTTTAATTCCTAATGTCCTCACAATGTATCATTGATGATGTGATTGTGAGTAATCTCTGTATTGTGCACAAATCTGTGTGTATTCATTACCAGACATGCCTTTGTTAACAACAACAAAAATCAATAAAACAAAGTGTGTTATTCAGCGTTCTTAGTTATAAGCAACAGGAGAAAAAACAATATTTTTAAACAATAAGAGAATTTGGATTCAGAAAATCAGCCGAAAGCTGACAAACCAAGGTTGGAAATTGGCAGAAGTCAAAGGAGCTCTGGACAGTCAATAGCAGGAATCCCCTAAAGAGCATATACCAGATACCATATGGTTTGCATACCGTCCAGGCTGCTGCTGGAAATCTGACCTCCAAGCGTTCCCTCAGCCGCTAGCACAATATCCCACTTTTAAGGGCTTCTGATTGGCTGAGATCAAGTCACATGTCCAACTCTGGGCTGTCTCTGAGTGGAAAAAGGAAGTGGTTGGAAATGGGAAGGAAAATGAGTGGAAAGGGGAAGAGTCTGCCTTGTTTGCTCCAACCAAACTAACAGCTTATTGGAGTTTGCTGTGGGAAGGTGAACTTCAGCAATTTCCATTCAAATAAGAATACACAAATTATGAAATTCCTACAAAGGAAGTATTGGTATAGCAGTAACAATAGAAAGGAGTGGGGTGGGATGTAGAACTAGGGCTGTAAAAAAAATTAAAAAGCAAAGTGCACATTTCTCAGACGTACTCATGAACATATAATTTGTAAAAGTGTTAATCTGCTAACATTTTTTCTAATTCTTAAAGAACTACTGAGGAAAATAGAACTGTTTTATTTTTCAGATTAGTCTGATTTTGTTTTAAAATGTATTTTGTATGAAGCTATACTTTTATTGTTATTATTTTTTATTCTTTAAGTACCATGACAGGTCTCAGTTGCCAGAGTAGATTGTCCAGGAGACTAGTAGAATTATCTAATTTGTACCACAGTGACTTAGGACAAATTTACCAAAATGAAATAAAAGAATACTTATGCCTATATATCATGATCTTGAAGGATTCACAAAAGACTAGTAAACAGTGCTCCTTTCAAACTGATGCTTTTCCTGGTATCTTGTGGTTTTATACATTATTTCTGCACCAGTGTTACCTGGAAGATGGCATGTTTGTATAAATGCAGAGTTGGAGCACCTTTTAGAATCACCGAGTCTAAGTTTGGGATGATGAAACTAGAAATACATATATTCAATAAACATCTCAAATATATTCAAACATTGAAGAACATGTGTATCAGAAATTGTTCTCAATAGCACAAATATGGTTGATTTAAGTTGGATCAAGTTTCATAAATAAGAAAAAAGAACGGGAGGCTC
This sequence comes from Mustela nivalis, assembly GCF_964662115.1. Lineage (NCBI taxonomy): Eukaryota > Metazoa > Chordata > Mammalia > Carnivora > Mustelidae > Mustela > Mustela nivalis. Next base: position 59,193,217 of record NC_139026.1, read on the forward strand.
AAGATGAATCTGGAAAGGAAAAGATCAGGGAATTCCCTATATTTTTGAAATCTTAATCTTTAATATGTGATCACTGTTATGCTCCAGAAACCAAGATATTTGGGCTGCTGCATCAAAAGTTTTTAGGTGCTTACAAATGTTTTTACAATAAAAGTGGGATTTTCTCTGTGGGCCAAAGTCATCTCCTATTTTTTCCAAGTAAATAATACCAAATTTACTAGAGCTTTATGAGACTCGTGACCCAAGTCTTTAAAATAAGATTTCCTTGTGTGTGATTTTTTTTTTTTAAGTATTGCTAAAGGAAAAGTTATTTTGAATAAAAGAGATACTGTGAAGGAAAGGGAAGTTACCGACCCTCCTTTAGACAGCTTCTGGCTTTAGAGTGTTCTAGCAAACTGTATTGAAATGAATGGAAGCAATTATAAAAGGAAGCTGCTGACCTTTCTGAAAAGGCTGCCAATCCATAATACCTCCTGCAATGCTCATCCCCTTTATTCGTGCTTAACAAACCTTGTCACCCTTGTCGCAGTGCCTCAGAACCCCTTGTTAACTTTTCCCCTTCTGTTGTCTTTAGGGTATCTGCAGCACGTCTGTCTGCCGAAATACTTCTCAATTGCCAATTAAAGGAAGTTTAAGAATGAGTACCTAGGGATGAATTAACCTAGCACGTTAACCTGGGGGAAGAGTGGGTGAGGGATATAAAGGCTCATCATCACAGTCCTACATATTTACCTACTCATCTGACATACCTAAGAAAAGGTATTTCTTATATATTTGCTCAAAAATCTGGAAGCATTGTGATTCAGTTTTGCAGGGTGTAAACAATTTGAAAAACAAACACCAGAATCTTCAAAAGGCTTCTCTCCCACCATTGTGTTCATTTTTTCCCTCAAGTGAAAAAATGCTAATATTTAAGCACTGCTTTGCAGAAACACTTAACAGGTACCTGTAGGTAGTACAAAACAATTCCTCAAGGAGGGTCTTATCCAGAATATCTTCTTGCTTTATAATGCCGACTTAACACATAAGCCCCTGGATCATCCCTGTTTGGATTAACAATAATTTGAATGATTATTAAGCAGAATTCTCTTGAATTGAATAGTTCTGTCTCTCAGATAAGAAAAAAAAAATCCACATTTAAATTATCCAATATTTGAACATCTAATCAAGTTTTTATTTATTCATTTTTTTAAAAAACTCCGTTGGTTTGTGTTTCTGATTTTCTGAACTCATACCAGTTAATTTTCTTGAAGGAATCCTTTAGACAATGAATGGTTAGTTCCTATCACTGAATGACTACTTAGCCTGCTTGCAGTAGGAGAGTAGAGAAATGAGATGGGAGAATTAAAAGTATGCAGTGCATTTGATCCTGAGGTACTCTTATTTTCCATAAATATCATGAATTACTGCTAATATTGTTGGCAACATATATAACCTTATTTATATTTATAAAGGTTGGGGAAAGGGAGAGAAATAGCATAAAATGGGCCTTAACTATTATGTGCTAAGCCATTTCTATGTATGTAATTTAACATCTCAGTAGCTCTGTGATGTTATTCTTAATTCTAATTTTTAGATGAGGAAGCTGAAATAGATACAGATGAAGTTATTTGTCTAAAGCCATTTGGCTAGTGAGAGGCAGCAGAGAAATTCAAATTCAGATAGAATTTCCTAGTTCAAATAGAATGCTCTCTGGATCCAGAGTCGAAGTTGCATTTCTCTCCCCATATTTTACCATGCTCCTTATAAATAAATCTGTTTACCAGATCAATCAATAATATCAATCAATATCAAATATCAAGTAAAAACAAACAAAAATGCAAAATCAGAGATCACTGGTTATGTTACTTCTAACTAAATGATTCAAATGGACATTGGAGTCTATAAAAATTTAATTAGTAAAAACATGTCTTTCTACAAGTTTTATCAATATCATCTGAAAAGAGTTTGTTTCTTGAGGTTCACCCAATTTCACACTGGACTGGAAAGATAATATCATCCAGGTGAAGAAAAGTGCAGATGTAACAAATGAATATAAAATATCTATAGATATCACTTAATCCAAATTCCAGTTCTAAAGATGATGTCACTGAGACATAATGCAACTTGCCCACATTATACAGGAATTACAGCAAACATACCACATTGCATGCCTTTACTTTTTTTGTTTTTTTATGTGAATGGATATGTTAGCCTAAATTATTTTTGTTTCTTCATATTGACCCTCGTTAATATATTAATATAAGAATCAGTATTTCCACTTTCTCTGAGTTTTTTGTGAAAATTTAAAAACAGAGCCATACTGGGCGCCTGGGTGGCTCAGTGGGTTAAAGCCTCTGCCTTAGGCTTAGGTCATGATCCCAGAGTCCTGGGATAGAGCCCCGTATCTGGCTCTCTGCTCGGCAGGGAACCTGCTTCTTTCTCTCTGCCTGCCTCTCTGCCTACTTGTGATCTCTGTCTGTCAAATAAATAAATAAAATCTTAAAAAAAAAAAAAAAAGACCCATATTAGTACTTACAATAAACTTTCACCATTGTCATAACGCTTCCCTTCTCCCGTATTTCCAAAGCTTGTTATCTTCATATGAGACTTATCTAATGATGACTGAGTTCCCAGGGAAGCCTCAATAGTACAGCACCCCTTCCTCAGAGGGAAGCACTTTTCACCAAGAAGGGCTCCAATGGGAGGACTTGCAGGTACATCAGAGGCTAGAGGGTGCTAGTACCTTGTTTTATTTATTTTTTATTTTTTATTTTTTTAAACATTTTATTTTTTATAAACATATATTTTTATCCCCAGGGGTACAGGTCTGTGAATCACCAGGTTTACACACTTCACAGCACTCACCAAAGCACATACCCTCCCCAATGTCCGTAATCCCACCCCCTTCTCCCAAACCCCCTCCCCCCAGCAACCCTCAGTTTGTTTTGTGAGATTAAGAGTCACTTAAAAAAAAAATGGAAGCTTTTTTTTTTCTCCACCCCACTTCTTACCCTCTGTAGAGTGTCACTTGCAGCCTCCTGCACCAGCATTTCATGAGGACTCCTCTCAAAATGCTATCAGCATGCTGGGGATTTGTATTGCAAATGCTTTCTTTAGTAATCTTCACATTCGAATATTTCACAGTGTTTCTTCTCTCTTTAAGTTAGATCCACTGTCAAGGTTACTCACAAAAGAAAAAGTGCTACCTGATTTAAAATACAATGTATTAAAATATGGTTTTATTTAACTTAAAGTTTAAGTTCTTATTATTGTTAGTAAGAATGCAGTCATTTGGAAAAGGGCCTAATGTTGGGTCACGTGGAATACAAACTATATATATATATATATATATATATATATATATATATATACACACACACACACACACATACTGCATATGCATATATATGCATACACACATATACTTACATATTTTTTTCCAGTTTCTTTGTGAACCTTAAGCTTTGTGAACCTTCTTTGTGAACCAAAGCATCAAAGAATAGCCCTCTTTAACTTTATACTCATGAACAATATTCCTTTTACCCTTTCTTGGTTAGCAACCCCATTCCCATTGTTGGACAATATCTTAGAACAGAGTAATACTTCCTCGTTTTCCCCTGCATTGCTTCGGATGAGATCCCTGAGGGTTATAGAGGGAAACATCGGAGCTGAGGTTCATAATAAAGTCAACCAGGTTAAAAAGAATAAGAGGCACTCACAATGTCAAACACATAGAGAAGTGAGATGGAATCTTCTCCCGAATTCTTTCCTCTCTCCCATGCTCAATGCATCCTAGTAGTCAGAGGAGAACTGACCTCATATTACATCATTTTCCTTTCCAATTTTGTAAGAGCCTTTTAGAAGAAAAGATATGTTTGAGCAAATGGTGCCCCCAACCTAATTCTGATTGCTTAGCCTATTTTCAACAATCTGATTTTATATAGTGAAAAAAGTCTGGTGTAAATTTATTCCTGAGGTTCTTTGTAGAACTTTAATATATTTTATATTTATGGACTAGGTCATAATTTCTTTTCTCACATCTTGTACTTTGATCTCATCTTCAGCTAAACAAGTGCCTTATAAAGAAGAAAAAAGTTGGTTTACGACTATAGTAATTAAGAACTAAAAGGACGCTTTCCCAGCTGTTGCCTTGGACGTCACGTTTAGTTAGTGGCAAAGTGCCAATTTTCAATTAGAAATAAGATTTGTATTTAAAAAGCATAATGTGTTCTCTTATGTCAACAATTCATTTTTAGCATTTTGTAAAAATCTTTTCTACCAACAGGGTCCCAAACCATCAATTATTAAAGGTTGAGTCTTTTGACTATGGTATATCATTCTGCATTTGTTCAGCATCTGTTTCTTCAGCATTCGTTAGGCTGAAACAAAAGTTTTTCCCTTATTTCTCCTGAATGCTTCAAGGAAATTCTAGCTAAGAAATATGTCCTATTTTTGTTTCATCTCTAAAAAAATTATTATAAATACACATGCGCTATGCCTAAGTTTTAAAATTGTAGCTGAAGGAGATAGGTACTAGTGGTAATTCAAGTCAACTTGATAGTAATTTAACCTTTTTCTTCTCTTATATCTTCTTATAATAATAAAGATGTGGTCACCTAACCTGGACATATAAGCCCTTGCTCTTACTTACCAGAAGATGGTATTGGAGAAAGTCTAGGAGTGACTTAGCCTGATGGGAATTGGGCTTGATTTTGGCTCAAACCAGAGCAAAAGTACTTGAAAGATGTGCCTGTACCTGCATTCTATGCCCAAGAAGTACTGAATACGATGGATGCTTTCTCTTTCTTTCCATAAAAATATTTTTGTTTTTGTTTTAGCATGATGGGTCAAAAACAGTAGAATTAATATTTACATGATTTTCCATTAAAGGAAAAAAAAAGAGAGAGAGAGAGAGAGAGAAAAAGAAAATGTTTTTGTTTTTTTCCTTCTGTCATCTCCCCTCCCCTGGTTTTTGGCTTCTTTCTGGAACAGTAATGGTCAATGCTAACAAAGTTGGTCCAACTTCAGGTTCTCATTATAAGGTAATTAACTTGGCATCACAGCAGCTCTTGGCGCTATGGCTTTTGACTTAGAGATAGCTAAAAAACTGGGCAGAGCTTTAATTCACTGCCAACTTAATTGTGTGTGTGTAAAACCAAAATTTAACAGTACATTTTTGTTCTCCTCAGAAATGTTTGACTAGTGATAATTACAATGATAGACATTTAAATTGTGGGTCCAGGTGGGGAATTAGGAGGAGGCTTAGTATCTAAGCGTGAGTCTTAAGAGAAGGCTATTTAACATTTCTTATTATTATAAGTTAGATATATTAAGGTCTCTTCAAAGAAAAAGAGTTTTCTTCCCTGTTACTCCTTTAAATAGATTGGGTAACCTGACTCATATATTAGGAAATTGGTCTCATTCTTCCAAGCCAAATTATTTGAAAGACATTAAACTTTTAATTATTTAGGGAATTTTAGGAATGAAGGTGGAAAAAGAAAAAAGTAGATGAGGGGAGCAGATCACCAAAAATATCATTCTTATTTTGTCTACTGAGGTAGCAGAACTTTAGCCCTATTTAAATGCAACTCCTGGCTTATCCCTTATCTGCAGCCATCCAGCTGATCACAGCTAGAGGAAAAAGAACAACCATGTTGGCTTATTTCATTTAGCATTCATTACCGTTAAATTTTGGCAGGGCCTTAGTGTTAACTGGCATTTCTATTACATTTTATTTGTCCAATTAATAGTCAGAAGTGACTTCTGCAAATTTCCTTTTCTTTTCTCAAACCTTTAATGCCTCCTTTTCCTTATTCACTGGCAATGATAACCTTACTTTCTATGATACTCCGAAAACAGATGCAATCAGCATCAGCTGATTTCCACGAGTCCAACCATCACCCACTTGTGTCATTGCCTTCATATTTGACTTACCTCCTCTCAGTTCGGATGGACAATACATCCTTCAGTCTAGGGACAACCCCTTCTCTTGTCTTCTGGATCCATCTCCTTCACCTGTTCAAGAACATTACTCCAGGAAATCTACCTTCTTTATTTTTAATTATCAGTTTTATCCAGTTAATCATCCCCACCAGCATACAAATCAGCTATACTTTCTCCCATTACAAGAAATTTTTAAAAGAGATAAAAGTTCCATCTCTTTCTATTCTTCATTTTTATTTCTTTGTATTAATAGGAAAGCTTCTTGAGAAAGTGGTCCACATTATAGTTCCTCTCTTCCAATGGACCAATTAGTGTACTCCAATAAAGCTTTCCTCCCAGCACAAGCTGCTCTTGTCAAGGGCAGTTAATTTTGACCTCTCAGCAGCAGGTGACAGAACTGATATTCACTTCTTTGCAATGTTGTCTTCCCTGGTGTTTAAGAAACCACACCACCCTTCTGAATTTATTCCTACCCTACTTACCATTCTGTTCCCTTACCAGTCTCCTTTGCTTGTGACTACTTATCTCCAGGACTTTTCCACACTGGTGTGCTGTCAGTTTGAATCTTTGGACCTGTTCACTCTCTATACTCACACACTCCATGACCTCATTCATCCTCTTACACTGAATCCCAATTATATGCTGAAACTCCTAAATTTAGATCTTTGGCCTGTACCATCTTTCTGAGTTCTAGGAAGTCATCAGCCCACATGATAATCAGTGGGCTATCAATAGATATAAAACTTCAGACCACCCCCCAACATCGTCTCCCACCACATGCACATTTATCTGCTTTCTAGCAAATTTTCTCATTTCAGTAACTAGGAATTCAATATTTCTAGTTGCCCAAACCAAAAAATCTTGGCACAAGTCTTGACTCCTTTCTGTTTCTCAATACCCACATTCAATCCATCAACAAGTCCTCCAGTTCTATCTGCAAAATATATCCAGAATCCCATCACTTTTTCTTCCTTTACTGTACCACCCTAGTCCAAAGTACCATCATGTATTTTCCTGAATCATTTCATTAGCTTTTTCAGCTGGTATCTTTGCTTATGCTCTCTTCCTATCCTAAAGTTAGAAGTCATGAGAATTCTTTAAGACAAAACAAAACAAAAACATGTAAGTTAGATCATGATGTTTCTTTTACCACAATAATCCAACCATTCCCTATGCCTCTCACAGTAAAAGCCCTAGTTCTGTCTGGGGTTTCAAAGGCTAGATCCAAAATGGCACTTTTCTGACTTCATCACCTAACCTCCTCCCTCCACAGCTCACTTTAAAACAGCTCTTCTTACCTCCTTACTGTTTTTCTAATAGTCCAGCCTTGCTCTCCTCTCAGGGATTTCTCACCGGCTTTTTCCTCACTTTTTAGTGTCTCTCCCTCCTACAGAGGAGTCAAGCTCCTGACAAAAAACCTATATGTGATTTTTGAGGCCTGGCCACAGCAATTGCAAAGCCTTTCTGCTGGCAGGCCTCATGGGGAGATCTGCACTCCCTGCACCAGCCTTGGTGCATGCCCAGTGTTATAGACTGTAGAGGGATGGGCAGTCAAGTCAATGACTCAGGCCCCTCTGGCCAGCTGCGCTCTTACACAGATTTGCTGCCCTAGCCCCGCCACCTTCATTCCCTGGTGTCCTTCTCTTGGGTCTTTGGGTCCAGGTCTTCAGTTCAGTCCTTACTGGGGGAAAGTGAACCTTGCAGACACTTTTTCAACTTTAAATCAGTGCTCAATGTTTTTTTTTACTCCTAGCCTCCATCTCCCTTGCCCCAGCTTTCAGGTCCATAAAACTTCAAGGGCCTGCATTTTTATGAACCTGAAAGCTGGGACAAGGGAGACAGAGGCCAGGAGTGAAAACTTTGGGGGGACTCCCTCAACAGTAAGAGGACTCTCACATCTGTACCAACCTACCTGGCATTCAGCCAATGTGTCTTCCCATGGGGAAAATGAAACAGGGAAGCTGGAGTTTTCTCTGATTTTTACCCCTTGACTATACTAGTGTAGGAAGTGACTAAAGACTCAATTGTTCCTTTCATTATTGGCTTCTTGATATAATCCACTATTCTAAACCTGGCAGTTTGGATCTCTCCAGCTCAGCTAAGTTTCTGACACCTATTAACTGAATGGCTGAATTCCATGTTCAAATCTCTCTCTTCTTAATATAGCTTTCACTGACCAAGGCATTTAAAATAATGATTCCCTCCCAAAATTTCCTGTATTTCTCCCTTGCTTTGTTTTCTCCATGGTATTTATCCTCATCTAACATACTATATATTTTATGCGTTTATTTTTTACTGTCAATTTCTTCCCATTTAGTGTAAGATTTCTGAAGCCAAAGTTTTACTATTTGCACCCTGTGTATCTTCAATTTCTAGAAAAGTACATGGCATAAAGTAAGTGCTCACTAACAACAAAACAACAAATTGTTGAATAAACTGTCTGGAAGGGCCAAGAGAAAAGCTTTGTGCAGAATGAAACTATGCTTCCTTCTCTGCTTACATATGGTAGGAAAAAGCTGAAGTTGGTTACTCTTTCATCACCCCTAAGCCCACTTAGGGGCTATTAACCATACTTGGAAAATAAGATAAGTGAGTCCCTAAGGTCTTTTACCTACTGTCTTGGGAGGCCCACTGGATTTTAATTTACTGAAAATATATGGAAAAATTATGAAAAATCAGTTTACTGAAAATCTCACTTTGTACCAGTTAAAAGTGGCTATATGAGGTGGTGTTTAGTTTTGCAGTCTCTTAAACTGATGAGTTAAGGTGAACTCTGAATATCAAGTTTGCTTTAAGGCAATTGTCCTATCGTAAAATCATAATGCTACATCTTGAGAAGGGGGTATTGATATAATTGTTTCGATAACCTAATTTGGCAACAGAAAATTTCTCAAATGATAATTACTTTTATTTTTTTAAAAATTTTCAATTTATTTATTTTCAGAAAAACAGCATTCATTATTTTTTCACCACACCCAGTGCTCCATGCAATCCGTGCCCTCTATAATACCCACCACCTGGTACCCCAACCTCCCACCCCCCCGCCACTTCAAACCCCTCAGATTGTTTTTCAGAGTCCATAGTCTCTCATGATTCACCTCCCCTTCCAATTTACCCCAACTCCCTTCTCCTCTCTAACACCCCTTGTCCTCCATGATATTTGTTATGCTCCACAAATAAGTGAAACCATATGATAATTGACTCTCTCTGCTTGACTTATTTCACTCGGCATAATCTCTTCTAGTCCCGTCCATCTGGCTACAAAAGTTAGGTATTCATCCTTTCTGATGGAGGCATAATACTCCATAGTGTATATGGACCACATCTTCCTTATCCATTCGTCCGTTGAAGGGCATCTTGGTTCTTTCCATAGTTTGGTGACCGTGGCCATTGCTGCTCTAAACATTGGGGTACAGATGGCCCTTCTTTTCACGACATCTGTATCTTTGGGGTAAATACCCAGGAGTGCAATGGCAGGGTCATAAGGAAGTTCTATTTTTGATTTCTTGAGGAATCTCCACACTGTTCTCCAAAGAGGCTGCACCAACTTGCATTCCCACCAACAGTGTAAGAGGGTTCCCCTTTCTCCACATCCTCTCCAACACATGTTGTTTCCTTTTTTGTTAATTTTGGCCATTCTAACTGGTGTAAGGTGATATCTCAATGCGGTTTTAATTTGAATCTCCCTGAGGGCTAATGATGATGAACATTTTTTCATGTGTCTGATAGCCATTTGTATGTCTTGATTGGAGAAGTGTCTGTTCATATCTTCTTCGCATTTTTTGATATGTTTGCCTGTTTCGTGTGTGTTGAGATTGAGGAGTTCATTATAGATCCTGGATATCAACCTTTTGTCTGTACTGTCATTTGCAAATATCTTCTCCCATTCCGTGGGTTGCCTCTTTGTTTTTTCGACTGTTTCCTTTGCTGTGCAGAAGCTTTTGATTTTGATGAAGTCCCAAAAGTTTATTTTCGCTTTTGTTTCCTTTGCCTTTGGAGACATATCTTGAAAGAAGTTGCTGTGGTGATAATTACTTTTTAAAAAAGCATTTCCATTAGGTGTATAACTTTTAAATCTCTAAGTATACTTATAAACTATATTAAAAATAGCTATTGAATGACACCAAAATTTAAGACAAATTCAATCATAGATCATTATCTCTTTAAGTGTATATGTTCACATCTCTTTGTAGAGTATGTTAATTTCATTTCATTTTTTTCTATACTATATAGTTTTCTGTTCAAGAATTTTCAACAACTTCCCCATCATACCTTTGAACAAAATGGTTAATAGTCACTCTAGTTGGAGAAAACATATCCCCCCACTTTGGATACCTATGGAGTTTGAACACTTTTGTATCTACCCAAATTATAAGGCCATTTGTGTTCTGTCTGGGATAGAAACTATACACTTCTATTTCTGTGGTAGGAACTCCCTACATTATTTATACTCAAAATTAATTTAGTTAACCATTTATTGAAAAGTACTTATTGAGTATTAATTATCTTCTGGGCACCAATGGTGAAAAATACAAAGCCCAAAGGGAGAGACAGATGAAATAACTAATTTAATTTCAGATGTTATGATTTTAAAACATGTAATAATAGATAATAGGAACATATGGTGTTATGAAGAAACTGAAACAGTGTATGGGTTTCTAGAGTTAATATAGCATTGATAGGAAGATCAATATTTAATATCTAAATACAAATATATATATATATATATAGGAAGATCAATATTTAATATCTAAATACAAATATATATATATATATAAACAGAGAAAGAACAAGATGTTATAGATGGATGGTCAACAAGAGCTTTGTGTATATGTGATAATTGCCACAGGCCCATGTGCAAAGCAGGAGTAAATCATATGAAAGAATGAGACATGACAAGATTTTACTTGGATGAAAGTATTCCATATAAGAAAAAATATTTTTAGAAAAAGAATAAAAAGGAAGGAACTGCAAAAACCCAAGGTGGAGAGGGAAGAGCATAATATATTTAAGAAAAATTAATTTACCATGACTGAAGATTGGTGAAAACAAAAGGAATAGTAGGAGTTGAAGTATGTCTTACCTGGACAGAGATAAAGTGGGAGAAAAGGTTAAAGAGATAGCAAGGACAAATCATATAGAAGCTTACCATTTTGGAGAAGAATTTGAAATTTATTTATTCATTCTTTCATTCCTTCATTTACCTATTTATTCATTATTTATTCTAAATGTAATAGGAAACCATTGAAAAATTTTAAGAAAGAGAGTGATACAATTGTATTTATTCTGGTTGCTAAATGGAGATAGAATTTGACAGGATGAAAATGGAAGAAGAAAGACTAGTTAATATTCCTATATTCCAGAAAAGAAATGATGGGACTTAAAAAAGGGTATATGTAATAGAGGTAATGAGAAATGGTTAGAGTCAGGATATATATTACTACCACAGTTGATAGGAATTACTGATACATTTTTGGTAGGTCTAAGGATAAAATAGGAAAATAGAATCATCTCTAAGTTTTTGCTCTACTAAGATTGATAAGTTCTGCTTTAGTTCTGTTAAGTTTGAGATAGATATCACACATCCGTCTCCTGGTGAAGGAAGGTAAGGGGCTGAATATGCAAATGTGTATCTCAGGGAAAGAGTTGGAATTGGATAAAGAATTTTATGAGTTATCAGTCTTTCAAGTGACATTTAGGAGGTTATAACTGGGTGAAATTACTGGGCACAGACTGTGGAATGAATTCCAGGACTAACCCCTGGGGTCATTCAGATAGAGGGGAGGAAAGAGGTGGAAAATCCAGGGAAGGAGGCTAAAAGAAGAACACAACAACATAAAAGAAAATCTAGAAGCGTGATCTCCTCAAGGGCAAGTGAAGACAGTACTTCAAGAAAAGAGTAGTCATGTCTATCAAATGTAATTGAGTAATAATATAAGGCAGAGTTGAATGTTTGTTTTAAAACTAGTATGTTTATAAGCAATAATTTAATCAGTTTGAGACAAAGCTACCTATATTTTTGTATGTATCATTTGATAGTGATTTAGAATAGAAGTATGTTTTCTGGAAATGTAAAACCAGTTTTTGCCATAATGTTAACTAATTTCCATCACTCATCATCTCTTATAGATCCATATTCTGAAGGAAATTGGGATTTTGTATAAAATAAATAATAATACCCACAGATGAAATCATCTATACTGTCATCTTTTTCTCAAATGTGTTAGAAACCCAGAACTTCCCAAGTCTAGAAAAACTTGACTTTTAGATAAACAAAAAATAGCAATAAGACAATACACAAAAGACTGCCATCTCTGCAAAGAAATATAGACAGGAAAGCAATGCAGACAATCTAATAAATTAGTTTTGCATACAAAGGAAATTTTTGTATCTACAAGAGCTTATTGTTTCAGTCCAAGGTAAAGCTCGGACTGCCATTTAGCATGAAGTTCAGTTGTTATTATATTGAGAGTGGTGACGTTTGGTGCAAATCTTGAAATGGTAAGGTTAATATACATAGTAGAAACAAATGAATGTGACTAAGTTACAACAGAAAAACAATTGGACATTTTAGAGTTAGGACTTTTTAAATTTTTTTTTCTTTCAGTTTACTATAATAAGGTAACAAGCTAAATCTTTGGTCTGGGTCTAGATGAGCCCTCTGGATATTTTCACATTCCTTATGTTCATAGCAGACACTTACCCTCTCAACAGAGTTCTCCTTTGACTTTCAGGAGACTGCAGTAGGAAACGAGTCAGCTTTAAACGCCAGCTCTTTGCAGTTACAAATTATTGCAGAATGAGTCTAGAAAATGTCAGGCCAGGCATTCCGCTCTGGGCTCTAGCTCTGCACTCTTTCAGAGTTTGTACCACCAACTTTCAGAGCTACTTACTTCTTCATGCCAAGAATTTCCTAATGTTGAAATTTCCAGATGAACCACGGGTGGCTCCCCTTGCCAGAAAGTTGTATACTAGAACTAAGTAATATCTCAGAATTTGAGTTTGTTTTGTCATTTGCTCCTTGAATTGGACCTTTACATTATGAATACATAATGTAATTCTTTACATAAAGAATACATTCTTTATGCATTTCCTTTTCCATTTTCAAAAAATCATCCTGTGAAATAATCAATTCAATAATTATTTTATTATGGCAGTAAAGCTGAAAAAACATGAGGGATATTTGCTAACTGTAAGCAGGATATCCTTTGGTTTCTTTTTTTCCTCTCTCTTTTTTTTTTTATCCTATATCTATCTTTGGAAAGATATATTTCCAATTTAGGGTAGGGGAGTGACTTAGGTTAATTTCATGCAGACTATTTTCTCTTCTTTTCCCCATATATCAATCCCAAATTAATACACTAGGTGCTCTGCAGCCAGCGTGGTTGCACATTGATCCTGGCCAGCTTGTTTACAGTGTTTTGGCAAGTTGCTGATGTACTTCTCCCTGGGGATAGAGCAGGGGTTAATTGCTGTTAAACTCTCAGTGCCAAGTAATGGTTCAGCCTCTCTGCTACATTAAAGATGACACTAATAAGGAAAGAGTGCAGTGGATTGCTCTATGTTGAAAATTGGACTTGTGGTGACAGAAACTTGGAGCAGAGCTGATGTAATAGGAAGACCATAATGTAATTATAACTGCTGAACATGTGTCATACCAAGTTAAATGATACATTAATGAATCAAAACAGGTGATGAAGTGTTGCTCTTTCAGCAGATAGAGGTGCTTTCAAGGTTAGATTGCCATTAATTTAATAATCTATAATACGGATATTCTTCAAATCACAAATGAAATCAACCTTAATGCTTTCATACAGCATTGCTTCTTGAGTTTCAAATAGATAAGATAAAAGAAACAAAGCAAAAGTGAGCAGAGTTCAATGCAACTCATTCTGTGTTTAATTTTATAAGAAAGCGTTTTACAGTGTAAGGTGAGTGGTTGCCCAAGGCCGCCTTCTTGTCCCGATAGACCACTTGATCATTCTAATCCACAGCTAGCTACCCAGTAACTCATGAGGGAGCATAGACCTTTAGAAGCCAACAGCTACTTCTTTTCAAAAGGCCATGATGTGTTATCTATGCATAATATTTTAATGTGACTTACCCAAGTCAATATAGGTAGGCTGTAATAAAACCTTCCAATCTATTTTGGTATAATTTATTTCTTTATTTTTCTATGGATTTGTAAAGGATTCATTTGCACTTCCTTATGAATTTTTTAAATTAATTTAAAACTTTATAAGCACTAATAGATTACTTATTATCCATGATTTTTAAATTTTCTATCTTAATTCTTTTTCAGTAATACCACCATCATTATTCCTAATTTGTTTAGAGAGGTTAGGACACTAATAATACAAATTTTTATTTGCACTTGACATTCAGGGTCTCAAACAAGGATATATTTAGGGGAAAAAAAGTAATTTCATCTTCCTTTTTAAAGATTCTGGAAATTCGTTATGTTAGTCTATCAGACCCTATGTTATATAAGAAGAAATTTATCAACTATCCTAAAGGTTAGATCTACTTTATGTTGATTTCCATTTGAATGCACAATTTAATTTCAATTTTACCATATATTATCTTAAGTGACATTTATTATTGTCTGATTGCATTTTACTAATGATTGAAATCAGCTACAGAGATTTGTGGTTGGTTCTTTTCCCCAAAGCAGTATTGTCGTGAGAAGATAGAAAATAAGTGGATGAATTTAAAAATAATAATGTCATATCTGTCTTTTAAAATTTTTTCTTACACTAGAGTGCCAATGTTAACTTAATATTTGTGTGTATTCTCCAGAGAATTAAACAAATTTAGATATTAAAGAACAGCAGAATATGCCAACCCCAAATATGCCACTTTGTTATATTGATTATTTTGAGCAATAGGAATTTAAAAAACAATAAATGGAGAACATTTCTCTAAAAACCCCTCATCTATCTATAAATAGATCCTCTAAAAATAACTCAATTGTCTTAAAGTCCTCCCCCTGTTTTATCATCCAGGGAAGACTAACTCTTATCACAGGAGAAGAGAAAATTGGACACCACATTCAGACAGATTTTGTCACAAACTATCATAACTATTCAGGGCCTATTCATCTTTCCTAAAAATTAATTACTCTCCCAAGAGTTCTTCCATTTAAACCTGAATTCTAAGTCACCTCAGAGAGTTACTCATTTTTCCCCCCAGGTATCTGTCTTATATCCATAACATACACATATTAGTAGACTTTTGTTTGTTTTTCTCTTGCTCATCTATCTTTTACTATAGGGGTCTTGGCTAATAAACTCAAAGAGGTAAAGGAAAAATTTATCTTCCCATATAGTATCACCAGTTTTATTATATTTACTGATATTAACAATAAATGCTATTATTTGTAACAAAATCCATTACTAAGATAAATGTGATTTTTATTTTTGTTTGTTTTTTGATAATTTTAATCATTTAAATACAAAGCTAGTTAGCCTTAAACTGTCATAGGAACACAGAACTTTAAAAGCAAACAAAAACAAAAACTTTAAAAGCAAACCAAAACAAAAACCTAATTTTATTTTCATGTGGGCATTACATATTGTCTTCTTAACCCTCTCCTACCAGGGCAGAGAAAACATTTCCCTAAGACAGGGATATATAAGAATAGGGAGGGATCAATTGGAAGAGAGAATAGAGATGACGTTGGACATCCAAAATGAACTTGCTATATATCTAGAACTCAGAAGTCAAGTTCTTCTAGTGTCATCAAATAGAGTTTGGAATGATCCAGGTACCTGTGAGTAGTGATCAAAGCCTGGGGGCACCACCTTCAACAGATAGGTACCTGGAAATGTCTCACTACAAGGGAAGGAGAGTTACTTTCTAGAAATCAGAGAAAAGCCAATAATGTCAATGATAAAGAAAGGAAGTAATATATTGGCTACAAATTACTGCTGACTTGAAAAACAAATGTATTAGTGTCTGACAAGAGGGAAACAGTGGCAAAAGCTACTTTTGAGAAGTAGTAAGAAGAACCAAGTATGAATTTCACTTGTTAGAGAATTTCACTTGTTAGAGAAAAAGGTAGAGTTGAGAGGACATTATAACATTAAAGAAGAAGGAAGGTAACTTTGTTTAGATGTAGACCAGAAAGAACATTAAAAGTTAAAGAGGTGGGGCACCTGGGTGGCTCAATGGGTTAAAGCCTCTGCCTTCAGCTCAGGTTATGATCCCAGGGTCCTGGGATGGAGCCCTGCATCACATCATCAGCCTCTCTACTCAGCAGGGAACCTGCTTCCCATCCTCTCTCTGTGTCTGCCTCTGCCTACTTGTGATCTCTGTCTGTCAAATAAAATAAATAAAGTCTTTAAAAAAAAAAGTTAAAGAGGAAGGGATGGAGATATAGAGCAAGAGAAAGACATAATTAATGGAGGCAAGTGATGGTGAATGATAGTGATCATAATCCGAAGAAAATGGTACCAAGGTTGACTTTTATACCCAAGAAAGCTAATTTGTCCATGAAAATTAAAAGGAATGGTAGATGTAGAAGGTGTAGACTGAGATTTTTTACTTTGTTGACCTTTATTCTTTACTTATTTGTTTGCTTTTCTGTGAAGTAAGAGATGAGTACTGCTATGTGAGACGTTGAAAGATATAGAACAAGAGACTCAGGAAAGTGATAAAATAGTTGAAACAGCTGCTAGAATTTTGTGAGAAGTGCTGAAACGGAGACTTAGAGAAAGTTTACTACAGCATCCAGGGAGTGACTGTACTTTCATTTCAGAGGACAGGTAAAAGCTCTTTCAGAACCAGCATGCCACATAGCTCCAAGAAAGTCAATGCAAATTTGATTGGTTTCACCCTTTTCATTTTTTTAACTCAATTTCACTTTTTTTTTTCCTATTCATTTATTATTTGGTCTGGAAAAAATGATTCCTTGCTACTCATGCATTTCAAGAACAATGAATGAAGGTACACATGAAGATCAGAGGAGCTAAAACAAATCAAGTGCGAGTATTTCTACACTGTTTAAGATCTAGTTGAAGCCAACTTGTAGGTTTATATAAGTGGGGCCTTGACTTATAAAGATCATTCCAAATAAATTGGTAGGTACAATAATTCACTGAAAATTGTTCCTGAGTTATTGCATGCTATTGCTGACCACAAAGAAAAACAAAAAAACCAAAAACCTCAAGTCAGCAACTTGTGGTTAATGTCCCCTTGCTTTATGTTCCTCTAACTATTTAATTTTTTTTCTGGATGGCACTCAGAGTGATATTAAGCTTTTATGATTTTTTCCAGATGATTCATGTCTTCTACTTATCAAACAATTTGTTGTTATTTCATATTATTGTTTAAATAGGAATAATTTGAAAGATGCTTGAGAAAGGATGTGTGTGTTTTATTAATAAGAACAGCAGCACAAACTGAACTGGTCAGTTACTATCTCTTTTTATTTATATAGCATCTTGCCTCAAATATTTTGATTACTATCTGTACTAAGGTCCTAGCTATAAGTCTCTGTTCCTCACTTTGCATTGTATAATCCAGCTTTGTTTTTTGATGATCCTTGTGATGAGAAACATTATATGGAATATGTTAATAGCCAACAGAATTTTTAAAAACTGGTTGGAACTCTATGCTAAAAATTTACAATGACTTTCTTTGACGAGCACTGACATAATGATAGAGATTCTGCTAATAAAGTATTTCATAATTAAGGAAGTTATAATTTGCTAACAGGGCTCACAACAGCTGCCTGTGGAATAAGACAATATGCTTTTCCTCTCCCTACTGGGCCTAATTCCCCAGTAACCTTATTGAAAATGTGCATGGGCTACAAAACTAAAGATTAACTGTCCAGGGACCTGCTTCCTGGAGCTTATTTGAAGATTAAATCAAATGGCAGGCAATATATATTTGGTAATACGGCTTTGTTGCAGTCTTTTCCCATGTAGTGGTAAGTGTAATAGAAGGAGATGACACTTTATAGCTGTTTAAAAAAAAAAGCTATAGATTTTTCTAAATGTGAAATAGTTTTGTTCTCATCCTGAAATCAAAATGAATAATTTATTTCTTCATAACCAAAAGCATCTTCTGCTTTTTGAACACATAATAAGAATCTCTAATTACAAATTATACATAATTACAATTGTTCAGCCTTTTAAAAGGTGATTATTATCCATTATCTATTTATTTCATAACAAATGCCACTGAAGGTGTGAAAGATGCATTTAAAATGCCAACTGAGATATTGCAACATTTTAATTAATAGGAGGCAGTTCAAATATATATTTAAAAACATAGCTTTTAAACTACGCATTAGTAAATGGATTTCTACTTAACAAATCAGAGAAAGATGGATGAAGATGTTCTGCTTTTAAAAATACTATATTTAGCATGCCTATGCAGAGACACTGAAGTGTGATTTGTCCTCATAGCAGACATCTGAAGAACAAGTGACATTCTTACAAAAATCCATATTGGTGATGTATTTAATTACAGAGCTGATTGAAATTGACAGCTTTAGTGACCTGCGTTTGCACTTGTGGTGATTGATGTATGCTTCAACTCTGGTTACTTTTAAACCAATTCACATATTGCTCAATACTATAATATCATCCTGTCAAATTGCAAACTCCATTTTTACAAGTGTGGGGACTGGAGAAAGTGCATGTTTAATTAAAGTGAGATAGAGATGAATTGCTTAAAAACACCTATACAACTGTTAAACTGAGACCACTGTTATTTGAAAGCAGACTGAGAGAAAATTCAATACACTTACTCAGGCATTTATGTTCCTAGAGTCATCTTTGCTCTGAGAAAATATATTCCTGGCTGCCATTGATGATTAAGAAAGAGGTCTCAGAAACTTAGGCTGCTGTCTCTAAAGCTCTGTTTTCCTAAATATGATGTCAGCCTTTAGAAATAATAAGTAAAAATGAATGAATGAATGAATGAGTCTCAGAGCAAGGAGGGACCTTAATGATCTTGTAACTCCAATCCTGTTTTTCCTGCTTGTGTTTTTGTTACTTAGGCTAGATAGCTGCTACCCAGAAAGGTAATTTGTTTGCATAGGAGTACAGTATTGTTTTCAGTGTCTAAAACTGAGGGTAAAATGCACATTTTTTCATTCCTAGTTCAATGTACTTTTATACTACATGGATTTTCCCCCTCCAGACATCTTTTACTCCTTGATCCCTTTTTGGGTGTGGACATATTAAAAGTATAGCCTTTATCACTGAGTGATCTACTTTGGTTTAGGCAATTCCAGTGACATCTTTAATTATAATTAATAAGATATATGTATGTTAAATTAAAATGGACTTCTTGACTGTCAGAGTGATAATGAACTGATCTCTCTTCGAACTCTCAAGGGAGGTTGTTGCATGTCCATTTGGATGGTTTATACAAACATGCAGAAAGATAGCTGAGTAGAATGATCTTCTGGTCTTCTTCCCAGATACAGACATTTATGTCAGAATTAAATTAATCATTTCAGTGATACATAGTAGTTTTTGACACTGTAAGGTTCGCTGCTGATTTTTAAAATATACTTCACTCAGAAAATATTTAAAAGTATATAAAAATACAAAAGGACAGAAAAAATAGGTAAACATGTCAGAAGTTGATAGATACCAGCAATTTTTTTGAAGATTAAAAAAAAAAGAAGTCAAAACAATTGAACCAAAGAATGTAATAAAATGGCTTAAATCATGATCCTAACTACTCAGGGTAATTCAGTTCCATCCCCAATATTTGTTGGTTTCCTTAAGATATGATGAATTAGAGGGATGCCTGGGTTGGTGCAGATGGTTGAACCTACAACTCTTGGTTTCAGCTCATGTCACGATCTCATGGTCATGGGATTGAACCCCATATCAGGCTCTGTGCTCAGCAGGGAGTCTGTTTAAGATTCTCTCTCCCCTCTCCCTTGGCCCCTCCACTTTATGTACTCTTTCTCTGAAAATAAGTAAATCTTAATTCTTATCCTTATCACTTCAGAATTTCTACTTCCTATTTAATTCTTCATGTAGCAACTCATCTTCAACAGTATTCCAGTTCATTCCATTTATTGACCTGCTTTCATTTTCATCCTCTAAACTATTATGGAATTATATGACTGCATGACATGGAAAATGGCAGGAGATGACTAAAAATTAAATATTAAGCGTTGTGCATATTTTAATCACCCCATACCAGATTTGACTATGTTTCTACTCAAGACTCTATTTGTCACCTTATTTTGAGGGTCCACTCCCCATTTCTGCTAAGAACTCTTTTCATTTTGTCCTCTTCGCTGTTGAGTCTCCTATTTTTTTCTATACTGGAATGCCATAAAAACAAGAATTCAAGATACAATTTATGTAAAACATTATTTCTTTCTTCCAATTTTTCTCATTGTCTGATTACTTATCAAAAAGTAATTCAAACATAAATCATATTAAAATGATAAACTGGACAAAACTATCAATTCTCATCTTTTCCTCAAATTTCCCCCACTTCTCTCAGAAAATATTTAAGTAAAGTATATAAAAATCCAAAGGACAGAAAAAAATAGGTAAACACGTCAGAGGTTGATAAATGCCAGCAATTTTTTAGAAGATTAGAAAAAAGAAGAAGAAGTCAAAACAATTGAACCAAAGAACGTAAAAGTGATAGACACCAGCAGGAGCCATGCAGATTTAATTCATGGGTCTCTAAAAGAGTTTAAGAAATGAAGGTATCAGGTTCTATGGTAGGTAGATGGATAGGTAGATGGTCAAGCATGGTCTCATTTATAGAATAAAGAATTTTAATAAGGAAAGAACTTAATAGAGGTTGTTAGTTTCTTACACAGTTATTGGAAGGGATGGTGAAACAATTCTAGATGTGGCCCTGCAGGAAGGATTATCAGACTAATAAAGAAAAGAAACTCCAAGGGCATTGTCTGTGAGGTGGCAGTGAAGTTATGAGCTCGAGAGCATACCCATATTGCTTCTTGCAATCCTGCCACAACTACTTCTTTGTATTTAGGAAGCTAGAGAATAGACAATGGGATATTGCTACACAGAATTCCAGGCGCCCACTGGTAAGTATTCTAAAGCTTCTTGTACACCAGTATGTGACATCGATACATATATTTCTATACTTTATTCATAACATGTCCACCTGTCATTTACTAAGTTAGTTTCAAGAATGTACTTTGGATATTGCAAAGTATTTTATGGAATTATGTAGATGTCCTTTTATACTTAGGTTATTTCTATTTCTAATCAATCATAATTTCTTTATTAAACATTTTCAAAATAATACATAATTAAATTTTCTTCATAACAGTTTTTATAGCTTTTATTAATAAATTTTTAAAAACTTTTTATTAAGATAATTTTGGGGACAGTTTTAGGTTCACAGCAAAATTGAGGGGAGGGTACAGAGATTTCCACTACCCATGCACATGTATAGTCTCCCGTATTATCCACACACATATCCAGAGGGATACATGTGTTACAGTTGATGAACCACCATTGACACATCATAATCACCCAAAGTACATAGTTTTCTTTAGGGTCATTCTTAGTGTTATACACTCAATGGCTTTGGACATGTATAATGACATGCAGCCATCATTTTAACAATCCCCACCCCCCAAAAATGGACTAAATAACAAACACCTCACCAAAGAAGATATGCAGAGGGAAAATAAACATATGAAAAATGATACACATTATATATCATCTGGGAAATGCAAATTAAAACAATGAGATACCATTGCTATTTGAATGGTTAAAATTAAGAACACCTGACAACACCAAATATTGATGAAGTTATGGAACAATAGGAACTTGCATTCATTCCTGATGGGAACACCAAATGAAACTGCCACTTTGGAGGACAGTTTGATGGTTTCTTATAATATTAAACATAAGCTTGCTGTACAAATCAACAACCAGCATCTTTTGTAGTACAGAAGGCTTTGATCTTAATGAAGTCCACCTTACCTACCATGTCTATCATGGATCATGACTTTGTTGTTCTAGCTAAAAAGTTACTGTCATATCCAAAGTCATCTAGGTTTTCTTGCCCATATTCTAGGAATTTATAGTTCTGCCCTTTAAATTTGAGTCTGATTTGAGTTAATTTTTATGAAAAGTGGAAAGTCTGCATCCAGATTAAATTTTTCATATGTGGATGTCCAATTGTTCTAGCACCATTTGTTAAAATGTCTGTTTTTGCTCCATTTTATTACATTTTCTCTTTGTAAAAGACCAAGTGACTGTTTATGTAGGTCTATTTTGGGACTCTATTTCACTTCACTGATCTGTTTATTCTTTCAGCAATACCACAGTCTCCTTTATTGTAATTTCATACTATTTCTTGAATTATAGTAATGCCAGTACCCCAACTTTGTTCTTTTTCTTCAATAATGTGTTAGTTATTCTGAGTATTTTGCCTGTACATGCAAATTTTGGAATTAATTTTCCAGTATTTACAAAATAATTTGTTGATATTTTGATTGAGATCGCATTGAATTTATAGACCAATATGGGAAGAACTATCATCTTGACAATATTGAATCTTCTTATTCATGGACATGGAATGTCTCCATTTTTTTATTTCTTTTTTTTTTATTTTGTTCATCGGAATTTTTACTTCTCCTCATACAGATTTTGTACATATCCTGTTAGCTTTATACCTGAGTGTTTAATTTTTTGGTGGTACTATTATGAATGGCATTAAGTTTAAATTTCAAATTCCATTTGTACATTGTTACTCTATTGGAAAGCAATTGACTTTTGTATATTAACCTTGTATGGTGCAACCTTACTATAATTGCTTATTAGTTCTGGGAGTTGTTTTGGTTTTGTTTGTTTTTCCCGTCAGTGCTTCGGGATTTGCTAAATAGATAATCATGTCATCTGCAAACAAAGTTTTATTTCTTTCTTCCCAATTTGTATACCTTTTATTTCCTGTTCTTACATTATTGCATTTAGCTAGAATTTCCTGTATGATATAAAAAATGAGTTGTGGAAGGGACATCTTTGTCTTATATCTAATGTCAGTTGCAAAGTTTTGAGTTTCTCACCAATATTTATGATTTTAGCTGTAGATTTTTTTTTTGAGATATTTATCAAGTTGAGAAAGTTCCTCTCTATTTCTAGTGTTGAGAGTTTTTACCATGAACAGATACTGGATTTTGTCAAATGCCTTTTCTGTCTATATGTGTCAATATGATCATGTAACTTTTCTTTTTTTTTAGTTTCTGATGTGATGGATTTCAAACTGAATTTCAAATATTAATGCAGATTTGTGAGCCTAGGATAAATTCTATTTGGTTGTGGTATATAATTCTTTTTATACATGATTGGATTTGATTTTATACTATTTTGTTGAGTATTATTATGTTTATGTTCATGCAATATATTCCTCTGTAATTTTCTTTTTTTATGTTTTGGTACTAGAATAATGCTGGCCTTATAGTGTTCCCTCTGCTTCTATACTCTAAAAGAGATTATAGAGCATTATTATAACTTATTCCTTAAATATTTGGTAGGAAGGGGTGCCTGGGTGGCTCAGTGGGTTAAAGTCTCTGCCTTCGGCTCAGGTCATGATCTCAGGGTCCTGGGATCGAGCCCCACATTGGGCTCTCTGCTCAGCAGGGAGCCTGCTTCCTCCACTCTCTCTGCCTGCTTCTCTGCCTACTTGTGATCTCTGTCTGTCAAATAAATAAATAAAATCTTAAAAAATTTTTTTGGTAGGAAGAACTCACCAATGAACCCAACTGGACCTGGTGCTTTCTGTTTGGGAAGATTATTACACTGATTTTTTAATAAGCCTTAATTAACACAGGTCTATTCAGATTGTCTATTTTTCTTCTGTGAGTTTTGAATATTCTCTCTTCTAAGAAATTGGCCTATTTCATCTAAGTTATCACATTTATAGAAATAGAGATGTTCATAATATTCCATTATCTCTTTTATGTCCATACCGTATACAGTGGCATCTTCTCTTTAATTGCTGACATTATCAGTGGTGTCCTCTCTTTTTCTTAATTTGCTAGGGACTTACCAATTTTATTGATCTTTTGAAGGAATCAGTTTTTAGTTTCACTGTTTTTTTTCTGTTTATTGTTTTCAATTGTATAGATTATTGTTCTAATTCTTATTGTTTATTTTCTTCTTCTTACTTTGGATTCAATTTTTTTTCAAGATTCCAAAGGCAGGAACTTAGAAGACTAATTTTAGATGTTTGTTTTTTTCCAATATATGTATCCAATACATATATTTTCCAATATATATATTCCTTGCTATATATTTCTTCCTAAGCTCTGGTTCCACTGCTTCTGACAAATTTCAATAAGTTATAGTTTCATTTTCACTTAGTTCAAAATATTTTAAATTTCTCTTGGGATTTCTCCTTTGATCCATATGTTATCTGGAAGCATGTTGAATTTCCACATATTTTATGATTTTCCAGTTATCTTTACATTATTGATTTCTTTTTGAATTCCACTGTGATCAGGGAGCAGACATATAATTTTTATTCTTTTAGATTCATTAAGATGTTTTATGGTCCAGAATGTGATCTATCTTAGTGAATGTTCATGATTGCTTGAGAAAACTGTATTCTGCTGAAGCAGTCTATACATATCCAAGATATCTCATTGACTGATGGTGTCAGCAGCATACATACTGATTTTCTGCTAGCTATCTTTCCCTTTTTGATAGAAGGATGCTAAAGTCTTCAATTACAATAGTGGGCTAATCTATTTTATCTTTACAGTTATATTACTTTTTGCCTCACATAATTTAATGCTGTGTTATTAGGTGTAGATGCGTTAAAGATTGTTATGTCTTCTCAGACAGTTGACCCCTTATCATTATATAATGCCCATCTTTATCCCTGATAATATCCCTTGTTTTTAAGGATACTCTGTGTGAAATTAATATAGCTACTCATGCTTTTTTTTAAAATTATTGTTAGCATGGAATATCTTTCTCCATCTGTTTACTTTTGATCCATATGTGTCTTTATATTTAAAGTGGGTATCTTATAGATGCCATAGATAGTTGGGTCTTGTTTTTTGAAAAACTCTGGTCATCTCTTTTAATTGGTGCATTTAGATCATTGATGATCTTTGATACAGCTGGATTAATATTTACCATATTTATTTCTGTTTTCTACTTGTTCTGTTCTTTGTTCTTATTTTTATCTTATTTTTATCTTCCATACCTGTTATTCTGTTGTGATTTTAATTTAGATTTTGTATGATTTCAATCGTGATTTAATTTTATGACTCCTTTTTCTCTCCTTTTTATTTTATCAGTTATTTTTTTAAAAAACTTTTTTAGTGATTGCTCTAGAGTTTACAACATACATAATTAATCCAAATCCACTTTCACATAACATGATATCACTTCATGACTAGTGTGGCTATCTCTCATATAAATATATGAGATAATAATTATCTAAAAAAATATAAAATAATTACCTAAAATAATCCTAATGCATCCATTTCATCTCTTGTTTCATGCTGTATCTTATTTCACTTTCTATAAGCATATAAATATATATGACATACGCCTAAGCAAACAATCAAATACCCTGCTGTTATTACTTTGAACAAACTGTTATCTGTTAGGTCAGTTAAAAATAAGAAAGTTAAAAGTTTTTATTTAACCTTCACTTATTCCTTTTTCTATGGTCATCTTTTCTTTATGTAGAGCACAGTTTCTGTCCTGTATATTTTACTTCTTTCTCAAGAACTTCTCTTAACTTTCCTTGCAAGGCATGTCTCTTGGCAACAAATTTCTTCAGTTTTTGTTTGTTCAAGAAAGTGTTTGTTCCCCCTACACTTTTGAAAAATTTTACAGGGTAGAGAAATCTAGGTTGGTGAGGTTTGTTTTTCTCTTTCAAAACTTCAGATTTTTCACTCCATTCTCTTCCTGCTTGCACAGTTTCCGAGGGAAATCAGATTTAAACGTATTTCAGAATGTTTTCTTTATTTTTTCTTTTCTGTAGTTTGAAAATAATATGTATAGGTTTAAGTGTTTTTGTTTTTCTTTTGTTTTGGCATTTATCCTGCTTCATGTTCTCTGAACTTTCTGTATTTATGGCCTGACTTTAATTTGGGAAAATTCTCATTGTTATTGTTTCAAATATTTCTTCTGTTCTTTTCTGTCTTTCTTCTTCTCTGATATGCCCATACATGTGCATTACACCTTTTGTGGTTGTTCCAAACTCCTATGATATTCTGTTCCTTTTTTTTTTTTTTTCCTTCAGTCTTTGTGCTCTTTACTGTTTGGTTTTCAAGGATTCTGTTGATGTATCCTATAGCTCAGAAATTCTTTCCTTAGCTGTGTCCAGACCATTAAAGGCATTCTTCACTTTATTTCAGTGTTTTCTCTCTAGCATTTTTTTTTTTTTTGGTTCTTTCTTGGGATTTCCACATCTCTGCTTACATAGCCCATCTTTTCTTGCATGCTACTTTATCCTTGAGTCCTTACTATATTGATAATAGCTGTTTTAAATCCCCTGTCGGATGATCCCAATATCCCTGCCATGTCTGGTTCAGATGCTTTCTCTTTTTCTTCAAATTGTGCTTTTTTGCCTTTCGGTATGTCTTTTAATTTTTTTCCCCCTTGGTAGTTCAACACGATCTACTGAGCACAAAGAACTGCTATAAATAGGCTTTTTGTAATGTGCTATGAAGTGTTGGGGAAGGAAAAGCATTCTATAATCTTAAGATTAGGTCTCAATCTTTTGTGAGCCTATGCCTCTGGACCCAGAGCTTTACAAGGCTTTTTTCCAGTTTTTCTCCCCCATTAGGTGAGGCAGGATGGATAGAGAGGACTGGAGTTGGGCATTTTCCTCCTCTAGGACATTTAGGTGCTGATAATACCCTAGCAAGTTAGGGTCTAGTTAAGTAGTTTCCCCTGATGGCAGGTCTTGTTAAGAACAAAGTGCTTTAATTTATTTGGAAATGTTTCTTTTTCTGCTTTCTCTGCTAGAAGCATAAGAGCATCCCCCCCCCACCCCCAGATATTTAATGTAGGGGCCTGCTGTGCTCCTGGAAGTAAATCTTATAATATTCTGGGGACAACCCCCTTCTGACTATATCCCCTTGAAATTTTTAATTCTTATTACATTTGTCCACCCTGAGCCTCATATAATTCAACCCAACTACAGTTTGGATTTTCCTACCTGACATTGGTTCCTGGAGTAGTTTCTGCTTGTGCAGCTCTACTCTGGTAAACTGTGACTCCCTATATTCATTCGCCTATCTCTCCAATCATGGGGGTAATGGTTTGTCCTGTGTCCTCTTCTCTATTCCAGATCCATGAAGAGTTGTTTTTTCATTTATTCAGGTTTTTACTTGTTAGGATGGAGTGGCAGTGTCTAAGCTACTTGTAGAACCAGAAACTGGACTTCCATGATAGTTTAACATAGCCAACATTTAATATCTAACATACCCAACCCATCTGAATTTATTTCCTCAGATGTGAGGTGCAGCACTAAATTCACTCATTTACAAGTAATTAAGTAATACTCCATAAAGATTATTGAATAGTTCACGTCTCCCTGCTACTTTATAATTCTTTCCTTATAAAATAAATATTTGCATATTTTCAGGTATGATTCTACCTATAGTGAGAATTTTATTTTTGTTTTTGTCTTCAGTCTGTCTTATTTATATATCTCTGTGTTTCTAATTTGTTTATTCTTTTAATTTTGCTTTATAATATAACAACTCTAGTAAAATGTTGAAATGGTAACAGTGGCATGCATGAAGTTTTCTCAATTTCAGAGTATAAATTTATAAGAGTTTACTATAAATGAGATATATGTTAGAGAATTTTATAGAAATAATATTTCAAATTAATAAAATGTTCTTTTATCCCTGCCTTGCTATGAGTATTTATTATGGATACATGTTAATTTCTTCATTGGCTTTTACCACCAATTAAAATGATCATGATGTTTTCTCTTTTATTGTTATCATAGCAAATTTTACTGTTTTTCAGTTGTTAAGCCAACCTTATATTCTTAGGATAACTTGGTCTTGTTATATTTAATATTTTTTTAATATATCACTAGATTAATAGCTAATATTGTAGTCTTTAGTTTGAAATTTTCTTTTCCATAATGTCCTTGTCAGTTAGTGTCAAGACCGTGCTGGCTTCATAAAATAGTTTTCAAAATAATTTTTTTCTTTTACCTTTCTCTGAAAGAGCTTGTTACTTTGGTGTTATTTCTCCATTAAATATTTGGAAGAATGCACTCGTAATCAGCTGTATTTGGAGATTACATCAATGGAAAATTTTAAAATTACTCATTCAGTTTCTTTAATATTCTGTTATATTACCATTCAGGTGTCTTCTTTTTTCAGAACTCTCACTTGTTTTTTACTAGAAATTTGCATATTTTATTTAAATGTTAAAATTGTTTAAATAAATAAGTTATATAAAATCTTCTTATCCATTTAATGTCTGTAAGATTTATATTGATACTCCTTTGTGATATCCATTTACGATATTATATATTTATTCCTCATTTGCCTTTTGTCTCTTGTTTTCTTTTTGGTTGGTCTTGAGAAGAATGTATTGTGTTAGATTTATCCGTGTCTTAAAAAGTCAACTATTTATTGATTTTCTCTATTGTTTGTCCCAATTTGTTTGTATATTATCTATGTCCATTATTTCTATCCACTTTATTTCCTTTAGCTTAGATTGCAATCCTAATTTTTTGAAAGATGTTTATTTTAATTTAAATTAATTAAAACATTTTCTAATATAGTTATTAAAGGCTATTAGTTTCTTTAGAAGCACTGGTATAATTGCATCTCACCTTTTTATATGCCATATTGTTGTTAAATTTACTTCAAAAAGTTACTTCTATTTTGATTTCTTTTTGAATATTCTTCATATTCTTAATTTCCAAACATTCAGGATCTTTCTATTTTTTGTTTAATTCTTAATTTCTAGGTTAACTTTAATATGGGTAATATACATTATTTTATTTATTTTAGTCCTTTGTTGTATATGGTATGTTTCAGCAAATTTTGTCACTGTGCTTATACATGGAAAGATAAACTTATTTTTTTTCTTTTCTTTGTTTTTTTGGGGGGGTGCTGTTTACCAATACCAACTCCTTTTTTTTTTTTAAGATTTTATTTATTTATTTGATAGAGAGAGATCACAGTAGGCAGAGAGGCAGGCAGAGAGAGGGCAAGGGAAGCAGGCCCCTGCTGAGCAGAGAGCCCGATGCAGGACTTGATCCCAAGACCCTGAGATCATGACCTGAGCCGAAGGCAGCGGCTTAACCCACTGAGCCACCCAAGTGCCCACCAATACCAACTTTTTAAAGTGTTGCTCAAATCTTCAATATTTTTGTCTGCTTTTTCTTTTTTTGTCAGTTGCCAAAAAGATGGTATGTTAAAATCTCTGCTGTCTTAAATTATGGGTTTGTCTATTTCTCCTTTTGGGCTTTTTTTTTTTTTTTTTAATAAATTGAGGCTATGTTTTTAGATATTCCACAGTTTTAGAAATTTTCATACATTTTTGTGCTTTGTTATTTTTCCTATAATAAAATTTCCTTCTTAATTTGTAGTAATGCTCCCATCCATAAAGTCTACTTTGTGAAATAGAAGTTTTGTTATTTGATTTTCTTTTACTTAGTATGTATATTGTAAACAATTTTCCTATTATTTTATTTTCTTGTTATTTATTTTTTATTTAAGGAATCTCTGTTATAAAAACACAATTGATTTTGATATTTTATTTAGTATGATAAACTTTGTCTTTTTTTTTTTTAAGATTTTGTTTGTTTGTTTGACAGAGAGAGATCACAAGTAGGCAGAGAGGCAGGCAGAGACAGAGGGGAAGTAGGCTCCCTGCTGAGCAGAGTCCAATGTGGGGCTCAATCCCAGGAACCTTATATCATGACCTGAGCTGAAGGCAGGGGCTTAACCCACTGAGCCACCCAAATGCCCCAATTGGATTGTTTTATTTATTTTATTTTTTCTTTAAATTTACTATCTTATTATTGGCTCTCTTTTTCCCAGCTTTCCTGAATTTCTTATTGTCTCCTTTCTTGTTTCTCTAGAATTAGGTACTTTAAGTTGCTATTTCTTTTCAATTGCCTTGCTAGTTAGCAACTCTCTAAACATATTTTAAGCTCAGCCTAGATAATACGACATTTATCCCTGGCCTTTTGATGTTTAATACAATTATATTTTTACTAATTTTAATGAAATTCATAGATTGTAGAGCACTTTAATTTTGTTTATCCCCACCATTAAATTATTTTCTAGTGCTCTCATGCATTTTAATTCACATGGATATTTTATTTTTCTCTAATGTCAATATCCTTTAAAATTTATCCATGTGAGTACACTTTTTATTGTGCTTCATTCTTTATAGCATCTACTGAATTATTAATAGAATCCTTTTAAGATTTTTATTCTTGTCTTTGATTTTCAAAAAATATACTTTAATTTGATGAGGTATGATTTTGTTATCTTACTTGGAGACTATTGAGATTTTTGAATTTGTGGCTTGGTATCTGTTATCAAACAACAATTCACAGGCACTGGAACTCAAATGACATTGGGTGGTGACTCTTAAGAGAAAGAATTATTTGAGATAAGCTCTATAACTATCCTACCTATGGTCTAGAGACATTATAAGATATGGTACACAGAAACAGATCCCAAGCAAAATCCAGTCATCTCCCTGTATGAGAAGTCAGAATTCAGAATTTAGAGTGAGTCTTTGCTGCCTCATTTTATAAGGCTGAATACCATAAAAGCAAAAGCTGCACAGAGAGTGTTACAGGGACATGAAGTTTTTCCTTGAACTTTAACCTGAGTAGTTATCAGCACATGCATGTAAAGAAACTGCTGAAGTTCACAAAGAGGAATAAATGGAACAATCTTCACATAAGGCCAGGAATTACTTGTGTTCTCATAGCCAGGGTGTAAAAACCTGCTGATTCACAGAGTATCCAGTGAAGGTCTCAGAAATATATGGTCTCAGTAATAGGGAGCGGTGAAGATTAGCCTTAGACTAAAATTTATCCTCAGTCTGCTTAGTAAAATTTAAAAGCATGCTTCAAAGATCAAACTGTTCAAATAAATTCACTCTGTGCCAGAATAAAGCCTAAAGTATTTAAAGATTTTTTTTTTTTTTTAAATTTGAGGTGGATTTAAAGACACCTAATACTTGAGGCACCTGGTAGCTCAGTGGGTTAAGCCTCTGCCTTCATCTCAGGTCATGATCTCAGGGTCCTGGGATCGAGCCCCACATTGGGCTCTCTGCTCAACGGGGAGCCTGCATCCCCCTCACTCTCTGCCTGCCTCTCTGCCTATCTGTGATCTCTGTCTCAAATAAATAAACAAATATTTAAAGAAACCCATGACTCAAAAAGGTAATAACACAATGACTGACATCTAATCAGAAATTACCAGACCAAAAAAAAAAAAAAAAAAAAAAAAGGAAAGAAAGAAAGAAAACATTGCCTGTGAATGTGGGGGGAAAAAAAATCAATCCCTAGAAACATATTCAAAACACACATATGATAAAATTAGTAGATAAATATGTTAAAACAGCTATTTTATATCTACTGCATATGTTTTAAATATACTCTATATAAATGTACTGTGTAATAGTATACTAATAATATACTATATTATAGTATATTAGGATATTTTATAATTATTCCATATGCTCTGAAAGAGTAAATGAGGTGCCTAGCAAGAATGAAATTTAAGATATAAGAAACACAGATTTCAACAAAAATATTTTTGAGAATTCAAAAAAATGTGATGTTATTAAAGACAGATAAGTTAATAATCTAACCACTCAATTAAATTTTTTTCTGTATAAACCAGGACCCTGATCACATCTTTCAGTTTATACTCATGTCTAACATCTGTCTTCAGTATTCTTTCCCAATTCAATCACTTATATAATGGTTACTTAGAACTGTTATGATGCCTTCCCTTAATACATTAATAGGCATATAGCAGAGGTAGACTTTCCAGTATAGAATTGCCATACAAAGTAATAATTGTTATGAGCTATACATAATATACTCTTGTAGTATGAAAGAGGGCCATCTTGAGTAAGTCACAGGAAGCTTCACAGAGGGTAACATGTTTTAGTGGAACACTTAAGAATAAATTAGAGTTACCCCAAGTAAAATTATGGAAGGGGTGCTTAAAGAAATCTATGCAAAGGTTCAAAGTAGGCAGGAGAAAGTAAGAAAAGTTTTAAAGTTTATTTATTTTTTTGAGAGAGAGAGAAAAAAGAGAGAGAAAGAGAGAATGAGCCAGGGGAGTTCTCCACTGAGCATGGAACCGCACATGGTGCTGATTACAGGACCCTGAGACCATGACCTGAGCCAAAATCAAGAGTAACTCATGGAAACACTCCAGTGCCCCAGGAGTAAGAGAAGTTTTAGAAATTGTTAGTACTTCAGTGTGATTGAACTTCAAGAGATCCTAAAGATCTGTGGCAAGATATGGGGACTGACAAAATTGGAAAAGAAAAATGATTTTCTATTACTCTAGAGAAATGAAAGATTTCTGTGTTACAATGAAATAAAAGATTTTAGGCAAAGACATGACATAGTTAGACTTTTATTTTAAAAACCTTTCTGGAATAAATGTGAAGAACATATTATCTAGTGGTATACAGGGAGAAAGGGATAATTGTATAAAAAATGAAGTTACATGGGACTTAAATATTTAACTCACAATGCCTTAAGTTCTCATTGGCTGAATGTCTAGAAAATTGCCTGTTGTATATCATTGAGTGGGTATTTATGAGAGTTTTCTAAAGTATCCTTTTTTATATTCTTCACTCAGGTTTTGTCCTGCATCTGTTCCTACCCGTTAATATATATTTGCTTACCATGTGTTGAGGTGGTTTTCCATGGTATGAAAGAAGGGTATAATCCCTTCTTTATAATGAATGTTTAGTCAGTGGCATTCAGTAAAAAGTGAGTTTGGCTATGCTTGGTATTTGAACTTATTAGTAAAATTTCTAGTATTTGCAAAACATCATCATTCCCCAAGATTTCCCACTGGCATGTGGGCAACTGAGTTATGATAGATGAGTCATGATAGATTTTATCATTAACAAATTTCTAGTCCTAGAACTAACCCTTCTTGAGAAGAGGTCCTCAGGTTGATTCTAGGTCCCAGTTATAATCCCAGACTTAAGACAGCAGAAAGCATAAAAAGTGCATGTATATATATATGTATGTGTATATATATACATATATATATATATGTATATATATACAATGTATGTATATATATACATACATCACACACACTCATATGTATATACACACACATATATATAGTTCTATAAAGTTATATAAAATATGTATTTATGTATAAATATAAATAAATGTATAAATCAATACAAATAAATATATAAAGGAATTTAGACTATATATATAAAATAAACTTATAAACAATTATATATAAAAATAAAAATACATAGATCAACATATGTTTTAATTATTCACTAAAATATGTAAATATATATTCTATATAGAATATGTAAAATACATTTAAAATATTTTATTTCTTGTTTCATCTATAAGTTATCCTCTAAGACCATTTTCTATCTGCCTAAATAATATTCTTTTGTTTTTCTTTATTAATGGTTTGCTGATAGTAAATACTTTCAGCTATTATTTGTATGAAGAAGCCTGTATTTCCCTTTCACTCTTTAAAGATAATTTCACCCATAAATATGTTCTGGACTGGCAGTTATTTTCTTTCAGTACTTTATATATATTTCTAGGTTTTTCTGGATCCATTGTAAATATTGAAAAATCAGGTATTTGCAAATTGCTATTTTAAGAGTGACTTTTTCACCTTCTGGATATTTTTTATATATTTTTACTGTTTGGGGGGGTGTTTTCTGTAATTTCACTATGTAGATAATAGATTTTTTAAAGTTATACTATAATTTTTTGAGCCTTTTAACACTGGATTGGTATACATTATCCGTTTTGGAAAATGATCCATTGTCATCTCTTCAATTATGATCTCTGTCCTTTTCTCTCTCTACTATTATTTTGAAATTTTGTCTAAATATATTATGCCTTCTTCCTCTATTCTCTAGCATATATTCACACTCTTAGTAGGTTCCATTTCTTTCTCTTCACACTTAATTACAAACATTTTTTTTTTAAAGATTTTATTTATTTGACAGACAGAGATCACAAGTAGGTAGAGAGGCAGGCAGATAGAGAGTGAGAGAAGGAAGCAGGCTCCCTGCTGAGCAGAGAGCCTGATGTGGGACTCGATCCCAGGACCCTGAGATCATGACCTGAGCCGAAGGCAGCGGCTTAACCCACTGAGCCACCCAGGCACCCTTAATTACAAACATTTGAATTTTGTCTTTAACCTTGCCCAACCTTTGTTAATGTTTCAATTAATTCTTAATTTTAACTTTTGTATTTGTAAATTTGTACTTGTAAAATCTTTCTTTTTTTTTAATTGCCTATGTCAAATTTACACTTTGCTAGTTTATGCTCACATTCCCACACTTGACTCTTGTTTCTTTGTATATAATAAACAGTCTGGTGCCTTTCAAGTATTCTGTTTATTTTTTCTGGTGTGGTCACTCAATAATTTGTCTCCTCAAATGTCTGCTATACAGTCACTTTTTTTACACCTTCTCTGAACATCTGAAAAAAAAAAAAGCAGAACATGAATGTTTAATTCTTCTCTCCTATATCTTTGTGAACCTTATCTCCCAGGTCATCTCTATTCTATTAAACTGATAATCTGTCCTTCCTACCACTAAAGTAAATATCTGAGATTCCATTCTTTTTCCTTTCCTTTTTCATCCCACACATCTATTAAAGTAAAAAAAAATTAATGTAACTAATGCAAAAAATATTGATAAGAATAATCTTAATTCAGAATCTAATATGAAGTCATTGGCTACTTATGAGCAAAAGTATGATTTAATCTGTCCTTAAGAGCTTGAATTTGATCTCATTTTAAGAAATAACAGTTAATATTAAAAAGAAAGTAGAGAAAGTAGACTCAGTAAGGAGTTGTTTAGTAACATGCATGAGGAATAATATGGATCTCAATTAGAACAGCATCTAGTACTAAGTGTAGGACTACGATGTAGATGATGGTGGTAGGATTTAGTTTGCTTGATGACTAATTAGATTATGGAGACTGAGAAATAAGGTATCTAATGTTTCAGATGTGAGAGACTGAGAGAAAGGCAGTATTGTTAAAACCAGCAAGAAAATTATACAATAAAGTAGATGTTTTTTGAGGGTGTGGGAGAAGAGGACATCTGGGAAATAATTCTGAGTTTGTGTTTTAAATACTAAATTTTAACTATAAGAAATCAGGGACAATAATTTGGAACTTAGAAATGGAATTTGCCTAGAGATAAAGATGTTGGTGTCCACAGGATTAAAAAAATAATAATAATTCTATGGGTTTCAACAGACTGTTTGAGCATGTTTCAAAAATTTAGAAGACAAAAAAATTCCCCAGTGACATCTGAGCAAAAGAAATGAGAGAAGAATAAGAAAAATGACATTATTATCCTGTAAGTGGGAGAAATAGGGTTTCAAAAATTAGAATGTCAGTTGGCATAGGGAAGTTGATTATTGTGAAAACTGAAAATAGTCTTTGCTTGTGACAGTTGGGAATTCTTTTTTTTTTTTTTAATTTTTTATTTTTTATAAACATATATTTTTACCCCAGGGGTACAGGTCTGTGAATCACCAGGTTTACACACTTCACAGCACTCACCAAAGCACATAGCCTCCCCAATGTCCATAATCCCATCCCCTTCTCCCAAACCCACTCCCCCCAGCAACCCTCAGTTTGTTTTGTGAGATTAAGAGTCACTTATGGTTTGTCTCCCTCCCAATCCCATCTTGTTTCATTTATTCTTCTCCTACCCACTTAAGCCCCCATGTTGCATCACCACTTCCTCATATCAGGGAGATCATATGATAGTTGTCTTTCTCTGCTTGACTTATTTCGCTAAGCATGATACGCTCTAGTTCCATCCATGTTGTCGCAAATGGCAAGATTTCATTTCTTTTGATGGCTGCATAGTATTCCATTGTGTATATATACCACATCTTCTTGATCCATTATCTGTTGATGGACATCTAGGTTCTTTCCATAGTTTGGCTATTGTGGACATTGCTGCTATAAACATTCGGGTGCATGTGCCCCTTTGGATCACTACGTTTGTATCTTTAGGGTAAATACCCAGTAGTGCAATTGCTGGGTCATAGGGCAGTTCTATTTTCAACATTTTGAGGAACCTCCATGCTGTTTTCCAGAGTGGCTGCACCAGCTTGCATTCCCACCAACAGTGTAGGAGGGTTCCCCTTTCTCCGCATCCTCGCCAGCATCTGTCATTTCCTGACTTGTTGATTTTAGCCATTCTGACTGGTGTGAGGTGATATCTCATTGTGGTTTTGATTTGTATTTCCCTGATGCCAAGTGATATGGAGCACTTTTTCATGTGTCTGTTGGCCATCTGGATGTCTTCTTTGCAGAAATGTCTGTTCATGTCCTCTGCCCATTTCTTGATTGGATTATTTGTCTTTGGGTGTTGAGTTTGCTAAGTTCTTTATAGATTCTGGACACTAGTCCTTTATCTGATATGTCGTTTGCAAATATCTTCTCCCATTCAGTCAGTTGTCTTTTGATTTTCTTAACTGTTTCCTTTGCTGTGCAAAAGCTTTTGATCTTGATGAAATCCCAATAGTTCATTTTTTCCCTTGCTTCCCTTGCCTTTTGCGTTGTTCCTAGGAAGATGTTGCTGTGGCAGAGGTCGAAGAGGTTGCTGCCCGTGTTCTCCTCAAGGATTTTGATGGATTCCTTTCGCACATTGAGGTCCTTTATCCATTTTGAGTCTATTTTCGTGTGTGGTGTAAGGAAATGGTCCAATTTCATTTTTCTGCATGTGGCTGTCCAATTTTCCCAGCACCATTTATTGAAGAGGCTGTCTTTTTTCCATTGGACATTCTTTCCTGCTTTGTCGAAGATGAGTTGACCATAGATTTGAGGGTCTATTTCTGGGCTCTCTATTCTGTTCCATTGATCTATGTGTCTGTTTTTGTGCCAGTACCATGCTGTCTTGATGATGACAGCTTTGTAATATAGCTTGAAGTCCGGAATTGTGATGCCACCAATGTTGGCTTTCTTTTTCAATATCCCTTTGGCTATTCGAGGTCTTTTCTGGTTCCATATAAATTTTAGCATTATTTGTTCCATTTCTTTGAAAAAGATGGATGGTACTTTGATAGGAATTGCATTAAATGTGTAGATTGCTTTAGGTAGCATAGACATTTTCACAATATTTATTCTTCCAATCCAGGAGCATGGAACATTTTTCCATTTCTTTGTGTCTTCCTCAATTTCTTTCATGAGTACTTTATAGTTTTCTGAGTATAGATTCTGTGTCTCTTTGGTTAGGTTTATTCCTAGGTATCTTATGGTTTTGGATGCAATTGTAAATGGGATTGACTCCTTAATATCTCTTTCTTCTGTCTTGCTGTTGGTGTAGAGAAATGCAACTGATTTCTGTGCATTGATTTTATATCCTGACACTTTACTGAATTCCTGTATAAGTTCTAGCAGTTTTGGAGTGGAGTCTTTTGAATGAAAGAGGAGAGATCACAACTAACACCAAAGAAATACAAACTATTATAAGAACATACTATGAGCAACACTACAGCAATAAATTTGACAATCTGGAAGAAATGGATGCATTCCTAGAAACATATAAACTACCACAACTGAACCAGGAAGAAATAGAAAGCCTGAACAGACCCATAACCAGTAAGGAGATTGAAACAGTCATTAAAAATCTCCAAACAAACAAAAGCCCAGGGCCAGACGGCTTCCCGGGGGAATTCTACCAAACATTTAAAGAAGAACTAATTCCTATTCTCCTGAAACTGTTCCAAAAAATAGAAATGGAAGGAAAACTTCCAAACTCATTTTATGAGGCCAGCATCACCTTGATCCCAAAACCAGACAAGGATCCCACCAAAAAAGAGAGCTATAGACCGATATCCTTGATGAACACAGATGCGAAAATACTCAACAAAATACTAGCCAATAGGATTCAACAGTACATTAAAAAGATTATTCACCACGACCAAGTGGGATTTATTCCAGGGCTGCAAGGTTGGTTCAACATCCGCAAATCAGTCAATGTGATAGAACACATCAATAAAAGAAAGAACAAGAACCATATGATACTCTCAATAGATGCTGAAAAAGCATTTGACAAAGTACAGCATCCCTTCCTGATCAAAACTCTTCAAAGTGTAGGGATAGAGGGCACATACCTCAATATCATCAAAGCCATTTATGAAAAACCCACCGCAAATATCATTCTCAATGGAGAAAAACTGAAAGCTTTTCCGCTAAGGTCAGGAACACGGCAGGGATGTCCATTATCACCACTGCTATTCAACATCGTACTAGAGGTCCTAGCCTCAGCAATCAGACAACAAAAGGAAATTAAAGGCATCCAAATCAGCAAAGAAGAAGTCAAATTATCACTCTTCGCAGATGATATGATACTATATGTGGAAAACCCAAAAGACAGTTGGGAATTCTTGATGTGAGAGTAGTCAAGTTGTATTTTGATAAAATTTTCATATTTCAAGTGGTTAAAATTAACATAAGGACAATTTTTAAAAAAAAATCTTAGACCAAGGAAATGCTTTTCTCCATGGTTGCCATCACAAAACACCATGGTGAGGTTCTGTTATTGAATTGTGTCCTCCAAAATTCATGCTAAAGCCTTAACCCCCATTATGGTCGTTGCAGATGTAATGCATTGAGATAAGGTCATGTTGGGTAAGATAGGCCCCTAATCTAACTGTTGTTGCTTTAAAAAAGGAAATTTGGACATAGGCACACAGGGACACCACCATGAGACAATGAAGCCAGATATCAGGATGATGCTTCTTTAAGTCAAGGGACATCAACAATTGCCTGCAAACCACCAGAAGTTCAGGGAAATGCATAGAATTGATCCTTCCTCACAGCTCTTAGATGGAATCAATTTAGCCAACACTGTGATCTTGGGTTTTTAGCCTCCAAAACTATAAGATAATAAATTTCTGTTGTTTAAATCACCTGGTTTCTCATACTTTGTTATGACAATCTTAGTAAAGAGATACAGATTCCAATGCTATTGTAATTGTGCTGAAAACTGATACCTAAAAACTGAGTAGTAACTGTCTTTCTTTCTGATCTTCAAGTTTTTTTTGATCTCCTTAATCCCCATAATTTGCTTCCAATCTCCTATGACACACCACCTTACTTAGCAAATACTATTACTAATT
Source organism: Mustela nivalis (assembly GCF_964662115.1). Lineage (NCBI taxonomy): Eukaryota > Metazoa > Chordata > Mammalia > Carnivora > Mustelidae > Mustela > Mustela nivalis. The sequence goes on from NC_139026.1 coordinate 59,232,481, forward strand.
GAGAGGAAAAAGAGAATACTGAAACTAACTCTCACAGTGTTCCAAACTTTCCATTTCCAAGCATGTGTGAAGAGTTGGGTCTACCTCCTTCCTCCTAGATTGGAATGGAATGAAAAACAAGCCTCGGGGTATGTGGTGGCTCAGTCAGATAAGCATCTGACTCCTGATTTCTGCTCAGGTCCTGATCTCAGGGTGGAGAGATGGAGCTCAGTGTCAGCCTCCATACTGACCTTTGAGCCTGTTTAAAATTCTTTCTTTCCCTCTCCCTCTATCTCCCCCCAGGGGCTCCGTGCATACTCTCCTCTCTCTCAAAAAAGACAAAAAAAAAAAAAAAAAAAAAAGAACAAGAACAAGATCCTCTTGTATCTAAGCCTCATTATAATCACCTCTGAGTGTTTTGTTTTTCATTTAAACTTCCCACTTCCTCAGTACCTAGTAGCTACTGCATTTTTTCCCCTTTGTTTTGAAAATTTCCAAAATTTCCTACTTTAAACTATTGCTCTTTCATTCACATATCTGTCTATAGTTACCACAATATCTAAAGTTTTCTCTGTGTTCAAAACTTTAGAGAAATTTGGATGTTTCTACTTTTTTTTTTTCTCATTTCTCATTGCATCTTCAAGTACTTCAACTACCTTAAGTGTATTTTTCAAAAATCACGTGTGACTTTCTTCCTACCTCTTTTGCCGGTCTCGCTTTTTCAAACCAACTTGACTTTTATCATTTATTTATAAGCATTGCTACTTCCCAGAGCTCTTTTTTCATGGCATTCTCCCCATTTTAACTGTCTCCTATCTCTGCTCTAAATCTGTGTACATGGCTGCCTTTTTCTGTGTCCTTAAAATGTTCTACATGATCCTAACTCTTACCGAAATATGCATTTTGATCCTCATCTGCATTAATTCGAAACTTATGGGCAGTCATAGAACAGGGAGCTGTGAAACAAAGAAAATTTAATCACAACTACCGTCAAATAATTTATAGTCTATAAGGAAGAGAGATAACAGAGATTCATAAACACAAAACTATGAATTCTGGAGCATAGTACTTGTATTAAAAGGTCAGAAATGCAGGTTCCTAAGTGTGACCTCTAGCAAGTGACTTGAGCCTCTTAAGACATCATTTTCTTTATAAAGTAAAGCTAATGAAATTCCTACTCTATAAAATGCAAGTGAGGAACAATTAGGCTTGATATAATTTCTGTCCTATAATAAATGATCAAAAAGTGTTAGCTATTGAGGGCCTGGGTGGCTCAGTGGGTTAAAGCCTCTGTCTTCGGTTCAGGTCATAATCTTAAGGTCCTGGGATTGAGCTCCACATTGAGCCCCGCATCGAGCTCTCTGCTCAGCGGGGAGCCTGCTTCCCTTCCTTTCTCTCTCTCTCTACCTGCCTCTCTGCCTACTTGTGATCTCTGTCAAATAAATAAAATCTTAAAAAAAAAAGTGTTAGCTATTAATATTATTAATATTAATGAAACTATTATATAGTAAATAATACTATATAATTATATAATATAGTAACATGCTAATATGTTGTTATAAATCATAAATACTTATTAATAATAAAATATTTATTAATTATTTAGTGTTATAGGTATGATGAGGGGGAAAGTATTATTACAGTGGTGTGGTAGAGACAGCTAGCTGCCCAAGAGTGTTCATCTTCTTTTTCCACTGTGTGGAGTTGTCACTAGAAGATGGGTGCCCAAATGGGAGCTGCATCTCCCAGTCTCCTTGGCACTCAGGTGTAGTTATCTGACTAGTTCTCATTAATGGAATGAAACAGAAACTGATAGTGTCACTTATTAATCAGGGTTTTCAAGAGATGGGTGAAATTCTGCAGTCTTTTTCCTCATTGCCTGGTTGCAAAGAACTAAAAGACCAAATGGCATAATGAAGCTACACAAAAAAACGAGCTACATAATGGAGGGAAACTGCCAGCTGTTCAAGAACATCTGCATTTGATAAATGACATAAGAAAGAACGTTTACTGTATTATGCCACTGAAATCTTAGGGTTTATTTGCTACAGTAGCAAGTAGTATCCTAAAAATACATGTTGGGTCATTTATTTGGGAGAGGAAATTTTTCTTTACGAAGAGAGAATGTGCAAAAGCCTTCCTGTGTGATGTAATGCATTATCTTCAATGTAAGGAAATACATGGACAAAAATGTCAGGAGGATATTTCTGGCAGAAAACTATGTGTTTATAAAAAGTTGAATAATATTTGACTTAGAGAATCACAATAGTTTGGTAAGGTTACAGTGAGTGTTAACAGTAAAAAGAGGAGGTATGGTTGGACAAGAAGAAGCCAGATTATACAGGGCTTAGAATTATGGGCTACAAAGTTGATAAGGATAGAGAGAAATATAGAAAAAAGTTAGAAAAAGCATATCTTAAAAAAATAATATTTAAACAAAGAATATTTTAGAACAATAGCTAGGCAGTAAATGGGCCATTTACTAAGCAATTTGGGTGCAGGCTATAGATTTTAGAAACCACAATTTATGCTTAAGTAGGCACCTGTTATATACCAAATCTTGAGCAGTAGGACTTACACTGGTCAGCCACAACATAGAAAACTGGTTGAATCAAATCATCCATCCATACTGTACTATTTGGCCAAATATCTTCCCTAACATTGACCATTGGAACTAACATGACAAAACATTGTCTGTCATCCCTAGATTCATCAGTCAGCTTATTATAATTCTAGTAGCATTTTCATAATGATCTCTACATCCTTCTAGCTCAGACTGAATGTTCCTTGAGTATTCTGTTTAGTTTTTTGCCTTTTGGAGAAATCTTACCTCTCCTTCTTGATTAAAGTTTATTGTGTTTAAGGAGTCATGGGGGAGGAAAGAAATGGTAACAAAACCTAATTAACACATATTTTCTAAGTAAATAAAAAATTTTGTAATAGATGTAGATAAGTCACTGTTAGAGATATGTAAGTAGATCAGCTCAAAGAGAGATGTCCTCTCTATATACACCAAAACCATGTTGAGACAAAAGTCTATTTTTAGGCTACAAACATGCCAGTTGTATCAGTTGTATTGGTTGTAGATGAGAGAGCTTTTAAGTGAATTTATCTCACCTGGTGTTTCTATATGCAGTTTTTAAATTCTGCATTAAATGAATAATTGGATGGCTGGGGTCCTGGCAATTCATTTGTGGAGGTAACAGATATGAAAAGTATTGTTCTTATGAAATAATGGCTTTGTACCTACTATATAGTTATAATGACTTAAATCTGTGCTAATAATCTTCCTCACTAGTTCAGAAACAGAATGGTGTTTCATTCATCTTTGTATCTTAAATACCTTACTCTGTGTCATGGTAAGCAGTCTATAATCAGTTATTAAGTACAGGAACGATTAAATGAGTGAATACTGTGTATTTGATTTGTGGTTGTTATCAATAAATTCCATTCATGACACAGGTATAAGTGTTTAAACAGTCTTGATCCAAAACACAGGCTAAAATGATAAGATCATAGGTCTTCATGAAAAAAAGAATCATAGTGGTCAGCACTCCAAATCCCCCCCACCCTACCTTTTTTTTAAAGCTAAGAATTCTGAGTTTAGCATGAACACTAACCATTCCAGAATCCCTTAGGGCCTTTTTTCTGTGTGTTTAAAATTTCCCTGACACCAGAAAAACAACAGTTGAATGATGACCAGATGGCAGGAGAGCTGTGGTAATTTGGCTGGAAGTAAGATGAGCATTGAAGCATAATGAGCAAATTAGAGATTTAAATCTTTTCTATGAGCAGATCAACTTAATGGGGTGAACAAGATCACCCAATGGCTTTTTATTAAGTTTATTTATTTCCTTTTAAAAACGGTTACTGATTCATAGGTATTATGATTTTGGGGAGATGTGACTGATGGATTAAATGGAAATATTTTTCAGGTATTATGTTCTTAGAGTTACCCAGGATGAATCCTTCCTAATCTTAGTGTATGAGGGCAGGAATGATATCACTGAGGTGCGTAGCTAAAACCTTGGAAACAATCTTGTACTCTCTATTCAGGAGAGTAAAAAAGGATGAAAATCCTCCAATTGTTCCTTACCTTGTCATCTTTTTAAGGATTATGGGATCAAGGGAGTTTTCATGTCTTGAGACATAATTCTGGTCTTAAAAAATTCTGAAAAGACTCTCTGATGTTAGAGATAATTGCCACAATCAGGTTTTATAAGAATTGATGGGAAATCTGTCAGCACCTGAGGCTTTTCCCAGGTTTGTGTCTTAGTTTGGGGCCTCACTATTAATGATAATGTGTTGTCCAACTGATTGACTTAATGGAGGGAGTGAATTGAAAGCCAACCCTATATCCATTTTGTGTTATACCATAGAAAAAACACGTTGACTAGATTCAAAAACATTTTGAAAATATTAAATACCTTTAGTTTGTCTTTCTGAATTATTGGAATAGTTTAATTTGGCTTTGTTTTGTTTGCCTCTTTTGCAGTTGGCTAGTGTGTGTGTGTGTGTGTGTGTGTGTGTATACCCAAACAGTACACATACATACATATACGTGTGTGTATAAATATATATAAATTAATCAATATCTGAGGTGTTAGAAATGAGAATATTATGTAGGATATGATTATTAATATGGAAAGGAGACTGTATTTCCAATTCAATATGCAATGTGGAGATTACAGTCTTCCTTTTAATTAAATGAACAATGGAATAAATTAGAATGGTAGATCTATTTATTTAATTTACATTCTAAAAAGATGACATAATTGAGCATTTTGAAAACTAGAGCCTAATTTCACTTTATTGTATTCTATCAATAATTGTTATTACTAAAGTACTAAACTCATGATAGTAACAATACACTATTTAAAGATAATGAATGTTTGGATTGCATTGGATATACATGCAAATCTCAAAATTTTCTTTAGTTTTGGTCTGTATATGTATCTGCTCAAATATGTTTGAGCTGATGATTTTTTTATTTGAGGACTTAGACATATATATTGATTCAAGAAGTAGAATGGTTACCTTATTTAGATACAAAAGTACTGATCAAATTTAATGAGCTATGAGAGAAGATTATGCATAGATTGATTTCCTTCTTGTGTCCTACTACCTCTTTTCCTGTTGGGAAATTTATGCTCTTTGAATTATGTAGGTCTAGTGAAATGATTACAATATCTACCGGGTATAATACCAATTGGATCACTGAGAAAAGCATTAGACTCCACATTGTGTAGTCATGAGACACCTAACATTACCAAACAAATCTTTTATACAATTTGCTATAAATATATTTAAAGGAAGAACTCTGTCTCTGGAATATAAGAACTATGTAGCCTATAGTTTCTGAGATCCATCTTAGTGTCTCATTGGCAGAATGTGTCCAAAAACAAAGTTAAATAGAGAATGGCAGTTTAAAAAAGTGAAAGTGAACTTGGGCAAGTAGTCTCTAGAGAAAGAAACAGACAGAGACAGAGACAGAGACAGAATGACCAATGTTATTACTTAGATTCTGGATCACCATTTCATAAAGTCATTGACATCCCTTGAGCTTCCATCTATGTTAAACGAATTTCATTTTTGCGTAAGCTTGTTGAGTACGATTTCCTGGGTAATCCACCCTGATTAATGCACTAACTTAATGGTAAAATGTGGAAAATAAAGATTAATCAGTTAAAAGGAACTGCAAACTATATACTCTACAGTTTATCTGGATGACCATTAAGTAAAAAATTATGAATTCCTGATAGATGTAAGTATTTTAATTGGAAGTAGTCAAGAGTGAAACTAAATTTTCCTAAACTCCTTTAAAGGAGAAAGATTCAAGAGAGTTGCAATCAAAATGTCAAAATGGCTTTGACTTTTATTACCAAAGATCTTTTATTTTGAAGGAAACACGAAAGATAAGAAGAGTGAAGTAGTACAATGTCTATAAAATTTATTCTCCACTTCTGCTGCTACCTCAATAAAGTTAAGAAAGGGCAATACAGTAACCTAGAAATAGCTTAGAATGTAATTTGGTGGTAGATGTTGAAAATATACTGTACTATTATTGATGGCTCTAGATCATCTAGTGAAGACTGAGCAAGATTTGGGGTTTATCTGCTGAAGATTGGGTCTAGCAGGCAACCACAAATATCTATTTGCATTCTTTGATTGTATAAGGAGCAGGACCCTTTATTCACCTATTCATTCAATAAATATTTACTGAGTAGTAATCTGTGTTAAGCACTAGGGATAAATGAACAAGGCAGAGATTTTTCCTTTCCTCGAAGATCTAACAACACAACAAAGACATGTAAACTGGATAATAATTTAATATCACATAAAAGTTACGATGGGATGAATAATGGAAGATGTAAATCACATATAAGTAACATCTAATCCTGATTTAGAGATTCAATGAAAGCTTTCTGGAGAAATGGCTGCCAACACTGATTCCAGAAAGACAAGTAGAAATTAGGAATAAAGTCAAGGGAGTGCACCAGATAGATGAAACAATATACAAAAGTCTAGAAGATAGTAAACCTTATGCTTTATACAAAAATTAACTCAAAGTGAATCAAAGGCTTAAATGTAAATTATAAATATAAAACTTTTAGAAATAAACATAGGAGAAAATATTCAGGCAAGTAATTTTTAGACTTAACACCAAGAGCATGTTTCACAAAAAGGAAAACAGGTAAGTTGCACTTCATCAAAATTAAAAACTTTCACTCTGTAAAAGATCCTCTTAAGGACAGGAAAATACAAGTCACAAAGTAGGAAAAAAAAAATTGCAAACCGTATATTTGACAAAAGATTAGTGTCTATAATATATAAAGAGCTCTCAAAACTGAACCAGTTATCCCAAAAATCAATTTAGGAAATTAACAAAAGACATGAAGAAACATATCACCATAGAGGATATAAGAATGGCAGATGAACACATGAAAAAATATTCGGTATATTAACTATTAGGTAAATGCAAATTAAAAGCACAATGAGATATCACTGCATACCTTTTAAAATGGCTAAAATAAGGAAAAAATGGTGACAATTCCAGATCCTGATGAGGATAGAGAGGAACTGGATCACTTATATTTTGCTATTTGAGATATAAAATGGTACAGACACTCTGCAAAAACAGCTTGGTAATTTCTTAATAAACTATGCATATAATTACCGCATACTCCAGCAATGCACTTCTAAGATTTATCATGAAGACATTTACACAGAAATCTGTACATGAAATTTTATAACAGGTTTATTCATTTTAGACCAAACTGAAAACAATTCAGATGTCCTTGACAGATGAGTAGTTAAACAAATTTTGGTGCATTTACACCACAGAATATCATTCATCAAAAGGAACAAATACACATAACAATCTGGTTGAATTTCCAGAGAATAATCTTGAATAAAAAGAAATTCCAAAAGTTGCATATTGTTTGATTTCATTTATATAACATTTTTTAAGCGATAAAATTATAAAAATTTAGAACAGGATGGTAGTTGTCAGAGGTTAAGGAGGGGTTGAAGGTGTGAGGGAAATGAGTTTGATCTCAGAAGGGCAACATAAGGGAATCTTGTACTGATGGAAATGTCCTGTATCTTGACTATGTATATTAATGTAAATATACCAGTTGTGATACTGTACCAGAGATTTGTAAGACATTCTCATTAGGGGGGAAATGGGAAAAGGGTACATGGCATTTCTCTGTATTATTTCTTATAGATCCTTATAGGTCCACAACTCTTTTAAGATAACAAAACAAAATTAGTCAGAAACTTCATTAAGATATGATGTATTAATTATCAACGTGGGCAAAGTATATGTTTGAACCTGTGTGACTGAATCTCTGTGTGGACCTGTTGTCTGTTTCATGGAGAAGCTTTCTTTCCCTTATTCCCATCACAGATATGAAGATGGCTCTGTGAGATACTTATGAAGACTTGTGAATAGTTTTGATTTATTAGATTATAGAATTTTTACAATAAAAATCAAAAAACTACGAACATTGGGATGGGAAATTAAATGTATGCTAAAATGACCACATTTCATAAGATTCCATAAAAAAATCAGGTTTCTGTTTTGTTTTGCTTTGGCTGATCAGTGACTTTTAAGTGAAAAAAATCTGAAAGAATGTTATATGGTTACAAGGCAAGGCATTTAGTGCAATTTGTGTCAAAAAGTACAAGTGGAAGTCAAAAACTTCAAATTTAAATAATGAAACACAAAATGCATGTTCTAAGTTGTCAACTGACAACTCTTCAGGTAGATGACATGTGCACTGTAGGTATAAAATCATATTTTATTTTTAGACAATTGCAGTCTGCTTACTGATTATTTGAGAAGTTGAAAATCATTTATCTTTTATTATTTCATACAACTTTTTATTTCTGGGCCAGGACAAAGTAACTTAGATAAAAAATCAACTAAAGCTAACAGCTAGAAAGGAGCCCCAAATAATAATAACCATTCATTGTGTATAAAAACTTAATTCTAGTGGCTATCTACTATATTTTCAAAATGTATGGTATTTCTATTGGACAGATGTCAGAATCAGTACTTTGTATTATTCTCATCGTTATATTTATGTTTGGGGGTTTTGTGATACCAGATAAGGGATTGTTTAACAAGAACCTTGTCCTGGAGAATAATACCAACAAGGTGAGGAAGCAAGAGAAAAAAAAAAATGTCATGTTCTTCAGATTTTTATTTCTCAGATGATGCTGTAATGGGTAGCTTTTTTGGCATGAGTTCAGTGGGCGGAAAGTGGCATATCTATCTTGTGTCCTTCTTTTCCCAAAATACCTTAACACATATATTTTAACTGTTGCATTGATAAGTTCAGTAAATAAAAGTGAGTTCTAAAGAATTAAATTTTAATAATATTGTACAATGCAACAGAACATGCAGAAGCTTATTTTTGCTAGCAGAAAGGAAATTTTTTTCTATGCAGATGATAATGATGAAAACTTAAGTGTCTTTTTTGAAAATTTTCAAACTACTACAAAATACTATGAGTAGTTGTTGTTGTTGTTTCTTTCATTTACGAAAATAGCAGGTTATTTATCTGGAGTTTAGGGGCCACAGAAGAAATCTCAAAAGGGAAAAAAAAAAACAACAACCTTGAGATAGTATAAAACGTAAATATATTGTTGATGCTAAATAAATAGTGAGAGGTTGTTTAGAATAAAAGTGATATATCAGAAAGTCATGAAAATGATCAGCTATATAAAATTCTCAGTGACTTCTAATCAGAAAATAAAGAATTTTAAAAAAATGAATATAAAACAGAAAAAGCAAAGTGAAGACTTTATTAAAAGGGAAAAAAAAGTTTTGCTCCATCGAAAGAAACACCATATGAATTTTATAGCAGCCCTTAATGGAATACTAGAGGATTTCTATTTGGAGGTTCACAAGCATGCCACATGAATCCCCCCAGTGACTGAATTTATAACCCTGTGGTTTTCAAATTTGGTTTGAATTGTGCTTTGTGCTTGCTAGGTTAGTGCTGCATTAAATTCTAGATAAAAGTATCTTTTCTACTTCACATTGTTTGTATAAAATGCATTTCCTTCTTTTTGATGGATAATGTGTATTTTTAAGTTAAATATTTATAATACATTTGGGAATAGTTATCACTTTAATAAAAAATATGTTTAGGTATTGGATGTACATATACCAAATTCCTTTTGTGATCTTTTTTCCAACTATAATGCTACCCTTAGTCTCTGGGTTAGACTTTATTTCAAAATGATGTTTAATGCTGTTGCTTCATGGTCATTACTATTGTTTTGTCACTCATCTTTCTCACCTTTTTTCCCTTTTACTGTCATCTATTGTTATATATTGTATGTACTCTTACATTCATAACAGAGAAACAAGATTGGGTAGTTAGATTTGAACACTATTTCAGAGACTATTGCCCAAAATCAAGCTTTTTCATTTTTTAAAAAAGATTTTTTTTTTTTTAAATTTGGGGGATTGGGGAAAGGGGCAGAGGGAGAGTATCTTTAGGCAGACTCGCCACAGAGCATGGAGTCTGATGTGAGGCTGGATCTCCCCACCCACGAGATTATGACCTGAGCCAAAACCAAGAGTCAAACCCTTAACCAACTGAGTCACCCAGGCGCACCAAGCTCTTTATATATTAAAAGGAAAAAATCTGAACCCTTCCTTTAAAGAATCAGAAACTGTTATCTGATTTGTGTCTTGGCTGGTAATGAAAATCAACTGTTTAACATTTAAAATTTTTTTTATACATTGGCCTCATAAATATGCACTTCATATTATGTTTACCCATCTCATAAACTGTTATCTTCAGAAATAAAATAATATTACATATATAAAAAGCTGAAAATCACTTATGAGGTCTGGATGTTTAAAACCGTAAGTATAGTCCTGGGGTTGTCTTCCTTCCTTTATTTTATTTTATTTTTTATGTTTTAAATTTTATTTATTTATTTATTTTTATTGTGTTATTTTGTCTTCAATCTGTCAATCAATGTAACATACTGTTGTTCTAAAAACGTGTGTATGGAAGTGGATAGATGAATCAGAAGGCTCTTGCTGATGACTGCTAGCAGATAAAGGAGTGAGAGTGAAGGCAGAAAAAATAGATTTGTTTCAGAAATAGTTAAGAAACAGTGAGACTTGGTGTTTAATTGGACTTGGTTTACAAGTTGAGAAGATTTAGTTTTCTGACTTGAGAATTGAAAATTAATTTATTGCAATTAATCCAAAACAACAACACCAAAACTATGAGAACAAATGGGAGGATGTTTTGTTTTGTTTTGTTTTGTTTTGTTTTGTTTTTCCATCCTACAAGTTGGATGCCACACTTTTCAGTTAACAGATTCTGTTCGTGGACGACAACAGACAAGCATATTTGTCTTGGTGTCTGACCAGAACAGCCTTAGCTGTTCTTGCAATCACAGAGGAAGTAATTGTTTTTAATGTTGCCACTGCAAAGAGCCAATAGCTACTGTTTTTATGCCCCCATGCTGCTTATGGATTGAACTGACAGTACCTTGCCTCACCTCTGACCAGCATAAACTTTGGCCTCCTTTCCTGAGTCTTTTCTATTGCCACTGAGGTACAAGATACTATAGGAGCCATTTGAGACACACGTATACAACTCAGAAAGGTAAGATTTAGATTCTTCAGAGAAAAACTTTGACCATTTGAAAACAAAAGTAAGTAGATACATTGTTCTCTCCTCCAAGTTTATTTCATTTTAGAAAGGCAATACAGGTGTTGTCTCTTTAAATACATCCTGTGAGACCAGGAAATTAGCTTCTCACAAATTCGTAGAACTCATCATAACTGACTCCTTGTGCTGGCCAACTTTTCTTTTTAAGTCATTCCCCTTTCTCCATATTCCTCATTTCTTGGAATTGTTCCTTGATATTCAAGCAATGGTCAAGCAAACATTATTTAAAATCTTCATCAACTGGAATGATAAAATATATTACACTTTTACATACCACAAATAATAGTTCATATTTATTGTCTTACCCCAGGCTGTATTAATTTCCTTGCTCTCTGTCAAAATATGCTCCACAGGGACCATTGATTGTCTTAAATTCCATGGAGATCATGCTTATCCACAATATTTATTCAATAATGCTACTTTTATCTGGTGAACAGGACATGTCTTATATGCGCTAGTAAAGATGTGCCAGAAAGAGAAATAAGTATGCACCAAGATTAACAGAGTGGGCCACTGCAACATCATAGCTTCTCTCAAGAGTGTTAGGAAGGGCAGTTATGAAGACATTCACACAGTAGATGGAACTATAAGTAGTGCCTTTGGTCATTTATTTCATTTGGAGGGAGAGGTAACCTACATAGGTATGAATATATACCCGGGCTGTGGTCAATGGCTTCATTGGTTAAAGTGTCCTTAAATGAAGGTAGTCAAAGAAAATGGCACATGGAGGAACCTATGGGATCCAGAGAAGTGGGATGAGAACATAAAGGTAGATTTTGATGAAACTGGGAACCTTAAAACACTTAAATTTCACCGAGTGTTTGCTAGTAGAAGTTGTCATCTTATCCCAGCCTAAGGAGTTTCCTTCTTCCCTAAAGTAACTATAATGGTTTTTCATGACCTAGTTGCCTCAAAAAGCACTTGTGATCCTCTTCAGGACATAGCCTCACCTCCTTTTCCTGCTTCTCTTGTATTTTTCTCATGATTAGACTGGGGTTAAGGGTTTTGGTTAGGAAGTCCACCCAGAAGTAAGGAGTGATTCTCATCAAATCTTATCAACGTGGCTTCTTACTTATCTATTTATTTAATATGTCTATTTATTAAAATTTAATTTTGGTTAAAATTCTGTACCATCTTATTTATATTTTGTTCAAGTCATTCTGATTTGGGCCATTGGGAGGTCTTTCACTTGGTTCCTCCATCCCTTTAATGTAACTAATCATTGCAAATTAATTTTTTTCTATTTTTTTTCTAGGAGTTTTTACATTTTACATTTAAGTCAGTGACCAACTTTGAGTTAATTTTTTGGTGAAAATATAAGTGTCTCTGTCCATATTCTTTTTTTTTTGTATATTAATGTCCATTTGTTGAAATTACTGTCCATTCTCCATTGAATTTTTTTGCTCTCTTATCAATAATCAGATGACTAGATAAGTGTGGGTCTCTGTGCAGAGTCTGTATATATTGATCAATGAACCTATTTCACAGTTACCATGCTGTCTTGATTACTGTAGCTTTATAATAAGTCCTGAAGTTGGATAGTGTCAGTCTTTGAACTCTATTTTTTTTTCTTATTCACCATTGTGTTGTCTATTTTGTATCTATTGTCTTTCTATATTAACTTTAGAATCAGTTTGTCAATATGTACTAAATCACTTACTAGGATATTGATTGGGATTGCATTGGATTTGTAAGGGATTAAGTTGTTAAGAATCAGCACCTTAACAATATTGAATGTTCTGATTCATAAGCATAAAAATATTTCTATACATTTAGATTTTGTTTTTGTTTTAGTTTGTTTTGCTTTGTTTTGTTTACAAATGTTTTCTAGTTTTTTGCTTATGTAATGTGTTTTGTTTCTCTTTTGAGTTCTTACAAGGTTTTTTCTGTGACTCTGGACTTTTGCCCTTTTATTTAAAGCTTTATTTATTTATTTGACATACACATAGAGAGAGAGAGAGAGAGAGAGAGATCACAAGTAGGCAGAGAGGCAGGCAGAGAGAGAGGTAGAAGCAGGCTCCCCATTGATCAGAGACCCCAATGCGGGGCTTGATCCCAGGACCCCGTGACCATGACCTGAGCCCAAGACAGAGGCTTAACCCACTGAGCCACCAGGTGCCCCAGCTTTTGCACTTTAAATATGATATACTTAGGTGTAGATTTCTTAGTATTTATTCTGGTTGGTGGGCTTAAAGCTTCTTGGATGTGTGATTTTATATCTAATATTAACTTTTCAAAACTCTTGGCCATTATTACTTGAAAAAAAATTTGTTGCTTTCTCCTTCTTCCCCCCTTCTTGTATTCTACTTATGTGTATATTACACCTTTTGAAATGGTCCCACAATTCTTGGATGACCTGGGGAGTTTTGTTTGTTTGTTTTAATTATCCTTTATTCTGTTTGTATTTCAGTTTAGAGTGTTTCTACTGACATATTTTCAAACTCCGTGATTCATTCCTTATCCCTGTCAAATGTACTAATGAATCTAAAAAAGACATTCTTAAATTCAGTTACAAAGTTTTGATTTCTCATGATACCTTTTGCTTCTTTCTTAGAATTTCATCTTTGTTTACATTAGACATCTGCTCTTACATGTTCACTGCTTTTTCCAGTATTGCTCTTAGCATTTAATTATATATATATTTAATATCGTATATGATACTTACAACATTCTCATCATATCTGAGTCTAGTTGTAGTGCTTATGCTATTCTCACAGACTGTGCTTTTTTTTTTTTTTTTTTTTTTGCCTTTTGACATGCCTTGTAATTTTTGTTGAAAGCCAAAAGTGTTTTGAGTAATGGGAACTAAGGCAAATGGTATGTTATATAAGAATTTGTACAAAAATAGGCATTGATTATGTTTAATATTTGTTGTAACCATATGTGCTAGAAACTTAAACATCCTCTGTTTTTCTTGTTTTTGTCACCCTGTTGGTTTGGGTTTCCATAACTTCTCCTTAGAGAGTCTGTCTAGCAAATCTTTCAGCAATAATCCACTATTATTATTCTTCTGGAGTCCTAGTTTTGTTTCATTAAGATCTGGGGGAAGGGAGAATAGTCCATAATCTTATAATTAAAACTCATTGTTTAGTAAGACTATGCCTCATGTTTCTCTAGCACTTTTTTTTTTCTCCTCTGCTTCCTACTCCCTTGACTGGCTGCATTCTTCCAAAAGAAATTTTTTGAAGCCTTAACTTCCGTTGACTATGCCACCTGCTCCCCACCCTCTACCCTCCTACATACATACCCTTTTGTTGAGAAAAGAAAGCTGAAAATGGCTGGTGTGGATGTAATGCCTCACTCCCAGGTGGGATAAGAGTCTGGCAATGTCTTTTCTCCTGCAAATTAATGATTTGTTATGAAAAATACTCTGAGCATATTTCATAATATTTAGTCTTTTGCCCCGACAACTAAGAATAATCTCCACCAGGAGAACCCGGTGGGGTTCCTGAAAGCAAAGCACTAGAAAGTATGGATCCCACCAACGATTGTGCTTCTCTCTTCAAGATTTTCTCACTCTCAAACTAGTCTACAATCAGATTCCATCAATTATTCATAATTGCCCTTTAAGTATTCCTACCAATTAATGGCTTAGTAGTTTCTGCTCCATATAAGCAAATCCTAGCTATGTCTGCCAGAATGTGCCTTTCTTACCTGATTTTATGGTGATGTTTTATCCTGAAAGCAGTTTTTTGGTATGTGCAAGAAAAATCATTGATTTTCAGTTTGCCCATATTTTTGTTGTGGGTACAAGGGTGACAAATCCCAGGCTTTTTACATATTCTTAAATGGGGAGAAAGTAAATATTTTATGCTTGTAAGTCATGTGATTTCTGTCATAACTACTCAACTCTGCTGTAGTAATACAAAAGCAGCCATAGGTAATATATAAATTGGGTATGAACATGTACAAATAGAACTTTACTTACAAATAAAGTTTTCTTTTATGTGCTATACTTCACCGACCATGATTTTATAACTATACTCAGATTCAAGACACAGCAGGATCCAAAGAATGAAATTCAAAGTGAAACCTGTGAGAAGGTGTGATTAAATACCCAGATATTTGCATTGTCAAGCCAATTTACACAGAATACTTGGGAATATGTGCAGAAGTGGATTTTATGATTGTGGGATCAAGGTAGAAGGATATATAAAGTTGAATCAGACTAGACTTATTGGTATTAGCCCCCTAAAATAGATATTCTGGATTTAGTGTTTTAGCTTGATGGGCTAAGAATTTTTCTTTATCAATTTGCTTGATCAGTTGGCTGAAATAAGGACCCAGCAATAGTCTACACTATATGAAGTTGAAATCCCAAAATTCCTTTATGTATTACAGAGGAAGGTATCAACAGATTTAAGAAGTTTGGAATACTAAAAAGGAATATCAAGTAATATTTGATCACCCATTTTTAGAGGGGCAGACCATTTACCATTGTTACCATAAATAAATTTATGAGCTCCAGTTCATAGACCTAGAATCCCCTTAATATAAGAGAGGCTAGTTATCTTTGAGTAAGCCTCTTGCAACTCTTCCAAAAATGTATATGGTTAGTCATCTTCTTATTCATTCCTAAAGGACCTGCAACCTGACTAGATTATAGAAGAAAAAATAACCAGGATTCTTAAGGATTACTGGACATTAATTCTGTAGAACCAAAGCATCACTGTGGTCTATTTTCAGAGTAGGAGTATATGGAAGTTATGTGATAAATGAAGGTTTTGTTGGTGATGGTGGCTTGTTTTTATCAATGAAGTTTTCCTTCAGGTCTGTGTCAGAGTGGTCTCAGTCTTCCGGCTATATATCTGTGCATTTTCGTACTCACCTACATCCTACATCCCTTGGAAGGTTGAAATGGGGTGGATCAATTGTCCTCAGACAATGGGTCTGAACAGCATCATTAAGTCATTATAGTTGAGTTTGATGTCTTATTCTGTGAGCAGGGTATTACTTTGGGGAAAGTATAGACAGTGACCAGATCTCTAGAATGCCCTTACATCTTCTCCATCTGTTAGGTTTCTGTCATTGGCATTTTTACTTCCATTTAGTGTGAAACTTGTAAGTGCATCTACCCAATTTGTTATCAACAGCACATGGGAATAATAAATTTGGATTTATGAAATGCAGTTGTATTACACATATGAGCCAACCAGATAGAAAATAATGCTAGTGTTAGTAAATGAATTTTAGTCAAAGATGTCTCATGGATTTAAAATGTAATAGCATTACTTTTCAACAATATCTTTTGAGATATTGTAAATATCTCAAAGCATAGCACAAGTACTTTCTTGATATTGTAAAGATATCAAATTCATTTTAAAATGATAATTTTTACATCAATCGTAGCATAATCAGAAGTGTGTGAATCTGTCTATACTGATAGATATAAATATATTTGTCAGTGCTAAAAACATTTTTCACATCTGAGTACATTATATAATTCAAAGTTAAAGGGCTTATACAAAAGTTCAAATAATTTTAGTGGATTGGGTGTCATTATGTGAACATCTTTGTCAGCAATTACTGGCTATAAAGATATGAAAACAAGTACAATTTGTCTAAAATAGACATTTTTTTCCTTTGAAAGATAATGTGAATGTTTCTTTAGTTGTCCTCTTTCATAAAGAACTAGAAATTAGGACCAGCCAGAAGAGTGTCAAAAACTTACCTTCATTTTTCCCAAACTATAGCTTAATTGAGCATTAACATCAAATAAACAGTCTTTACCTTTAACACAAATGCCCCCAAAAGACAGTTTCTATTCATTTTGTATGATTAAAACTACATTAGGAATATAGATGTATTAATTTATAGATACAGATACTAATTGCTTAAATATTGAGTTCAAAACCAGTCACTAATATGTGGGGAATAATTGGTTCTTGCTGTAGAAGGAAACCATAATAAAGAACTTGAAAGTGCTGTCACATTTCACATAACTAGTAAAATCTCAGAATATTTGAAAAATATTCTGAAAGAAAATGTCTTGGGGCTTTCTTAATGAGAATGAATGTGGTTTGAAAAGATCAAATAATATTCACATATGTCAAATACAGGTTTTAATAACAGTTAGAGATAATGAATAAAATTAAAGTAGGTCAATTTAAGTCATTTATTTTCCAAAAGGAGTTACACATCATAATCACTACTTGTTAAGATATAATTAAAAGCAAAAAATAGTATTTACTAAAACTCAGTAATTCAATATAAAAAAATCAACATGAATTATGTTTTATCATCTTTTAATTTTCATGTTCATATTTTTATTAGCATATTAACATTTTTAGTTAATATTCATGTAAATATGATAATGTAATAATAATTGAGATAATAATGTAAGTCATGAAAACAGTGCCTTAACTTTGGCACTGATATTTTAGCAGTCTGCTTTTATTGTGACGAGGAGAAAAAAAAAAAATCAGACGCTTTCCATCATAGATAAAACTTTTCTGGAAATGCTTATCTTTTCTTTTCTTTTTTTTCAAGATCTATTTATTTATTTTAAAGAGAGAGAAAGTGCGTGTGAGCAGGGGCAGGGTTGCAGAGGCAGAGGGAGGAAAAGAATCCTCAAACAGACTTCCTGGTGAGTGTGGAGCCCAACATGGGACTCCATACCAGGACCCTGAGATCATGACCTGAGCCAAAATCAAGTCAGATGCTTAACTGACTGAGCCACCCAAGTGCCCCAATAAATATATTACCTTTGAAAACAAACAACTCCAAAAAAACTAAAAATATTCCTTGGATTCATCAAATATAATACTAAATATATGTGTGTTTTAGGATAGAGATTGTCTAATTCAGATTAAAAAATACTAGATATAAATCATGATTTTCACATATTTGTAAATTAAGTAACATAGGGCTATAATCCTTTCTGTGGCCAAATGTAATTTTTAAAAAAGATTTTATTTATTTATTTGACAGAGATCACAAGTAGGCAGAGAGGCAGGCAGAGAGAGAGAGGAGGAAGCGGGTTCCCTGCTGAGCAGAGAGCCCTATGCGGGGCTCAATTCTAGGACCCTGGGATCATGACTTGAGCCGAAGGCAGAGGCTTAACCCACTGAGCCACCCAGGCATTCCCCAAATGTAATCTTTATAAAGAAGACTCTAGTTCTGAACATAATCAGGTCATGACTTCAAAGATACTGTTCTTGTTAGAGATTACAACCTGATTAATAAAAGTCTGTCATAAATTCAATATAAATACCTAATTTTCTTTAAAAATCAGACACCAAGAAACTGTTTCTTCAGAAAATTTTATTTAATTTCTGAAATCCAATGAATATACTCTCTGGAATACTTTTCTATGCAGACTGTTTATAGGCACCCATTTTAAAGAAATTCTGCATGGTCAATGCACATTCTAAAAGTTATTCTTATAATTTCTTAGTTTTTGAAGGAAATGAGAGGAGTGTGAATGATAATCAACAGGGGAATTAGCAATTTGAGTCAGGAAGGCAGGAATCATCATCATTGCTCATAAACACAGGAGATGAGAATATTTTTCTTAAAAATATTAAAAATATAATCTATATTATTGGCAGATTTCAAAGAATAATTCGCTTATTATTTTTATTTTAAAATAACAGTTATTATAATTTCTTTTTTATTATGTGGCATGAAATCTATTTCAATTCTAAAAATAGAAAGATTTATCTAAATTTCACTCTAGTAATTTAGAATTTATGATTGATTAGAATTTATTTGGTCCAATTGAATTATATAAACATGGTTATGACTAAAATGTAGTGTTGAGGAAAAAAAACACATACATTGTACAACATGAATATGAAAGTAAACACTGTCTCATAAAAAGTTCTTCCAGCAAGTTCACCTGGTAAATTATCACCCATATTTTAAGCCGCAAATAACATTTACCTCTTGAAGTTGATTCCCATTATACCAAGCATTAGAAACATACACATTTACTATCTTTTTTCATACCTATACCTTAAGTACCATAGATTTCCTATCCTTAAAAAACTATTTTGTTGAATAATTAATACAATAAATGTATAACTCATAATAACACAGCTCAGAAAATATTTTCAAAGTAAGCACACTCAGGGGCACCTGGATGGCTCAGTGGGTTAAAGCCTCTGCCTTCGGCTCAGGTCATGATCTCAGGGTCCCGGAATCGAGCCCCACATCAGGCTCTCTGCTGGGCAGGGAGCCTGCTTTCCCCTCTCTCTCTGCCTGCTGCTCTGCCTGCTTGTGATCTCTGTCAAATAAATAATTAAAAAAAAAAAAAAGTAAGCACACTCAAAAAACTACCCTTTCAGGTCAAGGGAAAAAATTTAATATTACCAGAACCTAAAATTTTTCTTCATTACCCTTCCTAATCAACATCCTTTCCCTTCTACACAAAGGTAGCAACTAGTTTAAATTTTTCACATTATTTCCTTTTTGTTTGTTAAGATTTGACATACAGAGTACAAGCAGGGGGAGCAGCAGGGAGAGGGAGAACCCAGGCTCCCACAGAGCAGAGTGCCCCACGTGGAGCTTCATCTGAGGACCCTGGGATCATGACCTGAGCAGAAGGTTGACGCTTAAAGAACTGAACCACCCAGGCACCCCTCACATATATTTTCTTTCTTTCTCTCTTTCTCTCTCTTTCTTTCTTTCTTTCTTTCTTTCTTTCTTTCTTTCTTTCTTTCTTTCTTTCTTTCTTTCTTTCTTTCTTCTTTTTTTCTCTTTTTCTCTCCCTCCCTCCCTCCCTTTCTTTATTTGCTCCTTCCTTCCTTCCATTCTATCTTCTTTTTATAAAGGGTATATATAAAATAAATCTTTTTAAAATAAATCTTTTTTGTGCCTGGCCATGTTTTGTCAACAATATATATGTGAGATACATTTTTTTTGGCACACTTTCATTTTCATTGCTATTTATCACTCCATTTCATGGATGTACCAAAACTTACATATCTATTATATTGTTATTAAACATTTGGGTGGTTTTAAATTTTTGGATATTATTAGTGCTGCTAAAATTCTCATACATATCTGTTCCTGTTCATGAACTCTGTCAATGTATAGCTAAGAATGAAATTGCTGAATCATAGGATATACATAGGTTCCAATTTAGTAGGCAATGCCAAAAAATTTTAAATTGGGTGTGTGAATTTATAATAATACAGACAATTTTATGAGAACTCTACATCCTTGCCAACACTTGCTACTGGATCTATAATGGTATCAAACGCATGTGGTTTTAATTTACAAATTGCTGGCTACTAGGATATTGAGCACATTGTTCTATGCTTAGCCGTTTATAGACCCATTTTGTAAAGTGCTTTTCAGGTTTTGCCCTTTTTTCCTATTTGGCAATCTCTATTTTTCTTAAGTTACAGAAATTCTTTTATAAATTCTGAATACATGAACTTGTGCCTTTGATGTGTTGCAAATATATTCTCCAACCCTGTAGGCTGTCTTTTCATTCTCTCATATTTGAATTTTGTCCAGGAAAAAAAAAAAAGATTTAAAATTTTGATGTATTTCAAATTATCAGTGTCTTTTTTTTATAGTAGTGTGTTTTGTGCTTTTTAAGAAGTTATCATCCAAGTGCACCTGGGTGGCTCATTCAGTTAAGCATCTGCCTTCGGCTCAGGTCATGATCCCTGAGTCCTGGGATCAAGTCCCACATTGGGCTCCCTGCTCAGCGGAGAGTCTGCTTATCCCTCTCTCGGCCCCTCCTCCTCCCCCTTCTCTTGCTCTCTCTCTCAAAAAAATAAATAAAATTAAAAAAAAAAGAAATTATCATCCATTCTAATATCCTTAACATATTTTATATTCTATTCTATAAGATATATTGCTTTACTTTTTACATATATTTCTTTAATGCAGATAAAATTGATTTCTACATATATATGTAATATGGTTTACATCAGTTTTCTTTATTTTTCTTCCATACTAATATGCAATTTATCTCACTCTTTTCTGGTTCTACTTTCTTAGAAGTATACTATCTCTATGTACACTTAGGTCTGTTATTGGACTATTTATTTCAATCCATTAATTTATTTTTATATCCTTAAGCCCATACAAGAATGTTTTAATTGTTATTGTTTTAGAATAAGTCATCTTACCTAGTAATATGTTCTTCTGTGTAATGCTTTTAGATATGTTATCTAGTAAATATTTATTCTTTTTAAGAATCTTATTTTGCTTTATTTTCCTTATTCACGATCTCTTGCAGACCAGAAGTTTTTAGGGTTTTTTTTAAGATTTTTATTTATTTATTTGACAGAGATCACAAGTAGGCTGAGATGCAGGCAGAGAGAGATGGAAGCAGGCTCCCAGCTGAGCAGAGAGCCTGATGTGGGGCTCGATCCCAGTACCCTGGGATCATGACTTGAGTCGAAGGCAGCGGCTTTAACACACTGAGCCACCCAGATGCCCCAAGTTTATAGTTTTAATTAAGTTCAGTTTATCAATTATTTCTTTCATGGATTATATTTTTGGTGTTGTATCTAAAAAGTTATTGCCATACTCAAAATCAGCTAGGATTTCTCTTCTGTTGTCTTCTAGAAATTTCATAGTTTGGTATTTTAAATTTAGAGTGTGATCCATTTTGAATTAATTTTTCTGAACAGTATAAGGACTTTATCTAGATTAGTATTTTTGTGTGCGGATATGTAGTTGGATCAACATCATTTGCTGAAAAATCTATCTTTGCTCCATTGTATTACCTTTCTACTTTGTCAAAGATCAGCTGACTACTTATGGTGATCTATTTCTAAGCACTTGAGCCAGTGATATTTTAGTTAATAAATATGCAGTGTGAGAAAGAAGATACTGAAAAGTCTCAAATTTTTGGTGATGGGACAGTGGAAGTTTTTACATGACAGAAGTTGCAGAACTTTTTGTTTCATTGGTGTGAGTTGCATTAGCCATGAATAGCAGTAGTGTGTTCACTAGACCAGCTGGTGGGCCTAACTCTCTGACCATATTGGAGATTTGTGGAATATCCTTCTCTGAATTTATTCTTATACTACCTGGAATGGATTCTGTTGCAAGTATAAAAACTGTTGTAGTATTTGGTATCAGATTGAGGCAATAGAAAACATGAATCTGTCAATAAAATTGTATATTATAATATAAAAAGATGGGATTCAAGCAGCCCCAGTGGTCAGAGGCAAAATCAGTAATAGAATTAGTGCCTTTGATCAACAGTAATAAAATGCCCATTGAAGGCAAAGCTTTAAAGCACTTGGTAACTACTGGAACTAAACAGTATGATGGTATAATGAAGAATTAGAATACTGTGGGATAGCAACCTGGCTTCTAACTGCATGGCAGACATAAATAAAAATTCAAAATCCTTGGCTCGATATTTGTTAAAAGATATAGAAGAAAATAATTTGTTATCGTTTACAGGGTCTAGTAAAATAGAACTCAGAATTTGGTTTTATGAAGGGCACCTGGGTGGCTCAATCAGTTAAGCTACTGTGTTTGTCTCAGGTCCTTATCTCAGGGTCTTGGGATTGAGCCCCACATCAGGCTCTGTTTTCCACCAGGAGCCAGCTTCTCCCTCTCATTCTGCCTGTCACTCCCCCTGCTTGTGCTCTCTCTCCCTCCCTGTCAAATAAATAAAATAAAACTTAAAAAAAATTTGGTTTTATGCTTTTCCAAACATGACAATAATTTTTGTTCAGAAGTTAGAATCATTTATATATGACAATTAAAACATAGTTTTGAAAACATTAGGGCACTATATCGGTAGGGAAAAGTACTGGGTGTTTAGATGGCTAAAGAAACCTGAAAAAACCTGATGTTTTATTTATCAGCCCTCTGTAGATAACAGAAAGAGATAAAGTTGGAAACTGTAAGTATTGCATTAATTTTCATTAAGTAATAAAATATAAGATATTATAATAAGTGTCAAATCGAGATTCAAGAGGTCCTCTCTTTTTAGAAAACCAGTTTTCTTACTTCCTGAAGAAATCAGGGACATTAATGCAATTATTTAGGTTTGGACAAAGTTTTAGCACACCCTCATGATACTTAGAGGCATCATGTGGTGTTAAGAATATAGTTGCTGTAGACAGTTACCCCAGATCAAATCCTAAGCCTGCTATGTACTATGTGGATTTTCTAGAACAGATTATTTTTTATTGATTGTTACTACATTTCCTTATCAGTAAATGCAAATAAAAATACTATCTACCTGCTAGAGCTATTGTAAAGATGAAATGAGAGAATAATTACAAAGTCTTGAACAAAATCTGAAATAATTTGTATGTTGAGATTAAAAAAAAAATTAAAAAAGAACACATTTGACCAGACTAGAGTCCAGGTGGACCTTGGAAAATGACAGTGTTTTACTGCAAGTTAAATCACTTGGTGAATTCAGTTGTGTTTTGTTTTGTTTTGTTTTATCTTTTATTTTGTTTCGTTTTGGTTGCTGTGCCAGATATGGCCATGTAACTAGAGGAAACAAAAAAAAAAAAAAAAAGGGAAAAAAACAACAACAAAAGCCTCTGATGCCTATTATCCAGCTCTCAAGCTGTCAAGGGCTTTTCCTCTGTGTATCAAAAAAGCAGAAAAGGTAAAAGAGCCATTGTCTTTTACCTGACAGGCACAGCAATACACTTTCATTGTCATGAAAGGTCTGTATCATTTTTGAGTTCTATATCAAAATCTTCATTGTATGGGTCTTGTCATATGTTCATGTAACAGGATGAAAATGGCTCATTAAATTGATGCTGAGATGATAATATCACTAGGTGATTGTGCAATAGAAGGTATCCCATATTTCTTGCAAAAATCAAATGCTTATGTGGTAAAAGATAAAATGAATGAAAATAGATCATACCTAAATCATATACCTCCTTGATAAAATTCATTTTAAAGTAAAAGACACATTTCATATACTTGCTTTAAATATATTCCAAACAGGTATACCTGGGTTTTCTTATGATTATTGTTTGTATTGTTTATTTTAACCAATCAGATAGTCTCTGTTTCTTAATGTTACAAACTAACATTTATATTGTTGGAAAATGGAAATAATCTGTTTCATTCTTGACATAATTTCTTTATATTTTATAGTATATTATAATATCTGGTATTTTATTTCTATAACTTTGTATTATGATAATTTCTTATATTTTTAATCATTTTTCTCTATAGCTATTGATTAACTTTCCTTTGTTCCTTGTTTTAGCTTGTGGTTTTAAAGGCGCTGAACATATTGTCCAGGAATCCTTTTGTACTATTGTTGCAGTAGTAACAATAGTTATCTATTCTAAAGAATAGATCCTATAGTTTCATTCCTCCTTCAATACAGCTGACACTCTCTATTGAATGCAACTATACATTGAACACTGCTACTAGATCTGCAACCACTGTTTTTCCTCTGAAAATACGTGCTACTTCTCCAACATCTGTGACCCGCACTGGGATGAATTTTTTATGATCTATACTGCTTCACATAAAAATCAAGAGCAAGTTTATATAATTAATACATTTTAGAATCATACTTTAGATTTGAAGGATGTGATTTTACCTTCTGTGATGGAGTAAGAGTTCTGCCTCTAAAGATGGGAATGCTCCAAACTGGGAGAGAGGTTGAGAGGTTCCATTGCTGGATGGCAAAAATCAACCAAAATATATTATTGAGAAAGGGGAAAAAAAGGTTTTATGACATATTTAAAAAAACAACAACAACTCTTATTTCCAACAGAATTTCCTGTCTCTTATTTATGTGAATATCAGATACTGAGCTCTTTTCTTGACATACTTTCCTTTTGTTTTATCTTTTATTATTTCATATAGATATTCTGTAATTCATGGAATAAATATTAAAGTGAGCTACAAACAATACAAACCTCTATACAATGGTGGAGAAGGGAATATAATAGAGAAGGAATTTTTAAAAAACACTTAATTTCCATCATCTAGCAAGTAAGGATATTTGGCTAATGCTATGTATCTATTTCTACAATTAATCCTGAGTCCATTGCTGTTATTTATAAGGGATAAAAAAGGATTTGTGTTAATTTCCTCAGTGGTCACCAAAAGAAATTCTAGATCTTGAAAATTAGAAAAATGTAAATTATAACACGTCTTAAGAAATGTTTAGGTTACCATAAAATGCTGTTTAAATTTTTTTTCTCTATTATTTGAAGAAGAAGAAGAAATAAAAAACTCTGGAGGGGCACCTGGGTGGTTGAATCAGTTAAATGTCCAACTCTTGATTTTGACTCAGGTCATGATCCCAGGGTCATGGGACTGACAATGCTGGGCTCCATTCAGAGTGGGAAGTTTGATGGAGGTCTCTCTCTCCCTCTCCCTCTGCTCCTCCCTTCCCTCTTTCTCTCTTTCTCGCTTTCAGATAAATAAATCTTTAAAAAAATAAATTTAAAAAAAATAGAAAGCTCTAGAGAGACAAAGGCAAGAAAAGGTAAGGAAATAAGAATATCTGTTTAATAATGTAAAAGGGCTAAATTCCTAAGCATGATCAAAATCAAGGATATTCACAAGTTGTAAAAGTGCATAGTTACACATTCACTGAATAATAGTGAATAAAGTAATTTGATAAACACAAATAATGTAAAATAAAGAAATGTTTATGTGTTTATTACTATGTTAAAATTATAATTTAATATAAAACAAACAGGGCATGGACATCTATCCTATATTGATAAAATGTAAATCCACAAAAATACATTGTAGTATGGCCCTCAGTGTTTTCATTTTGTGTAGGAACATGTCTTCATATTCTTATCAAAAGGATTTATTGTCAGGTGACTCTCAACTCTTGCTACTCCACCTCTGATCTTGCCTTTATATCGGCTTCCTTATTTGGGACACCTGTTAGCATCCTTCAGCACATCAGCTGACTGAAGCCCGGTACTGCTTTAACATTTCATCAAAATTTTTAATCTTTTTTTCTCCATTGTAATCAGTTACTTCCAAATCTACATCTCACTTTCTTACCTCATGTTCCTTTGAAGTTTACATTTTTTTCCATGGCACTCATCATTGTATTAAGTTTTTGATATTAAATAGAAATAATATTATCCTGATAATGATAATGATAATAATAATAATGCTGTAGAATGTATTGATGAAGGTTATAATAGAGGCAATGTGAAGGGATGATATCAAACAGTAATGATGAAGGCTTATCTTCAAAGGGAAAGAAGATATCTTTGGTTTTGAAATAATATATAATGGAAAATTTTGCTTATTTTTTTGATAGGTTCTGCCCTATTTTTTCTTCTACTTATTGCCTTCTTCCTTCACTTGTTGTTATAGCTGAGTAACTTAACTAAATACTAACTTATTTTCTATTTGTCCCTACTACCAAGTTTGGAACTTAAAAGACTGATCAATTAATTAATAATTTAATGAGAGGGAGAAGGAGTGGGGGTGAAGAGGGAGAGGGGCAAGCAGACTCCTTGCTGAGTGTGGAGTCTAATAACCAGAGCCACTCAGACACCCCAAGACTAAGTAATTTTTAAGTGACTTCTTTTCTCACTGTAGATTGAAAACAACCTGTAGTATAGCTCCAACTTCTTTTGTGCCCTAAGGTCTTAAAAATTGGTTCAATTCACAAGGGATGCACAATAATAAACTTCAAGTCATTGGTTGTGAAACCAATTACTGATATTAATTGCATTATAATTTCAAGTTCTGTGGTGCTTCAAAGCAAGAACTGTCTTGGTTCATTGACTATAGAGGCTTGTAAAATGATCTTAATTGGACTTGATTATTTCTTAGCCTTCTTCCTCACATAAACAGTGAACATTTTTGTACAGTGGGTTACTTCTGCATATCACTAACATTTTCAATTACATATAGATATATAGATACATATTGCTTGCATCCTTTGAGTTTAACTCTATTACCAAGCCCTGGGAGATTGTTCTCTAGCTTTCTACAGGCAGATCACTGGGGCCTCTAGTTGTACTTCTCTGAGATTAACTAGATATCTAAAACAT
Source organism: Mustela nivalis (assembly GCF_964662115.1). Lineage (NCBI taxonomy): Eukaryota > Metazoa > Chordata > Mammalia > Carnivora > Mustelidae > Mustela > Mustela nivalis. The sequence continues at coordinate 59,259,623 of NC_139026.1, forward strand.
TTTTCGTGTCTGTAATGTGTATGCTCTCCTCCCATTATGATACCCCAGATTTTATTTAATTGCATAGCCATGGGCATGATGAGAAAGAAACTCTCTTTGAAAAGCACATCTGCTTTTAAATAAGGAAAATGCCTTATTCTTGGTATTTTTCTCTAGCATTTTCAATCTCCAGGGTGGAATATCACCAATTTTAGAAGAGAACCCTAAAGAGAGAGCCTGCTTATGCATATGGTATTCACTGTGACATTAACAGGTGCAACATTGCTTTGAAGAGTGCAGTTAGGCGTTTTTAAAGTCATGTGAAAATGCTTAGAGAATTTGAATCCATTTGATTTAAGCTAAAGGATGATTTCAACTGGGTTATTCTTCCACATTCAAATCGTTTTGTACCTATATCTTTTTCCTTCTGTTAATGATACAAAAATAGACCATTAATATCATAGTCTGTATAAACACACGACATCAGTTTATATCATTTTTGAAGAACATAAGATTGGGATATTTAAAAGATACCTGGAAGCCTGCTTACCACTAATTTGTTATGGCTGGAATTCAAATCCTCTAAGTTGTCTTCATAAAAATGTTGGTATAATAGCTCTGAAAAAAAGCAGGAAAGGCTTTTGTTTTCTTTTGCCTAGCTAAAGTTATAAAATATTAGTTAAAGGCACAATCTTGGTTTCCCTTCTTTTTTTTTTTTTTTTTGACTTCTAATACTTTATTTACACAAAACCAGAATTTATTTTACTTTAACTTTCCTGGCTTTAAAGAACCTAACTTACTGATAATATTTCAATAATTTTTTTTATCAAATTATATTATCACTAAGTTTGACATCTTCTTGTGATCTAGTAATGAACAAATTTTTTGTTTTAATTACAGTTGATCCTGGAATAGCATGGTTTAAATGTGCAGGTCCTCGTGGAAGTGTATATTTTATAGTACTGAACTATAAATGTATTTCTCTCTTCCTTATGATTTTCTTGTTTTTTAAGATTTTATTATTTGACAGAGGAGAAGCAGCAAGAAGGGGAGTAGGAGAAGGAGAATCAGGCTCCCTACTAAGCAGGGAGCCTGACCCCAGGACTCTGGGATCATGACCTGAGCCTAAGGCAGACGCATAACGACTGAGCCACCCAGAAGCCCCCATTATGATTTTCTGATTCTGTTGTTTATTTTATTGTAAAAATACACTGTATGATGAAAAATACACATTATTTGACCATTTATATTATCAGTAAGGCTCTGGTCAACAGTAGGCTATTAGTAGTTAAGTTTTGGGGTTTGTTTCTAGTGCTAGTCTTGACTGACTCATGTTTTCATTCAGTCCTTATATACTTCATGCTTATTATTTGTAAGTAGTCACTCTAGGAATCACTGGCACTTCCAAGACTGATCAGGCATCACCCTCACCTCACTTCTAGAGTATTAAATGGCTTAAAGTTTTACAAAAAAATCAGGTATTTTAATATATAATTATAAATATAAAGTAGAAAGCAATGAATGTCAAAGAAGCACTGAATAGGAAAATAGACATACATTTATTTTAAAACCTAAATGTAACTGTTACAAAGCTATAATTGTCAGCCATTTGAACGTAAAATGATATCCATTTTGTTTGCTAATTACGTTATATATATTAATCCTGAATTTCAACTAGAAGACAAAAGAGCCAATAGATTGCAATAGATTGGGTCAGTGATTTTTCTACCTCCAGTGCTTACCTCCTCAGTGGTTATTATGCTGGTTATAGACTGTGCCATATGCTTTATTAATATTACTTCATGTAAGCCTCAAAAATAATTCTAGAGATCAGTACTGATATCTCACATTTATTGATTAAGATGATGAGTTTTGGGGTACAATATTAGATCTCTTATGTAGGATGAGAATGTATTACAACTAAGCTTGATCACTTCTCTCTGTAAAATGTGACAAGTATTTAAACTGTCTGTAATTCCTATCTTGCTTCTGTAAAACTGGTAAAATATATGTACTTATCTCATATTTGGGGAGGGGATTAATTATGTTAATATATTGAAAATACCTAAAAGAAAGTTGGCCTGTGTCAAGCAGTACATAAGCCTTTGCTCTTATTACACTTGCCCATTGAGCTGCAAAACCAGAACATCAATAGAGACATACCTGGTTATTTCAATTATTCTGCAAGAAACAGAACTCTTAGGGAGGTATATAAAATCTGGTTATAAAAGAAGCATCCATGTTCCACCAGGAAAATCAAGAAATATTTTGCCAAATTTTCTTTTTCCCTTGCATTTATTAAAATGATCTTATAGTTTTTAACCTTTAATTTGTTAATGAGATGATTTTTTTGGTTTGTAAGGTTAAGTGCATCTTGAATTCCTAAGATCCTGAGATTCAGCCTAATTTAATGAAAATATAGCATTATTTTTTCATATTGCTATATTCAAATTGTTTGTGTCCATTAACTCTGTTACTACATGAAAATTAATTGTTCTTTATTTTATGGCTGCTATCTGCATCTTCTGTTTGTCATCATTATCCTGCAGTTTCTCTGTGGTTATTTTTTTTCCTCCCTCTCATCTTTTTTCTCCTTTTCTTTCTCTCCTTTTCTCTGCCTTTTACCTTGCTTGGGATTCATTGGAAATTGTTTAGTGAGTCTGTCAGGGTCTTTAATAAGCTTTGTAGGCCTATCACCGGAGTGAATATGAGTTTACTTCTAATTTATCCTAACATGAGAATCCTTTGGAGTCCCAATTTAATGGAGGAAGTGTTTCTTATTACTTTCCCTTGACATTTTCAGCCTTTTGTACCTCTGGTCATCATTAAATTTAAGATCTTATTAGTACGAGTTGCAAATGCTTTCAAGGCAAAAGAGACTACAGTATTCTACTTATTCGTCTAAGTTTTTGTCTTCAATTAGATGTTGGTTTAGTAATCTCTTACTGTTACATGTGCACCTAAATAATTTTCAGAGTATTTAAAATATTTTATCTACCATTGTTAACATTTCTAGTATAAGAACTTACTGCTACATATTACCAGAAAAAAGAAGCATCATTTAAGCTAGTGTTATTTTTTACTGAACAATGTATCCTCAGAACATCTGTTGTTCACCAAATATATGTTGTCAACTATTTTTTATACAGCTATCATGTACCAGGCACTGTTTTAGATATGTGGGATATTTCAGTGAGCAGAAGAACTATCCCTGTGCTCATGGAGTTTGCATTCTAGCTTACTTTCTATATTTTAAAAACTAAACTCTCTAATCTACCTTCCTACACTAGGAAGGTAGATTAATTTTGGGGAAACACATTGACTAAAAAACATTTGCAATTATTTCTAAGCACTACTTGGAAAATTGCAAGTGAAAATAGATTTTCTACCTATTGTCTTTTTTTTTTTTTTTCAGTTTCATGTGAATATTATTAGACAATCACATGAGGGCTCCAAGCTGCTCTCATTCATAGTTTAATTAAATAGGTTAATTTAGCTTGCAGAGTGGTTTTTACTTTTAGGCTATTAAAACAATTTGATTAAATAGTTTAGTTTTGCATTCTTTTAAGATCTGATGTTTTCCTAAATCCAAGCTCTTCTGAACCTATACAGTATCTTCTTTTCTTGTCTCTTCTCTGGAGGTCTGCCAGGGTATTTGCTCTTGAGTTATAATTAAATATTTTAATTGTTTGTTTATTTTTGTGTTCTCTACATCTGCTTTTTGTTAGTCCTTTTTATTTGTCTTGTTTGTATTTTTTTTTCTTTCCTTGACAACAAGATTTTAAAATTGTTATTTGTTGTTGCTGTTTGACCAGGCCAGTGCTTTCTATTTGTCCTTGTTTCTTTTTCACTGCAATTGATTTTTAACCACCCAAAGATAAACTGTGACTTCCAGCTGCTCTGTGACTCTAGTTGTTGCAATTCCTTCTCCCAAATGGCTGACTGAGCAGAAGATGACTCAAATCATGAGCAGGAAGCAAATGATTTCTCCCCTCATGAATCTTTGACTCAGCATTTGGCAAATTCTACAGATGTTGAGGTATTTCCAATGGTCTCATTCTTCTGCTTTCCCTAGATTGCTCCAGCATTTATGATCTATCAGAACTTCATAGAAAGCCTCATCTTTTTTTGCTGCTCATCAATATGATCAAAGTGGGAAAAGCTGATGTATGTTTTAAGGGATAGTTGAGTTGCCAAGGTAGAAGAAAAATATCACTCAAGATAATTTTATTTTCTAATTTAAACATTATCAGAAGACATACCATTTACAACAAACATTTTAAAAGAATTATTTAATAGAGATTTGACTGCTGTTTTTTTATTACCTAAAGCAACATAGTACAGGAAAACTATAATTTACTCCAGCATCAGGAAGCTTCATGCTTCTTCCAGAATATGTGTTCAGTGAGAACATTAAAGGAAGCCTCAGTTTTACTTTTCATGATGTAATTTTTTTTGAAACTGATTTATACTATCAGATCTTATTTTGGTCATATGTGGAATGATAGGTTTAAAGTAGATGACTTCTATGATCCCTTAGACATATCTTTGAATATACATTTTATTATAGTCAAATTTACTGCCTTTTTCTTACACATGCAGTCTTATGAACTTTATTACATGTGTAAGTTTGTGTACCTATCATCATAGCCAGGACACAACAGTTTTTTTCTACTCCAAAAACTCCTTGTACTGCCTCTTACAGATAAATGCTTTACCCCTCCCAGTTCCTGGCAATCACTAATCTACTTTCTGTCCCTATAGATTTGTCTTCTTGAGAATGTCACATAAATTGAGTCATACAGCATGTAACCTTTTGAAGATCGGTTTCTCTCACTCATCATAATGCCCTTGAAATTCATTCAAGTTGTCATGTGCACAGATAGTATGTTCACTTTTATTTTCTGAGTAGTATTCCACCATCTGGATTAATCACAGTGTGTTCATTTATTCACCCACTACAGGGGTGAATTTCAGTTTGGGAAAATTATGAGTGGAATTTTTTATTAACATTCATGTGCATGACTTTTTAAAATAAATTTCCATTTCTGTAGGGCAGATTGCCAGGACAGAAATGCTGAAGTGTATGTTATGTATATTTAACCTTATAATAAACTGCCAACTGAATTTCTAAGTAGCTGTCTAATTTTACAAATATACCAGCAATGTGAGAGTGATATAGCCACTTTGAAGTCTCAGCAGCATTTGATACTGAAGAATTTCTAAAATTATCTATTCTAATATGTAGTGGTATCATATCATGGTTTTAATCATATTTTCCTAATGGCTAAAGTGTTGATCATCTTTTTTTTTCTTTTCACCTATATAATCCTTCTTAGTGAAATGTTGGTTCATGTCACTTGTCCATTTTCTAATTGGATTATTTGCCTTTTTATGGTTGAGTTTTTCTAGAGTTATTTTTATACTAGGGATATAAATACTTTGTTAGACATGTGACTTGCTAATATTTTATTCAGTCTGATACCTTTTTTAGTAAGACTATTTATGGCAGCTTTAGATTCACAACAAAATGTAAAGAAAGTTACAGATTTCCCATACACTGTCTCCAGTATACATACCCTTGCTCATCATCAGTACTCCCCAACAGGGATACATTTGTTACAACTGATGAACTATACTGACACATAATAATTATCCAAAGTCCACAATCTACATGAGAATTTACTGTTGGTGTTTTACATTCTGTGGTTTTGCACATATGTGTAATGACATGCATCCATCATTTTAGTATCATACGGAGTATTTTCACTACCCTAAAATCCTTTGTGGGAGCCTATTTATCTTTTTGTCCTCCCCAACTCATGAAAGCTACAGAGCTTTTCTTAACTACCTACTGTCTTGATAGCTTTGCCTTTTCCAGAATGCCATATAGTTGGAATTGTACAGCATGTAGATTTTTCACATTGGCTTATTTCACTTAATAAGATGCATTTAAGTCTCCTCCATGTCTTCTCATAGTTGGATAGTTTATTTCTTTTTAGTGCTGTGTAATATTCCATTGTCTTAATGTATAAGTTTATTTATCCACTCACCCACTAAAGGACATCTTATTTAGCAATTATGAATAAAGCTGCTATAAATATCCATGTGCAGGTCTTTGTGTGGACATAAGTTTTCCTTTGGGGGGGGGGCTAATATCAAGGAACCCAATAGCTGGATTATATGGCAAGAATATGCTTAGTTCTATGATAAATTGAATCCACTAAATTGTCTTCCAAATTATCTATCCCAATTTGCATTTCCAATTGATGAGGGAGCAGGAGGCTGGCTGAGGACAAAGCAAAAGCTGGCGCCTTGCACCCCCTCTTCACCCGCTCCCCTCCATATGTGTGGCATTCCTCAGGCACCCCTGACTGCCATAAAACAATAAATAGTTAACTTGCAGGGATCACAATCCTGCAGAACAGGAATCTCCCTTGCCCTACAAGATGTCCTAGAGACCTGAACAGGGAGGTTACCTTATCAATAGCACAAATTTCCAGAGGCGAATAACTCTTGGTTCCTGAAGCCCTAATGTCCCCCTCCCACCATAAACTGGAGGAGACTGGGGTAGAAAGGAATGTCAATGATAGCCAGATCATAATGCCCCACCAAGAATCCCCCATTATCTTGATGTTAGTGCTTGACCTAAAGACGACATTAATCAAGCCATAATGGCAAAGACTCCCCCCCGGCACCTTGTAGACCCTCCCTAGCATGTGAGAACTCTGTCGAAATCCCCCATTCCTTCACCACCTCCCCCCAACCGTGGGGTATATAACATGCCCACCTTCACAACCCGGGGCAGCAGCTCTTCCTGCCCACGGGTCCTGTCCCCGTGCTTTAATAAACCACCATTTTGCACCAAAGACGTCTTAAGAATTCTTTCTTTAGTCGTCGGCTCCGAACCTCCTCACCACACCGAACCTGACTTAGGTTCTGGGACTTCATCATTTTTGGCGAGCCAGCCAGGAGATTTGTGAGTCTTTACATTTGGACTCTGAGCTTCGGTGCAAATTGGTGAGTACTTTCTCTCCTTTTCCTGTACTCTCATTCCAGGGCTTTTTCAAGGAGTATGGTCTTATTGGAACACTTGCATGTCAATTGCTCAGGCTGTAATCCTCTAGCCCGTGGCTACTCCACAGGGAGGAGAGCGTCTGCCTTTTGACTGTAAGCTAGTACCCTGGCCGGAATGGCAATAAGACCCAGAAACTTGATGGCCTCACTCTATTCCTGTTCTTATAGAAAGTTGTCTCTCTTGGGCACGGGACAGCCACCTAAGTCACCAGGACGGCTGCCAATCTTAAGACTCCCGTGTGAGGTTTCCTCCTGATTGATCTAATGTGATCCCCTCCACATGCCCGGTCTAGCCACTTCTGGCTGCGAGACCTCCACTGGGAGCCGGCCGAAACCAGTACCCGATTGAATTAAAACGCAACCGGGGACCGTTTCCTAGGGAAGTTGGCTGTAAGGACCACATGTGTTGGAATGTCGCATAGACCATGATGGATTTCAATCTTTACTGTTTCTCGTCAGTGTCCTCTGCAAACCGCCTAAAGCTATGAAATTGGGTAATTTCCCCTTGCCAAACTTCTCTAGCGTTTTTGTGGGTTAATATGGCAAAACAGTATGCAGTCTTCAGGATAGACAATGGCTTGGCATGGCACAATTTCCTCGTCCATTCACCAGGCACCCATTGGCAGCCTAGGATGTGATGGGGAAGTGGAGGGACGCCGGCACCCCTCCAGGGCCTTTTAAGGCATGACGGTGATCAATAGCGATATCTTGAGGGACGCCTCCGGTCGCTTTTGACACCTGAAACCTCTGACATACCCTGTGCGGGACGCCACACAGGAGTCAGGGGATTTGGTAATGGACCTTCATTACTTTTCTGGAAGCATGGCCTCAGTAGGCTTCTTCAGTTCCCAAGGACTCTACCATGGGGTGCCTTTTAACCCACTGGAAATAATTTGGATTGCAAAACTTAGGAAAGGACTGAGCTTTTGTAACAATGCATGGCCTCAGTGGGATCTATCAGTTAGATCTCTGCAGGAAACAGGGCAAATGGACCTAGGACACCTTCACTGCTCATACCTAGGCCTTTATTGCTCTACACCAGGACCCCAGACTAAGGGGCTTTTGCAAAATGTGTTTGCCCAAATGAGTCAGCTAGTAAACTTTCTCCTGACATATTGGATGGTAATTACATAAATAAGCCTTCTTCTAGTAAACCCAGGTTGCTGGGCCATCCCTAGCAAAGGGGACTCTGGCTTTATTCCTCTGTTTCTCTTAATAGATGTGGGGGCTTCTCCCTCACTCACTTCCCGTGTTAATGGCTATAACTGGAGCCAACTGGGGTTGGTCTAACTCGAGACAGAGACCATAAGGAATATTCCCAAGCAGCTGCCGAAACTCTCTTTGTTTCGGGGAAGTTTCCCTGTGTTCTCTGGCCTGACTTGGACTGCCTAACCCCTTCCCCCTTGCTGGTGGGAAAGCATGGCGTCTGCTCCTCTGTTGGGGCTTATGAGCTCTGAAACCGGGAATCCCTTCTCTGCCTCCTGGCAGCACTTTGTTTCCTCTGTTTTCCCCTTCTGTTTCTGCACCAAGGTGCGTGCAGCCTGCATGACTAGCCTCTAGATCATGCACCACGGCTCCTTCTCTCTTCACTGTCAAGGAGCAAGAAGAACACCCCCACTCCAGATCTTCCCACGCATGTCTCAGGTAAACATTCAAATTGGAGTGGGCCCAGGTGGAACGTAAATCAGTATTGAAACTAAGTTAAGTTTGTTGGTTTAATTAAGATAGATGCATCTTTGAAGTTAACAGCAGTAAATGTGAAGCTTTATTCTATCGAAGTTTACTGAAGGTTAAATAAGCTTATGTTACTTGTTAAAATTTGTTAGCAAAGAAATGACTAAACTGATGGTTAATTGTCTGTCTCAAAGTTCTAATGGGTAATTGCTGAAGTAGCTTTCAAAGTCTTTGGTAACCTGAAAGTTTTAAAGTTTCGCTTGGATGACAAATGGAATTAAATTGCGGACATCTGTATCTTAACCAAACAGGATAAAATGCTAAGTCATTAATTATTGGATGTAGGTTTGTGCTTTTTGACTTCTTACTGCAAAGAAACTAAGAGTATTTAAATCTGCTGGTAAACTTGTTTTCCACTTAACTGATTCATAAATTGCCACCTGAAGAATTCTGTTGTAGCAGTTCACAATTGGTTAATAACTAAAGGTGTTTCTAAGAATACAAAGTTCTGCTTAGTGTAACTAAGACTGATGGAAATAAAGGGAAACTCTGTATGTAGGAAAGTAGGAGATATGTAAGAAAGATTTAAGGAATGGGAATACATTTTGTTGAAGGTAAAGGAAGGTAATTTTGTCCTAAATGAGATGGTTGTTTGGAAGGAAATGGCTTGGGACGAAACCTGAATGCAAAGGAAAGTTGTAGAAGGTTTGTGAAGGGAAATCTTCAGAAAAGGAATTTTAGCTATGGTCAAGAATGGATTAAGATTGAAATGAATGGGTTTTAAGGATACATTGGTACAAGACTGAAATTGTCTCTGTTCAAAAGGACAATGTTTTCTTAGATCAATTGATCTGCTGTTAAGAAAATGTAAATGGTTTTCTCTTTGCCTGCCCAGAAAAACGAGTTTCTATGTTCAGTTTTATCAGGTGTTTAACATCCCTAATTATATTTAGGCATGGGCTTTAAAACTTTCTAAGATTTTAGCAAATGTTGACAAGATTTAAATTGTAAATCTCTTTAACTCAGGCTTTTCCTTGGTATGTGAAGTTGCTCATGAAGTACTACTGAACCAATAATAAACCTTGGGTTACATTTGGGAAAATGCTATAACTATTCTAGAGATTCTATGCACTTCCTAAAGTTTTAATGTTTTGAGAGATCATCGCTTGATATTGTAATTATGTGAATGTAATATGTCACAGAAATTGTAACCTGATTTTCTTGCAGCTAAATTGTAAACTCCCGTCTCTCTTTAGCTCTAACCATATCCATTCTGAGTTTTTGTCATTTATAATTGTTTTAATTCTCTGGTAAAATAAGTTTATCTTCAAGTAGATTCCTATAAAGGACTTTCAGGACAAATACAGATATTTGATATGCTTGAAAATCCTAAAACTGAAACGGGTAAGAATTTCCAGAACTGACTAAAGCCGCATTCACCAGAATTAGTAACATGGGACTAAGTGAACTAAAAGATTATAGTGTTGTGTCTCTTAATGTTTTGTCTTACTTTAAACATTGCTGGTTCTCTCTACTGTTTGCTCTTACAGACTAGGGATACTCCCTCCTAGTTATCTGTAACTTATAGAGATGTAAAAGTGCTCATTTGTAAAAGTGCTCAAAGCATTCACCTTTTCTCTCTATCTGAACCCTCTGAAACCAAAAGGTCTCAGTAAGTATTCATTCTTCCACGGCAATCAGTCATTTGCATAAGTTCAATAAGAATCTGTTCTCCTTGTAACAGGAAAGAATTGGAAACGCGGGTTATTTTACCAAGGCTTTGACTGGGATGTCATATTTGAAAAGACTCAGATATGACCAGACAGCTTTAAGGAACTAAGGTTGACTTTATGAAACCTGGAGCCATAAAGCCCCTTGGGACTGTTGGCCTGATACCTTGCTTACAGAGTTCCCAGCAGCCCCACCAGGTGAGTAAAGAATGTCACTCCTTGGTAGGTGCAGTCTCGGGAAGAGGAATTCGCCCAAAGGTATTGCAGGCATGCCTCATGGCAAGTACAGGGCTTGGCTTCTGGCCCGGAGAGGCTACTAAAAGTTCAACCTAGAGATTCCTTATACAAAGTTCCAGCAAAGCAGATTCTAAAAGATCTATTGATCACACTCACTGTTCTTGCTGAGCTTATGTAAATAATAGGCCAAGTTTGTTAACGCTGGACTTGTTTCACAAGTGAATTAGTCCTGATTTGGCTATCTCTGGAAATGAGGGTTATTTTAGAGAGAAAAATTATGTTTTAATAACACACCTTTATGGATGTTGAATTCTAGATTTGATTATCTTTAAATGTTTACCTAAGCTAAACAATTTGAGGTAAACTTCAGAGAAGTTGTACAATAGCTTCTTTAGTCGATCTTACTGTTTTGTGGGGTTATTAGCAGACCCCACAGCACATGATTAAACAACTGTAATAATGAAATTGCCTAAAAGCCAACCTATCGCACTCCATAGGATTAACTATGGACTTGTGGAGATAATGGATGACCCCACTTTCTTTGAGTGGATTGAATGATCCATGGGGGACTCCCCTTATCTCTTGACAAGTTTTCTCACTTGCCAGTGATCCTCTGTAATCAGGATATTGTTAAGGTTGGACCACTCAAAGGTCTTCTTATTGGTTTCACCCCTTTGTCATATTTATCCTAGAGGCCACCTCTGTTGAGGTGCAATTGCAAATAGATGCTTTAGCTAAGCATAGAACAGCCCTCATAAAAGGAGCCTCAAAGCTCACTATGGGACAGTCCTTGACTGTAATGATGTCACATCAGGTCCAGATTTGTCTTAAAAGCCAAAGGCCACCAATGGATGATGGAGGCCGACTTATTAAATACTGGGCTACATTAACAGATATGCCAGAAATAAAACTTGTCAAACTTTAAACCTAGTTACCTGTATGCCTGAACCTGACCACTGTACTTCTTTCTCTATAGAGCAAAAAGGTTATTTATCTTGCTTACTCTATCTGGCCAGATTTAAGATGCCCCTGTTAAAAATATGAATGACAGTTGGTTTTCTGATGACAGTAGTTTTCATAGGAAAAAAAATAAGAAAAGCTAGGTGTGCCATAGTGCTCACTAGCACTTTGCAATTGCCAAAGTCTAAGAATTAACATTTATACTGACTCCAAATATGCTTTCCTGGTACTACATGCCCATGGAGCTATTTGGAAGGAAAGGGGATTGCTATCAAGCCATAACTCCCCAATCAAATATGGGCCCAAGTTCCAAAACCCTACTTATCGCTATACTGAAGATGGCATATATCAGATCCGGGATACATATTTGTGGTTCACACCCACGATTGGACAGCTCAGTTAAAAGGCAGTTTTATGCTGGGAACAAAAGAATCATACGTAGGATACTTGGACAAATAACACACAGTATCGAGGATGGCTATCATTAGAAATGTGTTCCCAAATAATAGTTCTCCAGGCTACTGAATGTTTTGCTACTGATTGGGTAAGGTGACCTGGCATTAGATGGCCAGCTCCAAATGGAACCCACTGGATATGTGGAACCAACCTGTGGCCCTGGCTTCCTCCAGGGTGGATAGGTCGCTGTACTTTAGGATTTGCCTGGATTCATGGGCGCATTACTAAAACCATTACAACTCCAGCTAATCTCCCCAACTTGAAACAAAGATGGACACAATGTTTTTAAATGGTATGATCACTTAGCATCCATCTTTGTTCCATCTGCGGGACTAGAGAATGTCATGTGGCATGTAGAAGCCCTTAATAAATATACTACAAAGGCACTCAATGATCCACTAAATGGCATCTCCCTCCTTAATACCAAAGTCTCACAAATACGCAAGGCAGTCTTACAAAATAGGATGGCCTTGGATGTCCTGACAGCAGCCCAGGATGGCACATGCGCAATCATCAAAACAGAATGTTGCGTATACATCCCAGACTATCACAAAAATGTCACAGGAATAATAAAGGATATGAACACCCAGATTAAGGCCCTACAAGATCCTTCTCTCTCAGTAAATGGTTAAGTTCCTAATTTGAAGGAGGACTATGGCCAAATCTCCTTTTCGGGCTTTTTATTCTTATCGCCTTATTAATCTTAATATGTTGCTTTGTTCCATGTTTCTCTACTTGGTGCCGAGACTCCATTGCTACAATGACTACACCACGACAGATGATCCTTGTCGCGCGCGAGGACGCCTCTTCACTGTCAGCGCTGGATTCAGCTGCCTCCACCTTTTGTAACTCCCTTATACGTTCCTACCCTGACCAATATTGACCCGAGCAGGTAGGGACAGCTCTACACCCCTATTCAGCACGAAGAAGTTACAGAAGATGAGACCTTCCACCTTCAACCACCTTAAAGATTTAAGGGTCAAAATTGTTCAGGGGGGAATGATGAGGGAGCAGGAGGCTGGCTGAGGACAAAGCAAAAGCTGGCGCCTTGCACCCCCTCTTCACCCGCTCCCCTCCATATGTGTGGCATTCCTCAGGCACCCCTGACTGCCATAAAACAATAAATAGTTAACTTGCAGGGATCACAATCCTGCAGAACAGGAATCTCCCTTGCCCTACAAGATGTCCTAGAGACCTGAACAGGGAGGTTACCTTATCAATAGCACAAATTTCCAGAGGCGAATAACTCTTGGTTTCTGAAGCCCTAATGTCCCCCTCCCACCATAAACTGGAGGAGACTGGGGTAGAAAGGAATGTCAATGATAGCCAGATCATAATGCCCCACCAAGAATCCCCCATTATCTTGATGTTAGTGCTTGACCTAAAGACGACATTAATCAAGCCATAATGGCAAAGACTCCCCCCCGGCACCTTGTAGACCCTCCCTAGCATGTGAGAACTCTGTCGAAATCCCCCATTCCTTCACCACCTCCCCCCAACCGTGGGGTATATAACATGCCCACCTTCACAACCCGGGGCAGCAGCTCTTCCTGCCCACGGGTCCTGTCCCCGTGCTTTAATAAACCACCATTTTGCACCAAAGACGTCTTAAGAATTCTTTCTTTAGTCGTCGGCTCCGAACCTCCTCACCACACCGAACCTGACTTAGGTTCTGGGACTTCATCACAATGACAATGAAGGAGAGTTCCTTTTGCTCCATATCCTTGCCAGTGTTTATTGTTGTCATATTCCAAATTTTGACCATGGCAATAGATTTGTAGTGACATCGCATTTTTTCATTTTCATTTGTGTTTGCTTGATGATAAATGATGTGGAACATCTTTTCATATGCTTATTTGCTATCTGCATACCTCCTTTGGCCAAGAGTCCGTAAAAATCTTCAGCCTGGGGGCACCTGGCTGCCTCACTCAGTTAAGTGTCTCCCTTTGGCTCAGGTCATGATTGCAGGGTCCTGGGTCAAGCCTCACTTCAGACTCCCTCCTTCGCTGGAAGCCTGCTTCTCCCTCTCCCTCTGCTGCTCTCTCACTCTGTTTCTGTCAAATAAATAAATAAAATCTTTATTAAAAAAAGTCTTTGGCCTGTTTTTCAATGGGTTGTTTGTTTTCTTATTGTTGAGTTTATAGAGGAATACTTAGCATATTTTGAATAACAGTATTTTATCAGATGTGTCTTTGGCAAATATTTTCTCTTAGTCTTTCAGAGGTTTGCTAATTCTCTTGGCATTGTCTTTCACAGAAAGTCTGGCTTATCAATCATTTCTTTCATGAATCATGCCTTTGATGTTGTATATAAAAAGTCATCACCATACACGAGTCAACTTGTTTTTTTCCTATGTTATCTTCTAGGAGTTTTACAGTTTTGCATTTTACACACAGGTGTGTGATCCATTTCAGTTAATTTTTTTAAAGATTTATTTATTTATTAATTTGAGAGAGAGAGAACGAGAGAGAGTAAGACAGAGGGTGAACAAGCTGGGGAAAGGGCAGAGGGAGGGAGAGAGAATCTTTAGCCTCAGACATGGGACTCAGTTCCACAACCCTGAGATCATTACCTGCTGAAATCAAGTGTTGGATGCTTAACAGACTGAGCCACTCAGGTGCCCAATTTTCAGTTAATTTTTATGAAGAATATATGATCTGTGTTTAGATTTTTTGTTTGTTTTACATGTGGATGATAAGTTGTTCCAGCGCCACTTGTTAAAATGTCTGTCTTTGCTCCATTGTATTATTACCTTTGCTAGTTTATCAAAGATCAAGTGAGTATATTTATATGAGTCTATTTCTGGGCTCTATATTCTGCTTTATTGATGACTATTCATCTATTCTTTGCTAATGCCATTTTATCTTGGTCATTATAGCTTCATAGTAACTCTTGAGTTGAGCAGTGTGTCAGTACTCAAACTGTTATCTTTCAATATTATGTTGGCTATTCTCTGTCTTTTGTTTCTTGATGTAAACTTGATATCCATAAAATAACTTGTTAATATTTTGATTGGGATTGCATTGAATCTATACAGCAGGTTGGGATGAACTGACCTCTTGACAATACTGAGTATTCCCATCCTGGAACATGAAATCTTCTTTGATTTCATTCATCAGAGTTTTTTAGTTTACCTCATATAGATCTTGTATATATTTTGTTAGATTTATCCTTAAGTATTTCACTTATTTGAATTTAATGTAAATGATATTATATTTTTATTTATTTATTATATTTTATTTATTTATTATATTTATTGATTTATTATTTATTATATTTTTAGTTTCAAATTCAACACATTCATTGCCAGCATATAGGAAAGTAATTGAGTTTTGTACATTAAGCATGTATTCTATAACATTGCTATATCTTTTAGCTCTGGAAATTATTGTTTTTTATTCTTTCAGATTTCTACATAGACAATCATGTCATCTGAGAACAGACAGTTGTACTTCTTTCTTTCCAATCTGTGTACCTTTAATTTCCTTTTTCTTGTTTGATCACATTAGTTAGAACTTCCAGTATGATGTTGAAAGGAAATGGTAACTGAGCACATACTTGCCTTGTACTTGATCTTAGTTGGAAAGCTTCAGATTTCTTGCCATTAAGTTTGATGTCAGTTGTAGGTTCTAGTGATCATATGATTTTTCTTTTTAGCCAATTGATGTGATGAATTACATTAACTGATCTTACATTAACTTGATTTTTAAAATTATTTTAACTTTTTTTCAGAACATTTGTTTAATTTTGATGAAGTTTTTGTATAAACTTCCTTTTATGGATTGTGAATTTGATATGATACCCAAGAACTCTTCACTTAACCACAGGTCATAAGGATTTCTTGTTATGTATTCTGGAAGTTTTATAGTTTTGTGTTTTATATTTAGATCTATGACCTTTTTGAGTTTGTATTTGAATTGGATTTGAGGCTGAAGTTGTTTTGTTTTTTAAAATCTTATTTTATTTACGTTTGGATGTGTTACTGCTTCAAAACAATTTGTTGAAAAGACTTTCTGTTTTCCCTTCCATTTATATCATTGCCAAATATTAATTGGTCATATTTGTGTGGATCTATTTCTGTTCTGTTTTATTGGACTTTCTATTCTGTTTTATTGATCTATATATCTATTCTTTCACCAACGCCATAATATCTTGATTAGGGCCACTTTATCATAAGTTTGAAAATTGGGTAATATTTTTTCCTCCAGCATTATCTTTCTTTTTCATAATGCTACTTAAATGATTATAGCTCCTTTGTATCCTTAAAATGTTAATATTCTATAAATTATAGATTTATTTTATTTATTCAGCATTTTCTTCTTTGTGTTTTTCTTCATTTTACTTATTAAAGAAAATGTCTTTTTCTCTTGAACTTAAATGCCAAAAAAAAGTAGTCTTACCATGAAAAAGAACAAATTCAAAAATTTTTCGTATAATAGATCTCAAAGTCTTTTCAAAAAAGATTAATATCTGTTAAGTTTCCATAGGAATAAATTTTACAAAATAGTAATAGCATTTAATTTGGGAGATGGTCTACCTCTGGGTAAGTATGGATGCATACAACTCAATCTTTAGATGTAAATTAACATTTTTTTAGCTTGTTTTATATTAAACTCATATATTTTGCTTTTTTTTTCTTTTTTGCTTTTAATTTATTCTTAAAAAAGAAGCAAACAATGACAACAAAATGAGGGGTCCCTGGGTGGCACAGTCAGTGGAATGTCAGACTCTCAATTTCTGCTCAGGTTGTCATGATATTAGATTCTGTGATTGAGGCCCAGCACTCAGTGCAGTCTTGAGATTCTCTCTCCCTCTCCCTTTGCCCCTCCTGCTTGTGCTCTCTCTCTCTCAAAATAAATAAATAAATCTTAAAATAAAAAACAAGGTTATAGCTTAATTATTTAAAAAAAAAAAAAAGGAAAGAAATAAAGTGTCAATCTCTTGCTCACAGATGGGTAATTCTGAAACTCTAAGTTCTGCCGGTCCAAATCTTCCTCTATTCTAATACCTTGGAATGGATTCATCTTGTAGTAAAATGCATTTGAGCAGTGAGTAATGGCTGAAGGTAAAGAAATTCTTTAGACTTCTCATCCATAGTTCTGATATTTCTTGTGCTCCTTCTTCCTTGGCTTCTCAATCTTTACTTTGCCCAAGTACCTTTTTATTTCTATTTTATTTCATTTTTAAAATTAAAAAAATTATTGAGATATATTTCATGTATAACTGTGTATGTAAGTTTAAGGTGTACAACATACTGATTTCATAATTTACAATGCAATTTAATTACCATTGTCACATTAGCTAATATCTCTATCATGTCACATACTTACCATTTCCTTAAGTTCTTAGAACAATTAAGATCTATTCTCTTAGCAAGTTTAATATTTAACACACTTTTATTGTCTATAATCACTATACTGTGTACTATGTCCCCAAGACTTATCTATTAGGTATAAGTATGTATCCTTAAACAACATTTTCCCATTCCCAAGTCCCTGGTAACCAATATTTTATTTTGTTTTCACAAGTTTTGTTTTGTTTTGTTTGTTGGGTTTTCCTTAATTTTGTTCTGTTTAACTTTAAATTCTATGTATAAGAGGTATCATATAGTATTTGTCTTTCACTGGTTGACTTAATCTCAGCATGGTGTTCCTCAAGGTCCACCCATGTTGTTGCAAATAACAGAATTCACTTTTTTTCCATGGTTGAATAGTATTCCATTGTATATAAACACTGTATTTTCTTTAGCCACTCATCCACTGACAGAAATTTAGCTTGTTTCCATATGTTGGCTACTGTGAATAATCCTGCCATAAACATAGGAGTGCAGATATTTCTTTTGGATACATACCCAGAAAAGAATTTCTATATTGTAAGTTAGTTCTACTTTTAACTTTTTGAGCAGCCTCCATAATTCCTGGTGGCTGAACCAGTTTAGAATCCTATCAACAGTGCTCAAGGGTTCCCTTTTCTCAGCAACACTTGTTATATTTTGTCTTTTTGTTGACAGTCATACTTACAAGTGTGAGGTGATATCTCATTGTGGTTTTGATTTACATTTCCCTGATGATTGATGATGTTGAACATCTTTTCATGTGTCTATTAGTCATTAGCATGTCTTCTTGGAAAAATGCCTATTTTTTCCTCTGCCTATTTTTTAGTCAAATTGTTTTGTTTTGTTTTGAGTTATGTGAGTTCTCTATACATTTCGGATATTAACTTTTATGCAATACATGGTTTACAAATATTTTCTTGCATCCTGTATATTGCTTTTTAATTTTATTTATTGTCTCTTTTAAGGAAGTTAATTTTGATATAGTCCCACTTGTTGATTTTTTTTTTTTTTTTTTTTTTTTCTGTCTTTTGTGCTTTTGGTGTTGCATCCAAAAAAATCCTTGCTAAAACCAATGTTAAGGAACTTTTTCCTTAGGTTTTCTTCTAGTTTTATGGGTTTGGGTCTTAAGTTGTTGATCCCTTTCAAGTTAACTTTTTACTTTTTGTGAGCGGTAGAAGTTAGGAGTCTGATTTCTTTTTTTTTTTTTTTTTTTTTTTCTTTTGGCCGGAAATTTCTGGCTCTCTTATAAAATATTAGTTGACCATATATATGGAGTTTATTCCTAGGCTATCACCATATTTTACTATTTATTCTTTTATTTACATACATTTTTGAATATCATCCTATGTTGTTTACTCTGATAAATGAAAGAGTGTCCTTTTTAAAACAATTTTGATGTTTACTTTTTTTTCAATATCATCTTGCCTGTGTCAACTTAGTACTTAAATGCATGCCTTTAAGTTCTCACCTTACTGCTTTGATCAACCCACATCTGTGAGAATGATCTCAAATTTAGTTTTATAATGTCATACAACTTTTCTTTGAAAGTCTAGTTTTACATTTCTGGCTGTCATCTAAATTTGAATGTTTCAGGAGCTACTCAAGTCAACTTTTCTGCATTAAAATCTCCTGTTCATCCACATTAGTATGTTCCCCATCTTATCTTTCTCTGGTATGCCATTATTCTCAAAGTCTCAAAACCTCAGCAAACATCTCTTCCATCTTTCTTCTTTACTGCATTCCATGAATTTCCAACTATGGTTGATTCAGCATATGTAATATCTCTGTTATCTATCTTCTTCTTTTTTTTTTTTTAAGCACCACACACACTCTTTGGTTCAAGACTTGGTTAAAACAAACAAACAAACAAACAAAAACAGGATTTATGCTGGGAATAAATTACACAATTATCATATTTCTTTCAATATTCAGGATAAATGTGACACTTACAGCATATTAACTGGAATATATACTGAAATTCATTTAGGGAAATACAGAAATCCAATGTCCATATGAGTAATGAGCTGTAGTGAAGTTTATCTGGAAGAGATGTCTGGCTCATTACCTGTAAGGACAGTCAATGAAAGATATTTATGTTATAGATGAATTTGGTTCCATTTGAAATGCTGAATCAGGAAAGGGTTTATTGGATTCTCAGACCTACTGAGCATACTTTGGACACCTCATATATTTGTGATATGAAGTTGGTGATTGATATGTTTTTATTGATTCAATTAAGTTTAGGGTGTGTGTGTGAGTGTGTATGTGTGTGTTTGTGTGTGTGTGTATCTTTACTTCCAAATAACTCACTGCTATCTGAAAGAAGATTAATGTAGTAGTTAGATTATTAACATACAAGCAAATAGTTGGTTTGGAAATGGTCTATTGTAAAGGTAAATCAAACTTAGCAATAGAATGTATACATATATTTAAGCCTAAAAACTCTGTAGAAAAATCATTTATTCAGAAAGCATTATCTGGTACCATCTGAGTGGAAGATTCTATGCTAATTTTTGGTGACATAGAAAGCAGAATTGAAATGTTGGGAATTTAAAATAAAATGCTGGAGTGAGTCAACTAACCAATTATTACATAGTGTGATGGTGTTCTATCTGCATTGAATACTGAAGAGGAGCTTCTAAGGGTATTGGAGAAAGAAAAGCTTTGAAAAACAGGCATTGCAACTTTTGTTTAGACAATTGAAGATGTTGAGTGAGAGAAAATGGAACTGGCCTCCTAGGTAGAAAAAAGTGTGAAGTAAGAGAGACTTTAGAGGGTACCGCATCATTTCCTTACAAGGTGCGGTATTTGAAACTTAACAGAAGTACTGTCTTTGTCTTTTTGTGTCTATCTACATGTCAATCTCTTGGTTATCTCAAATAATAATTCAACATATGAAATATACTAACCCTTTCCGGTCAACAATTTAGTCTATGCAGACTAGGACAATGAATAGACCTTAACCATTGAATGGGAGGCAGAGTTATTTGGGAAAAAGAAACACTGTAAATATCTGGAAGAACAGTGTTTTGCAAATAAATTCTGAATCATAGGAAGAAAGGAAGAAAAGCACAGAGATATAATGGAGAAATAAGGAGCATGTTAAAGTGTTTGGATAGGTCAAATTTTGCATTACCTTGAAGAGTTATATGACTAGAGTTATATTTTAGAAGGAGCAAAAAGGATTACGTGCTTAATGCTAGGAATGTGAGATGGAGCATGGCATTTTCGAAGAACTACAAATAGCTAGATTGTAGCTATTTTAGCTAGATTGTCTGAGAGCTTATACTATGGGTAGAGGTTGAGAGTGAGCAGAAGGAGAGTCTACCTGGTGAAGTGTCTGTCTGCACATGTTATGCTAACAAATTTGGAACTATTAAAATTTTTCAAGCAAAAAAACAAAGTTTCTAAACATTCTGAGCTGCATTCACCATTAATGTATATTTATTTCTTTATTGGTAATAAGTCGCTCAATTATAATTTCTGCTAGAATCTGGTAGAATTAATCTGATGAATATTATTTTTTATGAATTATACTGATTGAAGAAATTCTATGTAAGTATATTAAATATTTTACAAGATAATATTAATTATAATAGATTTGAATACAACTTTCTAACTTATCACTTTTAAAGAAAACATTTAACTTAATACTAACAAGGAAGTTGTTAGGTTAATACTTTAACACTGTTTTACAAATATAAAAACTGTCATATATTTTAAATAATATACTCATTATTTCAAAGTTAGTATGTGATACTGTTAGATCTAATCTGTACCCCTGTATTCTAAAGAGCTTATTGTATTCTAAAAGTGCTCTGATATTTTGGTTTTAGTGACTTAAGATATAAAATTAAAGCATCTGGACTAATGTCTACCAAAGCAAAAATTAGTTTATCTGGTAGAATCAAGTCAAACTTAGTTATTCTGAAGATTTTATATGTGTCTGAATAGTTTTGATAAACTTTGACCTTGGCTATATTTTTATTCAAATAGGATATTTGAAAGTACACAAATATAGTCTTCCACATTAATGAGAAAAGAATTTACTCTAGTGTTAGGGACGCCTGGGTGGCTCAGTTGGTTAAGCAGCTGCCTTCGGCTCAGGTCATGATCCCAGCGTCCTGGGATCGAGTCCCACATCAGGCTCCTTGCTCAGCGGGGAGCCTGCTTCTCCCTCTGCCTCTGCCTGCCATTCTGTCTGCCTGTGCTCGCTCTCTCCCCCTCTCTCTCTCTGATAAATAAATAAAATCTTTAAAAAAAAAAAAAAAAAAAAAAAAAGAATTTACTCTAGTGTTCAAATAACCTTGCACATGAACTATTTTATTTTCTTATTTGTGATAATATTTATATAACTAAATATTGTACTTTCTCAAGCCAAAATACTTTCCTTGAATATTAAAACACTTTTATAGTACATATAAAGGGAAAATATACAGACACTTTTTGATGTTTCTTTGTGAGAGTTATATGGGCGTGTTTGCATGCATGTGTAAGTGTGTGTGATTTTCAAATTTCAAGCATTGTTGGTTTTCCTATTTATTTTAATTCAATTTTAAATTTAAAAATATTTCAATTCTACCACTTCTGTTGCTTTGAAAACAACTTTATTGGTTTTCAAGGGGAGAATTTCTGTCTCTCTGACTGACTGATTTCAAAAACTATATTTAAAACAGTAATGTTTTTAATAATTTTGCTATTCATTAATGCTCTAGAAATTTCATTTGCTATTTATTAGGGGATCTTGTGTACCTGTTCCTTTGAACAGTGTGCATGCAACGGACAGACCAAGAACCTATGCAGTGTGAACAGTGTGTTTACCATGTGTATTCTTGGACTTCCATTATCTAAGGCTTTTTGCCAGAATGTGACTGTAGCATCCAATTTAGAGAACCACTTCACGCCTGCCATTTCTCCCATTATTTCTGTTTAAGTTGGCAGATGAGAATATTCTCTTTGGATATTTTCATTCAGCAACTTTGGATGCATGCAGATCTCAAATTACCATCTGTTTTATCAACAATTACCACTGAGTGAATCTGAGCAGCAGTTTTTTGCACCTGACACATAAGGCCATTTTTTCTATTACTAAGTTAAAGTCATACTTCAGTCTGGTCAAAATTTTCAATAATATTGATGTTATTCAAATTGGATGTATTAGTTTCCCCAAATATTCCATTGACTCTGAGGAATAATAATTTGGAAATGATCCAATGTAAACAAATAATACAAAGTGTATTAGACATATACACTACATTTAAGAGTACAAAATATACTACCACATTAATCATATCCCAAATGACAATCTAACCGTGTTAAAAAGATGAATCAATAATAAAGAATACCAAATGAAAAGTGGTATAATAAACAGATAAACTTACTTAACTTAACTTAACTTACTCAGATAAACAAATGTTAATGTTAAATATAATTTTATACTACCTTCCAATAATAATGTTAATAGATGAGTAGCTAATTAGTTGACTCTAAAAAGCCATGAGGTAATTATCAATCTAGTCAATATTATATGCAAAAATAGATTTAAAGTGTCAGGATAGTTCATTAAGGAGATGCTGAGGGTAGTGAAAATAATCCTACAAATAGCAGATGGAAGATTTTCAAAGGAAGGGAAAGCAAATACATGTTCTCCAAGGTTAATGAGAGAGAAATTTCAAAAAATTATATGGAGTATTGGGTAGATCATTTTTTTAGGGTAGATCATTTTAACAAATAGTATATCCTATTGTCTCTTTTCCAGACCAAAGGTACATAAAAGAATAGGTCAGATATATAAGGTTTGTATGAAAGCTCACACCACCATATTTGCCTTAGAGTCAGCATATGAAGTACATGAATTTTCTTCTTTCTTTCTACCACCGAAACTTTTTTCCCCAAAGATTTATTTCTTCATTTTGAGAGAAAGCAGGAGCAGAGGGAGGGACAGAGGGAAAGAATCTCACACAGAGTCCCTCTTGAGGGCAGAGCCTAATGCAGGGTGGATACCATGAGGATGAGATCATGACCTGAGCTGAAATCAAGAGTTAGTTGCTCAACTGGCTGGGCCACCCAGGCACCCCCAAACTCACTATTTTTACTATAATTTTAAATGCTTTTTAAAAAGTAGAAGAGATGACATGGAGAGAAATTTTAATATATACGTAATGTTGCCAGAGGTCTCAAATCTCTAGATATGCATATAACTAATGTAATGCAATTAACCTATATAGTCAAAATCAAAGATATGAAGCTAAAAGTTTAAACAAATTTGGTTTATTGCCTATCACAATTGTCACATGTATAATAAAAGCAATCAGTAAATACATAAAGAAATTTAAGAAAATGTATAACCATTTGCTATTTTATTTTTTTAAGAAAATTGAAAATAATATTTCTTTTAAATGATATATTATATGAATCCCATTTATATATAACAATGAAAAATATTTGAATAATGAGTTAAAACAAAATGTTTGACATCTAAGAACATAAAATCTGAGCTCAATATCAAAAGATCAGTTAAAACTGCATTGACACATATCACAAGATATTTATGATAGGTAAACTGAACCAAAGTGGACTTTCACTGATTGGGCTTCAGTGACTGGGAGGACAAGAATATAATCTCTTGAGGCAGAAGATTTTACCAAATTATTATTGCTTGTGAATTTTAATATATCTTATAATGTTTCTAAATTAAAGATAAAGAAATATACAAATGAAAAGAACACTTCCAGAATGATGAAATGAGGACCTTGAAAAATTAAACTACTATAAAAAGCAAAGAGAACACTTGAAAAAATTATCAAAATCAACTTTTTTAGAATCTTGAAATCAATCAAATTTCAACAATTTGAGGAGCTATTATTTAAATAGGAACATCTGAATATTGGCAAGAATAGCAAACTCTGTGGCATTTTTAATGCGCTCCATTCCTATACCCTCTCCTCTGCAGCATGGTGACCTTCAAAACCAGCAACACTGTAACCTTGGTAGTTGTGAAAAGTAGCATCTTAACAGCCATTGGAGAGGGTAGAGGGTTTGTAGTACAACGAAGGCCCTATACACTAAAGACTGTCACTGTTGGACCTATCTAGCAGCTCCTTAGAATTGGGGCAGTTATAGGATTTGTCTTCCTTTGGCCTGATTCCGTGCTCAAACAGTAATAATTCTATCACCATGGCTTTGGGTAAAACAATCAGTGGTGATCATTTAACTTCACAGATGCTTGAGACACTGATACAAGTTGGGGCAAACAGGATAGTCAAAAACCTAGGAAAATGTGGGAAATATCTATAGAGAGCTTTGAAAAGTTCCTACATATTGCTGGGAATCTAGAAGATCACAATTATGATAAAGGCTGCATATATGCCCAGGAAAGTCTCAAGAAGATTCAAAAATATCATCTTGTTTTGCTTTGAGACTCTGCACAGAGAGGAAATGAAAGCTCAGGCATAGTGGTAAACTTGGAAAATTAAACATATGCCCCAGGGACAAAGGGGTGGCTCAGTCGGTTAAACATCAGACTCTTGATTTTGGCTCAGGTCGTGATCTCAAGGTTGTGAGATGGAGCCCCAGTTACTCTGTGCTCAGTAGGGAAGCTGCTTCTCCCTCTGCCCCTCCCTGCACTTGCACTCTCTCTGTCTCTCTCAAATTTAAAAAAAAAAAAAAAAAAAAAAAGATATGCCCCAACATACACATAAAGCTAAACAGTAAAGAGTGGGAGATTTGGTGATTCAAGGCATTTAAGGATTTAAGGATATCTTGTCTAGTCATTAGCTGCCCATTAAGCTAATAAATAAAAGACTTCAGTGACCACAATACAACAGAGAATACAGACTCTAGAGAAATATTCCAGGAAAGTCACTAAACAAACAGCAATGATGTCAACAACAATGAAAACAATGAAAAACAACAATAGCAACAATCCTAGGTGAGAGTAGAGGAATCTGATTCTCACAGTTGCCACATTATAAAACTTAAAATGTCCACTTCTCAAAAATAACTATATCTCACACACACACACATGCACACACACACCAGAAAATAATGCTTACATGAAGACAGGAAGAAAAAGATACCTTTCTGGAAGAAGCATAGATGTTGCACTTAAAAAACAGAGACTAAGTCAGCTATTATAAATATGTTCAGGGACGCCTGGGTGGCTCAGTTGGTTAAGCAGCTGCCTTCGGCTCGGGTCATGATCCCAGGGTCCTGGGATCGAGTCCCACGTCGGGCTCCTTGCTTGGCAGGGAGCCTGCTTCTCCCTCTGCCTCTGCCTGCTATTCTGTCTGCCTGTGCTCTCTCTCCACCCCCCCCCTCTCTGATAAATAAATAAAATCTTAAAAAAATAAATAAATAAATAAATAAATAAATATGTTCAAAGACCTAAAGGAATTATATCCAAAGAATTAAAAGAAAGTATGAGACTGATGCCTCACCACAAAGAGAATATCAAAAAAATATATAAGGTTTCTGTTTTACATAACTACATATATAAAGTCAGGAATTCAAAAGTACAATGAAAAGAAAAAAAAATGACTAGGACATGCAGCAGCAGATTTGAGCTTATATAAAAAGAAGATAGACAAATTGGAATTACTCAGTATAAGGAACAGAAAGAAGAATAAAGAAAAATGAACAGAAACTCAGAAATCTGTGGGATGCCATCAAACATACTACCATCTGCATAATGAAAATCTCTGAAGAAATAGAAAAAAGCAGAAAGAAAATTTGAAGAAATAACAGAAATTGTCTCAAAGTTGATTATAAACATTAATGTAAATATGCAAGAACTAGATAAATATTAATCAAACTGTTGAAATTAAATAGAAAGAATCTTAAAAGCAGCAAAAGTAAAATTAGTTATCACTTACAAAGGAACCCGAACAATGTAAGATTTGATTTCTCATCATAAACAACAGAAATCAGAAGGCAATAGGACAACAAAAACAAAGTGGTAGAAGAAAATTATAGTCCACAAAGAATTCTTTATCCAGAAAAGTACTCCTTCAAAAATTTAGGAGGAATTAGAACAGTTCCAGATAACTAAAAGCTGAGAGAATTTAGTTTCCCATGGTTCTGGAGATTGGAAGACCAATATCAAAGTACTGGCAAAGATGGTTTCTGGTGACGATCTCTCCCTAATTTTTAGATAATTGCTTTCTCACTGTGTCCTCACACAGCCTTTTCATACACTTTTGGTATCTCTTCATCTTTGTATAAGGACATCAGTTCTATAATGGATTTGAACCCCAACCCTATTACCTCATTTAATCTTAATTAACCTCTGTAAGGACCTGTCTCCACATGCAGACACATTAGAGCTTAGGAATTCAACCTATCGATATTGAGATACAACTCAGTCCATAACAGAGAGTGTTAGATCATGGGAAGGATAATCTTGCTTAGATTCTCTGGAACATTGAAAGATGTACATTGCCTGCCTATCTGTCTATCCTTTGTACCAGTCAAAACATAGGTAAAAATTTCATATCAGTAACACATAGCTAGCTAAGCATTGATGCAGAATAAAAAACAGACATAGGAGGGACTCCTGGGTGGCTTAGTTGGTTAAGTGTCTGACTCTTGATTTTGGCTCAGGTCATGATCTCAGGGTCCTGGGATGGAGCCCCACAATTGGGCTTCACACTCAGCAAGGAGTCTACTTGAGGGCTTACTGGGATCCTGAGATCATGACCTGAGTGGAAGGCAGCAGCTTAAGCAACTGAGTGACCCAGAAACCCCTTGTCCTCATTTTTAACAACTAAAATTTCACATCCATAGATATATACATGGCATTTCATCCAGCAACAGCAGATTATGTATTTTTCTCAAGTGCATGGGAAACATTCTCAGGGACAGATCATATGATAGGTCACAATGCCCACTTTGGTAAATTTAAGAACATTGAATCATACCAAATATTATTTCCTACTACAGTATTATAAAACTAGATGTTAGTAAGATTAAAAAAAATGTATAAACGTGGAAACAAAACAATACACTGAACATTAGTGGAGCAAAGTAGAAACTAAAAGGGAAATAAAAATATTTCAAGGGGAATATAAAAATATCTCAAAACAAATGAAAATGGAAACATGACATACCAAAACCTATGGGATGATGTAAAAGTAATTCTAAGAGGGAATTTTGAAGAGATAAACATATGTAACCAGGTGATGGATATTAAGGAAGGCACATGTTGGGATGAGCACTGGGTGTTATACACAACTAATGAATCATTAAACAATGCAACTAAAACTTATGTACTATATGCTGGCTAACTGAACATAACAAATAAATAAATAAACAAACTAACTAACTATCAAACAACAAACTTCATACCTCAAGGAACTTGAAAAAGAAGCATAAACCAAGCCCAAAATTAGCAGAAGAAGAGACATAACAAAGATCACAGTGGAAATAAGTAGATGGAGACGAGAAAAACAATTAGAAAAAATAAATGAAACTAAGAGATTTTTTTTGAAGAGAGAAACAAAATTGAAAAATTTTATTTAGGGGCGCCTGGGTGGCTCAGTGGGTTAAAGCCTCTGCCTTCGGCTCAGGTCATGATCCCAGGGTCCTGGGATAGAGCCCCGCATCGGGCTGTCTGCTCCGCGGAGAGCTTGCTTCCTCCTCTCTCTCTCTCTGCCTGCCTCTCTGCCTACTTGTGATCTCTGTCTGTCAAATAAATAAATAAAATCTTTAAAAAAAGAAAAAAAAGAAAAATTTTATTTAGACTAAGTAAAAAAAAAAAGAAGACTCAAATAAATAAGATCTGAGATGAAAGAGAAGACATTACATCTATGACCACAGAATTACAAAGGATCAAAAGAGATTAACAATTAGATGTGAAAAATATTTGATAATCTGGAATGAATCGGTAAATTCCTAAAAACATGAAATCTACCATAACTGAATCATGAAGAAATAGAAAATCTGAGCAGACCAAGGACAAATGAGATTGAATCAGTAATCAGAACTTCCCAATACACAAAGGTCCAGAACCAGATGGTTTCACTATTGATTCTACTAATCATGTAAAGGATTAATGTGACACCTTCATAAACTCTTCCAAAAAATTGAAGAGGAGAGAACACTCTGAAACTCATCTTATGAGGCTGGCATTACCCTGATACAAAGCCACATAAGGCCACCACAAGAAAAGAAAAATATAAACCAATATTCCTGATGAATATGGGTGCAAAAATTCTCAATAAAATATAAGCAAACCAAATTCAACAACACATTAAAGGTCTTACATCATGTTCAAATGGGATTTATTCCTGGTATGCAAGGATGGTTCAACATAAAAGAATCAATTCTGTGATATACCACATTCATTGTATGAAAGAATAATACACACTAGCTAATGAAATATTTGAAGATAGTCCCATTTATAATAGCATCAAAAACAAAACTCTTATGAGTAAATTAACCAAGAAAGTGAAATGTCTGTGCAATGAAAACTATGAGACTAATGAAAGAAATGGAAGAAGACACAAATAGAAAGATATTCTGTGCTCATGGGTTAGAAGAGTTAATATTACACCATCCATATTACCCGAAATGATATAGCAATTCAATGCAATCGGTATCAAAATTCAGATGACATTTTTCACAGAAATAGAAAAAGAAACCCTAAAATATATGGTACCACAAAGGACCCAAAGATCCAAAGCATTCTTGAGAAAGAAAAACAAAGCTGAGGGCATCACACTTCATGATTTCAAGCCCTACTACAGTTATAGTAATTAAAATGGTATAATAATACTGGCATAAAAATTGACACATAGACGAAAGGAACAGAATTGAAACCTAGAAATAACCCCCACATGTATGGTCAACTAATATTTGACAATGGCTCCAAGAGTACTCAGTGGAGAAAGAATAGTATCTTTAATAAATGGTGTTGGGAAAACTGTATAAACACATAGAAAATGTGTTTTAGAAAAATGGAATTGGAACCATATCTTACACCAGTCACACAGATTAGACATCCAAATGGCCAGTAGGTACATGAAAAGATGTTCAACATCACTAATTATCCGGGAAATGCAAATCAAAACCACAAGTTATCACCTCACACTTGTGAAAATGGTTGTCATCAAAAAGACAAAGGATAACAAGTATTGGCAAGAATGTGGAGAAAAGGAAACCATTTGCACTTTTGGTGGGAATGTAAATTGGTTCAGCCACTACTGAAAACAGTATGGAGGTTCCTCAAAAAATTAAAAATAGAACCACCATATATTTCAACAATCCCACTTCTGTCACATCCAAAGGAAATGACAACAGAATATTGAAAAGACATCTGCACCACTGTGTACATTGCAGCATTATTTACAATAGCCAAGATCCAGAAACAACCTAAGTGTCCATATGGATTACTGGATAAAAAAGATATGGTATCTGTATACAATAGAATATTATTCAGCCGTGAGAAAAAAGGCAGTCTTGCCATTTGCAATAACATGGATGGAATTTGCACCCTTCATGCTGAGTA
Organism: Mustela nivalis; assembly: GCF_964662115.1. Lineage (NCBI taxonomy): Eukaryota > Metazoa > Chordata > Mammalia > Carnivora > Mustelidae > Mustela > Mustela nivalis. Next base: position 59,289,576 of record NC_139026.1, read on the forward strand.
AGATAATCTAGACAGAGAAAGACAAATATTGTATTATATCATATATTTCTGGAATTTTAAAAGCCAAATGCCCAGAAACAGAGAGTAGAATCATGTTACCAGAGGTTAGGGAGTGAGAGAGCTTCATAGAGAATAGTCAAAGGGTACAAATTTGCAGTTAGAAGAGAAATACATTGAGGAGATCTAATGCACAGCACTGTGATTGGAGTAAACAATACTGTATCATAGGGACACCTGGGTGGCTGTTGGTTAAGGGACTGCCTTCAGCTCAGGTGATTAACCGAGGGTCCTGGGATCGAGTCCCTCATTGGACTCCTTGCTTGTCGGGGACCCTGCTTCTCTCTCTGCCAGTCTGCCTGCTTGTGCGTGCTTTCCATCTCTCTCTTAAAAAAAAAAAATTTATATATATATATATATATATATATATATATATATATATATATATGGTATTATATACTTCAAAGGTGCTAAAAAATTCGAACTTAAATGTTCTTACCACAAAAAAGAAATGATAAATGTGTGACATGATGGGGGTGCTAGCTAACACTATGGTGGTAATCATATTACAATACATAAACGTATCAAATGGACACATTGGACATCCTAAACTTATACAATATTAAACGTCAATTAGTATCTCAATTTTTTTTAAAAAGTGAGATTCTATATGTAAAACACCTAAACAAAGGAAACTTGGATTATGATTGAAATATAGTGACACTTTTTGAGAATGTCTGTGTTCATAAATATTTTTGTTCACATAATTTCCATTAAATCAGTGTTTCTTAACATGGCAAGAACTCAAAGAATGCCAGAGAATATATTTACTGGCTTTCATAATTAAGAAACACTTGTATTAAAATCTAATGGTTTCTAGGGCGCCTGGGTGAATCAGGGATTAAGCCTCTGCCTTCAGCTCAGGTCATGATCTCAGGGTTCTGGGATCGAGTCCCGCATCGGGCTCTCTGCTCAGCAGGGAGCTTGCTTCCCCTCTTTCTCTCTGCCTGTCTCTCTCTTCCTGCTTACTTGTGATCTCTTTCTCTCTCTCTGTTAAATAAATAAATAAATAAATAAATAAATAAATTTTAAAAAAATCTTTAAAAAAAGAAATCTAGTGGTTTTTATTTTGAGTTTAAACCCAAAACAAACTCTAGCTAAGATACGGAGTTACAATAGGTTACAATTTGAACATCCTCACAATCCATGGTATTTTTACTTCTCATAAAGAACCTGTACACCATAGAAAACATGTCCATATACTTTCTAGGTTGATAATGTCAAGGAAGATATTTCCTAGAAATTTATGATGTAAATAGTTAAGTCTCCCGATATAAAAAAGAATGGTCCAAGGAGTAAAAGAGGTTTGAAATAAAAGAAAGAATGAGGGGAAAAAAAAAGAAAGAAACTGAAGTACAGGATCATAGCAAGAAAAATAGAGGAAGCAGTACCTACAGAAATTCTGAGCTCTTGGAACATCTTGTGTACTAATAAGCTAAGCAGTTAGTGAAAACACTGACTAGGAATATAAAAGGAAATATTCCAGGCATCCTTGCTTCTCTATTCGTCATAGAGATTATTACTTATTGGAGGCTAACTGGTTCTCCAGAAAATTAGTTTGTTGAAATTTTCACATAATTTATGTTTTCATAAAAATCCATTGAAATTTTAATAGTGCAAGTCTTTAGGTTTTCAAATAAAATAATTCCCATGTTGATATTTGTTATTTCTTGGGTATACCAAACTTTGCTTATTAACATTCAACATACCAATTATCAATTCAACAAGCCAGTCCCATACCTTTCATGATTTATAGTCATTGCTCCTTTCTTGCACATAGTCCTAGACAGTGTCTCTTTTGCCTATCTGCTAAGAGTTCTTAAATTCTCTAAAACTCCCCTGGTGCAACTTTTTAAAGCGCATCTCCTCATTCCTTCTGCATTTTCAATGTCTTGTTGATTTCTTTTCCTCATTTACCTCTGACTTACACTGGCATTACTAATTGCCTCAGGGCCATATCCATGGAATAATATCTGTGTGTATGAAATGAACATTTATATATCTTCTTTTTCTTTATATGAACTGATTAAGGGAGGCCATTTTTTTTTTTTCTTTCTGACAGTGAAACTTGACTTGATGGCTCTTTATCAGGAGGTCAGATTTACTTGAGAACTTTAATTAGAGGATAGAATCAGTGATTTTGGTGTTTGGACGAAAGTTAATTTTTCAAATAAACTAAGAAGTGTATATTTCATTTCAGAGAAATAGTGCCTTTTGCACTATTGCACTGAATAACAGTAAGTAAGGTAATATCTGAGTTTTATGTTTCATATTATTTATCAAAAATAAGAAATCTCTAAGTATAATCATAGAAGACTTAGCAAAGTATGACAGAAGTTAATACAGAATAGTTTCTGTGTAAAAATCACATTATAAATTTTTATAACAAGTGAGAAATTGAATCTTTATAATCATATATGTATTGTTGCTATGTTTAGTGGATATCACTCACATGTGTTCAATTTAGTCCAGGCAATGTTTGGGAAAGATTTTTGCCCTTCCAGATACTTATTAAAAGAGAAACATGAAAAATGATGCAGAACTAAGACATAAAGGTAGCAACTTCACAAAGAGGAATGAATCATTGCACATTCAACAATGGATCTCATCAAAATTGTTCTTAGCATCACATACTTTACATTCAATGGTCAATCTATGAACAAACTAGTGACTGAGCTATGGGTTCCCCATCTCATTTATCACAGCAGAACTATATCTTTCGCATTTCAAGAAAATTACAGAAAATAAAACTGCAATAAAACCAAAAAGCTGGAAACAGAGATGACACCCATGACAACATTAAAAAAAGGATACTGAAGATGTGCAGCCATCCGCTCAACTTACAATTAATGCTGCACAAGATGGATGTCTGACTTTTCCTGGTGCAATTTCTGACTGAACCTCAAACAGAACCCAATGGGAATGCACCAGAGACATGAAAAAAATGCTCACCAAAATGGGTTTTATTATTAATTATAACTGATGTATATATCACCTATATATGCATTTCCCTGCAGCTCAATTTAATACAGTGAAAATATGTAAATATATAACATTTGTTCATCTAAACCATCACTGAGATGAATCTGTGATTTAGATCTGAGCTAATACAATGCATTTCTCCCAAGGTGCTTATTCTTGGCTATAATCATTTCTCATCTGGGGCATTTCAACGACAGGACAAGGTAGACTTGTCCTGAAGTAGCTATTCAAATTAGAAACAAACATGTGATCAGAATATATGTGTGTGTGTGTGTATAAAAAAATAGAAAAGAGGTAGGTAGGAACAAGGTAAAGGAAGTGTATCTTTAAGGATAAACATAAATAATGTAGACTGTTCTAGTAAAGCTCTAAAAACTAGGCTAACTTATGCTCTTGCAAAACTTTACAACTTATGCTCTTGCAAAACCAGTGGTCTTCAAAGGGAGATAAATATGCGCCTGTGATCATGAAAATAAAAATTTCAGGATTTCTATTCATATTTTACCTTGTACTTCCTCAACTTATATTTTTATACAAAATATATTAATATTGTATAAAATATAACTTTTTAATTAGTACTAATCCATATATTGCCAGGATATACCCAGTTATTTTTCATATCCAATTATGTGGGATTTACCACACTACCAGTTGCTGTGTATCTGACACCACTCACAACAGGCAGATTGCAGAAAGATTTCCTTCCAAGAAAAATATTCACCGTCAACAAGTTGTATTGGAACAATCAATATGGATTCACAACTCAATGGATATGTGCTTCTCACTGACAAGGTGATAGTGAGTCTGATTTGATTTGTCATTGCTGATTTTTGAAGGCCTAGTTTCTAAATTTGTAGTGGAGGCTTAAATTCCAACCTAAGAAATTCAAATTATGTTATTAATGGTAATGATGAGGTGAGAGAAAACTTTTCTTTGTCTGCTTATTCTGAATAAATCAGTATAAAGTATTAAAGAAGAGAAAAATCCTGGAATGGGATCTCTGGTTCCTGTGACTATGAATTTGTGTTAGAAAGCATATATCTTAGAAATAAACACCTATCACTCATTTGGAAAATATATATAAAATAAAATTCATGAAACCTCTACAAAATTTAACATTTAACAGAAGATATATTTAGAAGACATATTGCTGAAAAATGTTAACTTAAAAAATATTACAGTTTTTTGTGGTTTCTACTTTTACCTTAAAAATTAAAATATACTTTACTTTAAAAAAAAAAAAAAAGAACTTGTAGTAGGAAAATAAGTAGGATAGGAGGAATGTTGGAGTAAACTCTGCCAATAAAATATAAAAAGATATGAATGTTGCAGACATCCTCTTCCAGACTGTGTTTTGCTTGTTTATTCCCTTAATGGTGTCTTTTAATTAAGAAAAGTTCTTAATTTTAATATAACCTGATTTATTCTTTTTTTTTTTTCTTCTGGAATAAACACTCTGTGCACTGTTTAATTTTTTTTTTAACATGTCCCAAGGTCTTAAGTAGTTTTCCCCTGGGCTTTACTGTGGAAAATGCAATGCTTTATAATTCCCAGTTGGTTATAAAAATTATCTGGAATACTGCATAATTTGAGGTTAGGGTTAAGATACGTTATTTTAAAGGATGGACATGTTCCTGTTATTGAAAATACCATTCTTTTAAATTTTCAGTGCAGTTTCAGTTTAGATAGGATCAAGACAACTTATTTCTACAACTAAATGGTAAACTTAAGAAGAGCATGACAGTGTTTTATAACTTCTCTCTAAGTACATCATCAACACTGATCAATGGGCAAAAGATATCAGAAGATAAGTGGTGTTTTTAGTATATATTGTTTAGTACTTTAGTATCCTTTTAATTACATATTATTTTCAGAAGTAAAAAATCCTATTCTGCTCTGAAACCACATGTTATTATTCCCCCTGATTAAAATGATATTTAGAATAATTCTTATATTACAATAACTGAAACAATTACATCCTTTGAATTTTTTTCCCCTTGTTGCTGGGCATCTATTAAATTATTTAAGCATGGATAATACTTAGTATGTTCACAGAGCCTAGCACATAGTAGATTGTAAATAAGTATCTTTGCATAAATAAATAAAAATCTCACTTTTTAGATACTGCAATCATAAGTGAGAGAAGCTAATGTGTCAAAATCAAAGGACAGGATAAAAGGAATATTTCTTAATTTCTAAGAGGTATGTGTTAATTTACTTTATTGCAAGCTTATATGTTTCTGTGCATGCACCTATGTATGTTTGTATATGGTCTGCTGTAGAATCCCTTCATATTTATTGATTCATAAGGATAAGTTACCATAAAAAAGTTAACATCTCTACAGGTTAGGGATATACTTTAATGTGTTTTTATGGCACAAAAGTATGTCACTTTTCCTGAAAGACACTCTCATAACAAGAATTGACAACTCTAAATGCTATACAGCCATTCTCTTGGATGTTTCCTCCTTGCAAAAGTCTTACCACAATAAGGTCTGAGAACATTCCTAATGTATAGCAAAGCTGTCTACCAAAACTTACAGTGCTACTTTAAAAATGCATCAGTGAAATATCTAGTAAGGATATAATGCAGTAGAAATTCATTCATTCATTCATTCATTCAAGCACAGGTTAGGATCTGAAAGTGAAGCAATGATAAATGATTCTGATGTGCTTCCTGCTGTGATATATCACTCTTACACGGGAAGGAAACCAATTTAGGTTTCTGGGTGACAGGTGAGAGGAAGGTAAATTCAGAGGTCAGGGACACTAGGGAGATGCATGTTAGTTGGAGTTTCTACCTTCAGGATAGAGATTATTTTCTCTCCATCTCTCTGTCTCTGTCTCTTTCTCAAGCATAATTCCTTTTCTTTAGCTCAAGTTGAGAGTTGAGCCTGTACTTACGGTGAATGCATACAAACACTAATAAAGTACATCTAGAAGTCTTTTTATTCAGCTTGTTGAATATGCATTGCTAAAACTCAGGTACCATATAGAATAAAGTATAATATACTTGATATATGGCCCTTCATCCTCAAGGTATCCCAAAGCACTTTACAGAGCAATGACTTAGATAATGTAGTGCAGTGATTGTGTTGGCAAACTTGACTGTCATTACTAACTCCGCAATAGATCACACTATAGCCTTGAACACTATAACCTGTTTGAGTGAAAGAAGCAAAGTTAGCTAAAATTTTAAGAATTATACCCTGATAGATTTTTAAAATGACTTCCTTTCTTCTAAGTCTGATGTTTTATTTAAATAACACACGATTCCTTTTTCCAAGATTTTATCCATCAGATGGCACTGGCATCAGGGCAACAATTTTTATTAGACTATACATTCAACAAAGAATAACCTGAAATTTAGAATTAGAATCCAGTTCAAGTTTTGTAGATTTAAATCTGTTTTTCAATAAATTTTTCTGTGTTCCACAGATAAAGCTGGGAGGAGTAGTTTTTGTGTGTGTGCTTGTTTGTTTGTTTTTTTCTGTGGGGAAAGGCATCAAGGACTGAAAAATATGCCTCTTATAATAATTTATTTTATTGCTATCTGTGATATACAGTCCTAGGGATTTCATATATTTTACTTTCAATCCTCTTAAGAGCCCTATGAAATATATACATTATTACCTCCGTCTTGCCTGTGAAGAAACAGGTGCAGAGATATTAGGAAACTCATTCAAGGTCATACTGTTAATAAATAGGAAAGAAGTCTTTAAAACTAACTCTGTCTTGCTCTAAAGTGCATGATTCTTTTCCTACATGAAGTAGTCTATGAAGTGTAAAGACAAGGAATGTGTTGATTCTGCTTCATTCAAAATTGCAAAGTAGTTTGACAGTAATGCAAATGTATATAGGCTAAGATGATACCTCAAATATAGAGCATAAAACACTAACAAAGATGATGTTGTAGTAACAAATGAAACTATCTTGAAGTTTCAAAATAATTTCAGATACTTTCAATATTAAAGACTACTTGTAGGCTACTAGTAAAAGTAAACCTCTCAAGCTGGATGTTCATCAATGTAAAGTCAGGGCCAAAGTCTAATTGTTCTCTCACATAAATTATTTGACTTTATATAACATTTGGCATGAAAATAAATTATGTACTCAAATATCCATTATCTATTAGGTATGAAATACTAAGCTAGAGATTGTGAAATTACAAATATGGACTAGATATGGATACTGTTCTCAGTATCTGAAACTCAAGAATCTTATTAACATGTAAAACTTACATTTTAATATAATCATACATAAGATTCAGAGTGCAGTAATTAATAAAATGAAAGAACAAAGAAAGAAGTACTAGAATAACAAAAGCTGAAAGAGTTTGAGCAGAAAGTTCAAAGAAGACTTGACTTGCATCGATCATATGCATTGTGCTATTTCTCTCCCCAATGTTTCCTCCACTCTGTTTCATATATTGATTGATCACATCGTTGTATAGTCAGACATTTATCCAAGAAATCTATGCTTTCCCTTTGGCGTTTCTTCTTCTTCTTCGTACAGTTCATCCAGCATGGAAGCTGGCAGTTCTAGCTGGTAAATGTGTATTTCTTCTCAACCAGATTTACCCTCTTTTCTTCATTCTCCTGATAGTCCAGACTTCCTTTACCTCTCATTTAGATTTATCCCCAAAGGCTGTCTGCATCTGGATTTTCCAGATTTCAATCTTCTCTTCACACAGTAGTCAAAGTTCCCTTTCATAACACAGATATCACTCTGTCAACTCCATGCTTAAATTCTCATCTCAGTCCTCAGATTAACTGACACTTCTTAATTTATTCTACTGGGGCCATTTTTGGTGGTAGCTGCTTATTTCTCATGTAATTCCCCCACTTCCCATCCTGTCTACTAACCTCCATTCATGTACGTACTTGAAATTCTTAGAACACACTCTGATTCCCAGTATTCAGATCCCGACAACAAACCGTTCCAAGTGCTTGGAATGTTCCCACAGCACATACTAATGTTTCAGATTACAGCTGAGCATTCACTTCCCCCAGACTCACATCACTGAGCATTATAGAAAACTGCATAAGTGCTTCTTTGGTTACCTTCACCATATTTTCTCTAATGGTTTTCACCACTAATTGTAACCACCCTCTGTATACCTCAGTAAGTAGACTTTAAGCACTGTAAGAGCAATATCTGGCAAATATTAGTAAAATGAATTAACAAATGTATTTATTTTTCTATCTTTCCTCAAGATTGTAATTTATCTAGTTAAAATTCAGCTACATGAAAATTAACCTGTCATTACTGCTTTGCAAAATTTTATAATGGATTGAAGATGAGGGAGTTTGCCATATACCCTCTCAAGGTCCATCTTGTTCTCTAGAACACCAGCTCACTTGCATAGTATAGTAGATTAGAACAAAGTTGTCATGTCATAATTCCCAGGACTTGTGGATAGTTACCTTACATGGCAAAATAAGCTTTACAGATGTGATTAAGGATTTTGAAATGGACAGATTATCCTGGACTATCCAGTGGCTCACTGAAATCACAGAGGTTCTTAGACAAGGTGTGCAGCAGGATCAAAGCATGAACGGGAGATGTGGCATGAGGGAGCCAAGCAGTTGAGATACTGGTATGAGGAAGAATCCATGAGTCAAGGAATGTAGGCTACCTTCATAACCTGAAACAGGCAGGAAGCAGACTCCTCTCAGACCCTCAGGAAGAAACCAGCCCTGCTGATACTTTGACTTCAGTCTGTTGATCTTGGACATGACTTCCAGAAATTTAAGAGAGTGCATCTGGGTTGTTTTAAGCAATGAAATTTGTGGCACTTTGTTACAGCAGCCATAGAAAACAAATACATAGAGTGACTGTCACATAGTAGGAAAGCAATGCATATTTACTAGATGAATGAAAAAAACCCTAAGGGCAATGATGCCTGAAGGTGTAACTGAAAACACAGCAAAAACACAAAATCAGGAGCCCCAGTTTTTGGAAATGTTGCTCTGAAATAATTTTAAGAAGAAAATACAGATGGAAACAAAAGTTCCTGAAGAATTGGAAGGTGCAGAATAGAAGCATTGCTTCTTAAAGTGTGGTATGTACCACAAACACCTAAAAGTCTGGGTGCCCACTCCCAGATTTCAGATTTAGTAGTTCTGGGATGGAGCTTGAAATGTTCCATTTTTAACAAGTTCCAGGTAAAGCAGCTGCTGTTGGTCCATGGGCCACACTTTGAGAACCATTAGATGAGAGAAATATCTATTATTTTTGATTCTCCTGTTTTTGTCATCAACTAATTTTAATAGCTGATCCTTTTCACATTCTCAAACATCTTCTATTGGCTTTTACATTTTTTATTCATTTTCAAAATATTTCATTCTCAAATGCAGTAGCCTTCATTTTATATGTGAAAGAGTTATACTTATTTTAAGTTGAAGAATTAGTTAAATTGGATTATGTTTCATGAGATAATTATTTTTAAAAAGGGAGGCTTTGTGAATATAGGAAACTACTAAAGACCCCCAAATCTTCAATCTAATTTCTTAAATACTGAAGAATAGAGGCATTTGGAGGAATCACGGAAAAAACTAACTTTAAAAAAGTAATAATGTTGAATAAGTCAGACACCCAGAGTATATATGTGATTCCATTTCTGTCATATTCAAAAGGCAGAAGAAATTAGGGACAGGTAGTAACTGGGAAGGATCGCAAAGATAACTATGGGATTGATGTTAATGTTCTCTTGGTTGATTTGGTGGCATGTACACTAATTAAACTGTGCACTAGATACATGTGTATTTTTATACATGTATTTTGTTTTAATTTAAAACGCCTATTTAAAAAAAAAACTAAAAGAATCACTTCACATGTGTTTGCTACAGGTGTTTTCTTGTGATTGGGTCTTTTTATGTATTCCTTGAAATAATTTTTCTGTTGGCAAAGTGATTCAGATCTACTTTAGATAGATACTGTGACATAACTATTTCCTGAGATTACTCTCTAGCACAAGTAAGTAATTTTTATTTTTTTTTTAAGATTTTATTTATTTATTCAACAGAGAGAGGTCACAAGTAGGCATAGAGACAGCAGAGATAGAGCGGGAAGCAGGCTCCCCACTGAGCAGAGAGCCCTATGCGGGCCTCGACCCAAGGACCCTGAGATCATGACCTGAGCCAAAGGCAGAGGCTTAACCCACTGAGCCACCCAGGCACCCTAGCACAAGTAATTTTTAGAAAGTGTAAAAGTCTTTTGCGTTCCAACATTTTCAACAAGAATTTATTGGATTTTTAACATTTTTGTCTACATGAATCTTATAAGTGCATCACATGTGTACACAAGACAATTTATATGAGCTCTTTTGTGTAAAGAATTATATATCACTCTGTTAATATATAGAAGGTAAAATACAAAAGTGCAAACAAACAAAAAAAACCCAAAGTAGTTTTTTTTTGTTTTTAAAATTATTTTACAATATGATGAAATTGAAAACTCATTATTGTGTTTATCTTAGTTTTTCATTCATCCTTTTCCTTCTCTTGCCTATAATCTATTCCAAGAGCATTGTGTCATAGTTAGCTGCATTATAAAGAGGTGAAATAATTGGTTATTCAGTCAGTGATTCTACTGGATTAAAAACAAGACAGGTTGGTAATGATCCAGCCAAAGTGAATAAAAAGAGAACAGGTAAGCACATATGGTACAACATCTGCTTTCAAACTTAGAAAATATCTTCTCTAATCCCTGAAGCTTTCTTGGCTTTTCTTCTTAATTCTCTTTCTTTGCAGAAAGCACTGTGAAAACATATCCTGACTATTTTTTGCATTTATTATAATTTTTCCAAATATTAAATCACTACAATTTCCATTTCACAGTTTCTGATCCTATCACAAAAGCTTCTGAATACCGAAGCAAATAGATTTAGAATAGTTAAACATAATACTGAATCTGAATCTCAAAAATCTTTCTCTTCTTTAAGTGTGTTCAGTCTGTTTCATTCTTTATCTTTTATGATAGAAAGTATTTTTGATTTTTTAAAAGCCTGTCAATACATTGTGGGAATTTTGTATATACAAATGTATTGTATATTTTACTTGTATTATTCTTTATCTTCACCAAAGTTAGCTGAATGTACCCAGGCACCATTCTGAACACCATGGTGCTTTGAAAATACATTTTAATCTTTTCTTTCCTTTCTGCAATGACTTTAATTTGCTATTCTCTTCAATAGCTGAATGAGAAAAATTAGTTTTAAAATGCATTGTTTTGACTCTTGATAATGCAGGATTTCTGATAATTCAGGAATTCAGTTTGATCTATAAAAAGCATTTCCCTGCTTATTGGGTAAAAGTTCTATAAGAAAGAATTTAGAAGGGATCTTCCAATTGTATGAATATTCACAATTTAATTATTAAAAACTAATTAAACAGTATTTACTTGTTCAAGTTTCTAACATCAACCAATGACTTTTCACAACAATTTTGCTACATTCCTGTGAATCTGTTCTACCTTTTACTGAGCACCTACTATACCATGAATTTCATGGACCCTCACAACTATCTTGTGAGGCATCATCCCCACTACCCAGACTAGAAAGCGAGCCTGAGAGCTGATGAAATAGTGTGTTCGAGGTCATAGACCTGGTAAAGAGGTGGTTGGTTCTTCATTCCAAACTTGGCCTCTTTGATTCCATAACATGTGAGCCCCGTGAGTCTATATTAGATCATCTGTATCATAATGCTAATGAATTTTAATGTATTCCCTCCTATTTGAATTGAGTAAGGATTCATATAAAAATTCTAAATTCCTCTATATGGAGTGAGAAATATTGCATTCATTTTTAGAATCAGTGTAACAGGGAGCCTGGATGCCTCAGTCGGTTAAGCCCCTGCCTTCGACTCAGGTCATGATCCCAGGGTCCCAGGATGGAGCCCCGCGTCAGGCTCCTGGCTCATCAGGGAGTCTGCTTCTCTCTCTCTTCCCTACTCCTGCTTTCTCTCACTATCTCTGTCTCTCTCTCTCCCCAGTAAATAAGGAAAATCTTAACAACAACAAAAAAAATCAGTGTAACAGCCATTCCCTTAGTGACAACTCTGGGAAGGTGTTGCCAATAAGAAAACTCGGAAAAACATGATTAAGGCCAGTGAAGGAATGGCTTTTGGAAGACTGAAAATACTGTGGTAAAGTTTTCTTACTTCTAATGATTGAAATGAATCTGAACAATGTACTAATTCACTTAAGTCACCAACTTTACAGTTAGAAAATTACTGCTTTGGTATTCTAAATATTGATGTTTAGAAAGAAGTTGTTTTTGTTTCCTTGTCTCTAAAACAGAACAAAATTGATATGCTTAATCTACTTCAATGTTCTTAAATAATTCCATAGTTTCACCTTCTTTTATATTATGGCCTCACATAACCACTAATAAGCTTATAAAGTACATTTCTTACATCTTTATTTTTATGTAGATTAGCTTTTGAACTTCTGAAGGGTTTCTATTTCTTTGCTACTGATATCAGCCATTTCTTGATGCATAATAGTTTTTAAGTGATAAAAGTGTAACCATTAGCTTTCTTTACTTGTACATATAATTGGTTCATTGTAACCATGAGTTATAATCAACAAGTGATCTGAGAATTACTCAACAAGTGTTCATGTTATTATTAACCAGCCATTTTATATCATCAGCATCTACTTCAGTATTATCCTTGGATTATTCTAATCTGACCTATTGTCTTTTAGATAAAGATCCGCAGTAAAAATGTATACATCCAGCATTGCAATAACAGCCGAAGGAAGAAGAGTCTATTCAGAGAGAAATACAATGTAAGTGAATTTGGTATTATAGTACCAGGTGATACAATGCTATTGTACTGTATTCCACACTCACAAAAAAAATCAATGACTCCTCAAGTGCATTTACTAAAGAGAAAACAGGATGAGAAAGAGAAAGGAGACGAATGGAAATAATCAGCTCTCTTCTGGCAGGCAGGATTCCTGCTAAGCAGACTCCTTAGGGAGAGAGAATATCATTTTCCTGCCTGTCCAGGACTAAAGCTGCTAAGGAACAGAAATGCATGGCTTTCTTAGGAACTGTCACTTTTGTGGAGGGAAGGATTTAGGGGACTAATCCAGCAGCCTGGAATACTGTATAATAGAAGCATCATTTTTTTTTTTTTTTAAATAGCAGTGGCCCAACGTATTCCCTTCCAGTATTGCCCATAGTGGCTTTCAGCATCCCTTAGTCAAAAAGAATTTGTTAGTGCAGAGTGAAGGGATAGTGTCTCTCTTTTGCCTAATGTGACTTTGTCTTCCCTCAAGCATTTCTTGAGTGACCTTAAAACAACTTCTCCCCAGTGTGAATGGGATTCGTTAGTCATGGGATCAAATATATCACAAGTATATATACATAATAATCTTAGTTTTGTGGTTGTTTGTTTTATATGGTTCTGTTCGTATTAGGAGCAAAATCCATTACAGAAAGTTAAAATGACTGCCTATCTAAAGAAGTATTCCAGAGGTTGCATTTTGAATCAGGCTCAAAAATTGCATTGCCTGAGCACAGGAGGGGCCAAAGTACACAAGCTGGTTTTTCTAATCTCTTCCTGGGAAAATCGTAAATCTAACTATTAAATACGATGCTCTCTCTCTAAATCTTATAAAAGCTTATAATTTGCTCTCTACATAAGTATGCATTTTAACTAATTATTTAAATATGAATTTATTACTAACACAAATGGTCCTGATTGACATTTAAATAGGCCTGCCCTTGTGTAGTGGAGCAATATATTTACAAGTTTCCTCTCACAGACACTTAGCATCTTCTTCAAATTAACAAATAACATGGGTCTACCTCAGTAGCTAGATGGTGAAGGTGGATGGAGATGGGTTATACATCAGTGTCTAGCTTTAAAATTGTAAGCACAGAAGTTTTTATATGTGTGTGTGTGTATATAGACACACATATGTATATCTATATGTATAAATATGCATATATATGAATAATTCATATATATATGAAAAAATATATATATTTTTTCATATATATACTATATATGAATTATTCATATATTCATATATATATTTTTTCATATATACTATATATGAATTATTCATATATTCATATATATATTTTTCATATATATACTATATATGAATTATTCATATATATGCATATATATAAACACGTATTTTTCAAAATTAAGTTTTCAGCTCTTAGCATGTTCTAAGGTTAGAATCTTCTTTTTTTCTTTCCATGTGGTTGGTGGCTACTCAGAAAAGTCTTTAGAGCCAGCTCTACCTCTGTAGTCAGTCCCAAGTTGATATATGTGATTCACAAGGGACAGTAATGTTTTCTGACTCAGCCTGAGATAAAGAGATCGAAATGTTAAATAGATTACCCTTGACTCCTTATCTTTACCATGAAGATCATAACGGAAAAAAAATATAACTAGATTACAATTGCAGAAAGTATTTCTTTTACCGATTGTTAACGATTTATAAGTTATTTAGGCACCGACTCTTAAACTGCTACATCTCTTTTCCTGTCTTGCTTTTTTTTTTTTTTTCCTTTTTTTCATTCAAATGTACTCGGGCACTCTATTGAATGCATTCAAATCTTTCCAACCTCTTTAGTCCTTAGAAGCTACTATCAGAATTGTCCTAGGACTTTGAGTCTCTTGCTAGGTAAATATCCCAGCCATAGACCATCCTTTTGCAACTTAGGTATGTATATATAAGGTCTCTTGAGTTTCTGTGTAATTCTTATTAATATTATTACCTTTTAATTGGTTGGGTGGGCTCCTTCCCTATGAATGGTTTTGATGCTAGCAGAAAGAAATACACTCCTAAATAATCCCGCCGCCGGCATTTAATCACACAACTGAATTATTATTAAAACTTGCATGATCTAAGAAATAACTTTTGATCAAGGTTAGTTTGGTCTAAAAATCAATGACATAAGTGTAAAAAAACTCTGTTATAACTTTTCTGATTTTTATAGTACTTTCCTTTTATTATAAAATTAAATTAAAAAGAAAAAGCTTTTACAGAAAGATGGATACAAGTATACCTTTCCTTTTATGAGAGCGACCAATTTTATGCATTTAAAAAGTATGTATTTACTCAAGTATGAAATGTAAGAGACAAAGAGAAACAGAAAACTTATAGTAATGATATTTATTGACAAAAATTTTCAGCATATATTCAGTTAATATTGGCTGATAAATATGATAGAAAGTACTTGTTCAAATTTGTGACATCATTGTACATTAATTGCCTCCCATAATTCTGCAATGTACTATTTGCTACCGGAAAGACATAAAACAGATTATCACTTCTTTGTTTCATATTTAGATAATTATGCCTGGATTGTGAAATTAAGTTTTTATTTTAAATTCTCTTTCCATAAATACTAGACTTGAATAATTATCTCATTTATAGAGATAAACCTAGCCTGAATTTGTTAGAAAAATGATCATATGTATTTTTAAGAGAAATGCATCAATGCTATGTGTTTATTGTTTTTCTTTCATTTATTTTCATATGGTCTGACAAGAGCTTCTCTTAGGATAATAGGAGATGGCTAATACCAGCCAGTGCAGAGAGAGTATGCCTTGTGAAATAAAAAATCAATGTGATATGTCTACATTTTCTATTTTTAATAGAGCTGTTTTTTTTCTTTTATTTTTTCCCAATAAATGATACTTTTACAGTCCATTGGTGGGACAGAGAGGTGAAACTGGATCTTTGAAGACCTCTGTTGTCACCTCTATCATTATTCTGCTCCAGTGACAACACGGAGCGTACTGTCAACGTCCTCCAGGTAATACCCTTATTACATGTGTCATTAGAGGATGTTTGCCATATCTGCTTTAACACCACAGACATTTTAAGTAGGTTATTCCATCACTTTGCCATTTTGATTATGACAACAAAATGACACCATATTGAAATGGATTTTGGAAAGAAAGGCTAACTGTCCAAAGAGGTCCATGCTCATTCTAATTAAAATTGGCTTAGGTGGCACAACCTTCATAATTCAGCGTATGACTATGAAGGATATGCATGTTGAAAACCTTCTTTGCTCATTAGTGCTCTTTCTGTCAGACACTACTACCTGCTCTTTTCTTAATGAATGCTAAGCCATCTCTTCAGAAGATTGCGCTGCTTCCCTGAACTGAAGGAACTGTCTTATTTCCTCCCAAGTTCGTCAGGAGTAAAATCGGGGAGTCACCTCTTTGACATTTCTCAACCTCTGTACTTATTTATCTCTTTGAGACCCTGCGCTCCAGAGATATCACTGTCTTAATTAAGAAGAAGGATGTGACCATGGTAAATTGACTGATTTCATTGATTAAGGACTAGCTGTACAAGTAACATTGATTTTAACAGTGGGTCTACATAAATGTAATTGTTCGAACATGGGGCTGCATAATTATGGTGATGTACGAGAATAGTTGGTTTGTCCTTTTCAACCTTCACTAACATTCTTTTGCATGATAATGTACCTTGTGCAATTAGCAGAAATTTTAAATGTTACAAAATGTCTTTTGTGAAGACATGAAATAATAATTATATTCTAATTTAATTCAACATCATACAGTTTTTCTTTTTCTTTCTTTTCATCTTTCTTCTTTTTGTACACATAAGATCATGCATATGGTAACATGAATATGGCCTTTTACTTTCCAATACCTACAGTCAGTCCATACAAATATATACAAATAACCCGTTTTTATTTAAAAATATATATACTGTATATGTTTTGAAACTCAATAAAATTTACTATTAAATAATTTTTTAAAATTTCCATACCAGGGCTAGTCCAAAGAAAGTGCATATTATCATCCTGTATATTTATGGAAAACTATGTAAAGGTCACTGAGTTCGTCAAAGATAGATGATTATTAAATTATTTGTTAAATTGTTCTTTAAGAGAACAAACATATATAAATCACAATGACTATTTTTTTATTTACCACTACTATTTTAAAATGAGGAGTCAAAAATAAAGTTTTCCAGGGCTTCACTGGAGGAGCTTTACCTAGTAGGTACTAGTTTTCCAACTAGATAAGGTTTAGTGTACAATCAAGTACTTTGGTAGTTAATGAAATTAAATTCTATAGTGAAATTGAAAAAAAGAAAAAAGGAGGAAGTAGTCACAAATTTACCTAGATAAAAAAATACTGGTTAGTGAATCAAGAGCATTGGATTTTTGTCATAAACCTGCCACTAATTAGTTCTGTGACTTTTTGTAACTGTGTACCATACATAATAAAAAGTAGATTATAAAATAATGCAAAGGCTCATCCTTCACATGGGTTTGTCTCTTTTATCCACTGGGAGGTCAACTAAAAGAAGAATTTTATAAACTATTGGAAAAAATGCTTGGTGTCCAGGTTCACTATGGTTATTATGTTTGCTTTTTTATTGATTTGTTGGTTTTTAGATGGTCAGTATTTGCGCCTGGACTAGGATGGAAGGTTAATAACTAAACTGACAGTAGTACTATGATCCCCATACACCATGAATATCCAAAGCCTTGCTATGCAGTCACGGGATCATCTTTTTATAACCCGAACTCTCTTCTGCTACCTTGCACATGCATGTAATGGGGATAATAAATTTCAAATGCCGTCTGAAGGTGTTTCCTTATCAATGAAACAATTTCTCTTCCTACATCTCATCCTTCATGGAAGTTAAGTCTAGCACTTTCCTCTTTTACCTCCCGCTTCAGAGAGAGCAATGTATAATGCTACCCAATAGCTCTAGGAAGTAGAAGGTTGGTAGTATATGGGAAGAATACGGAAGATAGAACTTTCTAATGCAAACACTCTACCATGAGTGTTCTCACCTCCTTTCACTGGGCCAGAATCCCTGAGTATTGTGTGTGTGTGTGTGTGTGTGTGTGTGTGTGCACGCGCGTGTGTGTGTGTGTGTGTGTGTGTGCGTATGTATATGTGTTTTGTTTGGAGAGGAGGGGATGTGATTTGATAGAATGTGGTAAAAGCCAGAAGCAAAAGATGGTTTTGTTGGGATCCTCATTTGGAATGCTGAGGGGAGGATGATCTGCAGATGGCTCCGTGCTAACTCTGGGAGGCTGTACTGTGGTAAAAAGTAATACCATAGCATCTTAGAGAGAACCAACACTGTCACCTTCCATGAAAGATAGAACAGAAACCTCTGTGATATGGGAGTGCTACAGGGGAAATAAATTGTAGAAGTTAAAAGCAAGCAAATCTAAGACGAGTCCACTGTGGAAAGGGGCAAAATGGCTCTGCCATATAGGCCACTTGTGTTCAGCCCAGACACAGCCTGAAAAATGAAAGTTGTGGAATAGATGCTTCCGTAAATGCCAAGGAGAGGCTACTAAAGCAAGAAAGTGCCACTGCACCTTGATTCAAGAGAACAAGCCACACGTGGATCAGCTGCATCTTAGAAGGTATCAGTACAATAGAACGAGAGGTCAGTCTAAAAATGACCCTCTACCACAGAGAAAGCAGAGGTCCAGAGAAGAACATAGGAACAATACAGGGACTTGAGACTCCCTTCCCCTTAATGATGAGTCCACATAAATCCAAAGCATCTGGATACTTTTCTTGGAGCCATTTACCTAAAAGAGACTGTTAAAACTTGAGAGAAAGGGGAAACAGAGAGGCTAATTTAAAGGTATTTCTTTATCCCCAAATCCAACCAACAACTGACTACAATGGGTCTACTAAGTTAAAGCATGGAGTTTATACAAAATAAAGAAGTCACATTTTCTTTAATGTGAGCAAAGTGTGTTCAAATTATGCTTACTAAATTTCTTTTGGTTTGCTACACGGCATGGCCATTTCCACTTGGCCATGGTTTTATTTCGTTATGTTTATCTTAAATTCAGATCAGTCAAGAGAACTTCCCATTGGGTGGAGAGCTTGGATGGGAAAAAGAGTGCTATTTGCCAAAAGCCTGCTATGTTTCATGTTCTATCCTGAGCACTTGAGCTACATGGGCTCATTTGGTCTTTTCCAAGACTGGATTTATGCACTTCAATATTCATGATGAGGAAATGCATCCCAAGATTTGTTGGGAATGTGGGAATATAACCCTACCTAATATTAATTTCTTTAATGCACATATGTACATACACTTTTTTCTAAAGAGATAATTCAAATATACCTATGCGGAGAAACTCATAAAACTTATTCAGAAACATGTTCCTCTCATACTCTAGAAATATGTAGTCACTTTCACTAAGCCTGGAATCAGAAAAGGAGATCACTGCAAAAGTTTACTCTTGAAATAAGGATAATGTTTTTTGTTTGTCAGGCAGGGAAAACACACATACACACACACACACACACACACACACACACACACACACACACAGGATAGGAGAGAAGAATAAGACCTCAAATATCAAGGGATGTTTGGAAACCTGCAAGTTGTTTGGAAACGTAACATCAATGCAAAATTGCAGTGACAAGATATGCAGCTGGCCAGTCTTCAGACCCAATTTATGAATGACTAATGCTTTATTGGAAGGACTGAGATTTCATCCCAAAGACAGTGAAAGCTCCTGAAGGTTTTAAAACAGGAGTGTGACTTAAAACTGCATTTAAAATACCCCTACCGTCAGTGGAGAGTTTAATACAGAAAGAAGGGACTAAGAAACAGCAACTTCACTTGGAAGAATTCTGCAAAAAATCCTAGAGAGAAACAATGTCTATGTGAAATAATGCAGTAACAAGTGAAAGAAAAGGTAGAATATATTGGAGAGATAAGAGAAATTCTCATCATCATGTGAGAACTCGCCTTTTGTACCAAACTTCATGGGGATAAGGGAAGTAACATGGGAGCAACTGTAGAAACAGTTTGTAGGTCTTGGTATTCCCTTGACTATGCTTGGACTCTCCTAAGACCGGGAATCTATGAAGTTTTAATAATTTTGTCTGTCATTTGAGCTGTGGTTCATAGCTATTTAATATGGTCAAATACAATTTTTAATTTCTTCATAAGTTCCGATGTGTATGAAACCATAGTCAGGACATTCTGTTTTGTTCTATTTTTTCATTTCTTATTTCTGCAGATAAAAAAAAATTAATACATATTTTATAACTTTGGGGCATATATAATATACAGAAATTATGTTTAGGTATGTATAATTTTAAATATTTTATATTTACTAATTTTATTGTTTTATGGATTACTAAATGAAAATATTTAGTTGAATTTAATCATTTTCTTCCTCATTTATACTAAGTAAAAATTATTATGTATATATGTTTACTTCATTTGTTGCAATTGATTTGGGACAGTTCTGTTTCTTAATAATAGTAACAGGTAATATTTATCAGTAACTTCCTATGTATCAGGAATGACACTAACGATTCCACATGGATTTTCTCATTTAATCCTCACAACTACACAGTGAGGTAAGTGCTATTATAAGAAAACTGATTCAAGAAGTTTTCCCTAGGTCACATCACTCATAAGTGGTAGCCAGTACAATTCAGATCCAAACAATTAGACTCTAAATTCTCTGGTAGAGGTAGATTAATTTGCCTGGCAGTTCCTGAGATGTAGTAGTTGCTTAATAAATGCCTGTTGAACTAATAAGCAAACAAATTTTGTCTGTCTTGAAGTAAATTTCAAACTTACATTCATAGATTTGGAATGACCTTATCTTAGAACAAGGGGTGGACATGGGAACATAATCAGGGAATTAACATGAATAGATTTGCTTTATAAGAGACAAAGTCTGGTTCCAAAAAGGAAAATCCATAGGACAAGGGTAAGACTAGAAGCAGCAAATCTAGTTAAGTGCTATTTCAGTAACCTAATGAGAGCTCCCAAAACAAACATGGGTAGAAAGGGTGAAGAAAAAAACGAATTTTGTACACATCAGGGAAGAATTAACAGAAGTTTGTGAGTAATATGGTGTTATGGAGTAGGAAGAGAAGTATACTCTTTACACGGTATTATGCAAAGTTATCTAAAATACACAATTGCTTTCCTTTAGTGATATTTATGGGGTCATGCCTCATAAATTTCATGACTCATAGAATTTGTTGTAACAGTTTTAAAATTTACATATAAGGAGAGAAAATGTCATATTGAAGAAGTACAAAGTGAGAAAAAGGAGCTATTGGAAAAGAAGGCTTAGAATTTACGTGTATAACATTTGAGTGCTAAAATATTCCAATATTTCTCTGACCTATTTGAGCTCAGCCAATATCTGTGTTATTTCCTAGTCAGGTAAACAAGTATTGCCCGAGAGTCCATTATGTTTATTCAGCCATTTTTAAAAAGTACTTATTTAATAGGTGACAAGTGCCATACCAAACACTACCTAGTTAGTTACTAGTTTAGTTAAATTTATTGATGATTGGCGATATATTGCCTACATCTCCAATCATCAATAAATTTATATGGGCAGAAAAAAATCACACAAACTCAAATTAAATTCAAAAAGAGTAAAATTAAAAAAACTTGCATTATTGGCTAAAAAGACAGGCCTCCGAGGGAAAACTAAGTTTGGGTTGAATTTATGTAGTTATTGTGACCTTTCTGTACCAGACCTTTCCCTAGTCACTGCAAATGATTACAAAGACAAGGAAAACTGTCTGCTTTTATGATGCATACAGCCAACATTCCTTTTATGATGGAATGTTTAAAAGTTGAAATTAAGAAAAAAAAAAAAAAAACCCAGAAGAGAGTGTCTCAAAAGAGGAAATGGTATTCGTAGAAGAATCCTCAGGAAACCAGCATAGTGGGAGTGGAGAGCCCACTATGTGGAAGATGATTATGGATAAATAAAATGGGACCATTTTTTTTGTGAGCTCTTGGGTAACATATCAGGTTCTTGGAAAAACTCACCTTTGTATAGCCCACATAAAATGGGATGCTTTGTTCTTTTTTTTTTTTTTTCTTTGAAACTGAATTACAATCAAAGAAACATCAGACCAACTTGAGAAGTCTGAAGTAATGTAAAGCTTTATTTTAGTGTTCCTTGAAGAAACAGAAGCTATACAGAGGTCAGATAATCTTGTAACATATTAGAGATCTCTTCCTCTTTTCTATGCCCCTGTCTCTTCATAGTCACCCCCACTCCCCACCCCATGGCCTCCCAGTTCTGCACACGGCTCACTCAGTCCATCACACAGGCATGATAGGTCCTGATAAAAACCTGTGCACTCTGCACAGGGGCCTTCTTAATCCCTTCTTAGATACTTCATTCCACCCCCAGAATGAGCAGCCCTTCTAGAATTCTGCTGAATGAAGAGGTTCATCCCAATACCTCATTCTCAGGGAAGAATAATTGCTATTCCAACACAAATATTTCACAATTCACTCAAACTATGTGGATAGAAAAAAAATAATTTAATTAAAACAGGAAATTGCATGCCTAAATAGATGTATCCTTGTAAGTTGTTGTTGTTATTATTGTTATTTTTGTATGCTTGCTTTACTAACAATCCACTTTTTTCCCTACATTTTTCTCCTCCCATGTTGGGCATTCATCTTTTTTGTTGCCCTTGAGACTTCTTTGCTTGCATTAACCAGGTAGTCTACTAAAGTTTGTTCTAGAAGACACTGTAATTGTTCTGAGAGTTAAGGCCACCTCAGTTGCTTTTCAGAAATTGGCCACATTATGCCCTTTTACAGTGCAATAGCAACACTTGTGAAGAAGGCAACATCTTGGGTGATTCAGCCCTGTCACTCTGTTACTATGCATGTTCCCCAGTCTACCTCAGACAGAAACAACAGCCGCTATCTGGAAGACAGTATTTTTGCCCAGTCTTGCTAATGGAACTAGGACCAAACTTGTTCCACATCAATTTCAATAGGGGAAGGTTTGACTGTAACAATTCTAGTTAGAAAAGTCCTGAAAATAATAAGTTGTACATTTTTTAAGTGTTTGTCTGAAGGAATAACATATACTGATACAATTTTTACACAGTAAAGAATCTGCCTATAGGTATTCCCTATAGAATTGTGAATCAGAAATGTGGAAGAACTAAGGGAAATAAAAACTCACTTTTAGAGTACCACAGCAAGTATTGCTGCAGGCAAGCTCCACTAATAAACACTAATATTAGTGGGTGAAAGTTTAAAGAGAGATAGGATTATTTGTCAAGTCTCAAAGTTTTCCCCTCAAATTATGTATTAATTACTCCAATTAATACATATAAATATGCATTTATTAATATATTTCTATTATTTCATAATATATACAATAATTTATGATATATTAATATATAAATTAATATATAATATATAAATTATATGTATTAATATATAAATTAATATAATATGTAAAATATATATTTCGTTTATATTTTATATTTTAAATATATTTATTTTATATTTAAAATTTTAAATATAAACATATTTATATTTATATATAAACAAAATCTATATAAAATTATATAAATACATATTTTATATTTATAATATATATTAATATATAAATATGTTTTATATATAAAATATATTAACTATATAAATATATAATATATGGTTTATTTATTATTTATTATTTATTTATTATGTAATTTATATATAGATATATGTATGATATATAATTTATATAAAAATATGTATTTATAATATATGTCACATATATTGTTATATCATCTTATAATAATATATATTAATAATATAATCATATACTATAATAATATTATATTACAATATATAATATATTTTATATATATATACACACAGTCACTCCCCAAGAAGTGAAAAGAAGTAAAGCTTAATTTTTCTTTCCTTGAAGGTGGGAGTCACTCATTTGGTAGAGTATGGAAAGGAAAAAAGAGTAACTTGACACTGGAGAAACCTGGTAGATGCCCTCTTAAATAAGATGTTACCATTAACATCTCCAGTAATGAGACATACTACTATTATACACCCCAAATTTGCTGTGATAAGAAGGAAACCACATCTCTATGCTGTTTATCCCCCAAATCTATAACCTCATTTGAATGATGAGAAAATATCAAGCAAATCCATACTGAGGGACATTCTACAAAATATCTAATCAGAACTTTTCCAAAGCATAAAGGATATGAAAATCAACTTTCTCCATGACTATCTGTCACAGATTCTGAAAGACTAGGAACACAGGGCAATTAAATATAATAAGTATCTTGGATTAGATCATCAACATTAGTGTAAACTTTGGCCAATCTAAACAATGTCTGCATTTAGTTATAGTGTTGTACCATTGTTAATATCTAAGTTTTGCTTAATCACTCCCATTATCATGATAATGCAGGATATTAACATTAGATGAAGATGGGTGTCATGTATTTGGAGACTTTCTGTACTATCTTTACAACATTTCTGGTAGTCTAAAAGTCTTTCAAAATAAAAATAAAAAGCAAAATTTAAACGAAAATATATACAAAATTACCTGTCCCCCAATTTTTTTAAACTTCAGATTCCTTTACGTCTAAAATTTCATATTCACATGAGCTGTAAAACTCTCTCTCTTCTCGTCATGCACATTTCCTCATTTCATGACACTCTCTTTTCAGCCTCCTTTCCCTACTGTCATTTCCTCAGAACCTGTCAGAGAAAAATAAAAATAAAACAAAATAAAAACACAGCCTTAACAGTTGACTTTCTGTGTCATGCAAAGTTCATTGGAGTTATTCAATCACTGGGGCTTGAATCTTAAACTGAGTCTTTGTTAATTTGTCTCCAAATACCGATAGGTAAGGTCTTTCTATATGAGGAATGGGGGTAGAATGGGAAATGAGATTAGATTTACCATTTACCTGTTCACTTTCTAACTTTAGGATCTTCCATAAAGGGTTTTAGAAGCCTTTTAATGATGGAGTCACAATATCTGGGCTCTAATTCTAACTCTTTTTTTTTCTTGCTGAATCTCTCATCACAGAAAACTCATTTAACCTTTGTAGACTGAATTTCTTCAACTACAAACCTGAAGAAATTTTGTTTCTGCTCTTCCCAGAGCAATTCAAATATGTGAATATTGAATTCAATATTGAATATGTGAATTCAATATTCACATATTTGAATATCTAGAGTCTTCCACTTTTCATCTCTACAGCATTCACCCTATCATTTCTTCTCTGATCCACCATTGTATCCTCTAAACTGACTGATCAGTCCCCATACTGGCTATATCCAGTCCATTTCTCATCTGTGATATAAACATTCTGTCTAAAACCCAAATCAAATTATTCCAGCCTTCTAATTCAGACCTTCAAAGTCCCCCCATAGCTTGTGAGATGAAGTCATATCTTTTTTTTTTTTTTCCAAGTTTTATTTTAAGTGAAGACCCTACAAGCTCCAACTTCTTTGTACTTCTCTAGGCCTGGCATGTCATGCTACTCCATGCCATCTGAACTCTACGGGGCATTTTCTCCGACTCCCCTACTCACCTAAACACTTTCCTCTGAGGCAGTGCTGAGGTGGTGCTCTTTTCCCCTGGTTACTTCTGATCTTGACTTTTCCCTCCATACCTCATCCCACGTCACCTCATCATGAAAGACCCCCTCCAGCTTCTCTTTTACCACAGTATAAATGTTTATACTGCTATGTGCATCTGTTCTTCAACATGCAATTCAGTAGAAATTGTACATGTATTTTTGTAGCTAATTAATGCCAATAACTTACTCCAGATGAAGTATACATCTAAGCTTTCTGAGAATAAGATCATTTCTATTTTGGCTTACTCAGTATTTCATAAAGTGCTTAGCATGTGTTGGTACTTAAAAAATATTTGTTGAATGAAATATTGTTAAAAATATTTGCCAGTGTGGAGTACTGTATAAATGGGTATACTATCACCACATTAGTACAAAAGTGTCTTTTTTTTTTTTTTCAAAACAGTGTCTTTGATCTGTGCAATCATGATATTTTAGAATTTAAGGATGGCTTAGGTTCAAATGGAAACTTTGAGATTGTTGGAAGAAAGTTATTGTGTTCTGGTCAGTTTAGTAAAAAGGATTGAAAATATGTTATAGTTATCTTTGGTTATTCTTTTTCTGTACTATGATCCTAATTTCAAAACATTTCATCACCCCTGTCCCCACTAGCAGTGACTCCCTAGTCCTCTCTACCTTCTCCTCCCCCTGCCTTAGAACCACTAATCTATCTACTTTGTGGATTCACTTCTCTGGACATTTCATATAAATGGAGTCATATAATGTGGCTTTTTGTTTCTGGCTTCTATCACTCAGTATAAAGTTTTCAAGGTTTATCAATGTTATGGCATGTATCAGTATTTAATTCCATTTTATAGCCAAATAATATTCCATCATATGACTATGCTATTTTTATGTATTTATTTGTGAACTGATGGACATCTTTTGAGTTAGTTATTTCCATTTTTTGGCTATTATGAATGCTTCCATGAACATTTATATACATGATTTTGTTTGGGTATGACATTTTAGTATTCATACTGTCCTTCTGAGTCTGATTTGGGCCTCATAAATACTTTGTGAGATAAGGCAAGTCTTGCTATTTACATTTTATAGGTAAGGAAACAGGATCTCAGATGTAATTGCCCAGTACATGCTAGAGTCAGCATTCAAATCCAGTTCTAGTTTTTCTTTTTTGACATGAATCATTAGTATGTTTTTTAAATACATTTTTCAATTTTTTCATTATTCTTGGTAGTTACAGTTATGCTCTATAAAGCCCGCACAAATCCTGAATTAACAAATATCTAGCCATTGCACCTAGGAGAGGTAAAGGATGAGATTCCTTAGAGCCTCTGGTTACAGCATTCTCATCAAATGATCAAATGATCAATATATAACCCTGCTTTGCATGTGTTTCTGTTTAAAAAAACTTGAATAATATCATTTATTCATTAACATTGAACTCATGACCAACAGCACTATAATTCACACCTGAATGAAGCTTTATCCAATACATATGTTGTCTCTGTGAGGCACATTCCAGTCTCTTTGTATTGAGGAACATTAGACAATACTTCAGCACTATGTATGTTTGCTCAGGTGACATTTTTTTCCTTCATTTTTTAAAATTTAAATTCAGTTAATTAACATATAAGGTATTATAAGTTTTAGATGTAGAAGTCAGTGTGATTCATCAGTCTTTTTTTTTTTTTTTTAGATTTTATTTATTTATTTGACAGGCAGAGATCACAAGTAGGCAGAGAGGCAGACAGAGAGAGAAGGGGAGGCAGGGTTCCTGCTGAGCAGAGATCCCGATGCGGGGCTTGATCCCAGGACCCTGGGATCATGACCTGAGCCGAAGGCAAAGGCTTTAACCCACTGAGCCACCCAGGCACCCCCATCAGTCTTATATAACACCCAGTGCTCATTACATCACCTGCCCTCCTTATGTCCATCACCCAGTGACCCCATCCCTCCACACTGCCCCCCCAACCCGGAGCAACCTTCAGTTTGTTTCCTATGATTAAGAATCTCTTATGGTTTTTCTTCCTCTCTGATTTTTGTTTTATTTTTTCCTCTCTTTCCCTATGATCCTGTGTTTTGTTTCTTAAATTCCACATATGAGTGAGATCATATAATAATTGTCCTTCTCTGATTGAATTATTTTGCTTAGCATAGTAACAGGTGACATTTTAAATAACTAAATTACATAACAACAACACAAAAATGTGAAAAATATGGCATGAAATAAATGGCAAAAGGGATACAGCTTTACAGTATGAGAGCTGAACTGAGCTGAAACAAGAAGGCAGAGTGTTGCTTTGTTCGACCTCCACTGAGAACATGCATGTCAGGCAGCTCGCATTCCTTCCCACTCTGCTCATGTGCATGGATGACTGCGCTGCTAGTATTGATTTGGGCTTTACAAATACATTTTAGCAAGTAGGTGAATTCACAAATATGGAATCAGAGAAAAATGAAGATAGCCTTTATATGTTGCTTCAAGTTGATCTAGAGGTCATTTCTCTTACATTTTGTTCTAAAAAAATTGATGTTGCCCTATATGCTGAAAAAGTTTAAAAATTGTCTTCTTTATCAGAAATAATCCACCAAATCCATCCTGAAGAGTAATCTGCTTTCTGAAATATGTGACTATCTCTATCAGATTTCTACCTTTTCTAACACAGAATTAAATAAAGATTATCCTTACAAAATATGTTAATAAAGGTATTATATTACAATATAAGTATAGAGTACACAATAATTTCTTAAGTACAGCTCAAACATTTCTTTAAAAAGCTTTTATTAATTGGGACGCCTGGGTGGCTCAGTTGGTTAAGCAGCTGCCTTCCGCTCAGGTCATGGTCCCATCGTCCTGGGATCGAGTCCCACATCAGGCTCCTTGCTCAGCAGGGAGCCTGCTTCTCCCTCTGCCTCTGCTGCCACTCTGTCTGCCTGTGCTCGCTCTCCCTCCCCGCCCGATAAATAAATAAAATCTTTTTTAAAAAAAGCTTTTATTAATTATCTTCAGACGGTTCCAAATAAGTAGATGTTCAAAGTTTGACAAACTTCCATATGTTCTTGCCATTGTTGATGTTGAAATCTGTGTGAGAAACATGGGTATATTAAGGATGGCTGTGGCAAAGCCACATCCAGGAGCATCCCTGGGAGTCAGGAAGGAGCTAATGTGAAAATACTGCCTTCTTCCCAAACTGGAGTCATAAATGGCTTATGTGTAACGTACATTGTATTATATACATATGTATTATATGTGATATGTGTAATACACACACTGTACAATGTAAATCCTAATTCACTAACATTTTTCTATGCTACCTTTTATGACTGATAGTAGCATAGTAATTTTTAAGACAAAAGACAACTACAAAATTTCTTCATGCAATTCAAAATGTGCCCATTTCACATTTTTTTTTCTTAAAAAAAGTTCATTTTAACAGAGATTTCGAAAACAGTAGTGGAGATAAACGCACAAAACAATGGCATCAGATTAGCAAACATTTCTTCTATTAATTGAATTTTGCATCCAAATGATAAAAGAGATAAAATGTGTGTTTCAGAAAACAAGAATAACATTGCTTATTAGGATGTATTTGAGTGAGAACACGTATATGTAATACTTGAAATAAGAAAGGCATCATAACAGAGGTTAATACCAGAAATCTGGTATTACAGGACAATAGCTTCAGATCATAAATCCATGGCCAATAATATAATTGGATCAGACGTTCTACATTGCGCTTATGTTCATTGCACTGATAATACCACTAAAGACCTTATACAATTGGACAGCGTCATGAGTTTGCACAGAGAGGAGTAGGAACACTTTAGCACCTAAGCCAAGGTAACATGATGTGAACTTTTTCCACTTCTACTTGCACTGTATTTTCCTGACCTACACAGTTTCTCTGGATCTTGGTGACTATGCAAAGGAATTGATTTTACCAGGACTTCTAATGCCTCCAGCCTTCTACTCACTTAAGTCAGTGTTTTATTTGACGTTTACAGGTGAGAGTGGGAGATTAGATAAGAAATAGAGTAGAGAGAACTTATGAAATAGTTTTGCATTTGTTTATTGTTCTTAGAACTTCCTTATAATGATCTAGGTCTCCTTACATTTACATTTGCTAAATTCTCTCCCTCTCTCTCTCTTTCTCGTGCATGTGCACACACACATTTCTTTCATTCTAGATTCCTTGCCATCTACAATGGTGACAAAAGATGAGAAATTTCTTGACACTAATGTCTGCTAGAATCCTTTTGTCTTATAGACTTAAAGCTGTTTGTGGCAAGTTCTTAGTAGTGTTTAGCTGACTGTATATGCTAAGTAAATGTTAATAGGGGGAATAACAAATTGAAGACAACTAGGGGAATCTGTAACTATGTATCTTCGCTGGCAGAGCAGATCTAGCAAGGTGACTTTTCACACACTTGAATCGACCTGCCTCATCTGTTGTTAAAGAATAGCTATCTATCTGCTAATGTCTAAATGAGAAGCTGAGTCTGCAAGTCAGAGCACTACATTTATATTGACTTTTTGATGTTTGTAAGTAGCTGTGTTTATATGCCTCCGTCGTATTAGTACCGCATGCAGATACACCAGAAAGGGTTAACTTTTGCTCATGTAGATCATAGCTAAAATAGATATACAGGCAGCCCATAAACATGCTTAAAGTGACGAAATTAATGGCATAAGAGTCACAGATCTGGAAAATCACAGAAGTCTAAACTCAATGAAGGATATAAGTCAAAGACATGAACAAAATTACTCTTATAACAGAAAATAATTTTTTTTTTAGAAAACCGTAAAATACAGATGTTTCTAAGTGATGAGAGAACAAAAGTGAATTTCAGAATTGTGCATGTAGATATTTATGCGATAAGTAAAGAAGTAATATTTAAATGTGTTTGTATCTAGTCAAATGCTTATTGATTAAAGGCATTTCAGACCCCTGGCTACAAATCAAATGTGATGAACATAATCAGTAATGGCTGTGAGGATTGAGCAGATAGTCTCTCATCTGCTTACATGGGCAGAATCTTAGTCATAAATCGAATCACTTTCTTCTATGGTGGAAACATTTTGTTTTTGTTAAAGTTAATATCATCCTAACACTTGCACTTAAAATCCAAAATTATTTGTGTTAGGTATTTGAGAATCGTACAAAAATCAAATACAATTTAAAAAAAAGACAAGAAAAACATTGCACAGGCAGGCAGAAGAAGACAAAGACAGAGGTTAGCAGGTGTATGGTGTCTATAGAAGTGATATAGCGAAAGCTTTAGATTCTCCACTTGTGAAATTGAACAATGGAATGGAATTAGAACTCAATATGTTGCTTTTCTCAAAGATGCTAGAAGAATGACTTCTTGTCTCTAAATTACCCTATTTAATCTAATATTCCCCTCCTTTTGCTGTAATACCCCTCTCACCATTTCACTCAAGAAGTCACTAAATGTTGAAAATCAAAATAAGAGCTATTTCCAAGATTTTGAATGATTTCTTCAAGGTGGCAATTCAAACTATAAAGTGTGCTGGTCACTGTGTTCCATCATCAACTTACTATTTTTGTATACATTAAAAAAACAAACAACTCTTGCCAATACTAATAATTGATTCACCGTAGTACGAGAGTTACTGAAGTTTACTGTAGTACTCTCTGTGGTAAATAACGTTATAATAGATGTCTCTACATATTAAGAGGCTTATGATATATGTTTCATAATACTGTGCTTTTTAAAAAGATTTTATTTATTTATTTCAGAGACACAGAGAGAGAGCAAGCACGAGCAGGAAAAAGGGAAAGGGGCTGAGAGAGAAGCAAAGTCCCTCCTGAGCAGGACCTCAGGATCATGACTTGAGGCAGAAGGCAGATGCTTAACCAATTGAGCCACCCAGATGCCCTAATACTATGCTTTTATATCTGTCTCCTCCACTAATTTCATGAGTTCCCTGAAGATTTTATCATTTATTCCCAACCTAACTCAACATCTCATACACAGAAAGTGCTCAGTAGATATTTGTTGAAGGAATGAAAGTGATTAATGAAATTCACATTTAAATTTACTATAGATTCATTAAAAAAAAAAAACCACTGTCTCTTTGTTTGTATGTTTTATTCAATTAAAGAACAGGAAATCAAAGGTGAAAGTTACAGTGCCACTTCAGTGCTATTTCATTTATATCAACTTTTTAAGAAAGTGCTCATTTTTTCTAAAGCATAATATTCTACATTTTTATGCAGTTTAGAAATTTATTATTCAACTATGAAGTCTTTTGAGTGCATTACTATTGAAAAAGCTATCAAATATTTACTGCATATGTAAGTAAGAAAGTTGAATCCTCTTATTCTTATGCTGAATACATGCAAAATCACCACACTAATGACAACAACAACAAAAACCTTGAAAATCAAAGTTCAGTTGTAAGGTTCCATGTAAGATTACAGAATATTTATTAGAAATGGGAAAGTAACATTAGATAAAAATCACAGTTGTCCATATTTTTTAATTTCATTGCTACATAATGCTATGATTTATGATATTTTTTCTCATTATTGTAACAGTGAGATTTTATTATAATAATACTTCAAGAAAAGAAGGTTTCAAAACTTTTAAAAAGTGATAATCTGTTAGATCTTTTCTAAAACATTCGGTGATTCTTCTCTTGTAACTCACTAGGTTCATGTTGAATGCCTTATACACGCAGACCTAAAAACACACAAAATTGTTAAACTCTAGCAAATAAAACTTTTAATTTTTAATGGGCTCTAACACAATCTTATACTTATGTAGATTAGGAAAAGCTTGAAAAATATAATTTTGAAGTAATCTCATTCAGAAGCTAATACCTCTCTGAATTTTTGAAAAAAAAAACAGTATTTTACTTAATACAATAATGACCTTTTTCTAGTAATTTGCAATATGTATTATTCCTTTAGGGGAATATCATCATGCATCCTGGTAAGATGAGATTTCCTATGTAAATGCTACCCTTTTAAGGTCAAAAGCTATACTGAGTTAATGATGGCAAATGAAAAATGGTCAGGTGTTCAATATAAACAACAATGAAAATCCAGAGCTTTGTGATAATCCTGTAATATATTTTAAAGCAGTTATAGCTATTTTAATATACCTATATATGTATGTCCACTTATAAACATAGCTATGTAGATATATATACACAAATACACTAATTTCTTCAGCACAGCACACAATTATGCTATTATTTTAAATATCAATTTGAGCCTTAATCTATACTAACAAAGTTAGTAAGACCCTTCTAAATATTATTAGTATTGTACATTCAATATTTTCCTTCAAGCATTAGCCATGTATCTGTTTTAATATCCCAGTCTAAGGTTCACAATGGACCACACATGTATACAACAAAAATTATTCACTGTAAAAGTCACCCTTGAAAGAAAAAGAGATTGAATCTTTTAAATAGTTCTCTGTTTACAATCAAAGAATTTTTGCAGCCATTATTCATAATCTTTCCCTTCTCTTATTTAACAAGATGATACAATCTAAAAAGAAACTAAATGCAACCATATTATATTTTATTATTATTATTATTTATATTTTGGGCAAAATTAGCTTTTCTAGGTCAAGATATTTTAAGAGTAAAAAACTGAAATAAAAAAAATAGAACTTGTTGAGAACAAATTTAAGAACAGCCGTTACCCATAAAGCTGTCAAATGGCACTGCTAACTATAGTAATTTTTTTCTATAATTTGATGTAATCTTGACCCCTGTCACATGTTAATATAGCATGAAGAATAGTGGGTAAGAAAACATGCTTATTAATGAATTGGAGATATAACATGACATTGGTTTTTTCCTTTGAAATATCTTAATATTGGAATTAGCAGAGCCTAGACAATTTCAGTATATAATTATGTCTGTCCATATCTTGCTAGTTAGTGCTGTGATTAAGAGACATTTAATTTTTAATTATGCCATAGATGGCAGGTTGATTTTTTGAGTCAGGTATAACAAGGATAACTCTGGACATGACTCTGTAACATGAATTGTAATTTGTTGGCTAAGAAAGCTTCTGCTGAAGACTTTTAGTGGAAAGACAAACCAGAGTTAAGGTGGGGGCAATTGCTTAGCTGATTATCTCTACTATTTTAGTGACTGTATTGGTTAAAATACTTGCAACAGGAATAAGGTAAATGCAGTTTTTAAAGTCTGTGTTGACGAATCAATGCCATGACATACCTCACTCTGTTCTTTATTGTGTTTCCCATTTTGCACCTCCCCAACAAGTACACACACACACACACACACACACACACTCTCATAAAATTACTAACTATGATGTGTGCTGCTAATTTCCTCTTTTCCAATTCCATTAATAAGAGCCACAAGGTAAGGTTTTGCAGATAAAAAGAGGATAATTTCTTTGTTTATGAAAAGAAAGATAGCATCCTCTGCTGGGAAGCACTTTGAGGGTAGTTCCCTCTTTCCTTTCGCTGTGATTTTTCTGAGTTTTAATACTGTACTTCATCACTTCTTCCAATCACCAATATATAATGAAAGTGAAATATTAAATTAGTGTGAAAATGATGAACATTCCAAAATTATTCTTTGGAAAAGGATAGTCACTTCAGTCTACTAAATTAACCTGCAGGACCATGATAAAGGGTTATCAAGAGCGTAGGATGATAACTTCTGGTTTTCATTGGTCTGACAATACTGGGCAAGTTAATGAACAGCATTAGAAGCACAGAGCTCAGTGAGACTTTAAGAGAATGCTAGATCGTACAAACTTAATGCATGGAAGCCACTCCAAACAAATGGAAATCTGTGGTGTATAAGAACGTTATTTGTTTTAGTGGAATGGAATATAACAAGAACCCTCTCCTTTATGTTTTCATGTCACAAGGAGCATTATTGCTGCCTGTGTTGCGTGTCATACTTTAACGTATTACTTGACTCACTCTTTTGAGTCTTATTTCTCTAAGACTTCCCAAGAAATGGGTTTTTCACCTCAAGTTGACTGTTAACCATATCCTGATGCACTGGAAAGAGCCGTCGCCTGCCCCAGCTCTTTTTGCCAAAGCTCACAAGGAGAGTGAGTGTCTTGCTTGTTCATCAGCCAGTGCCAGACCAAACACTAAGCTGTAATTTAGATGTAGGGTGTTCTACACGAAGGCTTGCCAAATTTCAATTTCAAATTTCAAGTCTCCCAGTGTCACAGTACAGGGGAACTAAAAATTTACATGCAAATTCAAACTTTTCCTTGGGATGCATAAAAGGAAAACACAGAATGTTACAGGGTAGGGTCTCCTGTGTACTGTGCTTAGAACCTAACTTGTCTTTTTCTCTTCAGTTCCTCCAAGTCCACTGCAATCTCTCTCAAGAGAATCCGTCTGGGGACCACCTCAACACTTCAAACCACCTTTAGAAACATCTTAATCTCCTCACAGGAAATGTTTTCCCTGTTACTTCTGAGAGTTTTGAGAATTCCAGTAGTTCTTCAGGATATAGCGAGCATCTTTTCATGTTCTCCTTAGGCACTCTAGCCTAGTGCAGAGAAGGAACATGGGTGCACCAATTCCCAATGAGTCCTTCACCAGTAAATGTGACTTACTTATAAAAAGCAAAACAAAGCAAAACAAAACACCTTCTTCCTGTTAGTAGCACACATTTTCCTTGGAGAAAAAAACATTATAATCCTGAATGAAGTGAATAATTGTCTCCTCTTCTTTTTTGTGAGCTGTAAACCCCTTCCCCATTATGAGAGAGAGAAATATTTGGCTCCATTTTGCACTTTCTGGGACATGCTGCATTATTCACAGCCAATGCTTGTCACTGCGATACCTAGAAACAAAGTTACTGGTCCTGATTAGATTATTCTGATTTTTAAAAGCTACTTTTAAGAACAGAATGCTAGGCTTAAAAAAAAAAAAATCATTTCTATCATTTGCAGTTGAGTTGTGTTAAGAGTCCAGCCTTTGAGTGAAACTGGCTGAATTTGAAGCCACTTACTCTATTGTTTAAGATAATCTGCCTAATATTTATAGCCTCTTTCTTCTCCTGTTAAAAATATTACCTAACTGTTCTATGCAACTAATGAATCATTGATCATTATTTCAAAAACTTAAAAAAATTCATACCCCATATAAAAAATTTAATGAGTATATAAAAATATATATTATATGTGTATATGTAGAAATGCATGTGTGTATGTGTCTATAGACACATGGGTGTAAAGAGAGAAGAAACAGAAGAGCAAGAAAATAGTGCCTGCATACAGTAATGCTATTATCAAAGGCCTGGATGAAAGATAGAGTGGTTGTACAATGTAGTCCAAAATTTACATGACCCTGCAAAAGATTTATAACCTTCTTCAATAAATCATTATGAGGCTTAATTACACTCAAGTCTTTGAATCTTGGAAGTAATGTGAACAAGTAAATCAAAAAAAGTTTTCTTGTTCTCTGTTTCCACCAAACTTTGCCCACCTTTCTGATCAGTGTAAACTTTTTCCACCAGAATATTGCTGAGCAATGAATCACTTAAACAGTAATATACTGTCAGTTCAGCCCAGCTAGGAACTTTTTCACTACCATAATTTATACGAATTTTATTCTTAAATAGGATACCATGATAGTTGAATTACTATCAGTTCTATTTTTTTAATTCTTTGATTAAAAATGAAGATTTTCAAGTTCAGCCAAGAGTAATGAACACTATTTAAACCGAAAAATTTACCAAAACAATAATATATACTTATACAGATGTGTGGGTGTGTGTGTGTAGTAAAGCTGGTCACTATTCTAATAATTCAGTGATTAATCACTATTGAGATTATGATAGCCATAACAAAAAATGCTTATGCTGGAACATGTTTGAGGATATGTACAAATTATGTCCAGTTTTGGATGGTTACTTGACAAATCATACAAGTTTGCTTTTCCATGTTAATAGCCATCAATATCACATTTATAGATATACTTTACCTACTTTTTATAGTAGCAAGGAGTATATGACTTGTGAAAAATTCAATAAATGTGTATATCATCCCACTTAAAATTTTGTTCTGTCTTCGACAAAATATGAAAGTGTATTTGGAGGATGCATATACAACTAGCTTAAACAGGTCTAATCATTTTGAACCAAGCGATAGTCCTTTTTGAGCAAAATTTACTAAAGGTAAAGAGAAATATCACATCAGAGAAGGAACTTGACAATTTATAAATATTTTCATGAATGGGTGAGCATATGACCCAGTAACACTCAAGGTACTCTAATAAGATAAATATGAAGGGTGAGAGCTCTTCAAAGCAGAATTCTCCAATAACAAGTCTCCTCTTTCCATCAGAGATCTAGTGTCAAGATGATTAAGTCATATATTTCTTTGTCATTCTAATTATAAAACATTGTTGTTCGCAGTTAATTAAATTTAAAAATAATTTCTAAAGCTTTGTACCCCCTATTACCTATTTGGGTAATATTTTTACCCCAAATACCTATTTGGGGACAGATTTATAATTCAAAAATTAAGTATTTTTTCCTGTTTTTTTTTTTTTTCAGATTTGGAAGTATCTTGCATGCTAATATTGCCAAGCATTTAAAATTATACAAAATATTTGAGAGGTCTTGTGCTTCTTTTCACTATAATTTCATTAATATTGTGTCCTTATACTTCTTGTACTTCTTAATAGCATATGTATCAATGCCATAATTCCATACTTCTATACATCAGAAGTAATGTACTATATCCATCATTTCTGTGTGAGTAGAGCCTCTGTTTTTACACTCTTCCTATTTTATTCAGTAGAAGTATTTGGTTATATGCCATCCTTTCCCACTTTTATTCTATGTAACTTGTATGACTAAGACCTCAGTCATGCATGTTGCTAAAGCATATGTCAAAAAGTCTAGTAGCTTCTACTAAAACACCTACTATACCTTAAAAATAACCTTATAAGTAAATTAATTACCTTATAAATTAAATAATTACCTTATAAATTAAATAAAAATTAATTACCTTATGAATATATTAATAATAAAAAATAAGAGAATATAAAATCATATTACTTTGCCAAATATTTTAAGTTACTACTTTGTTCCAGGCATTTGGAAATCTGGGTAATGAGAGTGAAATATGAAACTTTCTCTCAGAGAGGCCACAGTTTAGCAGATACTCTCTCTATCCATGCATACATACGTATGTCTATGATAAATATATAGTGTGTGTATATGTAATACAGGAACACACCAATAACTTCTACATTGTACAATTACTATGCATCAATGAAAATGACTTGATCTTCATTATCTCATGGCATCCTTACAGTATTCCTGTGAGGGTGATATATCTTCATCTACATTTTGATGATGAAAAAAGTAGTAGGTATACAGGCTTGTTAGAAACTTCCTAAAGTTCACGCAGGTGATTGAGGACTCAAATGTAAGCAGAGGGTCAAAAAGTTCTGTCTAACCCCAGAACACCGTGTCCATAATCACTTCAATGAATCAGTCAAGTTTGATTTTCTCTTGTTGTGTGCAAGTGTGATGTGAAAAGGCGGTGCCATGACAGTGTCATGGGGTTGGTGGAATAGAAGAAGACCAGTGATGAGGGAAGAGGAGGAACACAAATATCCTCAAATAGAGATCAGATGAGATTTTTGGAAGTTGAAGTCTGAATAAGATTTGTTAGGATAAAAAGAAGAGTAGAAAAAGAACAGGGTATTTTGGATAATGACAAATGAAACGAGAGCAGAGATAATTAGAGTGGGTGGGAGAGAAGGAGTGAGAGGTTAAGTTGGAAATTTATACGGAGACCAGAGTTTAAAGAGCTTTGAATTCATACTTTCTGTTTCTACTTGATCCTGTAGGTCTCAGGGAGTTCTTGAAATTTTGCAAATGGAGGAATGACTTAATTGCCTACATTTTAGAAAAGGAGTTCTGGTTGCAATATAGGGGACGGATTAGAGTAAGGAAGAGAGGAGGAATGGGCCAGTTATACTAGTCAAGTGAAATGTGATAGAGATCTAAATTAGAGCTCTGTCAGTAGGAATGGATAAAAGGGAGTGTGAGCATTATTTCAGTAACAAAATTGTTAGGACCTCATGATGAATTAAACATGGGAGATGAGTAAAACTGACTCTGATATTTCTGGTTCAGGCTGAATGATGTTGCAATTAAGATATAGAAAATAGATATAGAAAGATAAGATACAGAAAATAAAGAATGGGATAATTTCAGGAGGAAAATGATGAAATAATCGACATGCATATATTGCATAGTGAAGGAGATAACCAGAACAAATAAATAACATATATGATCACTTACTACATTGGTTGGTCCATGCTGTAAATGGTGAATGAATCTCTGCCAGTCAGTTTAGGACTCTTTCAGGGCTTTCTTTGTCCCTTTTGACTTTAGTGCTATAGTTGGTATTCTATAAGCTAAAGATCTAACAGAAGCATTCTGACAACTTCTAAGCATGCCTTTGCAAACAGAAATTTGAGAAATGAATGGATTTATAGTTCAGCAGACCCACTGTGAAAAAGTCCTAGGCTAGTCCTATGTATTGTACTTATCAATCCCATTTTTCCCCACCATAATGGGAAGTGCATGATGAAAATTTAGGTTTCCAGACTTCAGCATAAACTCTGGCCCTGTATCAAATAACCTTCGATACATTTGGTTTTACCAGTGAATGGTCAACAAAATAATTGGCTACATGCCTCTTTAGGTCTGAAAATCATTGGATAGTTTCCTGGTTTCCAGTGGTAAGTATTAGCTAGGTCCTGTGGCTCCATTGACTTACATTTCCTTTCATTTCTTAAGAGCCTAGCATTTACACATCCTGGATATGCTAGTTTTTGACACTATGAGAAGCTATAGTTCTAGTGACAAATCCTGTTTCAGATCCTGAGGAAGGTGAACGTTTACCTGGAAGACATCCACTTCATTTGAAGTCACTTAATAGTATCCGACCAAGGCAGTTGGGATCTCTCCTTTAAAAAACAAGGTTTAGAATACTTCAGAATGCCCACTTTGTCCCTATCAGATCCCTGGCAATGGCATATGTGGGTTGCCAAAGATGAGCATTTGGTTTTCCATGAATCTGTACTACTCTGATAATAAATCATGGACTTAGTAAATAGCTGAGGGTGTTCTCCTGCTGTGAGAGAGAGGATCTCTTTATATGTTGCCATTCAGGACCTCTGACATTGACACTTTTATTTAAATTGTTAGTAGATCTGAATCTGTCATTTCTCCCTTCAATGAATCAATGATACTTATCAAAGCTGTCAATTCCATAGTCCTTTATAGTTATTTGTGTCTCTTTATCTTTCAAATGCTCTGGACCAGAATTCGATAAACTTTGGTCCATGGATTAAATTGGAACTCTCACCAGTTTTCATGAGTAAAATTTTATTGGAAAACAGGACGCCCATTTATTTATGGGCTTGTGGCTGCTCTTGGACTGCAACAGCAGAGCTGAGTACTTTATACCATATGATTTGCATAGTCTAAAATACTTCCTATTTGGTTCTTACCAAAGGTTTTCCCACTCTTATGGCAGACATCATTCCTGTTAATGCACCCTTCCTATTTGGATTCATGTTACGTCACTGTCACTTACCAGATGGCCATATGGACATGTTCCTTAACTTACTAAGCCTTACCGTGCTTATTTCTATTTGGCGTGGAAAAAAAATAAACCTGAATCTTTTTTTGGACCATATTAGCACTGTGATACATCAAAAATAATTCAAATACAGTATCTAAAAAAACAAAACTGAGAGGAAATTTAGACCTCTACTGAACTGCTTCAAAAATGTACTAATTAGGCATTTTATTGCATGTCACAAGACCCCTTTTTTTCTGTTCTTTCAATCACACACAAGAGTGTTCTCTTAATCTCAAAAGTCTTAACTATCATTGCTTTCCCCCACATTCCCCTCAAAGTAACTTCTAAAAGTGCTTTTCTTTGTGTTTTCCTGACCCAATTTCTTTTCCTCCTTTTCTTCCAGGATTCCTATTCTATTCTGTCCACAATGAGACATATTGTGTTTATGTGTTATTATAATAAATCAGTCATTTTCCCTGATTTATTTTAGCTCCATGGTCATACTAATTAAGCAAATCAAAACAATTCAGATAGGAGGACGATTCTGCATATTTGTATGCGACAAATGTTTTTGCTCTTGTCACCCATTTCTCCTAGCAAAGTCTGCTCATTCCCCTCTGTCATGGGCATATGCAAATTCTAGCCAAAGTCTCGCTTCCTCTTCTCCAACTAACGTGGCTCCTCTGAGAGATCCCAGGCAGTGCTTTCATTCCAGCCTGTGTGCATCCAGAGACATAGTGTCTAGCAATATTTCAAATGCTCTGGAATTTGGAACCTTAGTGGAATCAAAACCAGAAATGATAGAATTCAATTCCCACTTATTTGAAACTCTGTAGGATAAGAAAGCTGATGTTTCAACCGAAGTCTTTCCTCATGGTGTCAAACCTCAATAAAACTGAAAGACATATAGAATACCTCTGTCGACTCTAGACTTCCCAAAAAAGGGCACTAAAATAACTTGGTGATAAAGAAAAAACAAATTTATTGCTTGCTGTGGCAAAGAAAACCATTATCTAAACAGAATCTTAGTGGAGTCTCTAAATTCAGAGGTCAGGAATAGGTGGAATATTTTTAAGATTCTGAGACTAGTTTTCAATGGAGGCGTCTGGCTGGAATGATGCAGAGTTTGTGATACAATAGTTTAGGTCTGATAGACACAACAGGGGCAGAGTTTGAAAAAGATGGCTTATTTAATAAAATCAGTTGAGCGATGCATTATGATAAGGACAGTATTGTTCTGAGGGTTAGTTGAGTAGTCTGTTTTCCACACAGAGATTCAGTAAGTTCCTGGGGAAAAGAAAAATATTTAAATTATTTGCAACTGAGTTTTATAAGCCAAATTCTAAAT
The DNA here is from genome assembly GCF_964662115.1 of Mustela nivalis. NCBI lineage: Eukaryota > Metazoa > Chordata > Mammalia > Carnivora > Mustelidae > Mustela > Mustela nivalis. The sequence goes on from NC_139026.1 coordinate 59,330,939, forward strand.
ATCTTCCCCAAGAATCTTGTCCCATAATATTCAAACATTAATCAAACATTAATCTTCACTTCCGTGAAGGGACTTTGAAGATATAAACAAATTTATGAACATTAAAATAGAGAGGGGTAGATTATTTAGCTGTACAGAGTATAATGACACGAGCCCTTAAATACATAAATTTCTTCTGCTAGAGTCAGAGAGATGTGGTAGAATAGGAGAAAGGACAGATGAAGCCAAAGGGGGTGGAGGTGGGGGTCAGAGAAATTTAAATAATGAGAACAACTTGACTCACCATTGTTGGCTTTCAAGACCAGGGAAGAAAAGAGTGCATAAACCAAGTAATGCGAGCTTCCCCTAGAAGTGGAGAAAGGTCCAACAAGGAAATGATGGGCACCTCAGTCTTACAGCTGTATGCTACTGAATTCTAACAATCTGAATAAGCCAAAATGCATTCTACCCTAAAGTGTCCAGAAAGCAATGGGATCCTATGGAGACTTTGATCAGCTTTATCAGACTCTAAAGAGAAACCAGTTGAGACATAGCATACCCGGATCTGTGACCCACAGAACTGTGAGATAATAAATGTGTGTTATGTTAAGCCACAGACTGTGGTAATTGGTTACAGCAACAACAGAATCTAATACCATGGGGAAAAAACAATGTAGAATAGTAAACTTGTGTCAATGCAAACTGCAGAGTGTCAAATAATTATATAAGAAGCCTTAGTATAAAAAGTCAAACCATAAGTGACTCTTAATCTCACAAAACAAACTGAGGGTTGCTGGGGGGACGGGGGTTGGGAGAAGTGGGGTGGGGTTATGGACATTGGGGAGGGTATGTGCTTTGGTGAGTGCTGTGAAGTGTGTAAACCTGGCGATTCACAGACCTGTACCCCTGGGGATAAAATATATGTTTATAAAAAATTAAAAATTTAAAAAAAATTTTAAAAAAGTCAAATAATTGTATAAAAAGCCTTAGTTCTCAATTAACTTTGTGGCTGCAGGTGGTTTCCTTTCAGTTCTCCCCTTTAAACCCAAAAATCCTGGCCTTGCCCCAGTTTTTAACTAAATTTATCCTATGCATTCTGAAGTCTACAAAGCAATAAGAAAGTTAATGCTACACTTAGCAATGAAAATTAAACAGGGGCTGATTCTTCAGCTAAAACTCTGAGGACCTCATAATTAAGTGTGAGGAATTCATTTATTTCCATGTACAAAGAACCTTGCTTGTTAGAGATCTGACTTCAAGAGATGGAAACTTAATCTGCATTGGTAACCTCCAGTTTCCCCAATCCACCCTGATATCTTGATTATGTACTGTTTGGACTCAGTTTCTTTTTATCACTTATCTTTTTATCATTTTATCCCCTGTCCTTAAATGTTCTTCCTAATGCTGAGAATTCAGAATTCTCTTGGGTTTGAAATGACAGTTAATTTTTTCCCTCAGTTTTTGGCTATAATCACTGCCATATTTATTGGATTCAGGAGTAACTGAGCTTCCACATTACTGCCCACCATTGCCAAAGAGCCAGCCACAGGAATCACCCAGACCTGAACACACACATGGAATATTTTCCAGATGGCATATTGTTATGCATTCAACATATATTTACTATAATAGCTTGCTACCTCTCAAATTGCATATCCAATCTATGGCTGCCAGGCATTTTGTCCCCCAAACAAGGACACGTAATAACTTTAAACATGCAAAATTTATTTCTAACGTGAAATTTCAGACACTTGCTTAATCTACACAATTTTTATGCCTCTAAGATTTGTTACCTCTTGCATGTCAGTAGGATGTTCTATTAACAGCTCAAAGCTTTCCTCCATCTCTAATACAGAACTTTGTAAGAATTTCTCCATTTTTGTAATGGGGCATATAGATTCTACTAATTTCAGGGCAGAATTTTTCTTTTCTTTTTTAAAATTTTTTTTGAAACTTATTTGACATACACAGAGAGAGAGAGAGAGAGAGAGAGGGAGAGAGGGAATACAAACAGGAGGAGTGAGAGAGGGAGAAGCAGGCTTCCTGCTGAGCAGGGAGCCCCATGCAGGGCTCAATCCCAGGGCCCAGGGATCATGACCTGAGCCCAAGGTAGAAGCTTAATGACTGAGCCACCCGGCACCCCTGGAACAGCAGTTTTCAAAGCTGCTTACTTTCTGTCTTATTGAGGTATCACACTATCCAGTGGAAATTCTCTCTCCTAATAAACAAGGCAAAAATTCCTGAGTAAGTCCACTCCTCCTTCTCTTTCTTTCTCTCTTCTTCTCCTTTTCCTTAACTCTATTCTATTCTGAGATCCCTTTCCTTTTTAGAGATTACCACAAATTTTTAGAGAATAGGAGGTAGGAAAAAAAAAATAGAAGCTTGGAAATTAAAGTATTTTACAACACTCCTTCAATTTGTGAATTCATAATGCTTTATATCTATTACATCCCATAGTCTCTAAAATCATAATTCTATTAACAGAGTGGTATAGACAATTTCTATCTGACTTGCATTATTTTAGAGATATTCAAACTCTTGTCAACACCTACTTTCAAACAACATAATCCAAGAATTGTTTAAAATAAAATTGTACCCTTAACTAATCATGTATTTTTGACCAGTGTCATGATATAAATTAAAATTTGCTCCCTCTATGTAATCCACATGTAGTTCATCTCAGCATTGTATTAAATTCAAAAGAAATACTAGACACCAATTTACCCATCTTCCAAATAGAAATGGAAAGAAATTGAAATACATATTGTCTCATGACAAAACAAACACACAAACAAAACTTTAAATCCACCCTGGTGCCTTGGCTCAAATTATAGTCTTTACTCAAATAATAGTTTCATTTAAAGGTTTAGGATAGCTGCTCAAAATTTCTCTCCCACTCCTCTCTTTCCTTCTCTTTCTTTCTCTCTTCTTCTCCTTTTCCTTAACTCTATTCTATTCTGTTTTATTCTCTCATTTATTCCTTCTTTTCACTCTCTCCTGAAGGTATATCATTCTTTCATATAAAAGGTGAAAAATAATATCTAAACCATAATACTACTCTAAGGATTATATAAAACTATGATTAAAATACCCCTAGAACTCTGCCCATTATTTAGTAACAATTACATAAATTTTATCTACCATTAGTAGTACACATATGTATATAATCACTTATTTTATTGTTTTATAGATTTTCTGTATTTATTTTTTTGAGAGAGAGAGAGAGAAAGTGAATGAGAGTGACGGGAGGAGTAGAGGGGGAGGGAGAGGGAGAGAGAACCTCAAACAGACTCTGCACTCAGTGTGGGGCTCAATCCCACAACCCTGAGATCATGACTTGAGCCAAAACCAAGAGTTGGACACTGAAGCAACTGAACCACCAAGGCACTTATTTTTTTTTAATTAAATTTATTTATTTTCAGCATAACAGTATTCATTATTTTTTCACCACACGCAGTGCTCCATGCAATCCGTGTCCTCTATAATACCCACCACCTAGTACCCCAACCTCCCACCTCCCCCCGCCACTTCAAACCCCTCAGGTTGTTTTTCAGAGTCCATAGTCTCTCATGGTTCACCTCCCCTTCCAATTTCCCCCAACTCCCTTCTCCTCTCTAACTCCCCATGTCCTCCATGCTATTTGTTATGCTCCACAAATAAGTGAAACCATATGATAATTGACTCTCTCTGCTTGACTTATTTCACTCAGCATAATCTCTTCAAGTCCCATCCATGTTGCTACAAAAGTTGGGTATTCGTCCTTTCTGATGGAGGCATAATACTCCATAGTGTATATGGACCACATTTTCCTTATCCATTCGTCTGTTGAAGGGCATCTTGGTTCTTTCCATAGTTTGGCAACCATGGCCATTGCTGCTATAAACATTGGGGTTATTTTTAAAGCCATATAGTTTATAATTCAATTAAATTTACATTTTTATTGAATATCCTTACATGATAAAGAAAAGTGATCAAATAATTAATAGCTTTAAGTAAAAAATAATATTCAAATATATCTAAATATTTTAGTTAAAAGAGTAAGATTCATTTTTTTTTTCTGCTAATCTCCAATACTAACTTTATACCTATCATGCAGTAAGTGCTATGTTGGATACTGTATATAGGTGAAAAACAGATTAGTACCTGCCCACACAGAGCTTACTATGGTATATTGGGTAAAAATGGTAAAGAGTTAGCAATTAAGTGCAAACTACTAAGGAAGAAATAGAAATAGTTCCATGTTAGGGAATATGAACTTAGAATGTTGACAGCAGGCCTTCTAAGGAGACAGGGTTCAAACTGAGAAGAAAAAAGTAGAAAGAGCAAGTCATATAAAAAATGAAGGATCACATTAGCATAATAGAAAGATCTTAGAATTAAATTGTTTCATATTTTCTATTTCTATTTTCTATATATATATATATATATATATATATATATATATATATATATTTCTGTGCTATGTATACAGCATATAGTATTGCTATATACTAACCATATAGCATTATGTAACATATGGTATTATATTCTACATGTGTACATATATCACTCTTAGTAATTACTATTTAGTAGTAATTGAACAGTAAATGTTTTCCTCAAACTTACAGAGATTTACCATTACTCATGGTAAGTGGTGAGAAAGGACAAGTGCTCTGTTAAATAAGATTTCTTATCCTTTACTCTAATACTTCATGTATAAAGTTACTTTTCCTTTAGGATGAATAACTTGCCAGAAGTTGTTTTATTCCTGGAACTCACAGTTTTTCTGTTCCTCTAGATAGTTTGAAATAGGAAATTATAAAGGTTTTGGTTATATTTATCTGGACACAAATACTATCTCTTTTTAACTCAAATAAACTTTAAAAATTTGACTTGTATATAATATATTTTTCTCTAATTATTTTTAGATCAACCATCGTAACTATTATGCAGAGTAAGACCACAGTTCAGGAAGTATCTGGGTACGTAAGATAACATTTTTGTTTCTGTCACCCATTTATCGTTGTAAAAATCGGTGAATAGTGGTTCATAAAATGCACAAATTTTGGAAATTTCTGTTTGAGCCATTTCTAGCCATTTCTTCAAGAAGCAACAGCCAGCATTTGATTAGATTTAACTATAAGAAAACGTAAAGGTTATTAAATTGATAATGTTGTCCTAAACAGGTAATTATAAAGGATTTGGCTATATTTATCTTGACACAAATACTATCTCTTTTTAACTCAAATAAACTTTAAAAAATTGACTTGTATAGGGGCACCTGGGTGGCTCAGTGGGTTAAGCCTCTGCCTTCAGCTCAGGTCATGATCTCAGGGTCCTGGGATCGAGCCCCACATCGGGCTCTCTCTGCTCAGCAGGGAGCCTGCTTCCCTTCTCTCGCTCTGCCTGCCTCTCTGCCTAACTTGTGGTCTCTGTCTGTAAAGTGAATAAATAAAATCTTAAAAAAAAAAAATTGACTTGTATATAATACATTTTTCTCTAAATATTTTTAGATCAACCATCTTAACTATTATGCAGAGTAAGACCACAGTTCAGGAAGTATCTGGGTACGTAAGATAACATTTTTGTTTCTGTCACCCATTTATCATTGTAAAAATCTAGTCTTTCTTCCGTTAATGAGCTCATCCAATTTCCAGCTAAACCCCTCTTTCCTCTTCTCTAACTAGTTTGATTTAAAAGTAACAGATACAGATTCTTTGGCTGCCAAATATTAAAAAAATGAAACCAGATATTTAAATCCTAACGACATATATTTGACTTGTTGGGGGATAGGAGAAATATTTGTTACCCAAGTTTTCTTTTCTTTGAAAAATCAGGTAGGATAAACCACATGTCTAAAATACAAATTCTTATATTTCTGTGAAAATGCAGCTGTAGATGTCATCATGAGTAGGGACTTTTACAGTGTCATAAAAATTCAGTGTCACTATAAATTTATGCTGCTGAAAATGTCGACATTTATGGCAACTTCTACAAGGACATATTTTAAAATGATACTAAAAATTGATGCAGCAACTTTTATTTAGTTAAAAAGTAAGATTATAGAACAAAAACATTTACTCTGATTTTTGAAACTATCAATATGGATGATTAATTTTTAAAATTCTCAAATCATATCATGGTTTGATGGGTACTTAAAAATCAAATCACTCAAAATTAAAAAGCATGAAAGCATGTTCATGTGTTATTCAAATTAACAGTTAATTGCTGCATATAATTAATATTCATTTATAATGCATTTAATACAGACTTTTAATACCTGATAAAATTATTAATGATGCAAGCATATGATGATGCCTATTTAAGAATTATAGATAATCATGGATTTTTATCTGCAATCTATTTTCACTCATTTTGTATCCTACGGCAAGCATAGTTACTACCTTGATTAATAAATAAGGAAAAAATCATTTAAAAAATCATAAAAGGATTGTCCAAATTGACCAATTCATAAGGAAGAATTTTCACTTTTTAGCAATAGAAGATCCTTTGTAATGAGGAAGAGTGGCCTCATTAAATGGTCTGATTTTGGCAACTGCAGAAGAACCAGAGAAATTTCACCTTCAAACCCAATTCTAAATCAAAAAAGCTGCTTTGGAATTAGTAGGCATACTCTAACAGTGCTAGAGGTAAGTGGGAAATGTTGGCAAAGACTTACAAAGTTCACTCACAATATCTTTCTTTTTCCCATTGCTGGGTGACTTGATACGCACAAGGAGGCTCAGCCTTACCCAGGAAAAAATATCCTGTCTTTAGAATTAAGGAAGCTGGGGCGCCTGGGTGGCTCAGTGGTTTAAAGCCTCTGCCTTTGGCTCAGGTCAAGATCTAGGGTCCTGGGATCAAGCCCTACCTGGGGCTCTCTGCTCAGCAGGGAGCTTGCTTCCCCCTCTCTCTCTCTGCCTGCCTCTCTGCCTACTTATAATCTCTGTCAAGTAAATAAATAAAATCTTAAAAAGAAAAAAAAAGAATTAAGGAAGCTAAGAGCTCTAGTTCAACCCTCAGAGACAGACTTGCTGCCCCTTTGGCTCAGACACCATGCTACAGTTCCGTGTTTGAGATATTGCTATGTAAGCACTTTTTGAGGTCAAATGTTCACATTTAACTAAGTATGGTATCTGGGTAATTTTACATTTCGAAGTTTCTATCTTGAAAATGAGCTTTTGTAAAAAGTGTAAGTGATGCTGGACAGGATGCCTGGGTCACAAACTGATATAATACTATAAATGTTACTGATATATTTTTTCATGATTTGCTATGTATCCTCATATTTGAATGTGTTCAGAGGTGATCTGTCAATTAAATACCTTGACTATCTGGAAGAGATAAAGACTTCAAGTTGAAAGATAACTTCTGAGAGCTGACAGAGTTGCTCAGACTTCCAGTAACAAATTGCCACATCGCTAATAAAAAGAAATCAGGAACTACTACTTCCACTAAGATGAAATAGATATACTTTTCTTTATGTCTATTACTAAGTCACTAAAAACCTAAGACATTATACAGGCACACCTCACTTTATTGTACTTTGCTTTATTGTGTTTCAGGGATATTACTTTTTTTTTTTTTTTTTTTTTTTTAATAAACTGAAGGTTTGTGGCAACCCTGTGTTGAGCAAGTTGATTGATGCCATTTTTCCCCCACAGCATTTTCTCATTCCATATCTCCCTGTCACATTATGGTAATTTTCACAATATTTAAAAATTTTTCTTTCTTATATTTGTTAGGGTGAACTGTAATCAATGATTATAACTCATGATCTCAAGGTCCTGGGATCAAGCCCTGCATCAGGCTCCCTGCTCAGCGGGGAGCCTGCTTCTCTCTCTCCCTGTGCTTCTCCCCAGCTTGTGCTTCCCCTCTCGCCTCGCTCACTCTCTCTCCCAAAGAAATAAAATAAAATCTTAAAAAAAAAAAAAGACATGTTTTATGGTTATGTTATGTTTCATTTCCTTAATGACTACCTGAGCATTTTTTTATGTGTTTATTAGCCACTGTGTATCTTCTTGGTTACATGGTAATTCAAATCATTAACTCATTAAAAAAAAAAAAAAAGATATGTTTGCTTTCTTATTTTGTTCTTTATATATTCTACGTAGATGTCCTTTATCAATAAAATTTTTTGTGAATGTATTCTCCAAGATTATAGCTTGTGTTTTGCTTTTATATGTTTTCTTCCACAGTATTCAGGTTTCATTTTATGATAAATTATGCATCATTTTTTTTCTCTTTCATGCATTTTGCTTTTGCTGTTGTGTCTAATAACTTTCCTGACCCAAGATCATGAACATATCCTAAGTTTTATGCTGAAAGTTGAATAATTTTAGGTTTTTACATTTAGGTCTATGATTCATTATGAGTTACTCTATATAAGTGCTGTAAATTAACAGTCTAATTCACATTTTTACACGTATATATCCAATTGTACCAGCACTGTTTGTTGAAAAGACTCTTTTCTCATGGAGTCATCTTGGTATCTCTGTAAAATACCAACAAATCATAAATGTAAGGACTTGTTTTAGGACACTGAGAGGCCTAATTCTGTTTCATTGGCTATATGTCTACCATTATCTTAGTACCACATTGTTTGATTACTGTAGCTCTATATAATATTTTAAAACCAAGATGTGTAGTCCTGCAAATTTTGTCTTATTGGCAATTTATTTGGCTATTTTTAGTACTTGCATTTCTTTCTTTTTTTTTTCTTAAAGTATTTATTTTTTTTATTTGACTAAGATCACAAGTAGGCAGAGAGGCAGGCAGAGAGAGAGGGGCAAGCAGGCTTCCCACCGAGCAGAGTGCCTGATGCGGGACTCAATTCCAGGACCCTGAGATCATGACCTGAGCTGAAGGCAGAGGTTTTAACCCACTGAGCCACCCAGGGGCCCCAGTACTTGCATTTCTAAATCAATTTTAGGATTAGCTTACCAATTTCTGTCAATGGACCTGCTGGAATTTTGATAGGCATCACATTGGGAATCTATAAATCAATTTGAGGGGAACTGTCATCTTATAAATACTGAGTCTTATTATCTATGAACTGTGTTGTCTCTCCTTTTGTTTAAATGTTCTTTAATAACCCTCAATAATATACGGTAGTTTTCAGTGTATAAAAATTGAACTTGGGCGCCTGGGTGGTTCAGTGGGTTAAGCCTCTACCTTCAGCTCAGGTCATGGTCTCAGGGTTCTGGGATAGAGCTCTGCTTTGGGCTCTCTGCTCAGCGGAGAGCCTGCTTCCTCCTCTCTCTCTGCCTACCTCTCTCTGCCGATTTGTGATCTCTCTCTGTCAAATAAATAAACGAAATCTTTAAAAAAAAAATTGAACTTACTTTGTTAAGTTCAATGCTTTGTGAAGTTTAGTACTATATTCCTGTATATTTCATTTTTTATCATTCTGAAATGGTATTACTTTCTTAACCATAGAGCCCGTGGGTAGTGTATAGAAGTACAATTGATTTTGGTTTATTGATCTCACATCTCACTACACTGATAACTAGTTCATTCGTTAGACTAGTTCTGTATAACTTTTTCTACATCTAGAATTGCATAGGGAATAGAGGCAGATTTTATTCTTTCATTCCATTCTGGATGTTTTTTTATTTCTTTTTCTTTTTAGACTGTAGTGACTTGAGCATTACAATGGTAAACAGAAATGGTGAGAGTGGAGAGTTTCGCCCTTTTCCTGATCTTAGAGGGAAAGATCACCTTTGAGTATGATGACAGCTATAGATTTTGACAGACTATCTTTATCAACTTGAAGAAATTCTCTTCGTCATAATTTACTGATAGTTTTTTGTTTTCTTTTCTTTTGTTTTTATCATGAATGAGTGTGGACTTGTCAAATGCTTTTCCTGCATCTACTATAATAGAGAAGAGTTATTAAGAATCTGGAAACTTTTGGGAGTGTCCGGGTGGCTCAGTTGGTTGAGCATCTGATTCTTAATTTCTGCTCAGGTCATGGTCTCAAGGTGGTGGGATGGAGCCACACTGGGCTCTGCACTGGGCATGGAGCCTGCTTAACATTATCTCTCTCTCTTTCTCTCCCCCAACACTGTCTCTCTCTCTCTCACACACACAAATAAATAAATCTTATAAAAAATGAATCTAGAAACTTTCTGTATACACAAGAGATTTACTGGCGGAGAATTTTTTTAAAAGTCTCAGAATATATTTGAAAAATAAAATCCGTATATTTGCATGATTTAGTTAGGAATCTATTGTAAGTTTCCTGTAAGTCTTAACAGAGAAAATAGAACTTTTTAAAATCATTCTTATTACATTTATATTTGTATTAGGATTTCTGGGGTTATTTAAAGTTAAAACTAAAAAGCAGCTATTTAATTAATAAAAAAGTCATAGTTCTCTCCAATTATGCTAACAATGAGTGGAGTCATTCTTATTTCATTTCTTAACAATTCCAGATAGACACTGAGGAACTTATTTACAATTTAAAAATGTTTTAAAAATTTAAAAATTTAATGGTAATTTAAAATTTTTTTAAATTTCTATTTAAAAATTCCAGAATGTAGTAGTATTATCTTATTTTAATTGTATTCATCTATATGGTTATAGTTTTATAACAAGTAATACTGGATTTCTATGTATGATAGTGACTCTTTTGTTTTTAAATAAATATATTGGCATAATTGTGAATAGCTGTGAAGAAAAAAATGAGTAAAAAGAGTACATGGGGTTTTGGTGATGATTATGGCAAAAGTTTTGATGATACAACAAAAAACCTAGTTTTGGGAAGAAATGTCTTAGTGTAAGAAAAAATAAATGGTGATGGTGGCCTTAAAGATTAATAAATAATAGTAAGGTTAAATGACATTGAGAGAAATGCTGCCTTATACCTCTACAGATTGTTGAGTTAATCACATTTTTGGTGGCATGATAACTTCATCAGTTTGTCAAACCTTTTGCATTTTTAAATATTTTCAATATATCTTCAGTTTCACAGAATCACTACCACTTCCCAAATAACATTTATTCTAATATATTTTAAATATACTGTTTACTATGTATATAATCACATCAAATAAATAGCTTTATGTCTTGTATGTATTTGTGCTTGTTTAGTTTACAAAAGTTATATTTGTTGTAAGTCTTATGCTGCTTAGTTTCTTTTTCATGCAAAACTGAACTTTTAAGTTCAACTGTTGCTGCTTCTAAATATTTGTGGTATTTCCTTTTTTCAAAAGTTTGAAATATGCTTAAGGTCTTTACATAAGTCATATTCTCCACTTACCTGAGTTTCAGTCATCTTTCCCTTAAAAAAATCTAGAAGATATAAAATCAGGTTTTGAGTATAGTATTGTCTCAATGCCATTTAACTAATTAATTATAAATTACTCTGAAAATTATGCAATTTAAATTTTTAAGCTTTAATACATAATTGATCCAAATATTTGCCTGTTTTATTTACATAACATGTGAATGAATTTCTTTAATATATCAGTTTCTATATAAAGTACCAATGAAAATTATACATTTTAACTAAATACTCTAGATATGTACTTGAAAGACTTCCGGTGCAGGGGACATTCTGATTGCCTGTCTCTATGTGCTGTTTTTTCCTTTGAAGTCAATTAGTTTATAAAAACCACAGTGTCTTAGTGCAAATTATATTTTGCATTAAAGAAAAATATTCAATGCACATAATTTAAAATGGTGTTTTAGAACAATTAAAGTGATAACATAAAGACCAGTGTAAGCAGTAAACTTTTTCTTATAATTAGTCTCTTTTCTTCATTTATAACACTTTTTGTATATTACTTGACAATTTAACATAGAAAGCCTGTTTGCATTTTCATTAACATTACTGTATTTTTATTAACTTGTTTTTTATTAACTTAGCCTCATATAAGGAAATTATTAAGATATTATATCTTTTGTTTTCTTACCAAGTCACTAGCCTGAGGCTTTAAGGCATAGGTCACACTCTTTGGCCTACTGCAACTCAGTCTAGTGCATTTATTATATCTTATCAAATGTTCATACTGGGAGAGCCACCTAACTTCTCTATGTGCTAATTTTCTCATCTAGAAAACGTGGGAGGCCATAATATGTGCCTCAAAGGATTTCAAAGAGGTTATAACAGTGCCCAAGACGTAGTATAAACATAGCAAACTAATAATAATTATCGTATTAACTGGTGAAGAGTATCTAAACAAGAACTTATAAATGTGCAAATTAGCTGATACTGTTTTTTTTTCGTTTTTGTTTTTTTTTTACATTTTTTAAAATTTCTTTTCGGTATTCCAGAATTCATTGTTTATGCACCACACCTAGTGCTCCATGCAATATGTTTATTTTTATCATTTTATACTGAATGTGAGAAAATATGATCAATGAAGATTAAAACCTCTCCCACTTTCACTTTTACCTCGCTGACATTTAAAACTTCTGCATTCATCGAATTTCTAGTTTCCTATTGGAACTTTTAACTACTTTAGATTTTTAATTTTAAAACATATATAGAGAAAATCTTTCCATTATTTTTAAATTCTAAATTGTTTTTCCAATCATTGTACAACCTAAAGATTTATGTTACTATGAGTTAGCTGAAGAGATTAAGAAGACTGGTCACTTGAAATTATCCCAGTTAGAGAAATAATTATTATCCAATTATTGCAGTTATGATTAAAAATAATGCCTCATCATTGAAACTCCTATATTTTATTAATATTTCATCCTTTATTTGTAAACTGGACACTATTCTGATAGGAACATTACTCCAGATTTAACAGGGGATGAGATCTGTAGAGGAACTTGATATGCCAAAGAACAAATTACACTAATTTGTGTCCACAATATCATGCAGACCAGACCTAGAAACGTACAACCTCTGTTCTTTCTGTTAAATGCAAGAGGCTGTGGCCATATGTGTAATTATGTAGGATTGCCACAGAAACATTCCCTAACATCAACATGAATGACAGTCTGCAACACTTATCTCAGAACTGTCATTACCTGAAAGAGGTATTTTTCTCATCAGAACTTGGTAGCTACATGTAATAGGAGTTGCCAAGCAGAGATTTTTATATCTGTTAAAATTACTTAAAACATTTTACCAGAATTTATAGTAAATGTATCTAATAGATCACAGTTACCTTACCCATGCCTGGGTCTAAAATAAGTCAAAGAGTCTTACTGGAATTGACCAGAAATTCAAAAGGCATATATATTGTCTCTCTTCCTTCCAATAGTTCATAGGTTCTACTTCTAGCAATGGTGCGTGACCTGTTCCACACCAGTCTTTCCATAGCATTTCCACTGAAGATAATAAAATTTACTAAATTGAATGTGTGTGTATATTATATAAAATATGTATGCTATAGTATCTATATTTGCACTTATATATAGCGCAAATAAGTGTATGCATATATAAGTTTATGTGTATGTGTGTGTATATGTAAGTATATGTTTGAAATTTACATATATCTATTTAAGGAAATCAGAGAGAGCTGTCTGGGTGGCAATGATTGCCAGCAAATATAAAATTGTAGAACTAAGGGAAGACCAATAGAAGAGCCATACATTGGCACCACTCATTCTATAATGGTTTTTGCTGATTTCAAATTTGTAGTCAAGAGATTGAGAAGCTTTTGACAATTTCATGAGGATAGAGATGCAAAAATTGGAGTCCAAGATTCACCAAGGAGTGAGACCCTGATAAAGTCTATGGACTTGAGATTGGGATTCTAAAGGCCTATTTTATAAGAGGAAGGTAAACAGGGTTTAGACTTGTCCTCACAAGGACTGAAGCCAGTTTTTGTATCAACTCAGTATCTGATTAGACAAAGGAAATGTGCTCCCAATTTGACCTCCTGCCAAAATCAAAACATGATCTTCTGTCAAGATAGTTTAATTCAGGGGCACCTGGGTGGCTTAGTGGGTTAAAGCCTCTGCCTTCAGCTCAGGTCATGATCTCAGGGTCCTGTGAAAGAACCTCTCATTGTGTTCTCTGCTCAGCAGGGAGCCTGCTTCCTCCTCTCTCTCTGCCTGCCTCTGTGCCTACTTGTGATCTCTTCTTGTCAAATAAATAAACAAAATCTTAAAAAAATATATTAAAAAAAAGATAGTTTAATCCAGAGCTTTGTATAGTCCTAAACATTTTCATTCTCAAAGGTTACTCTTCAGTTAAATAAAATTTAACTAATAAAATAAATAAATAACAATTAATAAAAAATTAAATAAAATTTAAAAAATAACCAGGCATACACAAAACTAGAAGCAAAAAGAAACAATAGATCAAAAGACTGAAATTACTGAAGACATTTAAATAAAAATGTAATTACTGGGGTGCCTGGGTGGCTCAGTGGGTTACAGTCTGAGGGGTTTGAAGTGGCGGGGGGGTGGGAGGTTGGGGTACCAGGTGGTGGGTATTATAGAGGGCACGGATTGCATGGAGCACTGGGTTTGGTGAAAAAATAATGAATACTGTTTTTCTGAAAATAAATAAATTAAAAAAAAAAAAAAGCTTCTGCCTTCGGCTCAGGTCATGATCTCAGGGTCCTGCAATTGAGCCCCGCATTGGGCTCTCTGCTCCTAGGAGAGCCTGCTTCCTCCTCTCTCTCTGCCTGTCTCTCTGCCTACTTGTAGTCTTTGTCTGTCAAATAAATAAATAAAATCTTTTTAAAAAAATGTAATTACTGTGTTAAGACACTGCAGAAGTTTTGCAGTTGATTCAAACAATAAAAAATGGAAATTCTTTGAAAAATACAATAACTGAAATTTAGAATTCAGTGAATGGGTTTAATTGCCATTAGAGACAATGGAAGAGAGGATTAGTAATTAGAACAAAATATTCATATTGAAGTATGAAGGGACAAAAGAATATGTAATACAAAAAAGAATGTAAAAGACATACTTTGTGAAGAGATCTAAAATTATATGTCTCAGAAGGAAAGTAGAGAGAAAACAGAATATCCAAAGAAGTAAGGCCCCAAACTTTGCAAAACGATGACATGTATCAAACACAGATTCATGAAAGTCTAAGAAGCTGAAGCACACCATATGAAGACACAAAACACAAAACTGGTATTTAAAAAGCTGCATAGAGATGATTTTGAAAGCCACCAAGCATAAGAAATTCTATTGGCTCTCTATTAGCAACAGTGATGATAGATGAGTTCTCAAAAGAAACAGTTAAAATCAAGCAACACCAGAATTTTATCTGAAAAATAAAGATGCTAGAAAAAAATGCCAATGTATAATTCTGTACCAAGCAAAATGTTCTTGACAATGAAGGCAGAAATAAATGTATTTCTAGGCAAACAAATGAGTTATTTAGGGCCTTTGCCCCTCCCCCCAGCCTGGCTAAAACATCTTGTATATTAATAACTACAGATCAAAACCAGCCTACATGTTTGTGCTGATCACATAATGTAAAAATAGCTTATTCACTGGAAAATTGAAATAACAAATGCTCTAACTTTCATACTTAAAGCATGCCATGAAATGGTGCTATCAGACATATGCTGTGGTTGAATCTCCATTCTCGAAGCCTTTGATTCAGCATGAAGTATTTTCCCTCTCTGCCTGTCTAGGGCCTCACTGTTTCAGATTAAAGCCCCATTACTAAAGGGTCAGCTGGTTTTTCCTCCAGTTCTCCACCCGGAGCTTCTTTGTATAACCACATTCTGCTTTCCTAACTAGTTTGGAATACTTAAAGGGTGAGAGGAAAACAACAACAAAAATGGAGAAATGGCAAGGGCAAAGGAAAAGCTGTTTTACTTGAATGGTACCATGTAAGCTCTTTCTGTTTCTCTGAACCTGGCTGAAGTTTAAATCTGACTCTTCTTTTGCAAGGGTTCTCTTACAGATTTTGAGATTTGGTGATATCCTTTCCTCTGAAGACCTTTTGCAGAAGAGCTAACGATCCTTTCTCATCCCTTAGAACTTCTCTTTCAGTGTCTTCTAGGTCTTTTTACCCTCTGGGTAGTCCTTTAAGAATGAATTCAAGACAATTCTAAGTCACTACTCCCCTTCATGTGGCCCGAATCTGATTCATGGGAATCAACTGCACCCTCATTCCAGCAAATTCAGAGTGCAGCTCTATGCTACTGTAGAGGTAGTCTCTTGACATCACCACTGTAAGAGTTAATCTCTTGTTTCTAGATTTCTCAGGCAAAAGGCAGATCCTAGTCTACTATGTGCCCCGAATATAGAGTAGGATACTTCCTGGAAGCATCACGTTCCATCAGCCTGCGTGAAGGTTTCGGATCACTTTTCTTAAAGGGTATCCTACACACACACACACTCTTTTTCTTTTTCTATATTCTGACCCCTTGTCCAGTCCTTAATATGGTCTTAAGGTTTCAAGTGTTGTGAAATTTCATGTGAAAATTGGTAAATGCTTTTGTCTTTACTGCCCAGTTTAGAACTTAAGTGTTCTGTTTCCATGGCTTTTGATTTTGATATCCTATTTTTACTGGCTCTTTCTCTATATTTTCTGAATGGTTGGATGAATACTTATTTTAATTTTGATGCGACTTCTTGAACATTTGCTTTCGATATTAAACGTAGATAATTTACTATATTTAAATTCTTCCACCATGAAATACAATCAAAGTAATTAAATTTAAATGTGAGAAGATTATTTTAAGACTCAGGAAAGAGAAAGAATTATGGCTTTCAATTTCACTAACATCCAAAATAAATATCATTCCTATTTCAAAATAAGAGTCAAGAAATAGTGAAAATGGCTGGAAAGAAAAATTGAATTCAGGTCCGATCAAAGATCACAGAAATTTTGTCAAAGACTTTACTTGAGAGACAAAGGAAGAAGGAGTTTGGCAAAGTAGGATAGTCCAGACATGTATCCCAGCTTGTGATCTTACCGAAAGGAAGGCTATTTGGAATTTTGTCTATCATTACTGTCAAGTAATTGTGACATAGTAAAGTGCAGCTTTGAGTATAGTAAACCTATTTTACACATCAGTGCGTTAAAGAGCATACCTCTATAAAATATGATTGTCATGGTTGTCATCATATCAGTGAAAAAAAGTGGAGAAAGCCATAAAGGAAAGTTTACTGAGCATGTCATAAGGGGGAAGTGGAAAACCGTTCACACAACCGAAGGCATATCCTAGAGCAACAAATTCAAGCCCTACCTTGGGATCATTTCATGAACTCACTTTACACAATTCTGCTTACACCAACCAGTCTGAAGGTAACAAATGAACCTCACGAGAAGTCCCTGCAATTTTGAGGCGTATATACTAACATTCGTAACCATAAGAGAGCTTTGTAGTCTGGGAGAATCCTGAGTGGCTGATAAAATAATGATTTGTGCATTTCTGCATTTACTCTTAAAAGCTAGAAACTGAATGTCACTACAGTATATACTCACTGAAGTTTGTACTTTTAGAATATTATTCCCTTTTCTTCTGAATCCTCTACTTACAGCCTAACATTTCTCTGAAGGAATGAGAGGTGTATGGAACATTTGACATTAAGAAGGTTCTCTTGTAATTTTCAGGTCATGTGCATTGTCTTCGGTGTGTATTATGAATTTATTTCAAATGGGTAAAGATACTTTGCATAATGAGGCAAAGCTTTTAAACCAGATGGCCTTGTGTATAAGGCATTGTTCTATTTTTTGAAAGCTTAGCTCTGTCTTAGTTACACAAAATGCAAGATTTAGAAGCATGTAAACCAATAATAGTTATTCAATCTAAGCTGTAAGGGTAACTTACTATGGGCACTGGAGGTTGAGATGGGATATTATATTTGCATATATACAGTATATGGAAAATTATTCTACCATTTTATGGAGCCGCAATCGTATTTAGTTTAATGTCTTTTAAGTCCCATAAAACGATATTAGGAAATTTTGCTATTTGGATGGTGAGCAATCAAAGCTGTGGTGTTAACTCATCATAACACTACTAGTTTGACTCTTCAGGCTTCATTAAATTGGGGATATAAATATGCAAGATCAAACCAATGAAATTAGAATACTCCTATTTCGGGGTTTAGAGTAGGCTGAATGAGCTTGGTATCTTTTTTATATTGTGGTTAGATACTGCATTTGCCTATCTATGACCACTTCAATAAGAATCGAGATTAACATCTATCAGTAATCCTTAACTTTATACCATGACTCTTTTTGAGGATATTGTAAAACAGGGATGCCCCAAATCATTTCTTCATCAATCTCCTCATCCTTTTTCTCTTGTACACCTAACATGAGCCCAAAATGTGTTTTGTAGCTACTCCAGGTAATAATATTTCAGAGCTGAACTATGGCAACACTGTGGGGAATTTTGAAACAGCCTAGGAATAACAATATCATCTATATTTTGCCAACTGAATATTTGAAATTTGTCTCTGTCTCTGCCACTTGTATTGGAACTTGCTAATTAGTTTTCACAATGAGGAATCATGATCAACAATGAAATTTAAAATATTTAAATGATTTAGACCTAAAGAACAGAAACAAAGTAAATTGTATTTTATAATTTTTAATGGATTTAGAAAACATTCAGTCCTGGGGAGAGCAGTGTTATCTAAATAGACTATATCTCTATTGTATTCTGGGATATCTGTATAATTTCTAATTTTCTATATCTACTTATGATAAGGAAAGCCAAAACTAACTTTGGAATCATAATTCTTCTTTTTTTTTTTTTTTAAATTCTCTCTCTATATACTGAATTCAAACTACTGTCTTATCTTGTTCTGATAGAGAAGTCTCTCAGAGCCAACTATATGACTTACACATGGCCCTTGTGTATTTAAAACAAGGAGCATTAGGACTTCTTGCTTGTCACAGACATCTGTGGAAGGCATCTCCATCTTTGAAGGAGAGAGTTGAACATGAAAGACCTCCTTATTCATTGCTGAGGACAGGGAATGGAATACATATGATTCCTGCATCCAAAATTGGAATGTACACATAAAAATAAAGCAAACATAAATGCAACTAAGTTTATATTGCAATACCATATATTGTCTCATAGTAACATTTATTGCTATAATTTTTATTGAGAAGATGTTCAGTTTTAAATTAAAGTATTTTGGCAGCCTGACTAAAAACCTAACCAACATTTATAACATTATTCAATGAAAAAAAATTGTATTCTGAATTCTACATAATAAATTTATAAATGTCCATTTAAAGATAATGCATTTATAAATTGGTGATATTCTAAAACTCATTCAACGAATGGGCATTGTAATCTTGAGTGATCTCAGTAAATTGTCTTTATACCCTTAAAATATTCCCAATCATCTATGAGTCCACGGCAAAGCTGTATATCAAGGATGTTGATCAATGTCATTGAATAATAGCTATTTAGTGGAATTTTTAAAATATATTTCTCGTTCCCTACAAATATTTTGAGTTTGTTTCAAAGTAGCTATAATTAAGAAAAATGGACACCAAATGAGAAAAACAACTATCAAATAATTTGTAGAAAACTAACAGTAATTAAAATTTATGAATAAAAATGCAGGTTAATTTAATTCACTGAAAAATTTTAATAACTTGTGAATTATTTTAAATTGTGATACAAATTTCAGCTTGCATGTTTCAGAGTAAGATTTGCTATCTAATTGCTGCTTCAGTATTTCAACTAAAACTTATTTCAGTATAAATGATTCAAAGTTGTATGCAATTACTGAGAACTGAAAATAAACAATTCTACTACTATAATTTAACATCAGCTTGGACTTTTTACCGGATTATTTCTTTTATAGGTAAGTACACCTAAAGCATATTGTCACCTCTTTCTTTAATATATAGGGAGCTCAAAACCATATATTGATAGAAAATGTATCTCACCCTTATTTGCTTAGTAGGTAACATTGTTAGAAGACTCTTTTCACAGCTCAGATCCATTATGTCCTGGAATGTCAATTGAAAGTTGTTTGCTTGGTTTCCAGTAGAGAGTTAGTTATTGTGTATCTGTCTGCACTATTCTCATTGTGAGTGACAATCATAGACTATTCTGCTGAATACCAGCCCTGTCATTGTTGGCGTTTGCTACTTGATGATTTTGTCTTTTTTCACCTTACTCTTTACAAGTGGATAGAAAAATGGAGTAATTCACCAGAAGAAATACAAAGTTAACTCAGCTTTCAAAACCCTGCCTGCTGTCATTTTCTATAGTTAAGATTTTTACCAGAAGCATTGAATGTCTCACCCTGACATGAGACTGCAGTAATTAATCATTAAATAGTGATTGAGGCAGTGGACCCCAGAAGATATCTCCATACACTACCATATGCTGGAGCCAGCTGCAAGCTAGTGCTTAGAGAGAAGCAGCACAGAGGAGAACAGCGCCTGACAGTTCCCTGCTGTGAAGTCCAAGAACAGCCTGCTTCTAACTAAGGGCCAAAAACAGAACGCTTGCTTGCATTGACCTTCATTACCTGACACTGTTTAAAAGATAAAATGTCAGTGTTAATGTAGCGGAAGTTTAAACATTTAATCACATTTTAATGAGTATACCAGCATTTTTAAAACTTTAACATTTCTCATTTTCCTCAATAACAAGTCACTTTGGTAACGTATATCTATTCTCGAAAAAAGAAAATTTTAAATCAGCTACTCACTAGAAAACCACATACAACAAATCTAGTATATTTAATTTTCTTTTAAATTAAGGAATAACTAGAGGGCAACATGGATGTTGTCTTAAATATCTGAAGGACTACTATATGGAAATGGAAGTAAAACTCTTGTCTGTTTCTCCTCGGGCAATTAATCGAACTCATGAGTGAAAGGTATTCAAAGGTGTATTTGAACTCAGCTTAACGTAGAATTTACTAACAGAATTGCCTAAGAATGCCACAGCCTGTCATGCAGCAACTGCTTCCCATTAAGTATGGGACTCACATTTGATAGAAACATAGTTAGGAGGTAGTAGGGAATCCCTAGAATGAGTGGGATGGTAGATCACAGGATCCTGTCAAGAATTTTCAATTATAATTATAAGCATTATTAACCAATACTATATACTTAATATTCTTTTACTTTATTGATTTCTACAGTTTTAAGATATATCCAAAAAAAATCAACCTTTCTTGCTTATTAAGTATCAAGGGTAACACTTGTTTGTAATATAGATTTATTGTTTGTTCTGAAATAAAGATAAAACTTCGCTCTGCTTGCATTAGATCAATTTTATAAATTTAAGAGATAAACTGTATTTATTCTTATAATACGTGCATATAACCAACAGTCATAGTTTTTCCTTTGAACACCATCCCATTGGAGTTGATTACCAAATTTATACCTGGAGAAAACTTTCTTCTTTCTGTTCCTAGAGAAAACTTTCTAGTTAGGTTTTTCATTGTAACTTTGGATAACATTTTTTTAAAATGTGAATATAAATCTTAAGCTAGGAAAGCTTGCAAAAAAGTGTATGATTGAGAACTTTTGTCTTTAGGTATTATTATTTTAACCCGATTACATAAATGAAAAACCCACATATCAGAATGGTTAACTAACAATACCCAAGTAGTCGATAGAATGTCAGAATATAGAACTGAATTTGAACATGAGTTTTTCACAGATATCAGTTTTTCAGGTTCTCCTACCAAATATTTTAATGATTGTCATGTAGAGATCAGGCTTTGCTCTTTTAAGATAAGAGCACATACACAGATGAGCGATAAGGGGTTTACTAGATTAAAAAAAAAGAAAAGAGAAAGAGAGAGGGTTTTTAATAAGTTAGATTAGAAAAAAATTCTTGGTTTACTCCTTTGTGTTTCATATAGAATTTTTTGTCGTTTCTTTCTTTGTCTACTCAATATTATACCAGAAATGTGAGTAGAATGAAAAAAGATAAATTACTGTATTTTATAACTCTGTGTACATGAGCAGCCGTGTTTCCTCCATGGATAACTTTGCTTGACATTTACTGGTATTCTTTTTTTTTTCTTTTAAGATTTATTTATTTTAGAGAGAGAGAATACACAAGCATGTTGCACATACATAAGCTGGGGGAGGGTAGGGGAGAGAATCTCAAGCAGACTCCTGCTGAGCATGGAGCCCTACATGGGGCTTGCTCTCAGTACTCATGAGATCATCACCTGAGCAGAAACCCAGAATCAGCCCCAGTACTTTTTTCTAGTACGTGTATATTCATTTGGTACCTCACTCTTGCATGTGGGAACGTAATTCTTTCAAGCAAGAGTGAAGGATTAGGTGACGGGGATATTTGAGGTTCTTTGAGTTGCTGAAATTTACTAGTTTAACTTTTTGTTGAGTGAAATGAAAATTCAATTCAAGGATGGTTCACAAACAGAAATTATCTGATAAGATGTAAGCACAAGCTTCTCACCAATTAAAGGTTCTAGTCCTGATAACATTTATTAGTTTTTTTTTTTTCTTTTTATTAAGGATTCAAATAGGTTAATTCTCTGTGCACAATTTTAGGTCTCCTCTCTGTTTGAGATACTAGAGCTGGGTGTCTCCTACTTTTGCTTTTTAAAGTAACAGTTGCTTATTTGAGGACTATAGTTTAGTAGTCCCTGATGTCTGTCTTTATGTATAACTTCTGTCCCACTCTATGTGGGCAAGTATCTCCAGTTCCCTTGTGATTTTCCTCCAGAATTCTAAATTAATCCCCAACAACAACGAACAACAAAAAAAGAATATTTCTAAAGACAGATTTCCTGGTGCAAAATTGTCTTAAAATTGTTCTCAAATTGATCCAGAATTACATTTCATTTTTATGCATTTGATTTTAGATTACTTTTTTGGTCAGATAACCTTGAAATATGAATATTTTTAACAGTATTGAAAAAAATTTCTCCTAAATTAGTGCTAACTACTAATATATATTTTTCATGAGGAATTAATGCTTTGTCAAGATTAGGAGTGGTAAAATTACTTGATCTAGAACTAAAACTCTTACCATTCTAAACAAATTCTCCTTGAAGTTAGAGTTGTCAGCAGCAATGTTTATTTTCTTAAAATTGTTTTTGGTTTGTTTATTTATAACATAAGTTAAAAGTATAAGTGGATATATAGGTAAAAAACAAGAAAGGAAAAAATATAACTCTCAGAAGTTCTCTTCTTTTAGAAAATTCAGTTTGAGTGATATTGAGCTAATTTGAAGGATCATGTATTAATTGGTGTTATAAATGAGGCAATATATGAGGGAAAAACACAGTTGGCATCTTGCTCTTGTACTAATTCATTTGGCAAACTCTTGAAACAGTTATAGAAAATGTACTTTTTACAAACATTGACTAATACATAGGGCCTAAAGAGGGCTTATGCCACTAGTAGACACACAAACACAAGCTCTTTTGAATGACATAAATTTGAGTAAATACCAATAATTTTTTTTAACCTCCAATGGAATGAAATAAACCTACTTGAGAGATACTGTACATCTATCTAACTTAATTTCATGTGAAGAACAGCTTTTTAGAAAACACTGTATGTCTTTTGGAGTATAAATGTGAAGCAATCAAAATCACTTTTAATTAAAGCTCTTTTTTCAGTTCACTAAGGAATACTGAGAGAATGCCAAACTATATTAATGTACTCCATTATGACTTTGACTATATTTTACAACTTGAAAAATTTTCATTTTTATGGTACCATCAGCTTGCTACTTAATAGAAAATGTTTTATTGACATTTATGTTCTTTACCTAATGATGTGTATTTAAATGATGGCTGCCATCTTCATTAGAAGTGACTGTTGAAAAAGTAATAAGAGAATAGGGAGACCTGTCTCATTTTAATTGTACAAACTGAAAATATAACCTTGGGCTAAATATTTTAGCAATTTGGCTACAGGGTTTAATTAGAAATAACACGGAGCTCCAAAATTATATGATTTTTATTATGATTTATTATTTTATTACCATATATATACATATTCTATTTCCTATTCTTTAAAATAAATGTACTAATTAATTATTTTGTGTGTTATTTTTTATATAAATTCCTTAATTCTGTCATTGATCATTAGAAAAATATCAGACTGGAGATAATAGAATCCATATCAAAGATACAATACACAAATATGTCCAGTGTTGATGAGTTTATACAAGTGTAAATCATTTAGACTCGACCATGATAGTCACAAAAATCATGATCCTCCAAACAATTGGTTAATTGGAATTTTTATTTGCACCAATCAGACTAATAAGAAAATATTTTATTCCAATCATCATTTTGTTCCATATCAATTTACAATTTGTGATTTTTTTGCTCTTAGATATTATTAAGCACTATGTTGTTACATAAAAATTTGTCAGAGAAGTTTCTATTATCTAGAATAAAGAATCTGATGAACAAACATATTAAATAAATGAAAGATAATATATTATCCAAGTTTTACGTCTAAGTCTAGCACTATCACATAGGTTAAGTTACTTTTCAGGTGAAGAATAATCTACCCTTTTACTGAAAATATTGACTTAGATATTATAATATACTGACAAGGAAACAAATAATATTTACTTCTAAAAACTTACTACTTAAACTCATTTCATCTTATTGAAGAAATTTATTAGTTTTCCCTGCATAATTCCAAATTGGAATCCATATTATTTCTTCCAATATAATTATGAGTTTATTATTCTCTTCTGGACTACATATCTCCCTTGTATATAATGCCATTGTTGCATTAATAAATTGCCTTGTACTTGTTTGGTTTTTTTTAAATTTTTGTGAAGCCTACTTCAAGATGGCCTCATTGGTCCTCACCTCCTGTGTAACCCAATCCCCTATCAAATCATGGTAATTCTTGTGTGAAAAATGAATATAAAGTAAATGATGGCATTTGATATCCTAGGCTGGTTCATAAAAACCAAGCAGCTTCTGCACTGTTTTCTTGAATTACTTGCTTTGGAAGAAACCAACTATCATGCCAGGAGGAAACACAAACAGCCTAATAGAGAAGTCTAGGAGGAGAGAAACTAAAGCTTCCAGACAATAGCCATCACCAACTCTTCAAGCCTTGGGAATGGGCCCTGTTAGTCACCTTAGCCCACATCTGACTGATCTCATGAAACACCCCATGTCAAAATCATCTAGCCACTCCTGATTTACTGAAGCACAGAAACTTTAATATGTAGTACATGAGAATTGCTATTTTAAATCATCATATTTTTGGAGCTAAGTGTTAAACAGTTACATATAACTAATGCAGTATTTTACTCTCTATAGTAAGTTTCTTAGATATATAATTATTTCTTGGATATGTGATTATTTTTCCTCCATCTATATAGCAATACTTAGCACAGAGCTTGTCACAAAGGGGAAGCTCAATTAATGTTGGTTGAATTCAAATGAACAAATTTAAATGTGATCCTTCTGCGGATGTCATTGTCTGAAAGGAGCTTAAAAAGCATGAACATCTATTATTCAAATATTGGAAGAATGAAATGCTCAACTGGGCCAAAAAACACAATATATTATTTTAGTCAAATATAATATTAAATAACTTGATGCAGCAGGGCAAGTCATCTAGTCACTCTGAATAAACTTGGCTAACATCCCAGCAATCTGAGATAGAAATGTTCACTCAAAATTAGATATTTCCTAAGAACCATCTCAAATCTTTAAATGGTCAAGGAATTTAACTTGTAATACCAATGCTTTAATTTCTTCAGTTTCATGTGTTTTTCCTATGTTTCTATAACACAGTTGTGGATGGATCTCAACTTTACAGGTGCAATAACAGAAACAGAACTACCCCCACTCAGTCCAAGAAAGAAAACAAAACAAAAAACAGTTTGCTAAGATCACTTTAGTTCTCTCTAATGTGGTGCTTGAATATACAAGATCAAATCCTAGGTTTTTGCCTCAGAGCTAAGGCTTGAATTAATTCTGCTCAGCTGTCAACTATTTTTATGCATCATTAGATCCTCAGAAAACTGGATTGATTGAATTTCACTGGCCAATAACACCTCTCCATTAATTGTAGTTTTAGAATACTTTCTTGTCTTTTATTGAGAAATATTATAAGAATTAGTGATATGTAGTATATTTCTGATTTAAATATATTTTTGGATAGAGAAGTTTATGAAAGTATCTCAATTTATCAGAATTGATTATAGATATAAACAATTCACTATGGATCAAAGAAAAAGAAACAAAAGAATTTTGCTAGGTTTAGGTAGAAACAATTTGAAAAAAAAAAAAAAACAAAAACAAACCAAAAACAAAAAAAAATAAAAAGAAGAAGAAGAAAAAGATAAAGAAAAGTGAACAAGGACCCGGATTAAACTTAGCGTCTGAACATTATTATAGAAAATTTTTGAAAAGGCTTTATTAATAAACTAACAAAAAATATATGGGATTTAATACACAAATACCTAACATATCACCTATATTTTTATCAACTTTGGAAATTACACAAACATTTCATCTCTAATGTTGTTTGGCTCTCAACAGATCATTTTGTTGTCTTTCTAAATGCTCGTGTTATAAAATGATTCTGAGTATCTTTACAAAGAGATCCTTACACTTCAGTGAACTCTACTAAGACATGTCGGTGTCCTGATGCTCTGGCAAAAACAAGCCCAGATTAGGTACAAATATAATCAATGGTGTAATATGGAACAACCTACCTGAGTCAACTTTACATAAATTTGCCATTGATTTGCGGATTTACTAATTAAAGTTTTTCATTTTGAGCATGTCTGAAGCCTTTTTTACAAATTAAATTTGGTCCATTTGATAGTATAATTTGATTATTTCAAGATCAATATAAATAGGAATAAAGTAATAAAGTAATGGTTTCTGTGAAGGAGCAATTTGCTTAATGTCTGTACAGTAAGAAAGACCACAGGGGCAATGCTATAAAAGCAAAACAACTCACCAATTCGCTTTATTGACTATAAGTAGATGTGATCATGGTAAGACAAGAATAAAAATAAAAATAAAGAGAATATTATACTGAGAAATTAATTAAATTTGAAAAAAGGAAAAGCTGACTCAGTACATAATCCATATTAGGAAAAGTACCTAACACTCTAAAACCAGCTTTTTTATCTTTGCTATTTTCAAAGATGCCATCATCTTTCTTGCCTTTTCTCAGCCATCATAAAGAATGATAAATTGTCTGAAAGACGTTCTTTGAAATTGAATATACAAGCAATCTTTTCTTTTGGTCTTTTTATTGTTCAGGTGACAATATATAAACTCACTTGTGAACAACTCGGCCAATTAAGGAATTAACTCCTATCTCTGAGACATTTTCCCCATCAAGTATATCTTGATTTAAAAAAGAATAATCTTTGTGCTTTGTACTGTCTTATTCTTTGGAATAGATAAATATAGGCCTAAAGTCATGTTGTTTTTGTTTTTGTTTTTTTCCTTTCTCACTCATATTTTTATTTTTAGGACATTTTCTGTTCCTTATTTTCTTGGTCAGGGATATAGCTGAACCCATTATTCGATACCTTTGATGATTTCTTTGTGAAAGCCACTAGTTGTCTGCTCTAATTAGCTTTGTCAGCTACCTTCAACTTCAATGCTATGTTTATTTATTTTATAATTATTGTGTTTATTTTTTTTTTATTTAGTATCTGTCATTTTCCCATTATAATGTCAAATACATGAGACAAGAAGTCTTGTCCCAAAGCTTACCACAGTGTCAACCTCACAGTAGGAGCTTGAGAAATATTTCTGGAGTAAATGAATTCATTAGTAGACAGAGAGGTTGACAAAAATCAATTTAAAATATATAGTAGTACAATGATTAATGTTAGAGTATTGGCAATACTAACAATCTCCAGAATGGCTGACAGTGGTACAAGCCATCATGTATAATGTTTGATATTTACATCCTTGCCAAACTGTTCATCAGAAACTCAACTCATATCAAGAACACAAAAGTGACTTTCAGCAGCTAGTATAATTTTGGGTAGTCTCAGCCCAGAGGCGTTTCCTGTTCCAAGTTAACCCCTTGGAAAAGGGAGAAGTAACGCATTAACAGTAAATATAACAGATTGGGCTGCCCTTGTTTTATTTATTTTCCAAGTATATAGTTGAAATTTATCTATCAGATGAGAATTATCATCTGATCTCATTTTTTAAAATGGAGAAGTGAGGTCTCCAGGGTCCATAAGAAAGCAAGTGGTCATCCAGGAGCTTGAATGTGCTCTTGTTGAATCCCAGTGCTGCATACGGTATTGAGCAGTGTTTTTTACTTGAACATAAGAGATATGAAAGATGTCTGAGAACAATGGAAACTGAACAGTATACATATTTGTTTTCATACAAACCATGTAGCTTTGAAAAAAAAAGTATCAAATGGGGCACCTGGATGGCTCAATGGGTTAAGCTGCTGCCTTCAGCTCAGGCCATGATCTCAGGGTCCTGGGATTGAGTCCCACATTGGGCTCTCTGCTCAGCAGGGAGCCTGCTTTCCTCTCTCTATCTCTCTGCCTGCCTCTCCGTCTACTTGTGATCTCTCTCTGTCAAATAAATAAATAAAATATTTTTTAAAAATAAAAAATAAAAAATTAAAAAATTTTCAAAAAGAAAAAAGTATCAAAGATTTATAGGATAAAGTGATTTGTTTAGAGATATAAAGTATTTTTATACATTTGAGAGAGGATAGAAGGAAGCAGAAGACATTAATCACAAAACAAAATGTAGTAAATTATTTTAATATAATGAAAATATATTAAAATAAAATGAAATAAATAAAAATTCAGATATTTGAACTTATTAATTTATTAAGGAATTATAAACCTATTTCTAAGATATATGTTTAATATGTCCTCATATGGCCCTTTTAATATGGCAAATTAAGATATGGATTTGTTTACAAATATGAAACATATTTTGTTTTTAATATGGAGTAACATTAGGATAAATGAAAAATACACTTTTTCCTGTCTTTTTCTTTTTCTCAGTCCTGATCCTAAATTCTTGCTTTCTGGTATTTTGAAAATAAGAATAACATAATTAATAATATAATACATAAAATATTAGAAACCTACTCTGCAAATCCATATATAACACATTTGTGTAGATAGGATTAAACATGTATAGGTTTAGTCAAGAATGTAAGCTAAGAGTAGTACTTAATGGTTAAAATATCTCTACTCAATATCTTTTATGAGTGATTCAAGAACAGAAACTTAATCTTATTTTGGAATTTAAAAAGTAAAATATAATACTTTTAAGTATTTAAGATTTTTTAAAGATTATTTATTTATTCGAGTGAGAGAGAGAAAGAGAGGGTGGGAGTGGGGTAGGGGTGCAGAGGGAGAAGCAGACTCACTGTTGAGCAGGGAGCCCAATGCAGGGCTCAATCCTAGGACCCCAAGTTCATGAACTGAACAGAAGGCAGCCACTTAATCAACTGAGCTACCATGGCACCCCAAGTATCTAAGTTTTTATTTACATATAATTTATACTTATATAGTCTCAAAATAACCTAAAATCTCTAAAACTCTTAAGAATTCATAAGAGTCTCTCAGCTTTTTGAGAAACTGGCAAGTATTGGGGAAGTTATATTCAGGCAGGAAGTTGCTTTCCAGTATTTTCAAATCAAAACACACAAAACATCATTTTTTTCGCCATTGAGACAAAAGTCAAATAAAGCAATCCTCTCAGTCTCAAAAATACATAATGGGGCTACAAACTAACAGTCACAGCAAATAAACAGTGGGAGGTACCTACTAACAAGAATTTAATAAACATGTGTTAGTTCATTTAGCAAACTTTTCAATCACTGAGGTTTTAGAGTCACAGTTCTTAAGTTAAAAGACCGTGAATACAATGAGAGAAACCTGCAGGCATAGAATGGGGCAAATGATTATCATGTGGGGGTCCACATGAATTCTCACAATGTATGCTTAATATTATCAACATCTTTTCCCTTTTATCCACCCTCTACCCATTTCACACACCCTCTAAGATAGGAAAGACAAAGTTGCCGAGGTTTGGGATTGTAATAAAATGACTGACAGTGGATATTAGAAGAGGCACAATACTCCCTAATTGGGCTAACTAAGACAGTGTTGAATATGTGACTACTTGGAGGTCTCCTGTCAGATTAGGAATGTAGGACAGGGAAGAGATGAGATAAAAGGGTAAAGTAATAGAATAAGAATAGGGCATCTGGATTGAAGGAAAATTGATTTGTAGCAGAAACAAGAACCTTCCGGGGAATTTCTGAAGTCAAGAGGCTCAGTGATAATAGGTGGTTACAAATCTGTTCTAGTGAACAGTTAACAAGAGCACCTAAAATATCTGAATGAGATTTAAAATGAAAATATTAGAATTTTTATTGCTTTGGGGCTCCTTCCAATATAACGTTGTTCCTAGGCATGACTAAGTGAATCACTGCTTTGTCAAGCAATAGACAAATAGCAAAACTATCACAATTACTCAGGAAATACTGAAAGAGGTCCTGTTTTGGAAAGAGAGATGATGAATTTAGTCTTGATATTTGAATTTGGGAACCCTTTCAAATATCAAAGAGGAGATTTCATGTATGCTAAATATACCAGCCTGGAGCTCAGAAGAGGTGTCTGGAGGGAAGAACAACAAACAGATCTATCAATAAGACTTTGGACCAAGAGAAAATTTTTCCCAAACCCACCTCATGGTAGCAATGCACAATCTTTACAAAACTGATATGTAACAAGAAATACTTCATTGTTTCCCGAATTATGCTTGTGCTATGGTTATCCTTAATCATGATATACAAACCTCAATTAAAGCCTGTGATATGAAACAACCTTTAGAAAATGAAGAAGTGATACATTTCATAAACAAAGTTAAAAAAAAAAAAAGAAAGGAGGACAGAGCTGTGGAATTTGATACAAAAAATATACACTGAGAATTGAAGAAAAATAAATTTAAGACAAAAAGTAATCATGGCAATCTAAGGTTCTAATTATCCTCAAAAATCTTTAAGATAAAGCTACACCCTGGGCTTTACACAATGTACAGGACTAAATACAGAAATTGTTTCATATTTTTAAAAGGATTAATAGAATATTCACAAATACATGGAAATTATACAGCATACTCCTGAACAACCAATGGGTCCAGGAAGAAATTAAAAGGGAAATCAAAAAAATATGTTGAAATAAATGAAAATAAAAACACAACATGCCCAACTTTATAAAATGCAGCAAAAAGGGGAAAAAAGAAGTTTATAGCAATGAACATCTACATTAAAAACTAAGCACAGGGGTGCTTGGGTGGTTCAGTGGGTTAAAGCCTCTGCCTTCAGCTCAGGTCATGATCCCAGGGTCCTGGGATCGAGTCCCCTGCATTGGGCTCTCTGCTTAACAGGGAGCCTGCTTCCTCCTCTTTCTTTCCCTCTGCCTGCCTCTCTGCCTACTTGTGATCTCTGTCTGTCAAATAAATAAATTTTTAAAAAATCTTAAAAACAAAAAGCACAATCTCGAATAAATGACATAGATTTACACCTTAAGGAACAAGAAGAACAAAATAAGGCTCAAGTTAGCAAAGCAAGGAAATAAAAAACATTAGATCAGAAAAAATTAAATGGAATATAGAAAAACAACAGAAACAATCAATGAAACTAAAATTTGGGAAGTTTTTTGAAAAGATAAGCAAAAGATAAATAAGCCCTTAGCTAGAGTAAGAAAAGTAGAAGATTCAGATAAAAGCAGAAGTAAAAGAGGAAGCATTATAATGAGTATCTCAGAAAAAAAAAGACTAATTGTAAATAAGTACATGGTAATAAATTGTGACAACCTAGAAGAAATGGATAAATTCCGAGAAAAATACAACCACCAAGAGTGAGTTATGAAGAAATAGAGCACTTGAACAGAACGTAATGAATCAAAATTTTGAATCAGTAGATCAAACACCTTCTAACAACAAAAGCCCAGGACCAGATGGCTTCACTGGTGAAATCTCTTAGGCGTCTAAAGAAATATTAACTACAATCCTTATTAAACTGTTCCAAAAAATAAAATAGAGAACACTTCCACATCATACACTATACACAACAATCAACTTAAAGTGAATTAAATATTTAAAAGTAAGAGTTTAAACTGTAAAACTCCTAGAAGAAAATAGGGGGAAAAACTTCATGACATTGAGCTTAGTCATGATTTCTTGGATATGACACCAAAAGCCCAAGCAACAAAAGCAAAATTTTATAGATGAGACTATTTCAAATTTAAAAGTCTTCTGCACAACAAAGGGAACCATCAAAAGATGATAAAGCCACCTGCAGAGGGAGAAAATGTTTTCCAAACATGTATCTAATAAAGCATTAATATCCAAATTATATTAGGAGTATATAAACAAAAAACACTATAATTTAAAAATGGGCAAAAAGCTTGAATAGACATTTATCCAAAAAAATACAAATGGCCAACATGTATATGTAAAGATGCTCTACATCACTAATCATCAGGGAAATGCAAATCAAAACGATGATGAGAGATCATATTATACCTGTTAGGATGGCTATTATTAAAAAAACAAAAGACAGAAAGTGTCAGTGACGATGTGGAGAAATTAGAACCCTTGTACACTATTGGTGAGAATGCATAACGGTAGAGCTGCTATGGAAAACAGCATGGTGGTTTATTAAAAAATTAAAAATAAAGTTTACCATATGATCCAACAATCTCGTTTCTTGTTCTATATCCAAAAGAACTGAAATCAGGATCTCAAAGAGATACGTGAACTACCGTGTTCATTGTAGCATTATTCACAATAGACAAGATATGGAAAAAACCCAAATGTCTATTGACAGCTAAAAGAATAAAGAAAATGTGATGTTTACATAGATGATAGGTTTTGATAAGTATCTGTGTCTATATATAATGGAAGATAGTAGGGCCTGTGTCATGTATATAATGGAAGACATTATGCTAAGGGAAATAAGCCAGCCATAGAAGGACTGATAATGCATGATCCTCCTTATATGAAGTGCCTAGTATAGTCAAACTTGTAGAAAAAGACAGGTGTTTACCAGGGCCTGGGTGGGAGTTGGGGAGAATGGAGAGTTGCAGTTCAAAGGATATTAAAATTTCACTTATACCAGATGAGTAATTCTAGAAATCTGCTGTACAGCATTGCACCTTTAATAGTAGTGTATCTTTAAGAGAGTAGATCTCATGCCATGTGTTCTTATCACACTAAAAATATAAAAATAAATTTGTGAAAAGGAGGGAAACACAACCTAGATACAAGGGAAAGACTTAGAAGGGCGCGGAGAAGTCAAAGTGTGAACCCAGTGAAAGTGTGTGACCTGTAAAGAAACAGCTGCTCCTAGTGGAAGCCGGGATTGTAGAGCAAGAACAGCCAAGAAAGGCAACAGAAGTTGCCAATCAATTAATTAAAATATTATTTCATTAACATCAACTGTCACTTTCTAAGTCTTCCAGCTCTGGAAAGGAGTTCTTGCTTCCAAGAATCTCGAGAGCTAGAATACTGACTGGTAGGTAATTCTTGGATGCAAGGATTAATGCATGAACACACACACAGATAGAAAGAGAGATAGAAATTACATTCCTTCACTCCTGCTGTAGATCACTGTGAAATGTGTTCATGTAGTGGAAGGGTCCATGTTCGAAAGAGACCAGCAGAAAAAAGAAATCCTATGAGGAAGAGCATACGAAAACCACATTAGTATATTGTCTTAAATAGGACATATATTGC
Organism: Mustela nivalis; assembly: GCF_964662115.1. Lineage (NCBI taxonomy): Eukaryota > Metazoa > Chordata > Mammalia > Carnivora > Mustelidae > Mustela > Mustela nivalis. Next base: position 59,364,509 of record NC_139026.1, read on the forward strand.
TGGTGGCTCATAATTCACTATTGATTTTAAGAGACTGGCGTACCGAAAGCTACAACTGAACTATAAACTCTGGCAATGGTGAGGGAGCCATTGACTAAACCCTTCCTCTCAAATGTCTGTTGCTGATTTGTGAATTGAGCTGCTGTCTATGTTCAAGCCACATTTGATTTCTTTTCTTATTGTGTCTGCATTCTGCTGAAGACATAGGGTGCCAGTGGAGAATTAATCATATATTCTGATACATAACATTGAAACTTTTATTTTTTAATTAAAATTCAAGTAGCTAAAAGTGGATACAGTAGACAGTTGGAGAGCCTATTTGGCAGGAGCTATGTTGGAAGAAAAAAAAGAGAGAAACAATTTCTTTACATGACTGCTTTGGATCTCTCTTCTCTCAGTCCTTCCTGGTGCATAAAGTGAAACTTTACCCCAAATGCATACTATTTGGAAACAGAATAAGCTTTTTTTGTTGAAGGGTACAATGGAAAATGCATAATTCAACCTTCTCAATTTGGATGACTTTGGTAATTTGCATTCATCTGTTTAAAGAGAGATGTCTTTGGAGACTTCCTATTTTTACATAAAAATTACACTCAGCATCTCCCAGCCTCTTTTGTTCACTAAAATTAGATTTGCTCACTTATACAATTCAGAGGGCCTAATTTGTTCAGAGGGAAGTTACATGCTATTTACAGCATGCCCTCTTCTCACCTACCTCCTTCAAAAATTACATATATATGTATGAATTGCGGGCCCCCTCCCCCATCAGTGCACATGCTCTCGTGATTCATGGAGTGCACTCCTGTGGGTGAAAGGCCACCTCTCTATTACAAACCAGAAAAGAAAAATTGGCAAAAAAAGGTAAGGTTTGCAAGTGCCAAGGGATTTGTGAGAGTAATTACCCTGGCCTTCAATATTAATGAGCAGTTAGAGAACCATCCATGAAGCAGATCACTGAACCTCCAGCTTCAACAGTTCTAGTCCTGTGGCTTTGCCAATCCTGGAATTCTAGCCCTACACACATGCTAAAAGCTCAGAGGTTGCTGTGGTTATTATGGCTATAATTCAATCTCCTTTCCATTGGATGTGCAACCCCACACTAATTTGGAAAAGTATCAGCAGAGTAGTCCCAGAGAAAAGAGTACCCTGGTGTGATGGCAAAGTGTCCTATCATGAAACAATGAAAAGTCAAGAGCACATAAACATTTAGGTATATTTTTTTCGAAGGATGAGTATAATACGGCTGTGATCTCTAGCCTTTAAACAAATGCATCGTATGGTAAAATGAAAAGAGCGAGAGATTTAAAGTTATACATATATCCATCTTTGTCCGTTCACAAGGTGAGTGCCCATGCAATCTAGTTAAACCCTTCTGAGCCTCAGTTGTCTAATTATGGAATAGGATGACAGTATGGACCCCATAGCATTTCTGAAAGTCCCGTTGTCAAACTGGCAAGGCTACCTTCATGGATATGATCTCTGCAAGAACAGAGGACCCTGCGCTCAGAAAGGCCCACTTTAAATTTTTTAATGAAGCCCCTTATTTTCATTTTGTACTGGGTCCCACAAGCTCTATAGCTTGTCCTGAAAATTAAGAAATCATCTGGCCCAGTGATTGCCATATGTTACATACTCAGTATATGTTAGTCGTCTCTTCCTCCTCCTTCACTTAAACATGCAGAGTCAAGGGCAGTCAGTATCTCGTACTTCATACTGCTTCCCACACACCCTTAGGATCTAGAGAGAAGCTCATTTAATTTCAGTGGCTGCCTTTTTCCACTATATCTTTGGGGTCATATTCCAGGATACATTACCACGGTTTCCTAGTTCCACGCACCCCCTCTCACTTGCCTATAAAGCACCTCTCATAAAGCCTTACAGAATCATCACTTGATCCTTTTTCATGGTAGGGGACTTCCTCTAATTACTGAATTGAAACAGAAAGTTGAGGAAATGGTCATGGCGCATTCAAATGTAGTTTGGTTTCAGTATTTAGCTAAAATCTGGCTCTGGCTTAGGTGTCCGGTCTAGGCTTCAGAAGTCTGAATCACAGAATGTCTGCTTAATGTCAGTTCTAGCCCCTATGAACTGTGTGATGAGCGATATAGTTGGATTAATATTTATCAAAGTCTTCACTGGCTTTTAATGGATATCCTTGTTCTTTTTCCCTAGTTTCGTGTACTGCTATTTTTTCTGCCACTTGTTTTAATTGAGTACCTTTTTTGGATTCCATTTTCTCACCTTTCTTAGCATATCAGTTATACTTTATTTATTTTACTGTTTTTAGTGGTGGTCCTAGAATTTGCAATATATGTGTACAGCTAGTTAATCCAGGTTCACTTCCAACTAATGCTATACCACTTCACAGGTGGTATGAGTACATTATGATAACAAAATAATCCTAATTCCATTTTCCCATCCTTTGTATCATTGCTATCATTGATTTTACTCAGATATACATAAGCATAATAGATTTATTATATAAGTATATACATATTTGAATACATTGCTATTATTATTGTGAACAGACTTATGCTGGATTAATTAAGAATAAGAAATATAAGCTTTAATTTTACCTTCACTCATTCCTTCTTTGATGCTCTTGTGTTTTTTATGTAAATATGAGTTTCTGACCTATATTATTCTCCTTCTCTCTAAAGAACTTCTTTTAACATTTCTTTCAAGGCAGACCTACCAGAAACAAATTTCCTCAATTTTTGTTTGAAAAATTTTGATTCCTTCCTCACTTTAAAAGGATAATTTCACAGGGTACAGAATTCTAGATTAGTGGATTTTCGTTCCTCAACATTTTTTTTTAAGGATTTTATTTATTTATTTGACAGATAGAGATCACAAGTAGGCAGAGAGGCAGGCAGAGAGAGAGAGAGAGAGGAGGAAACAGGGTTCCTGCTGAGCAGAGAGCCCGCCATGGGGCTCGATCCCAGGACCCTGGGATCTTGACTTAAGCTGAAGGTAGAGGCTTTAACCCACTGAGCCACCCAGGAGTCCCTCTTCCTCAACATTTTAAATATTTCACTCTATATTTAAATATTTTTTTCTTGGTTGCATGGTCTCTGAGGGAATATCAAATGTAATTTTAACCTTTGTTCCTCTATAAATTAGGTATTTTTATCCTCTGGCTTCTCTTAGGAGTTTTTCTTCACCTTTGATTTTCTGTCATTTGAAAATGATTTGCTTAGCTATAATGGGTTTGTTTGTTTGTTTGTTTGTTTGACATTTTTCACTGTTGGTGTTCTTTGAACTTCCAAATCTGTGATGTGGTGTCTGACATTAATTTGCTGAAATTCTCAATCATTATTGTTCAAATATTTTTTCTGTTCTTTTCTTTCTAGTACTCCCATTATATGAATGTTATATCATTTGTAGTCTTCCCACATTTCTTGGACATTCCATTCTGTTTTTATGATTCTTTGTTCTCTTTCCTCTCTGGTTTTTGAGGATTCTACTGATATATTCTCTAACTCAGAGATTCTTACCTAAGATGTACCTAAAGTCCAGTACCAATAATTCTATTAAAGGCATTCTTTATTTCTGTTACAGTGTGTGTATGTGTGTTTTAAAGATTTATTTATTTACTTGGGAGAGAAAAGAGGAGCAGTGGGCAGAAGTAGAGAGAGAGCATGACCTGGGGCTTGATCCCAGGACGTTGAGATCATGACCTGAGCTGAAATCAAAAGTCAGACCCTTAAACAACTGTGCCACTCAGGATCCCCTCTATTGCAATGCTTTTTATCTCTAGCGTGTCCTTTTGGTTCTTTCTTAGGATTTCCATGTCTCCGTTTACATTGTCCATCTGTTCTTTATACCATCTACCTTATCCACAGAGATCTTTAATGTATTAATCACAGTTGTTCTTAAATTCCTGGCCTGATAATTTCAACATCCCTGCTAGATGTGGTTCTGGTGCTCTCTCTGTCTCTTAAAACTGTGTTTTTTTGCCTTTTGGTATGTCTTAATTTTTTTTTTTTTTTTAAGAGACTAAACATGATGTACTGGATTCAAGGAACTGCTGTAGATAAGCTTTTAGTGATGTGATGGTGAGGTGTGGGGAAGGGGAGACGTTCTATAGGCCACTAGGTCTCAGTCTTTTAGTGAGCTTATGCCACAGGACTGTGAAACTTAGAAATGGTTTTGTTTTGTTTTGTTTTGTTTCCCACTACTTCTCCTCCATTAGGTGAGACAATATGGCTAGAGGGGGCTAGAGTTGGGTATTTACCTTCCTCCAAGTCAGTTGTGTTTTGAAATATCCCAGCAGGTTAGACTCTGGTTATGGTTAACTAGTTTCCCCTGAGGACAGGCCTTAGTAAGAACACCGTGCTCTAGTATGTATCAAGATGGGTTTTTTCCTCTCCCCTTGTAATGGAGCCCAAGGAAATTCTTTACTGACATTTACTATGGGAATCTGGAAAGACTCCTGGAAGTACATATCACAATATTGTGGGGATCCTGTTAGGACTGGGTTTCCTAGTACTTTAACACTCAGAGTTGTCTACTCAAGCATTTTATTGATTACTATTCAGATTCCCAGGCCCCACATTGGCTTGCTCAGCAGGACTTGTGGTTTCTACTACCGTTAGAATCTCTGCTTATGCAGCCACTATTCTCTTTATTCATGTATCTATTTCTGCAATCTTTGGGGCAGAGGTTTGCCCCATATATCCTACTCTCTCATATGGCTCTAAGAGGATTTGTCAATTTTTCAGTCTGTTTGACTTGTTACTTGTTTGGATAGAGTGGTGCCTCAAAACTCATTATATACAGGATCAGAATTGTGAATTTGCTTCATTTCTTTTTATTGAAGAATTATATTCCATTGTATGAAAATACCATTATGTTTATCCTATCATTGGTTGGTAAATCTTAAATAAGATTGTTTCCACCTCGGATTATTATTAATAATGCTTTATGAGCATACAACTTCTTGTGTAGACATATATTTTCATTTCTTGAGAATATACCTAGGAGTAGAATTGTTGGGTGAGAGGGACTATTTTCCAAGTGTAATGCATAATTTTATATTATCATCAACACTATATGAGGGTTCCAGTTTCCACATATAAGTGCCAACACTTATTACTATCTGTCTTCATTTATAGCCATTCTGGTGCACATGAAATATATATGTTTAATTTCTCTCATAGCTAATGATGTTCAGCAGCATACCATGTGCTTATTATATATTTATATATTTTCTTTGGATAAAATTATATTCAGTCCTTTGCCCATTTTTTAATAAGGTGGTTTGTATTTTTGTTATTGAATTATAAGTAGTCTTTTTAAATTCTGGATGCAGTGTCTTATCAAACATACAATATACAAATGTTTTCCTATTCTATAGATTGTATTTTTACTTTCTTGATGGTGTCTTCTGCAACACAAATATTCTTGATTTTGATGAAGTCCAATTTATTTATTTTTCTTTGGTTGCTTTGCCTTGAATGCCATATCTAAGAAACGGCTGCCTAATTAAAGGGTACTAAAATTTACACCTATGTTTTCTTCTGAAAGTTTTATAGTTAGCTCTTGCATTTTGGTTTTTTACCTACTTTAGTTAATTTTTGTTGATATTTAGAGGAATATTCAACTTCAGTCTTTTGTATGTGGGGATATACCGTTGACTCAGAACCATTTCTAGAAAAGACGATTGTTTCCCCCATTGAATCATGGCACCTTTGTAGAAAATCAATTAACTATTAATTAAATAACTGTGAAAGCTTCTATCTGGCCTCTCAATTATATGATCATTAATGTATATGTCAGTAAATATGGCAGTATCACACTGTCTTCATTATTGTAGTTTGTGGTATGTTTGGAAATCAGGAAATGTGAGTCCTCATATTCTGTTTTTCTTTTAACATCAATTTAGTTATTATGAGTCCCTTGCATTCCCTTACAAATTTCAGGATAATCTTCTCAGTTTGGGCCAAACAAACAAACAAAAAAAAACAAGAACAACAATTTTGATGAGAATTGTTTTGAATTTGTTCAAAATTTTGAAAGTATTGTCATAATAACAAGTCTTCTAAGCAATGAATAAAAAGCGTCTTTGCCTTTATTTGAGTATTCTTTAAATACTTTCAACAATGTTTTAGTTTTCTGAGTATAAGTTTTGCCTTTCCTTTGTAAATTTACTCCTAAGTATTTGTTCCTAAGTATTTGTTCTTTGGAATCTACTGTATACAGTATTATTATCTTGGTTTTATTTTCAGATTGTTCATTGAAAATGTACAGAATTACAATTGATTTTTCTGTATCAATCTTTTACTCTGTAATGGTGTTGAACTTGTTCTTTAATTCTAAAAGATTTTAGTAGACTCCTTAGGATTTTCCATATCTATTTCTTGTCATATACAAATAGAAGGAGACTTACTTCTTCCTTTCCAATCTGAATGTCTTTATTTGTTTTTATACTCCAGTGAAGTGGTTCAATGCATGAAGTAGCAAAAGTGGGCATCAATATCTTGTTCCTAATCACTACTTAGTATGATGTTAACTGTGAGTTTTTCATTGATATTCTTTATGATGTTGAAGGAATTTGTTGAGTGTTTTATCATTAAGGGAGGTCAAATTTTCTTAAGTTCTTGTTCCGCTTCTTTTGAGATAGTTGTGGATTTTGTCCTTTAGTCTTTTGTTATAGTATATTATATTAACTGATCTTGGGAAATTAAATAAACCTTTAATTTCTGTCAATCCCATAAGGTAATGATATACATAATCCTCTTTATAATGTGAAGGGATTCAGTTTGGTAATACTTTGTTGAGATTTTTATGTTGTGATTTTTTTTTTTAAGATTTTATTTATTTGAGAGAGAGACAGTGAGAGAGAGCATGAGCGAGGAGAAGGTCAGAGGGAGAAGCAGACTCCCCATGGAGCTGGGAGCCAGATGTGGGACTCGATCCCGGGACTCCGCGATCATGACCTGAGCCGAAGGCAGTCGTCCAACCAACTGAGCCACCCAGGCGTCCCTTATGTTATGATTTATAAGAGATTTTGCTTAGTCTCTCTCTTTCTCTTTTTGTTTTTGCTATCAGGATAATATGGATTGAGACTGAGTTCAAAAGTAAGTGTTCCTCCCATACTGATTTCTTGGAAAAATTTGTAAAGAATTACTATTAGTTCTTTAAATACTTTGTAGAATTCACCAATGAAGCCATCTGGGCCTGGGATTCTCTTTGTGTTTTTTTTTTAATTACTTATTTAATCTTTTTAATTGTTATGAATTTGTCCTCTTGAGCCAGTTTAGGTTATTTACGTTTTTCTAAGAACTTGTCTTAGTCATCTAAATTATTTGATTTGTCAAGTGTTCATGGTACTCTCTTATAACTCAATGTATTTCTGTAAGGTTGTTATCAATATCTCCTTTTTTGTTCTTGTTTTTATAAATTTGAGGCTTCTTCCTTCTTTTTTTAATTCTTACTCAATCTAAAGTTTTGTCAAATTAATTGGTCTTTCAAAAGAACTCATTTTTAACTAATTTTTGACAAAGCAGGAAAGAATGTCCAGTGGAAAAAAGACAGCCTCTTCAATAAATGGTGTTGGGAAAATTGGACAGTCACATGCAGAAAAATAAAATTGGACCATTTCCTTATACCACACACAAAAATAGACCCAAAATGGATGAAGGACCTCAATGTAAGAAAAAAAATCCATCAAAATCCTTGAGGAGAACACAGGCAGCAACCTCTTCGACCTCAGCCACAGCAACGTCTTCCTAGGAACATCACCAAAGGCAAGGGAAGCAAGGGCAAAAATGAACTATTGGGATTTATCAAGATCAAAAGCTTTTGCACAGCAAAGGAAACAGTGAACAAAACCAAAAGACAACTGACAGAATGGGAGAAGATATTTGCAAACGACATATCAGATAAAGGGCTAGTGTCCAAAATCTATAAAGAACTTAGCAAACTCAACACCCAAAGAACAAATAATCCAATCAAGAAATGGGCAGAAGACATGAACAGACATTTCTGCAAAGAAGACATTCAGATGGCCAACCGACACATGAAAAAGTGCTCCATATCACTCAGCATCAGGGAACTACAAATCAAAACCACAATGAAATATCACCTCACACCAGTCAGAATGGCTAAAATTAACAAGTCAGGAAATGACAGATGCTGGCGAGGATGCAGAGAAAGGGGAACCCTCCTACACTGTTGGTTGGAATGCCAGCTGGTGCAGCCACTCTGGAAAACAGCATGGAGGTTCCTCAAAAAGTTGAAAGTAGAACTACCCTACGACCCAGCAATTGCACTACTGGGTATTTACCCTAAAGATACAAACGTAGTGATCCGAAGGGGCACGTGCATCCGAATGTTTATAACAGCAATGCCTACAATAGCCAAACTATGGAAAGAACCTAGATGTCCACCAACAGATGAATGGATAAAGAAGATGTGATATATATATATATATATATATATATATATATATATATATATATTATGGAATACTATGCAGCCATCAAAAGAAATGAAATCTTGCCATTTGCGATGATGTGGATGGAGCTAGAGGGTATCATGCTTAGTGAGATAAGTCAATCGGAGAAAGACAACTATCATATGATCTTCCTGATATGAGGAAGTGGAGATGCAACATGGGGGGTTGGGGGGTAGGAGAAGAATAAATGAAACAAGATGGGATCAGGAAAGAGCCAAACCATATGTGACTCTTAATCTCAGCAACTCTTAATCTCCCCCCAGCAACCAACTGAGGGTTGCTGGGGGGAGGGGGGGAGGGAGTAGGGGATGGGGTTATGGACATTGGGGAGGGTATGTGCTTTGGTGAGTGCAATGAAGTGTGTCAACCTGGCGATTCACAGACCTGTACCCCTGGGGATAAAAATACATTATATGTTTATAAAAAAATTAAAAAATTTTTTAAAAAAAGAACTCATTTTTATTTCATTGATTTTTCTCTATTTTTCTATTTTCTACTTCACTGTTTTTATTGTAATCAGAGTTAAGTTGTTATCAGCTTAAAATACATTGTTATAACTATAAAGTATTTCATGAAAGCCTCATGATAACCCCAAAGAAAATCTTAGAGTAGATTCACAAAAGTTAAATAGAAAGGAACCAACAATTCTAAATATATATGCACCCAACATCAGAGCACCTAGACATATTAAGCAAATACTAAGAAATCTGAAGGAAGAAATAGACAATAATGCAATAATATTTGGAGCTTCAAAGCTCACTTTCAACAATAGATAGATCATCTGGATGAAAGATCCATAGGGAAATATTGACTTGAACTATATTCTAAACCAACTGGACCTAACAGACATACATAGAACATTCCATCCAACACCAGCATTCTTCTCAAACATATATAAAACATCCTTCAGGATAGATCATATGTTAGATAATAAAACAAGTCTTACCAAATTTAAGAAGAATGCAATCGTATCAAGCATCTCTTCTAAACATAATAGTGTAATACTAGGCATCAATAACTGGAGGAAAACTGGAAAATTCACAAATACATGGAATTTGAACAACACACTCCTGAATAATCCATTGCTTAAAGAAACGAATCAAATGAGGAATCAATTGTATCTTGAAACAAACAAACAAACAAACAAACAAAAAAATTGTGAGCACAACATACCTAAACCAATAAGATATAACTTATGTTGTATCTTATAGATGTTTCGAAGGGAGATGTTTATAGCAATAAATGCTGACATTAAGGAGGAAAAAAATTTCAAATAAACAACTCAACCTAAAATATACAAACTACTAAGATTAAGTCATGAATTAAAACAGACAAATAATGGGTAGGGAGGTTGAATCAGTCATCTAGGAAAAAAAAAAAAAGGCCAAGATCCTAATGGTTTTCCTGGTGAATTCTATCATATATTTGAAGAAAACTAATACCAATCCTTCTTAAATTCTTCCAGAAAACTGAAGTGATTGAAGTGGAATGAATACTTCCAAGCTCATTTTATGAAGTCGGAATTATCCTGCCAGACAATGACACTACAAGAAAGAAAAGTATAGGCCAACAATTCCAATGAACATAGATGCAACAGTCCTAAACAAAATACTATCAAACTAAATTCAACAGGACATTGAAATGATCATACACCTTAATCAAATGGGATTTATCCCTGAAATGCAAGGAGTTTTCAACATACGCAAATCAATAAATGTGGCACACCACATTAACAGAATGAAGGATAAACCTTATATAATATAATCATCTCAATAGATACAGCAAGGGCATTAGACAAAATTCAAATCATTTCATTTTAAAAACTCTCAACAAATTGGATATATAAGGAATGTGAGTCAACTTAATAAAGGCTGTATATGACAAGCATACAGCTAACATTGTCACATTGCCTGCCATGCCATGGAGTTGAACATCTGTCCCAGAAGTGAAGGCTGGGTCTATGAAGCGAGACCCCAAATTTTTGGTCTTTGCAAGGAATTTAGCCGTTGGAACTTGGAACTAGTATGAAAAAGAAATGCCTTCTTGCTTGTCCCTCTGCTAAAAATCATATCCCATGACTAGGAGCTGATAAGAGAAGAAGTCTTTTTTTAGGCCATAACCAACCAGATTTGCGCATCTAGGCACTGAGATGAGGACAGGGAGGGAGGGAGCAGGTCACAGCCCAAATGCTACAGACTTTCAGTTCCTACCAAGATTTGGTAGATTTTTTTCCCCTCCATTTCCTGCATGGTTTTAATAAAACTTCCAGAGACTTTAAGTAGTTGAATTTGTAAAATATAGTTTTCAAGACTTATGGTTGTTTTCTGGGGAGCCATTTTGTAAGAGTCCTCAAACTGCTGTTCTAAAAATCCTTGCTGTTTTTTATAATGAATTTGGATAAATTTGGGAAAGAGCTTAAAATGACTCTTCAACTTCCAAAATTTCTATTAAAATTAAGGTAGTTCCAGATATTCAATCATAGAACATTTATTGCACAGTGTAGGACCAATAAAAGAGAAACTAGTAGAGAGGAAATAGGTCTGTTATTCTAGATGCATCTGTGTAGGCTGAGACAATTCAAATTGTGCCTGTTTTTATTTGATGACATTGAATAATTATGAGAATAGTGATGTGAAAAATGACCAAATTTATTCTAGAGACCACTTTAGATTAGACAAAGAAAAATATGGGAATGCAATTTAGAGATGAAAGAGGTATAAATACTTTATATATTACTAAGTGTTATACATAGATAAACTTGAGAATTAAGTTATAAATGTTATGCTCTACCACCAAATTCAGGTTAAAGTTTTTTGATCTCCCTATATTTAACCCAAGTATTTTGACCTGCGTAGGAGTCAGTTATGTTCTATATGCCCTAAAATCTGAACGAACAACTAACGTTTAAAAACATTGTATTTGTAACATGATGCTCAAATCAAGTACTTTCAAATGAAAATACCCTATGTCAGATCAAATTTTTTAATGGATGACTTATCATGTGTCTGTGTTTACATCTTGCCAAAATTTATACATAAAAATAAGCACAGCTAACCGCTGTTCTAGGACATGTACGAGTTGGAGTGAGGAGGGTATGTCAAAACACAAATTCTACAACAAATATACATCTATTTCTGCCTACAGGGTGTGATTCTTTTTCAATAAAGAATGTTTGAACAACTTTCACCGGTGGCATGCTGTTGCTCTCTGTTCAAAGATTAATTAAAACATGTTCCAATAAAAACCTCCAGCATGAATACATGGAACCAGAGCATGTTCTGTGTGCCGCACCTTCTTATGTGATAAGCCATATTTTCCTTCAGTGGATGCACATTGCTTATGTTTTTAGAACTATTAAGCTGGGATAATTATGGAACAATCTAGACAATGTTCAATAGCCCATGCAGATGCCTGACAGGGCATGTTGTCTCTTAATTAGGAATCTGAATGCCTAATGCTTGTATATTAACTGAAATAATTGAATAGATGTTTTACATTTCTTTTACTTTTACTGACTTCAAAGCCAGACCAGTTAGAATTACATGTTTTAAAAAGAAAAAAAAAATTATTATCTGTTACCTAGGAACTAAAGATAGTATATTTGGGAGATATTTTTTAATATTTTTGTTTGCATTTTTTAGCCCAATATTCAATGTAACATTTTACAGATTCTGTTACATCCCCTACCACCTTCCTATTAACTAATGGAAATCAAAGTGAAATGTTTCACTTTTATTTTTCTAAATACCTATTCTAATTTGGTTATATAAGCACTGCGCTTTTGATGAGAAGTATGTCACTAATATAGTATAAATATATGTATTGCTTATATTTAAAATGCTTGATAACATGATTATTCACAACTACTAATACAAAAGCTGTTTTTAAATATAACAGATTGCTCTCTATTAGGAATACACATAATGACCTATTTCCATAAATATTTTTAGTAAGAGATATCTTGATTGCAAAACCCTGCAGACATTTTATGGAAATTGGACAATATTGTGCAGAAGTACATCAGAGCCATATTGTTTTTGCTTAATATTCTGAGAGGTGGATTATTTTTGCCTGATATATGATGCAAAATAAAGGACCCTATATAGCACTGAATATGAGCCTTTGTATGTTTCAATATATTTCTCCCTTTGTTTTGCTCCTGCACCTGTTTTATTTGCAAGACTTTATGCATAAAACACAAAAGGTATTATTTGGGAACTATGTGCTGTCTGTGCTCTCACATGTACAATCAGATTAATGTTGATTATGTGCAAAAAGAAGAATTGCCTTCATGAGCTCAAAGACTCTTAAGAGATATAAGTTTGGGTAAAAAATATTTAATAATCAATATGGCCTATAATACTTAGCTCAATTTTTTGAAGAAAAATACGGAGCTTGTCTTACACCCGAGAGTTGTGGGATTTAGAAATGTTGAATGTCAAACAAAGATATGCATATCAGCTTTTCTCCTAAACAATACGAATTATTCTACATTAGATTAATGTGATAGTCATGCAAAGCATAGGGAATAGATGCTGCTTGGAGAAACAAAGCTATAATTCAGTAGAAGATGAACTCTCCTTGCAAGAAAAGAGTTGAAAATCATAAACTATCCTAATTTTGTGTTATAATTCAGAAATGCAGACACTCTTTCCATTTTTAAGCAGCCATTCAGCATCTCCTGGTTTTTTTTTTTGCATTTTATTTTGCCATTTTAAAACCAGAGGACCCATATTAATATATTAGATTGATTTAAATAATATATCAACTCTTCTCTTGTCATTTTTGTTGGAATGTATATGATAAATAATGCATATATTGGCCCATATTGGATAGGAAAAGATATATACTGTAATGAAACAACAGCAAAATTATTAATAGAACAGGAAATGCTCAATGCCCAACAGTCCTTCCCTCTAAACAACAACAACAACAACAACAAAATTGAGTCATATTAATGTATTCAACAGTGCCTTAGTGACACATCACATGCCATCTGTCATTACATGATTATTGTGTTGCTGAAATAGAATTATGAAGTTTGTTGACAATTACTGCAGAGCAGAGTATGTCACATTCTTCTTCATCCTTTGGGGGTGGAAAGTTGTATTTCATTTCCATTTAGTCTACAGACAGGTTAAAGGAAAAAAAAAACCATATGAGTCATTGAAATTGAACTAAGAAATCACAGTCTGTGACTTGTTAGATACACACCTAGAAATGGAAATACTCTCTTCTTTGATTTCTTGTTCTTCCTTTCACTATCTTCTTTTTGATGGATTTAATTTTATTTATACCAATTTAGGAAAATATATTTTTAATTCAAAATACCCTTTGTTACCAAGCAATAAATCCTTTTGGAATGGAAATTTACAGAAAGAATTATTTACAGGAATCAACTGTAATTACATATAATTCATGCTGCAGCTGCTTATAATTGTAGTTTTCCCCAGGACCTTTCCCTACTTATAACCACTGGAGAATTGCTTCTTTGCAAATGGTTAATCGGAATAATAATTTTTCTATAACTAGATGCAATGGCATTAAATGATTAGTGAGAAACCTTTTCTTCCCACAATCAGATGAAAGTATAAATTTGGTTTGACAGCAAAAATTTGATAAATACCTACTATGTGTAGAAAATTGAAAAAGGTGATGCAAGTTAGGATGCAGGATAAATAGAAATCATAGTCTCTGCCTTCGAAGCATTTAAAATCTTGCCAAAGGATTAAAAACATAACCATGCATGAAAACCATGTAAACATATTTGTAATGGAGAACACTGAGCAAGTGCAAAATAAAGAATTACCGTATTCTTATCTTCCTAAGTACAAGACCCATATCTTTTACAGAAAGGTGAAAGTTAAAAACGTCTTCACATAAACTTGTTTATGAGACAAATGCAATACTGCATCTTTCCTATATGTTTTTATTATGTTGCTGGAGTTCCAAAGACCATGTTATTGAGTTTAAATACATGAAATTTGGAATGAATCAGAATGGAGTTCAATATTCAGAACTAGCACTTTGTGATTGAACAAATTATTTAACTTATTTGGGACAAATTATTTAAAATTTCTGAGGTTTCTCCTAGTTAAAAATAAGAATAAATATCTATCTCTTGATTTTTGCAAAGATTCATCCAGATACTGTACATAAAAGCCCAACCTGTAGCACACCCAGAAAATAACAGGCTATTACGATGGCAGAATTCCATAAGTAGCTCTGCGGATAGAAATTTGTTGCCTTCTGGGCACTAGAGTCTTTTATTATGACCATAATCATAGGATTAATATTGTCTATTTATATGCAATAACTAGGAGCATCCTTCGTCTAGTAAGTTAGTAGGGGAAAAATAGTAATTCTGGAGAGGGATTGAATCCATAGTGTACAATTAAATCCTTATACACACTAATATATATAATATATTTGCTTTTATGTAACAAACATAAAAGATTATTCAAAAGAATCTAAAAGAGATTCATAGTTCTCTGTCCGTGGGAAAACGGTACTTTCCCTTAGAATCTATTCAGACTAGGCCATCTCCTATGTGTCTAGGTAGAGAATTCTTATGGTTTCTGAATGGAGATTAAGTGAACTGTGCCTCTCAATGAACTACACCTCCTGGAGTTCACATCCTATGTAGTCCTCACCTCTCTGTCTACAGGCTGGCCCTGGGACTCACTCTGAACAAAGAATGCAATGAAGTGACTCCAGGAGACTTCCAAGGGTAGCACTTAAAAAAAAAAAAAAAAGCCTTCCACTAGGGTCTAAAGAAAACCTCGCTCTGTGAGTGGCCAGACAACCACATAAGGGGTCCACCTAGTTTGAGACAACTAAGGATGTCCTAGACTCAGCAATGATTGTCAAGGAGAGATGTTTACACCTGCCTTGTGCCTGGGTTGGGCTTATGTAAGTTCTGCCCTTCCCGGAAATGGATGCTGGAGACTTTTCTGATGGGCCACAAGGTCAAGACTCCATGAATGTTATGTGACCAGTAAAAGTCAGGAGAGAGTAAGAAACCAGCAGATCTGTCAAGAGACTTAGAAGCTCACTGTGTTTATGGAGAATTTATGGCTCATTCCGTGATAAACCTTGTGTTTCTTCACCTGCCTCCTACCGTTTCCTCACTTCTCTTTTCTTACTCATCATTATTTCTCTGACTTGTTCCCTCCAGTACAATGCTAATATGCACACTTGGGCCACGGGCTCTATTTTTAGAGAAGCCAGGTAGGGCAACCAGGAAAGGGACACTATACAATACTCTCATTGACATTTGCAAGGACAGACTAGAGTGAAACCACAGAAATCTCAGGCATTACATGACTTTCAAAACTTCTTTTGGAAACTGTGTATCATCCAAAATGTTTTAGAAGTCTCAAGTTTACAAAGTTTAAGTGCTTGGTTATGGAGTAACCACCTGGACTCACTTCCGATCACCTGATGTAACTAATGTCTGCTCTGGGTTTGATTGGCAATGTAAGAGGTCAAATTCTTCTTCTTCTTCTTCTTCTTTTTTTTTTTTTTTTTTTGTACGTGTGTTAAATTTAGACCCTCCTTTTATTTTCAAGATGAATACCAATGTAAATGTCCGTTGCATTAAAACCACGCAGGTTCTCATATGAAAACCACTTGCTGAAAATACTATGAGTACCTACTACCTATATATTAAAGGGAATGATATATCTCATAAGAGAGGTTACTCTCTTCTGTAAATGTAAACATTTTATAAGGCAGGAAAAGTGCTGCTACAGAGTCTGTACTTCAGCATATCTAAGACCAAGGCTGGAAGTCAGGAGAATTAGCTGCAGGTGCTTAGGGCTTAGAAAGTGCTGAAGGGACGAAAGGCCAATGTGTTGGCTCCAGGTTAGTTCTTATGATCAACTATTCTTTTTATCTTCCCATAAGACCACCTCTCTCATTTGTTGCAGAGGAAGGGAGGGATACGAGGAGGGGGCCAAGAAGGAGTTCGAATGTGATTTCAAATAAGAAATAGAATTCCTCAGTGATGGCCCCGTAGCAAAGAGAAAAGGCACATTAGCTTAAGCAGACTGGGAAGGGCAGCAAGGGTGGGCATTAGACTTATTCACATAATTTAAAGCATTAAAAGTAAATCAAGACAATGGCCTATTCAGTGTTTAGACCTGTACGATTTCTGGCCCCTTTCCACACATTTTTCTTTTGTTTATCTCCTGAGAGATGCCCACATGTGTACAATACAAAGAACTGAGTCATAAAAGCAGAGGCCTGTTAGCCTCCCTGAGGACCAATTAATGGTGCTCCAAATCTTGTGGGCAGGCAGATAAAAAGGATAGAGAGAGCGAGGGGGAAGAGCTTGAATACTCAACTAGAGTAGGGCAGGATTTTTTTTTTTTTTTTTCAGATGTTGGAAGGGACTTCTTTAGCTATTCTTACCTAACTTCTTTGGGGTTTGTGGGTGTTTTTTCTTTCTTATATATTTTTTTTCCTCTCTCAACTGCTTCTGTAGTCCCCCTAGTTGTAATGTGAACAGAGAGAAAAGTAGTACTTCAAAATATCAACGAGGCTTTCATCCGAACTGATGACAGCACGAGCCTGGTTGAAAAAAATTTTTTTTAAAAAAGGGCCATTTAGAATGTTTCTGTTCCTCTTTTCATATATTGGCAGTTTTATTGATAGGTGCTTGAGTTTGTATTACCATTTGTATCTCCAAGCTGGATATTACTGTGAATGCAAGGAGCTTTGTAGTTCAACCTTTAACTCCAACCTCACCCCCTACGAGTCCACAGGCCTTTGAACAGCCACGGAGTGGCACTTTGAAATCAGGAGTTGAAAGTGTTTGACATGGAAAGGGGAGCTTGAAAGTCTTGCTCTTTGAACCTTTTCTTTTCAAAGTCCCACAGAAAGTACAGGCAGGACAATAATGGGCAGGCTGGGGGCTCTTTGGGTGAAGAGAGGCTATGTGGTAATGAGGATTTAAGTGTTTCCCTAGCTCAGTCCTACTCTATTTCCTGTGTGTGAGGGAATTAAAGCTGCCTTAAGATAACGCAGTTGCCTTTTGGTGGCAGTAGTTGGATTTTTTCTTTTTTTAAACTTGTTAATTGATTGCTAAATGACATTATGAGAAATGACATTATTTCACCAGCCAACCAGTGAAAAGTAGAAAGTGGACATCAGAATTCCTTCTTGCCTAGCCAAGTTGGAGGTACGGTGTTGCAGAACTCCCCACCAATGAGGCAGAGGTGATTTCTGAAGCTAATCTACCGAAGGGAAAACGTGCTGCTGAGCATTACTGGGAAAGGGATGTGGTTATTACTGTGGCATTTCCTCTGCTTAACCAAGAAGCAAATTAAATTCTAAATCCGCCATTTATTTAAAAAAAACAAATTTAGATCATTGATGAGTATGGTAAGGTAAGATTACAGCTTAACTTTTGGGAAATTTAGCTCTGTGTCAACAGAATGAAAAGGTGAAGTTGCAAGCCAAATAACTTATGTGTATTTTCTATTTTATTAACCATGCTTTGGGTATAAAGACACTTCTGACGCACTACCAGCAAAGCAGTTTTTTAAATGTTTTCCAATACGGATGCATCCAATCCTTCGTAAAGTCCATCTTTTGACCCAGTTTGTACCTCCTCTCTACAAAGTCCATGGTGATGGAATGCAGGAAGCAAAACAGGTCACAAAGCAAAGTAAATGACATTGAATCTAATACTTTCAAAATAATGATTTACAAATACTTCGGTGGCTAAAAAATTAGTCACATCATATGGAAATGTAAACAAATTATTAACACTTGTAACATTTTATATCAGTGTTAAAACTGATAAAGGAAAAGTGGCCAGAATATTTATTAATAAGCACCTACTGTAAGGCACACATAATACTTTACAATCTGTTTTACAGATGTTTTCCCATTAATCTCTCCTATAAGCCATAGATGGACATGGTTATCCTTATTTTACACGTGATCTGGAGATTTATAAAGGTTAAATAGCTAAAACATGATCATAAGGCTCAAATGTAGTTAAATGAAAATTGATATCCAATCATTCCAATGACAAAATCCATGTCTTTTTAACTGTGTGGCCCATGAGCATAAGGAATTTATTCATAGGAAAGACGTAGCTAGAGTGAAAGAAAGGATCAGCACACATCTAAATCATTTCCTATAATAATGGCAATATCACGAAGATATTATTGAAATGCTTTATTTAATAAACAGAAATTAAGACACATTTAGGTTAATTTTAAGGACTGGGGGGTCAACAACATATCCCAAATCATAAGTGTGAATATTTTCCAAACATTCTGATTAATTAATACGGATATGCCATTCAGTAGTTGAGAATGAGTGATGTGCACAACCTCTGGAAATAACTGCCTAAATTCCTTATAAAATACATTTTACCGCTGAATCATTTCTTTTTTTTTTTTTTTTTTATTTACTTATTTGACAGAGAGAGATCACAAGTAGGCAGAGGCATGTAGAGAGAGGGGGAAACAGGCTCCCTGCTGAGCAGAGAGCCCAGTGCGGGACTCGATTCCAGAACCCTGAGATCATGACCTGAGCCGAAGGCATTGGCTTAACCCACTGAGCCACCCAGGCGCCCACCCCTGAATCATTTCTACAATGATTATCAAGTGAAAAGCAAGTTTTTATCTGAACACGACATCCTGTTGTGGTCTAGTCCTGGAGTCATTTCTCCCATGTTTGTGGCCAGCTCCCGAAGGATGGGAAAAAAAAAAAAAAGTTGGTCTGGAATATCAGAACTCTCTAGGTTTCTATGGCTTATTGATTGGATAAAGAGTCTTTTTTTTTTTCCTTGAGCTTTGAAATTCAAAAACACACATTTATTCCCTATCATGAAATGGTGTTTTGTTGGCATAACTAACATTCACTATACTGTGACTACATAATGCTGGATTAAAAATAATGGCCATTCCCCTAATGAGCGTAGATCCTTGTGAAATTCCTTCTGGCACTACAATGTTTCATTCCCTCCACAGGTTTCTTAGATAACTAATTTGTGGCTCTGTGTTTTCTATTTTCTGACCCATTTGAAATGAAAAGTTTAAATAGCCCAGGGGCAATTATGCAGGTTTAATAATGTTAGAATGCAGATTTTCTCACTAACTTTTATTTTACCGTAACACTGATGAAAAGAAAAACAAGCAAATAATCATTCTATCAATCCTGGGATAGGTAAATAATACTTCAAGAAGTCCGTAGGTTAATATTCTGCTTTGCAACATACATTTAAATGTGTGTGTGTGTTTGTGTGTGTGTGTGTCTGTCTGTCTGTCTTCATTCAATACAATCAACTTTAGATTAATAATATATTGAAGCCTATCTGCAAAAAAAAAAAAAAAAAAAAAAAAAATTGAGTTTTTCTTTCCTTCCTGAATGGTGAAATTTTTATCACGATGTGTTAAAGTGGAGGAGCAAGTTTAAAAAACAGAGCAATGAAAACTGCAATAAGTCCATGTGGGTGAAAGGTTATGTTAAAATATCTCCTAGGGAAATGTTTTTGAAAATTAACTAAAAATGAGTATGCCTCTCTTTATAAAAAGGTTAATATAGTTTATTCAAAATCCTACAAGAGTAATGATGATATATTGTTTCTTTTATTTGCCATTTAATCTTAACAATATGAAACTGTATTGACAGTGGTAATTCTTTACACATGATTCCCTTGTCTAGATTCTAGTTACAAATGGTTTAAACAGTCACTATTCAATCAAAATTTCTTCCTAAGATCTTCTTTTTATATACAACTTCAAATCACTTACTTTATAAGATACTCCATTCGGAAAGACATTGGAAAGTATTTGACACTTTAATATGTTTGTTTCAGTTAGAAAAGGCAGAATCTTCCTTTATCAATTTTTTTTTTTACCATTCTCCTATTACTGAGGAGTTTCATACTTTACCTAAATTTAAACACTAATTCTATAAGCTGGTATATTTTGCGCCTATAGAAATAGATGTAGATACAAATATTAGTATAGATATTGATATGCAAAGTTGTTATTATACAAGCACTTTTGATTTTAGAATATTTGTCTGTTCCTGACCTTGTGAACTACTCAGTTGATAAATGTTTCTTCCTGATGTTTCATTTTAACACTGTAGCTTTTAAATAAACAATAATCTTACAAACCCATCAGCCATCTTTGTAGCAAAAATTAAGATGTGTGTTTTTTATAAACCAAAGGATTAAATGTTACTTAGAAAACAGCATGCAAATTTACACCACATGTAAATTTTCTTCCCCCATATTTAATTGTTTGTGACAGTCAGTAAGAAAAATCTAAATAACTAATGAATTAACTAAACTCCATCTGCCAGACTTAATCTTTTCAGAGGGAGTTGGTAGGTGTGTCTGAGTTTGACTCTCACTATGTTTTAGTTTTTTCATAGGTAATAGGAAGTTTCCTAAAATTACATTTCAGAAATTACTTTGGAGATTTATGAAACACAGCAGTCATGGTTTGTTCAACACGATTCCCAGGTTTTCAAAATGGGATCCTTCAGACCAAGTTTTAAAAAATTATCAGATGCTGCTACCCATGAAGCTTAATTTAAAAACAAAAGGATGCCTGGGTGGCTCAGTTGTTAAGCTTTTGCCTTCAGCTCGGATCATGAATCCAGGGGTCCTGGGATCCAGACCCACATTGGACTCCCTGCTTGGCGAGAAGCCTTTTTTTCCCTCTCCCCCTGCTTGTTTTCCCTCTCTCTCTCTGTCAAAACAAAAAGTCTTTTTAAAAAAATAAAAATAAAAACAAACAAAAACAAAAAACCTCCCTGACTCATCCTTGTAGTTTCTGATTTTTTACACCTTGAATATAAGTCAACGAATCTGGATAGCTAACCATCTCCTTAAGATTTTAAGGTTCCTAGGTTAAATAAACACAAGCCTAAAACTTTTCTACATTAATATTGTGTCCACATGATAAATTATTTTAAGCAAAAAACTACAGAGAATTTAATCAAGCTTCCATCAAGAATTACCCACCTTTCTACCTTCCTGCTTTACTTACTGGCTGATTCTTATTAGGCTGGAAACT
Organism: Mustela nivalis; assembly: GCF_964662115.1. Classification (NCBI taxonomy): domain Eukaryota; kingdom Metazoa; phylum Chordata; class Mammalia; order Carnivora; family Mustelidae; genus Mustela; species Mustela nivalis. The sequence goes on from NC_139026.1 coordinate 59,386,022, forward strand.
AAACTGAGAGTGACGGCAAACCAAACTGGGAAACTCTCAAAAGAATTCATTTTTATTATAAACTAAAGTGAACAATCTTATTAGAAAGAGTTGAAAGACACCCCCTTACCCTCCACCCAGGAACTCTCGGGTTTTTTAAATGAAGTGAAATGGATGAGCTGTTAAATGAATATTTTAAGTATATTGATGGCTAAACCCATCAATATACTCTTATTTCTTTGTTACTGTTGTTGCTGTCATATAGATTAGCTCTTCATGACAGCCAACATCACTGTGCACCGGCAACTACATGGGATCATAACGTAGAAGATTAACAGCAAGGTTTCTGAAGGTAGATTTCTTCATTTCAAATCCTGGCTCTTCCTCAGAATTGCTCTGTGACTTTGAGAAAGTTTAACCATTGCTTTCTAGTTTGAAAATTTTAGTATAATAATATTATCTATCATTGAGTGATAATGAGGATTTATGTGATAACATACAGGAAGTTTGTACCTCATTGTCTGGCAATTCAAAGTAATTCAGTAAATGTTAGCTTTTACGATTACTATTATCATTATTATGAAAAAAGTTAAATTGAAGAAGCCTCAAACAAAACTGAAGTACATTCTACGACACTACTGAATAATACATTCATTCTTGCACTTGAAAATTATTGCCTTCCTTCATAAGATCCTATCTTCTCTGTTGTCCCAAGAGTATTATTACACTAGACTTTTATTATAATTTTTAAAAATAGTTTTGTTTTTTCATATTTAGATTTTTTAAATCAAAACTGCATACTACAAACTTAAAGAATCACCTTTGCAAAGAGCAGCAGTCTTCTCCTTTTACATGCTAATTTCACAATTTCTGGAGGGAATAATTTTCAATTATGGGCAGTCCTTATATGGTAGAGCGGGGCAAGACAATAACAATGACTGCAAGGTGAAACTATTCAGTCATCTTAATCAATGGGAAAATGATCATTGTTCTGTGACCTTTGAAACTGTCAAAACATCAAAGGTTCTTATTGTTAGGTGTAAGTCTATAGGAAAATGCAAAAAAAAAAAAGTAAAACTAATATTAACTTATATCATTGTAATTTAAAACATTGGAAACCCTGAAATTATAATTTCTTTTTTAAAAAACTCATTGAGCTTAGTTTGAATAGTTGGTTTTCTTGTTGCAAACTGTGTGAGTGAACACCTTTTTTAATGCCTTTCTGACTGTCATCTTCCCTTTTAAACTTGGCTTAGAACACTCTTTTTTCTTAAGGTTTATTTATTTATTTTAGAGAGAGAGGATTCAGGCAAGTTGGGGTAGGGACAGAGGGAGAGGCAGAGAGTCCTCATGCATACTCCTTGCTAAGTGCAGAGCCCTGTGCAGGCCTTGTTCCCAGGACCCTGAGATCAAGATCTGAGCTGAGACCAAGAGTCGGCCGCTTAACTGACTGAGCCACCCAGGTGCCCCAACATTTCCCCCTTATACTCTGAGTATTGTGAAATATCGCCAAGGGTTCCTTTAATGTGACGTGTTTACCAGCATTGCTTTCTCTCGTTCATTCTTTTCATCACAATCACATTCCTCATTAATGTCAATAAATTGTCTTCTGCTAGGTTCCTGTGGCAGCGTATCTAAAGTCTCTTGCACAACAGAAGTGTCAACGTTCTCATTCTCTATTTTTTCTATGATCTATTTACAGGTTTTGTTTTGTTTTGTTTTTTGAGAGAGAGAGGGCACTATGGGAGGCAGTTAGGGAGAGTGACGAAGGGAGACAGAGAATCTGATGTAGGCTCCAAGCCCAGCCTGAAGACTGAGGCTGGGCGCAGTCTCACCACCATGATCATGACCTGAGCTGAAATCAAGAGAAAGATGCTTAACCACCTGAGCTGCCCAGGCGCCCCAACCCATTTATGTTGGATTCAAAGTTAATCTCCAACTTTATCACTTTCCATTTATTTGGGCATTTCCATTTTTGTTAGCCAGTTACCCTTCTATTTATTCATTCTTGTAAAATGCCACGTTGGTTTATTGTTGGAAGACAAGGAGGCAGTACAACCACACACTTGTTTGTGTGTACATAAGCTGAATTACCAGGTGTGCCATGACCGATCACCAACAAGGTTTGAAAGTGGTGATATGATTGACCGCTTATCATGATGCGTATCTGTTATTTACGTAACTGTGAACTGAAGAGCCAGCAGCCAAGTTTTCACATTATGCAGTTACTCATAGTCAGTGTATCATAGAAACTGAAATTTGAACCCCATCTTGGGGGAGCTGGTGTCATTTAACTAAACTGTAGTTACTGAAATGTGTGCATGTTGGAAACCTGCAAAGTAAGGACTCTCCGAATTTTGAATGGACCCTTTGGGCACTCAGTCCCATGTATCTAAATAACATGGTTATAATTGTACTTTTTGTCGTTCGATCCTCCACTATGGAAGAGGCTGATTTAACCTTCTGATACCACCAACTTCACTGTGGTTCCCGTGCATGTCCACACATGAGTATGTACAAACATCTTCTGTCCCTTCATTCTCCCATTAAACTATATCATAATGTTGGTTTTGTCAGTTAGATCAGACTAGATGCTGCTGCAGTCACAAGCAAGCTCCAGATCTCTGGCTTAAAACAAAAAGGTTTAATTTTCATATTTTGGGGCTCTAGGAAAGACCAATGCTGGTCCAGGAAACTCTCCAGGACCTATGGCCTGAAGGCAGTGTGTCAACACTTAACGGCTGACGGAGGCTCCATAATTCAGTATTGGTATCCTTTGGGAATTGCATCCTCTTTAGTCAGTTCAGCTGGGAAGGAGAGTGCTGATGGGACCACACAGGCAATCCAAGTTTTCAAACCAGAATTGACATTAGTAACTTGTGTCCACAGCTCACTGGGAAGAAGGACTAGTAGTCAATGCTCACATTATTTGAACTATGTAAGTAACATTCTTCCCAGAGAAAAGCAGTGTGCTAGAAGTACATTTTCTGTCCTGGTTTTTTTTCCCCTTTGGAATTAAAAATTCTATTTTCCCCATATTTTCTAGGTATTTTCACTGACTCAATGCTTACCACCTTTTAATTGTCTCAATCTCAGTACATTCATATTTGGCAGTTATTCTCAAAACCTCTTCACTTGTGAAATCTCCCCTGGAGATGTCTGAACTGCTTAAATCCGTATGGAGTCTGCCTTACACCCGTGGGGAATTCCCATGTTAGTACATCCCAACTCCTTCGTCTTCCATATTAGTATTTTAATTTCTCTCTTATTTTGTGCCTTAGTTTTCTGTGTCCTTGTTTTTACTCCTCACTTAGGTGAGGTACTTTCTGCACTTGCTCTCAGAGAAAGAAAACCTGGGAAATTTGTATGGTTGTTTTTGGTTTTCTTTTAAGATTTTATTTATTTATTTGAGAGAGCATGCACATGCTCAAGTGCCAGCAGGGGGACGGGCAGAGAGACAAGTAGATTGCACTGAGCTCAGAGCCCAATGCAGGGCTTGATCCCACAACCTGGACCCTGAGACCATGACCTGAGCTGAAATCAAGACCCTGATGCTTAACAAACTGAGCAAACCAAATGCCCCAGTTTTTGAGAGCTAAATGTTTGAAATGTCACAATCCTACCTCATGTTTGAATGAGATTTTTACCTGATAGAATTCAGGAGTAGAAGCCATTTTTCCTCACAGTTGTGAAGTCATCGCTCTAAATTATGTCGCTTATGTTGTTGTGGTTCAATAGTCACTATGCTTTGATGTGAGGATTTTTGGCTATCTCTCTCTAGAGATCCACAGCATCTCTTTGGTCCCAGTGTTTTGAAATTCTGCAAATTCTGCAATTTCCTTGCACTTGGCCAATTTTCAACCACTGTTCTGTGACTTCAATGGGCCTTTTTAATTTGGAAACTTCACATTTTTTTTATTCTACTAAAATTTTTACATTTCTCATTAATTTTCTCCCCTCTCATATTTTTTATATCTTTCTCTGGAACTGCATTGTGAAATACTGGATGCTTTTACTAGTTCTCTCTCTCTCTCTTTTTTTTTTTTTTTCTTCCAATTTTTCTTTCTCTGATTTAATTTTAAATTCTGGGACATGTAATGTCTTCTCCCAAATCTTATATTGTATTTTTCTCATCTGCTATCATGTTTTTAATTTTCAAAAGCCCCTTTCCTCCTGATGTTCACTTTAAATATGTAAAATATTAACTTTGAGTTATCTGAGGATATTAATGTCTTTAAAAATCATGTCCTTGTGTAGTAATTGCTCCCTATGTGATAATTCTTTCTATTTCTTAGAGATGTCTTTGAGTGTTTTGTGATCTTTGCATCTCTCTCTCTAAAGATCATTGAAAGCTATGAGAGTGTGTGATAATGGTTTTGGTTGTGGGCTTTTTGCTTGATAGCCAGGTCCATCATTTCTTGAAGGAAAGACATCGGTGTTATTGTTAGCTTTAGAACTTTTCTTGTAGCAGGACATATTCTACAAGGGAAAATCCTCAGATCTCCTGCCTGGAGAATAAAAATCTGGTGGCTGGCATTGGGAGAGCCAAGTGGGGTAAAATAAGGTCTCAATATTTAGTGTGTAAATATTATTTTAGTCATCTTGTTTCTATTTGGGACTCATCCATGTGTCTCATCTGCTCTCCACTGATTATCCTTCTGTTTCACTCTATTTAGTGATTAAGCCTCTGATATTCCAAGTGAGGAAGGACACTAGAGAATCTCACTTTTTAAACAGACTCTAAGAAATCCTCTTCTTTTTAACTGTGTTTTCACCTCTACTTCCAGTGGTGTTTATTGCTACCAGTATTTAACCCTGTGTACATTCTGTGATGTAAGTCAGGTCAGTTCTCTCAGCTTAGAAATCATCTGTGTTGGTTCTGTTAAAGTAATTACCTTCAAACATTTGTTTTCATCAAAAATTTTTACTTTTTTGTTACACTTCTCATGTTGTTCTTATTCCCAATTCCCAAAGCTGTTGTGGCTGTTGTGTTATAGGTATATAAATGGAGTCCTGGCTCAAGGCTGTTTCACAGTGGTTCCAATTATTCTGCAGAAAGACTTTTTCATCTTTCTTCCAGTCTTGTGTATTTGTGTTAGATCTTTTGAGAAATTGCCATTATTTTAGGAAGGGTCAGTAAAAGGTAAATCAGGAACAAAATTGTGCATATCCTGAATAATTAACAGAGACTGACACCTTCCTTAAAGTCTTAAATATGGAGGGTGATGAGTTTCATTATAGTCCCATTTAACTCATTTATAGGGGCTCTACCAAAAGCTAACAAACAAACAACAACAACAACAAAAAAGATAAATACAGATGAAACATGACCATCACATAACTAAGTCATAATCCCAATTTCAACTGTTGAGCTGAAAATATTAAATTTACTAGAACAATTTAACCCAGCCTATGCCAATTGGTAGGTTAGTATCCACCTGGTGAATGTTATTTTTAACACTCATTTAGAAAGATCAGTACTGGATACCTCAGTTGGTTAAGTATCAACTCTTGATTTCAGCTCAGGTCTTGATCTCAGGGTCATGAGATCAAGCGCCATGTCAGGGTCCACACTCAACATGGAATCTGTTTGAGATTCTCTCTCCCTCTCCATCTGCCCCTCCTTCTGCTCCTGCATTCTTTCTCTCTAAAATAAATATATCTTAAAAAAAAAAAAAAGTTAGATCAGTACTACTTAATGTTTACATGGCAGGGATAGTAGTACACATTCACATTTTTGCCCTGAACTACATAAATGTCCTATTTTCCATGAAAATGTAGCTCAAAGGGACTTATTATCTTGCTATTTTTAGAACATCTCACTGGCTCCCAAAAGTGATAATAGCATAACTAATTTTGCCAACATGATGTGGTAAGTTTCTTGGATGTCATAGAAAGACACATATGTGCCAAATAGTGGGTGATAAACCTTACAAAATTTTGCCTAAGTAGTACAACACAGAGGAGTCCAGGGATTTGGTGTGAGCTGGGACATACCCTCTGTGGAATAAAGCAAGTTTCACACCTTACAGCTCCTTCAATAATTAAGAAACACATTGCTTACTAGTCCTTGGACATTAGATCAGTATGTAACTTCTTTGTGAATTTTGCTCTGTCATTTGATTACGTGACTGGCAGCGCATTCCTCACTGAAATCTGATCTACTACTTGGAAAATATGACCTCACAGATCCAATAGTGCTAGAGATGTATGTGGTAGATAATATTCATCTATGTATTATATATTTTATGTATATTACAGCACAGTCCCTTAATGTGTAGAAAAAGACCACTCCTACTGCAGTAAAGAACTAATCACTATGTAAAACCATCTTCCAATGCACTCTTAGTCCCTTGTAGAGATAGATACATGAAATATAATTTGATGCTAGAATCATAATTGTTCATTATTAGCTATGTATTTTAATATTTACCACGTTTGAGAAGGATAGTAGAAATCCATATGATGATGGAAATTTATTTATTTATTTATTGGTTTTTGTTTTTAATTTAATTTTATTTTTTCAGTGTTCCAGAATTCACTGTTTATGCACCACACACCAGTGTTCCATGCAATATCTGCCCTCCTTAATACCCAACTCTCCTAATACCCCACCCCCTTCCCTCCAAAGCCCTGAGTTTGTTTCCCAGAGTCCGCAGTCTCTCATGCTTTGTCTTTCCCTCCAATTTCCGCCAACTCACTTCTCTCCATCTCCCAATGCCCTCCGTGTTATTCCTTTTGCTCCACAAGTAAGTGAAACCACATAATTGACTCTCTCTGCTTGACTTATTTTACTCAGCATAATCTCCTCCAGTCCTGTCCATGTTGATATAAAAGTTGGGTATTCATTCTTTATGATGGAGGCATAATACTGCATTGTATGTATGGACCATATCTTCTTAATCCATTCGTCCATTGAAGAGTATCTTGGCTCTTTCCACAGTCTGGCGACTATGGTCATTGCTGCTATTAACATTGGGGTACAGATGGCCTTCTTTACACTACGTCTTTGGGGTAAATACCTAGTAGTGCAACTGCAGGGTCATAGGGTAGCTCTATTTTTAATTTCTTAAGGAATCTCCACACTGTTTTCCAGAGTGGTTGCACCAACTTGCATTCCCACCTACTGTTGAGGGGCTTCCCCTTTCTCCACATCCTCTCCAACACTTGTTGTTTACTGTCTTGTGAATTTTGGCCATTCTAACTGGTATAAGTGGTATCTCAATGTGGTTTTGATTTGAATCTCCCTGATGGCTAATGATGATGAACATTTTTTTCATGTGTCTGTTAACCATTTGTGTGTTTTCTTTGGAGAAATGTCTGTTCATGTCTTCCGCCCATTTTCTGATGTGATTATCTGTTTTTTGAGTTCAAGGAGTTCTTTATAGATCTTGGATATCAGCCCTTTGTCTGTAGTGTCATTTGCAAATATCTTCTCCCATTCCGTGGGTTGCCTCTTTGTTTTGTTGACTGGCTAATGTACAATTTAGGTCTGCATTAATTAGTCCAGAGTAGGAAAGAGTGCTTTTCTCAACTCACAGCTATTGCTTCTTGGTCAGTTCCCTATGTGTAGGTGAAGGAGGTGAAAAATATTTGGTTCTTGATCCATGCATGGATCAGTTTGATAGAATGATACAAGCTGAAATTAGATTTCTGGAACAGTTATATGCAGACATTATCCTGGTGGGAAGAGCTTCAAGCTGTATATTTGGTTATCAAGTTTTAATGGAAGGACAATAATATCAGGGGAAAATATACAGAGATGTTGAATAGTAGCCAGAAGTTTGACTACTTTGTTGTGAGGAGAGGATTGTCAAATGAAGATGTAGATATATAGAGAGGAGGCATGTAGACAGACCTATGGGAGGGGCACAAAAGTGTATGACTCTTTATGATTCATGTAAATGCCCATCAGAAAACATCCACCTTGGAGATCATATTCAACAATGCTACTACTCATCACCCTTCAATCACACGTTCTTGTTTTCTATGTCTTTCTCTTTCATAGTTCTCTCTCTCTCTCTTTCTTTCTTTTTTTTTTTTTTTTTGTGAATTTTATTTTCTAATGGCTTCCTTAGGATAGTTACATTAAAATTTTCAACATCTTTATTATCTGTAAAAAACCCTAGTGATTGATATTACCTGGGTAGAAAATTCTATATTCTATATTTTCTATAATTTTCCTTTATAAATTTTAAGTTTTGTTTTCTGGGTTTCAATGTTTCTGTTGAAAATCTAATGCCATTTTTTTTTCTTTTTTTCCTTTTTCTTTGCACATGACCAACTCTATTCATTTGTTCTTCTCTATATATGCTTTTAAAATATTTTCTTTAATCTTGGTGTTCTTAATTGTAAAGATGATGCACATTTTTAAAGTTTTATTTATTACTTCAGATGTTCAGTGAGAACTTTTAATCCAGAAATTTTTGACCACTACTTCTAGAGGTTTTTAAATATTTTCTAAAATATTTTTAAAAATTTTATCTTACTCATTTTCTTTATTCTCTTCTTCTGGAATTGTATTAATTAAGCACTGGTGTTCCTGTAATATCTTTGAGTTTTCTATGCTCTTTTCTCCTATTTTCAGCTCTTTGTATTTTCATTTTTCTTTGTGAGGATTTACTCATTTGTAATTGAAATCCATTACTTAATTTATTATTTTGATAACCACTTAATATACTGGGATTCTTTTGTACTCAATTTTTCCCTTTAAATTACATCTTATAATACTTTTAAGGAAATTAATGATTAGTTTTGGAATTTTTATTTTATTTGTGACTTAGCTCTATTTATTTCAAGTTTGTATGTTTTCCTTATTTTTTGGCATTATTTTGGCTATCTATTCATATTTAAGGGAGACACATTAAGCAGCATTGGGGCCGTGTTGTGATTTTTGTGCATGTCTTATGTATTATTAGAGGAATCCTTATAGGAGCCAAGACTGGAAAGGTCACCAAGGGTTTTACTTAACTGTTCCCCAAATTTCAGTAATTGCATTATACATCTGCTGAAGAAACTGCTGCCTCCAAATTCCAGGGCTGCTTTGCTTCAATTTTTTCAGTAAATAAATATATACTTCCAGCTTGAGTAGGATATTAGAATATTAGTAGTCATCTGAAATGGAAGCATGGGGTCAAGAATAATTTCAGCTGTGTTTTTATTATATAGTCTTTCATCCAATCCATCTGTTTTCAGCACCCTTTCAGTCTCGGCCTTTAGAGGTATTTGGTACTCCAAACATCAGCATTAAAGCAATCAGAATAACAGAGCCCTGAAAATAGAAATTAAAAGGAAGAAAAAGTAGGCAAGCAATATTTTCTTTGTGGAATTCTGCCCAGTGTGATTTTTTTTCTATTTGTGAATTATATAGATAACTGATAGTTAAATACATAGAAAACAGAGGGAAATAGGTAGATAGATATAGATAGATGATATGGGTAATTATAATAACTCTTGCATAATCGAGTGACACTACAGTTAGACTTTTTGAATAGGGAAAATGCTACAGCAACCATTAGTAAACAAAAAGGAGTTTAAATGCATAAATACACTATCAAAAATAAAAATTTTAAAGCTATCCTTTTTGAAAAAATTAAGATGAAATATTATAGAACATGAAAAGAATGAGAGTATGAAATCAACATTTGCTTATATTCTCAGGGCACTTGACTAAGGAGATATTCTCGGCCATTAAAAAATTTTAGAAACACAATGAAGTAGAGGTTTATTTTATTAGAAAAGTTATGTGGACCCCATCCTCGTGGCATGTATATTTTTTCATTCTTATTTCCTTCATGTAACTCGATCTTTTGGATTTAGGGGATTTAAATATCTGCCTATAATAAATATACAAAACTTTCCTTCTTCCAGACATAAATTCTAATCAAGAAAAGCAATAGGTTATCATAAAGTCTCGGATCTTTTAAATGAATGACATCATTGTGATAATATGGTTTTTTGCATATTATTCTCATTTTTGCATGTTAAGAAACTGAGGTCTTGGAAGAGGGAAATGACAGAAGATCATACATCTTATAGAAGAGCATTTGTTACCCTGTGTACTGTTTTATCCAGTGTGCCACAGTATCTCTAAAATATTATTTTATAACCAATTATTGTTGTTTATTGGGTAGATTAATATATTTCCTAGGCAAATGATTATATCTAAAGGCTTCACACAAGCATTTTAAATGAATTTTATTAATATTCTTTCATTGTCTTTCAACAGATGTTTACTGAGTATTATGTGTGTTTGCACTATGCTAGGAATATCATTAGTAAGCAAAAAATGTCAAGTGAATACTCCCTTAATATTTGAATTACTTTTTAGTAAGAAACAAGGAGGTATGCTGCTAGGAATTTTTAAAAATTGAATTTCTGCCTCCACCTTCTTGCTCTACGTAAGAGCATCCAAGGACTCCAGCTTCCTCCACTCATGAGAAATTTATTACCATGCAGCCCAGTCAGAGTAATGTAAATGCTATAATCAAAACCATATTTCACAAGGAATGCATTAATCACAATAGGTTAAATAACAAAAGTTTTAATATTTAATATGTTTTCCTAGAACAATGGAAAAGTTCAGCACCAAGACAAGACTCTGGGTGACATAAGGGAACCACAGCAACATCTTCTGCTCCCTGGGGAGAGCCCTGCACCAGACCCTCCTTTTGTTCCTCACAAGCACCACAGAGAATAACAATATCAAATATCCAATACAAGTAGAGTTTTTAAGGGCCACAAAAATGTCAGTGCAGCAAGTCTTTACATGGTATCTATAGAAAGCACATATTTAAAACAATCCCAGTACAAATTAATGTGTAAAATATTCCTCCTTCCTCAGTGAGACTTGTATTACATAGGGAAGAAGAGAATGCCTCAAGTAAACAACTAGATTATAACTTTAAAGAGGTAGTCAAGTGTGGGACAAAAATAGCTCCATGTTTTTATTTATCCATCATCAGCTTCTTAGGAATCTTATTCAGGACACACAAAAAACGTGAAAGCTGGGCTCATTTCTGATGCTCATGCTTTATTTAGGATTCACTCCACAAATGCAACTTTAAAACTAGAATGTATTAGTGCAGTTCAAAAAAAAAAAAAAACCAAAAAAACATTCATTTCATTGATCCCCTATCTGTGTGAACATTTTGCTAGATGCTGTGTGGAAAAGATGCACAAGAAACAACCATTGCATTAAAGGTGCTTGTATTCCATTAGGGGAACAAACACAATATAATTTTAATATAATCCAGCAAATAGGATATTAACTAAAACATAAAAGTAAAACAGGTAAAGAATACCTAAACCAATCTGTGTAATTTAGTTAGGAAAAGGCCTTCTGGAAGAGGTACCTCCTAAGTTCAATGTTCGAGATAAAAGTCAAGTAAAGAAAGTAGATAGAAAGTTGAAGCAGAGGCAAAAAACAGTGTGTCATACAACAAGGAAACTTGCAAGTATATTGGTAATAATTCTACAGGTGGGAGAGAGTTTTAGTCTAATGAATAAAATCTCAGGATATAAAACCTGGAAAAACTTGCATTTGTATGCCATGCAGAACTCCTCCCATTATAATTAAACTTGCTGAAGATAATTTTTAGTTGTTTTTAAGGTTGTATTATATATATAAACAACTAAAAATTATCATATATATATAAATACATGTTATTATATATATATGTATATATATATACATGTTATTATATATATAAACACATGTTTCAGATCACAATATCAGGTTAGACTGCTTACATAGAAGTGAAAAGACATTGTATTTAGCAGGGTCTTTGAAAATAGTTCATAGTAAAATAATAGAAAATCTTTCCTTTTGTACTTTCTCCTGTATTTTTATACATTTAAAATAGAGTACCTTTAATGAATTTTAATATATTTTTACTACCTAATAATATTTATTTTATAAATTTATATGATACATGCAAAATATTTTGCTTTGTATATCTATTTAGTGTCCAACTTGGTTTTATGCAGTACATCATTTTCAATGTATATTTTTAATATTTACTTCAGTTCCCTAGATACAACTCCTAATTTAACTCATAGGGTATATACCTCTATATCTGAAATATAAATGTTCTTGTTACTTCTTCACCAAGATGACTTTAGGGGCAGTTAAGTGGATGAATGAATCTCTTACATTGTCACGATATTCGTTCTCACAATGTCCAATAGGGATCTTCTACTTCAACAATATTAAATACAACCAATATTCACTGAGACCCTCTTCTAATCACTTAACTCATCATAACTCATGCAGTCCTCACCACAGCTCCAGGAGATGGGTGTTATTATTTCTTCATTTTAAAATCTGAGTCACATGGAGGTTAGTGTGCCCAAGTTCACATCAGTAGTAACACAACAGTCTGCTCAAACCTTTGGGTTTCAAAAACTGAGTTATGTATGGTGCTTCTGAGCATCCAGCATAATTTTATGAAGATGATGAACCAATGCAGAATAAAAAAGAGCTTATGTAAGTATTTTCTAATTGACTTCCAGCACCATTTTGGGGCTGTACTTAATAGATTTGTTTTATTTTTGACCCTCTTTAGATACCTAGAAGGTTTCTGAGATCTAATTACTATTTATCAAGAAAATAACATCAAGTTGCCTTGTATTCAAGGACCAAACAACGGGATCAGTTTCTAGGTGTTTTTCATGCGTTCAGAAGAGGTGAAGGCAAGCAGAATGACTGCAATGGGCTGTGTGGGAAGGACATATTTTTATTTCAGTTATACTCCCCTAAGTATGAGATTTCCATTCAGAGGACTCTAGCGAGGCCATGAATTTAACCAAGGGTATAGCAGTGGTTCGTTTCTATAACAGAGGAGAAAACATAAGTCAATACAGCCCAAAAGACCAGCATTTTAAAATGAGTAATGGTAGCTGATGAATCAATTGTGCCTATTACCATGTTATAGTAATAAGAGAGGAAAAGGATGCTTGGAGTTGAAGGGCAGTAAATATGGAACAAATAAACTAAAATGGTATAACAAAGAACACAATCAACCTATGGGATATACTACTATGGAATGTAATATCATTGAATAATGTGGATGGATTCCTCAAACATTCAGACAATTTTATGACCATAGGCTACATTTGTCTTCATATAAGTTAAAAAGATGGTAATCAAATCTCATGCTCCTGGAAGGAAAGTGATTGCCTATTAGACATTATTTTTAGATAATGGTTTTATTTGTTTTCTTCTGAATTATAAGATGGTGTAGGGAGGATATTAAATTGCTCTTTATTCTTTGGTGTTTTTTGTTTGTCCCACTTAGTGGCATTTGCCTCGTATTATTTTATATCACAGTTATTTGTGCACATATCCAAATATTTTAAATTCTTAAATTGTTAACTCCTTATTGGGAGGAGCTACACCTATTCAACCTCTGTTTTCCAAACATCTGATAAAGGGATTTACATATGATAAGGAATCAGGAACTCTATGCTCTGTGCTCTTTTCTTTTAGGGAGAGTGTGCCATTGGAAAGACTCAAGGCATGATTTTAACATTCTTCTGAAATGTTGCTTGCCTGGATGCCTCATTTGGTTAAGCACCCAACTCTTGGTTTAGACTGAAGTCATGACCTCAGGGCTGTGGGATCAAGGCAGGGGCTCTACTCTCCAGGCTCAGTGCAAAGTCCTCTTGGGACTCTCTCTCTCTCCCTCTCCCTTAGCCCCTCCCCGCTCTCACGTCCCTGCATTCTCTCTCTCTCTAAAATAAAACAAATAAATCTTTTTTAAAAAAAGGGAATAGTTCTTCCATCTATATTTAATTATAAGTAACTTGGTTAATGGTATGTATTTTGTGGTTTTAATTTTTCATTGATTTCATTACTTTTTTTCCTGAGATATAGAGTAGAATGGAATAGATACAATCTTAACTTACAGAAGAGAAAACTGAGCACTAAGAATGGTGTCACCCTCCCTCTCGAACTGTTGAATGTAAATCCAAGAATCTAATTTCTACCCTGTAGTCTTCCTGTGTGTCTCTCTTGTATCCTCAGCAATTTACTTAATCCCCAGAACTGAAGTATTTTACCAAGTCAAGTAAATGGAGTCCCAAGGTAAATCTTGATTTCTCTCATCAAACTTTCAGTGGTGTGCTTCCTATTTTACTAGTATAAATTTTGCTTGGACATTTAGACACAAATTTTGGAGAAAAAGATGTAAGGAGACACCAGTAATACTAGTAAGAGTGGCCTGGTTGTGTAATATTAAAATGATTAAGTTGTATAATCTAGAATTAGAAAACCCTTTAAAGACAAATTTGAAAAATTCTCCCTGCATATGTGCACGTACAAATAAATAGTAAGAATCTGCAAGATCACTGAGAAAAAACTACTCGTTTCTCTATAGAGCACAGAAGCATGTGTCTTTCTCTAGAGAAGCAGGCTAGTTAGAAAGCAATGATTACCTGACCACTTACTGAAAAGCAAACTTTATAACCTGTTGCTATATATAACAGCTTGCCTAGAATACTTTATTGATGTTTCAAACTTAAAATGACCCAAACTCTTGAAATTTCATCCCAAGCCTCCTCTGCCCAACTCTCAACATTTTATTAAATAGCAAGTACATATTTTCAGTGCTCAGACTGAAAATCTTGGCTTTTCATTCTCTCACTCTCTGCATAAAATCTATTAGCAAATTCGTGCAGTTCCTTTTTCAAAATTAGTCTGGGCTCTGACCTCACCTCCACTTGGACAAGCTGCCAGCCTAGCCTCAAACCCACCAGCTACCACCGGAACCACCACAATAGCCTCCTAACTAGACACCCAGCCTTCTCATTCATCCTATGAAAGCATCCAGAATTATCCCTTTATAACAAAAATAAGATTATATTAATCCTCTGATCTAGACCAACCAACCCTTGGCTTCCCATCTCATTTATAATAAAATCTGAAGACAATATTTTTCAGGGCCCTACGTGATCTGAACTCCGGTTCCCTTTTCAACTTTATTTCCTATCCCACATTCCCTCTCTCACTTTGACTCAGGCGTCTTGCTTTCCCAGACTACTCACTTTTAATGCTCTTCTGCTAGATATTCAAAGCCTGCATATTTTATTCTGATCACCCATCACCTCCTCAGAGAAGTCTTGCGTGATTATCTCTAACCAAAGGAGGAACCCCCATTACAGTAATGCCGTTCATTAGTACTGACATTATGTTTTCATTGATTTGTTCCTTGTCTAAGGTCCGTACCAGAATGCAATATCCATGAGCACAAGGACTTTATCCACTGTAATATCCCTAATACTAAGAAGAATTACTGTCACATAGTAAGTAATCTCTATATATACTGGGTGAATTAATGAACACTATATTTATTTATATTTATGTAAAAGATGTCTAAACAATGAATACATTGCTTGCTAAACTGAGTTCAGTCAATTGGAATACATGCACATACATACAAATGTACTCCTAATTTGTTAATGTTTAATTAGATAAGTGGCAGTTTAATTGGAAGGAGAAAGCAATATAACAAGGTAATGATAAAACAGAGAGATGTAAATGAGTAAGTAAGAGAAGAGAAACTCAAAGAAAACCTGAAAGGAAAGAAGACAAATTAAAATAAGGTGAATCATTAGACTACACCTCAGAAGAAGACGTTGTATATTTGGAGCGGACGAGTAAATCAAGAGAGAAATTTGTAAAGACAGGAGATAGCTATATTTGATGAAGAGTGTATATTGGGTTGTATCGATGGACCACACAGAACAGATAGGCAGCCTGGACTGCACAACCCCAGTTACAATGTGCTCCTCAGAGTGATTTTCTTCAGAGCCCTCTGCCTCCCCAAGACACCCTTCCTGGAACAAATGAGAGCAGGATTGCTAGCAGTGTTAAATGACTCTGGCTCCTTTTCTCCCCCCCCCCCCCCAGATTCTTAACAATGATAGTTTCTCAGCTCTGTAAGTCAAATCATGACATCTCTTTAAACTCATACATATTATTTCCCTGGTGCCAGAAGTTGATGTGTCATGGAAAGATGGCCTACAGCTATGCCTTATAAAGCTGAGAAAAATAAAGTACGCGATGTTCCTCCTGTTGTCAGGCATTCTCCTTATAACTAAACCATGCTGTCCCCCTTCATTCTGTTTGTTCTGACAAGTTTGCATGTCAGGCCATCTATTTCCTTTCAGAGTGCTCTGTTGATAAAGTGCTTGGTCATACTAAAAGTCCTGGAGAGCTCATCAGGGCAAGATTTTCACTGAACCAGCTGCTTATAAAAATTTTTCATGGCAAGTCAGCAAAGTGTAAGTGTGCAGCCATTGCCCGATTGCGGCTGAAATGAATTGGCCGGGCAGTTGTTTTGTGGGCTGTCTGTAACTTACACTAAATCAAATATGTTCAGTGCTTCAATATATTTATAAAGTTACCTCTTGAATCCTAAGGAGAACTCTGAAAATACTTCCGCCCCCCTTTTTTTTCTATTTAGAAAGTCTTTTCCCCTTTTTTGCTATTTAGAAAGTGATCATCATAACAACTAAATTCTGCTTTTTTGAAATTTATTGACTCTGGATGTTATGAAGACACACCTCCAGGAAAGTGTTTTTCTATGCAATATAGGAAGAGATGAAAAACTGATTATCTAAAGATGCTGTGTGGTTTGCTATACTCACTTCTGAATATCAGACTGACTACTCAAGGTTAGCAAAATTAGCAAAATCACCATGGTTTTAGGCCACAGATCTCTGATTGCTTGCAGATACTCAAATTTGAGAATGATACTCCTTGGATATAAAGGTTCTATGGTATAACAACCCTATGTATATCTCAGTCTGTCTTGTTTTCTTGAACAGTGTGGAGTGTCCTACATTAAACCAAGAAAAGTGGAAGCCAGTTATCAAAAAAAAAAAAAAAAAGTTAGTGAAAAGTAAAATATTTTAGGTCAGTGTAGCACAAAAACAAACAGAGACCTGGAGATTATTTGATGAATTTCACTATAGTAGGTGACATAGGAAACTAATGAGGTTAAACCATTTCAATTTATATTCAGTTTACCCAATTATGAATGGTTCAAAATTAAACTTTTGTCCCAAAATTATTGACATAATTTGGCTTCAGAAAACTAGACTAAAATGGATTTACATGTACACTAACTGAATCCTTAAGATAATTTTTAGATTAAAACTCATTAAGAGTTAAGTGGTCATACATTTTAAACATCTAAGGTTATGCAGACTAATAACTGAAAATTTTGACATTTTCCATGGAAATGTAAGAAGATAATTAGATTGACCAATCAAGTCAAGCTTCCATTAAAAAAGAGAAATTAACCTGGAAATGTTTTTCTTGCAAAAAAAAAAAAAATTCTTTTAAAACAAGGAAAATATTTATACTGGTTGCTCAACTAATTCAAAAATAACAATTAAAACCCATCTAACACTTCATTGTGGGTTATTCCTATCCATTCTTTGGGAACATAGGGGGGGACCCTTAAAACAATAACATATATGTTCCTTAAAATTGCTAGAATAAATACAGAGCACTCATTTGAGTTTAAGACATCTAAAAAACATCCCCTCAATGTTTCTTCTCCTAACTAATGAAACTTTCATGGAATCATAGGGATTAGTAAGAAATTCACAAGCTGTACACTCAGCAAGATATAATTAATACATCTCAGAGGTTATATACTGTTGGCATTCCAGTATTAGGAGGTTTTTTTTTTTTAATCATTTCTTTTTCTAAAACAGATTACTATGCATGTCTAAAATTAGATGGTAATTAGATAATAGTAATACATAAACCAATAGTACACTTGTAGGAAAAGCATTAAATTTAATAACATCCACTGCAACTGAAGAGAAGCATCAGATCTAATTTCCTATGAGATCCAGACCATTTAATCTTTGGCAGCAAGAAGAAAACTCCACTCATTCATTCATTTATTCATTTTTCCCAGTAAATATTTCTACTATCAGATGGCCTGAATTTACCCCATGACAATATATGATTTTGAACCCATTACTTAACATCTCTGATCCTCTGTTTTTTAATCAGTTAAAAAAAAAATGGACATAATGATAGCAATGATTTCATAGGATTTTTTTAGGGTTAAATGAGTTAATTCATGTCAAACCATTAGCAGAGCTCCTGACATTTTGAAAACATGTAATAGTTATTATGACATTTTAGACATTATATTTTCG
Source organism: Mustela nivalis (assembly GCF_964662115.1). Lineage (NCBI taxonomy): Eukaryota > Metazoa > Chordata > Mammalia > Carnivora > Mustelidae > Mustela > Mustela nivalis. The sequence continues at coordinate 59,404,184 of NC_139026.1, forward strand.
TGTTCCCAAAACGCCAACAGACACTGAAGCTATAAAAGTAATAAAGACATAGTTTCTACCATTGTGTAGATTAAAAGCTAGTGGTTTTAAGATACGACAATAACTAGGGGTGCCTGGGTGGCTCAGTGGGTTAAAGCCTCTGCTTTGGCTCAGGTCATGATCCCAGGGTCCTGGGATTGAGCCCCGCATCAGGCTCTCTGCTCAACAGGGAGCCTGCTTCCTCCTCTCTCTGCCTGCCTCTCTGCCTACTTGTGATCTCTGTCAGATAAATAAAGAAAAAATCTTTTTAAAAAAAAAGAAAAAAAAAGAAATATGACAATAGCTAAATAAACCCACACACTTACAAAACTGTGATTTTGTTTAGTGATACAAAGAGATGGGAGCCTCTGTGAGAGCTTTAAGAGGGAGTCTGTCATAGTAAGAATGAATAGAGTTGTTTTTGTTTTTATTTTTGTCTTGTTTTGTTCTGTTTTTAAAGACCAAAAGAAGAGATGAACAAAGCACATTTAACAATAGAAGCATATTTAGTTTAAAAAGGTCCTAAGATAATTGTCATTATTGCAAAAACAGCATCTACAAGTGTGGGAAAATTTCCATTTTTCTGGTCATGGAGGGAGATATGTGAACTACGCTTAATAGGAAAGCATGAAAACAATCCCTCTCCATGAAGAAATGATCAGTGTAAGAGGTACATGCAGTCACAGACTCATGGCATTTAAATAAAAGGCCCAGAAGCTGCAGCATATGCAACCTTTCCCATTATAATATTAAGGAAAATTCAGCCTTCCATGGAAGCCAAATGATCCATGCTCAGGACAAGTCAAAGTTGAGCAGAGCACGGGGGGCTTGGTGAACAAGAGAGGGTGAAACCCTCAGGATCTACAAACAGATGACACCAGTCTTCTCAATGGTCTTTGGAAAGGCAAACTTGGAAGAGTCCTGGGGCTCCCCATGTTCCTCTGAAAGAGAAGCAGGACATAGCATTTCACCAATTTTACACACAGTGTTGATGCCCCCAAATTAGTAAAAGAATTGAATAAGGTGCTCAGCTGCTAGGAGCCCGGAGGATAAAAACAACAGGGCGTGCAGGAGGGGCCTCTGATTCTCTCTGAACTGTTCACTTAGCCAGCATTTTGGACTTTTTGAAAATTATTCCTTAATGCACTTGCTAAATACATAGCTTTCCAGATACCTATCCTTAAGATTTTAATTCATTGGACTCATAGTGGGACCATTTAAAAAACAGCTTAGTTAAATCTTACCCAAAGAAAATCTTAGGGAGAACTGTAGTTAACCACTCTAGTTATGGTTTGTCAAAGCATAACAGAGACAGAGAGAAAGACCGGTGTCTAAGGTCAGGGAATATATCACTTATACATTATTTAATAATACATTTAAGTTGAAATGCATAAAATTCTTGTTCACAAAGTGGATTGCCTCTCTCTCAACAAATTGTCTTGTTTACTTATAAAGTCACAAGTTCAAGAACTCCAAGATATTCTTCTAGAGATACCACTATAGGGCAGATGTAGCATTAAACTTGTGGTAAATAGAATGAACATTATTCTTATAAATTTCTGTCTGAAGTGCTTTCCCCCAATTTCTTAAATAAATAATGTTAGGGGTGCCTGGGTGCTCAGTCGGTTAAGCATCTCCCTTCAACTCAGATCATGATCCCAGGGTCCTGGGATGGAGCCCCAGGTCAGGCTCCCTGCTCAGAGGAGAGTTTGCTTCTCCCTCTCCCTCTGTCTCTCCCTTCTGCTAGTGCTCTCTCTCTCTCTCTCTCGCTAATAAATAATTAAAATCTGAAAAATAAATAAATAAAGTTATACACTGAGCAGACGGGTATAAGTATTTTTTTATTTATACCATGTATACATATAATATATGTCAATCAATGTTCACTCATATTTTTCAGGTATGCTGTGTATTTTGCTCCATCTTAGCAATATTTATTACAGTTGTTCCAGCCTATAGCTTTGAGTTGGTTCAGCCACCTTACATCTTTCCTTCCGTCACACCTACACCTGAGAATCCTAGAGGCTGGTCAGTATTGCCAAGCCTGAAGGAACTGTACACTTGCAACTCAGAAGTTAGGAAATGTCATCCCTTAAATAATCTCCTATGACTTTCAGTTCCTTGGTGCATTAATACTCTTTTCTTAAATTGAAAATCCTAAAATTCTATGGGAGAATATTTCCAGAGTTTTGCCAAGATTTAGAATCTGTGACTCCCTATCAAGACAGGTTGATTTATGCTATTAAAATGTCCCAAACATCTTAAAAACCCAAGTCTGTTGCTTCAGAGACAAACTTTACACTAATATATGTGTAAAGTGTGTGTTCCCATTTTTGTCTTCCATTTCAGGTTGTAAACTGAGTACATCCATACAGCCCTGGGTCCACTAGACCAAACCATACACTGTGATGTTCCTGTTATTAAGATGATTTAACTTTTAAATCATTGCTATTTTTCTAAAATCTGCATAGGAAAAGTAGATGTGAAGGAAGCAAGAAAATAAAATCCACCTATCTCACAATGTTTTAGCATTTTCATTTCCATATCTCTTCAAAGAGCTTGGCCTAATTTGGATTAGGTTTCCATCTCAATAGGTCTGCCCACCTATGCTAATTCAACTTTGCCTTAAGTAGCATAGATATCAAAAGTATCTCCTGCTGCTTAAGTATATTGCACTCTTCATTAAGGAGTGAGGGAATATGTACAGGGTAATGAGAACCCATGTGAGTTTCACAACCGTCACGAAAATCACTTGTTTTTCCATGGCTGTTCCTTGTATGCCAATTTCAAAGCCCCTGCCAGCGTACTTCTCTCTCTTTCTCTCTGTCTCAATTCTTTGACAAAAACTTCTCTCTTAATGTGATGGCAGTGCATTTAAATGTTAAATAAGAGTATCTATATATTAATTAAATGTAATCCTAGTAACTTTAGTTTGGGAAAATGTTTGTCTCGCATTATGCATCCTATTTGCTGATGAAAACTACAGGATAAGAGCAACCACTCCTTTCTTATTCTAAACAGATCTGTTCCACGGATTTATGCAAGTATGCAGGAACTTGAGAGTTATCGCCACTACCCTCATGTAGCAAACATATTTTGAAATCTACAAAAATAAGTTAAATGATAGTTCTGGTTGTGTTTGCTTTTTAGATGGTCTAGTATAAACCTAAATGAAATTAAAGCCCGATATTTTACTTACACATGCATCTCTAAAAAACTAGCTCTTTTTTCTACTGTTATATGTCCTGTACCTGTTATACTTCTTAGGAGAAGGAAAGAATGGAGGCATTCCAGAGATAGACAAGAATTTGTCTATCTTATCCTGCTAAAGGAAACTCGAGGGTCCACCATAACTCAATGAAATACCAGATAGACAATGGACCAGTGGCCAATATTTTACCTTTACCCTCCTAAAGAATGAAGAAGTATAGGTCAACCTGACTACCTCCATAGGGATGGGACAGATAAATCAGATTTTCTTTCCTGCAAGGTACCTTAATTTTGGTACCCACAACTGGTCTAGCCTCCGATTTACATAGAAATCTCACTAAAAGTAAGAATATGGAGCTTCTCCTCAGGCATTCTAAGTCTTAATATTTTTGCTGGATCCTACAAGCTTATAGTTACTATAGAAAACTGATGTCAGAAAAAGAAACTGAACAGAGGTTATTTATTTAGAGGTTTGGACAAGAAATCACATTTTAGTATCCTCACCTATTGTTCTCACAGTTACATTATACTGATGAATATATTCTATGAAACACATACTAAGAAAGCATCTCATCAAACCACAAACTCTTTATACTGTAGCCTTTGATAAATTGTGACACATTCAGCATTTCCATTGTACATCTGTGTCCATCTCCACACAGAAATTTGGAGAAATGATTTAGTCCTCTTCAAACACTATACCAGGTATTGTGTGTGTCTGTGTGTTTGTGTATTCCCATTATTCAATCAAATTTACAGCAAAATAATTTCAAAAAATTCTAAACCATTTTGCTTTGAAAAAATCAAACATGTTATGTAAAATATACAATCCATTGTTTACTAATTATGTTTTTATGTTAAAAAACTCATCAGGAATTACAACACCACTTGGTTTAACTAAATTTGTTGTATGTGATCCTTATCCTTTAGAATCCTTATATATATATTTTTTATTTATTTAGAATATATATATAGATTTGTTTAGGATATATATGCATACACATATATATATATTGTGTAGAGTTATTTAGAAAATACATACATTTGCATAGTAAAAAAAAATACTGCATATGTGAGAAATTTTCAAATTCCATTTGTGTACATTTTTCATATGTCCTACTTCACTACAACAAACTTCTTTAGCATTAGTATGCCATCTAGCTTTTTAATGGTTTGTAAAACACTTTAGGACTATTTTGAATATAATGGAAAGTGCTTGAACCTAGTAGGGCTCTAACATAGAACTTTCCATACAGAAAGAAGAAAAGAAAAAAAAAAGGAAAGGCTTTGATTTGCTTGCCAATTTCCTCATTATGTGAGAACCAGAATGTTAAATCCTAAGCTAATGTTGGTCTGAATGAGAAACTCTGACACATTTGCTGTTTTCTTGCTTCTTCCGTGTCTGGCAGCATCAAGACGGTGAGATTCCCTGATTTAAATTCTGCTCAATTGCGTCCTTGCTCACAAAAGCAGAATACATCCAACCCAAGCGTTATTTTTTTTTTAATCCTTCTTTTTATAAGTAATTCAAGTTTTCATTTTGTACTCTCTTTAAAGAAGCAAAACAAAAACACAAAGCAAAAAACAAAACACACAAAACCCCCGAAAGAAACCTAAAACTTCGCAGCATACCTCCGTACCACTTAGGAACAGCAGCGCTATCACATTGCTGCTGCCACCTAGTGGCTTCCCGGTGAAAAATCTCTGCTGCTTTGGGAGGAAAAAACTGCGCGAGGCTTTTCAAACCACTAAGGGGTCGATGTTGATTCTCCTCCTGTGTTTAGTCTCCTTCTCACCAGAAACATGCTTTAGCAAACAGAAGAAAAATATGTCCTATTCAAAAGAATTCTAAGTCCTTCAACAAAGAACAGAAAAGCTGATAAATTACAATGAAAGTGTTGGAGAAATAACACTGACTCCTATCTACATTACATATACACACTTCCCAAACCCCCCTTTTTGTGTGTGATTTAAGATTTCCTTTTGCTATTTCAGGTAGTAGATATACAAGCTTCCACAGAGTAAAAAAAATTGAGGGGAAGAAAGGAATGGATGAAAAGAGTGATGACAAGTCAGAGATAAGCTGAGTTTTGTCTAGCAATTAGTTGCTTACTAGGTCCTAAAAGTGGTGATTATGGTTATTGTATTTGTTGTGGGTTTTCCCTTCTGGTCTTCTGTTTCTACTCTCTCTACCATACAGAGAAGAATTAATATTATGAATGCCAGTCATTCATCAAGTAGGGCAAATGAGCCAACATCCTTTGAAATGATTAGACAAAATAAGAACATCCCTACTCTTCTTCCCAGGTAATTTGATGTGAGGATTAATTTATTAACTGATTTTCTGAAGGAATGAGTGACCATTAAGTTAAAATAGAATGGGTGTCTGGACAGAGGGGAACAGAAGTGCCGTAGGCAATATAAAAGCAGAGGACCCAGTGCATGTTATATACTAAGGCAAAATGACTGAAAAGTTTACCAGAATCGCTAAAAGTATTTTGACCACTTTCAACCTCTCTTTGCAAAATTTGGCTGTAATTGTCAGCTATTCATGTTGCAAATATCCCCAAATATCACACTATACATGGAGTTTGTATGGCCATGAGGTCTTTGTCATGGACAATAAGGTGGTAGTAGGGACTCACAGACACTATACATTTTAAACATTAATGCAAAGATAGAATATGATAATGATAGAATGGTAATTCAATCAATGCTTGATGTTAAACAATGAGGATACAATAGTGAGACTAGAAATCACTCCAAGTCTTTAAACAGAGGGAATTTCATGCCAGGGATTATCATACAAGGGATAAAATACACGAGAATCTCCAACCCCAAAATTTGCAATTGCAAGAAGCTGCTACCACTCCTGTTCTTGATCATCCGAGGAAAGAGTCAATGTTGAAGAAGCCAGAACCATCCAAAGAAGGGCCTGTGTAGTCAGAGAGCTGCGGGGAAGATGTAACTATTGCTGTAGAAGCAGAGAGAAAAACCCGAGTGGCTCCTTTCTATTTGCTCCACCTCCCATCCCCAACAAAGCCTTCAACTGACTGGAAAAAAAAAAAAAAAAAAAAAAAGTTAAAAGCCAGGTCACATGAGAACCTGAAACACAACCCTGGATGATCAGTACCTAATACAGGATAGAGCCAAGAAAGACAAAGGAAGGAATTTAAGATCAAAACAAGTCAAGAACTGGCATAAGGACAGTATGAAGCCAGTGAATGAGAGGGCGGTCAAAGCGGCAGAACCCAAGCCATGAAGAAAGAATAGAATGCGAAGAGGAGCCAACAACATGGGGCTGGAAAAGCAGGACAGACTCAATGGGACAAGCAGGAGACAATGAGGAGAAGACTAGACCACTGGAAAAGAGCGTGGCTTGTCTAGACAAATTTGGAGAGTCAGGAAGCCTTGACGGCTAGAATAAGAAGTTTGAAATCAATCCATGGACCAGCACTTCCGAAACACTGCTACAGAGGATGCTAGTTCTGGAAGCCGCTGAAAGATTTTGCTTGTATAAAGGGTGTCATCATCAAGAGTTTAGGAAATTTCAGGGTTTCCAGAGTTTTTTCTATTTGATTTTGCATTTGTTTCTTGTTTGTTTGTTTGTGATGCATCTCAAGCGCCCAGTGTTTTGTCACAGGCACTCTGAAAAAAACCACTAAAGAATTTGGAAATCCTGCCACTTAATACACACTTAACCCACTGAATGAGGAATGAGATGTTTATAAAGCAACTAATCCCCAAAGACTGAAGTAAGGTAAAATACTATTACAGTAAGCTATAGTGATTCAGATTTCAAGTAATTCAGAGTTTGTGATCTATTAGCTGGAACTGGGCTATCAATTGATAAAGTGTTTCTTAAAAAATAATCAAGTATTAATGGATTTTAACATGATAGAAATGATCTGAAAAAAGAAAGCTGATAATTACAAATAAGTTTATTTATTCACTAAGGCACAAATGGCAAAGCCTCTTATTAAGTCAAGAGTTTTAGTTGCCAAAATATTTGTAATTTAAAATTTAAGATTATTCTAAATGAAATTGCTACCTAATCCAGAAAGTGTTCTAGTTATGGAGACCTCTGTTTAGAAGGTCAAAGTGAATCTTAATAAAAACTTTTAAAACAAGTGGAACAAACCCCATTGTCCACAGGTATCCAGTAATGGGTAGGAAAGAGTTAATATCAGGCTTATAGACAGTTCCTTCCCTTCTTGGGCTCTTGTATGGTCAAGAGGAAGCATGACTTTGGACAAACCTCCCTGAAAATATTATTCATAGAGTGCACTAGTGAAAAAACAGGAACCTTGTCTATAAAATGTTTCAGGAGGATGTACCTGATGGGTCTGAATTGTCTGGAATTTATGATTTATGGAGCATAGAAGGCTGGGGAATAGTAGTCACATGAAGTATGTAATTAGTAGAATACAAAACAAGGGTTTTTCCAAAACTAGCATGGCTAACTTTTATGATCAATATTCCTGCATGTATTACTCATAATCCTCATATGTTAACCCCAAATGGAAATGTGAATCAATATGGGAGAATGCAGCAAGGAGGAGCTGTGTTTGACAATTTGAGCTCCTCCAGGGAAAAAATGTCCTGCTCTTCACCTAGACCCTCTGAATCATTAGTAGATCTTGTTGTTGATTAAGAGCCATGGTCTTTTCCTTAGTCTGATTTGACAATGTAGCTATTTTGTAGTAACATAGATGAGAGAGTTGGTGTGATGAACTTAGAGACCTATACATTATAATGACCTACACCGTCTAAAAAAGAAATAGAGAGGTTGAAAACATAGTGAGTATTTGTCGCTGGGATAGTTACTTGTGTATTCTTGGTATGGAGTGGCAAAGACCTTTAGTCAAACTACGGGAGACAGTCTTAACAATGGAATTTGGGGTAATAGATTTAGATTTGGGGAAATTGGGTAAGTGAATAAAGAATACAAGTAGAAAGAAAGTTAGTAAAGGCCTACTGTTCCCTGGTTGCTGGTAGCAGTCCTGGTAAAAATCTAGACATGTATAAGAAGACTAGAACAGAGGAAGAAGTAGTAAGACTCTCTCTCTGTTTTTTTTTTTCCTTGTTTGAATAAAGACATTGTAGTCAATCACAATCCAGGTGAACTGAAATTCCAGAGATTATGCCATGAAGACTGGGACACTTTGTATAGAAATACAAGCACAGCCTGACAAATTCCTATTAGCATGAATTCTCAGAGTAAATGATCAGAGAGCAAATCACTAATTTTATATGCAGCTGAATGAAAGGAGCTTTTTGGGTTATGGCTGATCCCCAAGTGGCTGAAAACCATTGTGGAAAGATACTTTCAGATGGTTTGATAGCTAAAGTGTTGCAATGGGTTAAGGTAAATTTCTGCAGCTTACACCAAAAGAAGTAATTTCCCTACACTCTCTTTGGCCAACAAATGGAATACTATTTTCTGAACAGTGAGTAGGAGAAAGCAATCCAGGTTTGTCTATGATGATCAGAAAGATACACCATTTAATTTAATGCCATTTACACAGATTATGATAGATACAAAAGCATGTAATTAACTATTCTCTTGGAGCGGGTGATAGAGAGGCAAGAGTAAGAATATATTCAGAAGACAAGAGATCTGCTAGATCAATGACCACGAATGGGGCTAACGAATGGGGAAAAAAGACTTGCGCTACCCAAAAAGAAGGTACACTCTGAGGGAAAAAGAAAGAGAGAAAGAAAGAAGGAAAGAAAGAAAGAAATAGAGAGAAAGAAAGAAGAAGGAAGGGAGGGAGGAAGGAAGATAGAAAAAGAGTGAGTGGAAATGTGATTGGGGAAAATATTAGGTATTCCATGATTGTATCACAGTCAGTGGAATGGATACTGTGTGTGAGGGAGGGATTCTGTGTTTGTCACACTCGCAGAAATTTGACTGAGTCAGCCCTTCCCCCTGTTTGAATCGGACCTGATAAAATGGAACCTTTGGAATTGCCCAAGCCCCTTTTGGATTTAACTGTTAAGCCATATAGAATTCTGGGGTGTCATAACTCTGATAAAGGAAACAGTAGTAGGTGGAGTAGAGTGAGTATTCTGAACTCCCTTAAGATAGCCCGTCTGGCCAGCATATAAGGCAGATATTTACGGAGACCAAGAGTGCATTATCAGGGGTTAAATAAAGTACTCCCCTTTATTTATTTAGCCATGACCAATATGGGAAATACTACATAAAAAGTAGTAGAAGGGGGCGCCTGGGTGGCTCAGTAGTTTAAAAAGCCTCTGCCTTCAGCTCAGGTCATGATCCCAGGGTCCTGGGATCGAGCCCCGCATTGGGATCTCTGCTCAGCAGGGAGCCTTCTTCCCCCACCTCCCATCTCTACCTGCCTCTGCCTACTTGTGATCTCTCTCTCTGTCAAATAAATAAATAAAATCTTAAAAAAAAAAAAAAAGTAGTAGAAGAACAATAGTCCACATGGGATTGGAACACCATATTAGAGTTAGCTAAAGGCTTCTTTTCTACATTCATTTTCAAGTCCAGCCTGACACCATTTGTGTTAGAAAGAATGACGGTCATTCTTTGGGTAGAAATACCCAGCAGTACAATTACTGAATCAAATGATAATTCTACTTTTGATTTTTTGAGAAACCTTTATTCTGTTTTCCCCAGTGGCTGCACCAGTTTGCATTCCCAATAGTGCATGAAAGTTCTTTTTTCTCCACATCTTCACCAACCCTGTTGTTTCTTTTGGTTTTGGTTTTAGCCATTCTGACAGGCACATAGTGATATCTCATTGTGGTTCCAATTTGCATTTCCCTGCCAATGAGAATGCTGAGAATCTTTCCATGTGTCTGTTGGCCATTGGATGTCTTCTTTGGAGAAATGTCAGTTCCTGTCTTTTGGGGGTTTATTTTGGGAGAGATATTGAGTTGTATAAGTTCTTTATATATTTTGGATATTCACTTGTGTGGAATTTAAGAAACAAAACAAACAAAGGAGGAAAAAAAAAGAGACAAACTAAAAAACAGACTCTTAACTGTAGAAAACAAACTTATGGTTACCTGAGGGGAGGTTGGATGATTGAAATAGGTGAAGGGGATTAAGAGTACACTTATCTTGATGAGCACTGAGTAATATATGGAATGGAATTGTTGAATCACTATATTGTATATCTGAAACTAGTGTAGCACTGTATATTAACTATACTGGAATTAAAATAAGAATAATAAAATAAAGAATGATTGCCAATATACTTATATAATGTGACAAGATTTGAACTTGATAACCATTAAGAATAGCTTACTGTACTGCATTCATAATATCATAATTGCTCCTCAGAAGAAGCATTGCAAAAGAAGTTAAGGACTCTTGTCTTAAGTAATGTGTATAGCCCGACCGATTATTCCAGATCAAATTCAAGACCTGTTCCATTCTGAGAAATTTTAGCCAATTATGTAGGGTCAAACAGCAAGAGACAGTTCTCAAACTTTGAGAAATCAATAATTATTTCTTACCCTGCTACCGAGCCCTCGTAGAACTCTTGGTAGAAATTACATGACCCAACTAGGAATACTGCTGAATCCTATTGACTAAGAAGTCCAAAGCTCTTCAAAGGTCTTGGATTGCACTTGGGTGTGTTTAAAGGGGATATTTTCACTGACAGAGAAAACAGATTCTCTGCTTTGTGCACAGAGAAATACTAAAAAATAATAAATGTGCACTGTTCAGAGCTAAGAGGAAATACTAACTACTTTTAATACACTGTCGTCCATGAATTGCCACTATCACCCAAGCAAGTACAAGTGCAGTTTAGGGTAATTTGGTAAAATTGAATGACTCAGTAGCACAGGAGCGCTGGATGTGTCCCTCTGGCTCCACTTTACCTGTCTGTGTCATACTACCTCTCATTACCCATTCCAAGTAGTGAAATTTGACGCTTTGGTAGGAGAGCTTCTCGACTGTGAACTGAGTAATGTCTGGTAGTACATCCTGTTTACCCACACAGGGTTGTTTTCTGCAGTATTCACTGGTAGAATTGAGTTTGGTGTAGGTGTAGAATCTTATAATAGGTTTGCAGGTGGTTGGGTCTGAAACAAAAGCTTGGGATGGACTGATCGATCATGCTTTTGACACATTGTGACATTTCTTAAACAAAAAGTTAAATACTCTGGGTATAATATATTAAGAAAAAACTACCAATTCCTCATCCTACAAACATGTACAGAGGTTAGAAAAGTAAAATATATAAAGAATCAAAGGCCATTGTTACTTAAATATGGGGCTGAAGAGAACAGTATTATATAGAGATTGCAGGCCCGATGTGTGATCACACACCCATGCATTTTAAGGGCTGCAAACGAATATCTGATTTCTTCTTTTTTTTTTTTTTTCCACAAGTCATATAGTAAATAGATGGCACTAACAAAGTCAAATATTAATAACCAAGAACTACAGATCCTCAAATCCCCTTTCCCCTAACCAGCAAAACCCATAGAAATTTACACTGACCAAAGTAAATAGAACAGAAAAGTCAAACCACTTAAATGGTTGACATTTAGGGATGGAGCCAGGCACTCGCTTGCTTTCATCCTTCTGAATCACCAGTGTTATAACATCAACAGAAAATAAGTGATATTATAGCCATGGTGTAAAAGTTAGTGCAAAGGTCCAATGAGCGCTAATTTAATTACTACCTGCTGGTGATTGACATAATTTTGAATTTCACATCGGCAAAAGAGAACGATTTTACTTTGCACATCATAGCTGGGGTTTTTTGTTTGTTTGTTTGTTTCCTAAATAGGGAGGAGCCGATTTCAGAAAATAGCCACGGTCATGGTGATTATGACCAAAATTAACTGTGAACTGAACTTATTAGATGCGATGGGCATGATTAATTCAGAACGTAGAATATATCATTTGTTAAATTTGCTCTTCTCTGTTTCTCTGATAGTCTGTCCTTTTGGAATATAATTTTAAAACCTATCTTCTTGAGAAATTACTTCCTTGATCCAGGGCACATGGAAGTTTTACCTTATTAAATTGTTGTAGTATATACCAAAGCCAGTAATTTATTGGCGAGTGCTGGTGATAGAGGATTATGGCCAAGTACACTGTGATTATTGCCTTTCAGAGTCTAACTTTCACCTTGTAGTATACTCTGTGAGAGTGCTTACTTAGAGAGAGAAAGGAAAACTGTGATTTCTTCCTTAGTAGACAACCCTATACACAATGATGGTCGTGGTAGTGTGGGTACTGAGGAATTCTAGCAAAAAGCTGGGGGGAGGGGTTTTGGGAGAAGGGGGTGGGATTATGGACATTGGGGAGGGTATGTGCTTTGGTGAGTGCTGTGAAGTGTGTAAACCTGGTAATTCACAGACCTGTACCCCTGGGGATAAAAATATATGTTTATAAAAAATAAAAAATTAATAAAAAAAATTTCGTAAGACTGAAAAAAAAAAAAAGCAAAATGAATAAGCTAACTAGTCAGAGTTGTGTCTATAGAAAAAGAAGAGGCCCTTCATCAGTTGAAGCTCTACTAGTAGTAGCAAGTAATCTCAACTCCACTGGTAAAGTCCTTGTTTTGGACACAGCTTACTGTTCTCCCTTCCTCGTTTACTATGCCTTTTCGATGCATTCTTAGTTGGCCGGAGAAAAGAGGACTTTTCACAGAGGCTCTACAGAAAGCATTATCACCTAACCCCTCTGAGACTCACAGAATTCCACCTGACTATTAATATCTCAATGAGGAATGGAAAACGTGTGGGAAACCATTTATCGTGGACTCACTGGTTACCATTTATAAAAACCCTGACATGTAACAGAAATCTTAAATGTGGAAAGAATTCATTTTTATACATGGTTTATTAGAATGATTAAAAAATATTGGACTCCATTATCTTCCTATATGAAAAAATTTAGGCAGTGAACATGGTTTTAAAGTTTTCTGTGTCTTGTCTACATCAAAATACATAGAGGATTATATAAGGGATATAGTCTGTTGATCTAAGATTATCATCGTTATGTCATCATCATCATAAAAGAAGAGAAGAAGTAGGGAAGAAGAGAAGGGAAGGGAAGCTGCGGAGGAGGAGACTGACAGGAGAATAAGAAAACAGAACAAGAACAGTGAAAACAACTAAAAGCATATTATGTGCAATTAAAAGCGTATTACGTATTTTATACATATGCTGCCTTGATTTTGTTTTGGTTCTTACAGCAGTGCTATGAATACTTGTGGTTATCTTCATTTTATAGATGAGCAATGAAGAAACTTGCCAAATTCCATTAATAATTATGTGCATTTGCCTTCTGAGTTTACTCAAATTGCTCTCATCCTTCCCAGAGTTATAAGCAACTCTCACGGAGAGCAGCAACTGATTCGAGTTCAGAAACAAGAATCCTACGTGGACCTGAAGAATTTTTCCGAGAAAGGAAATAAGAGTCGAGTACAGACACTTCTCAAATCACATTGAGACACAGTTTAAAGTAAATTAAGATCCACAGAGAACAAAACAAAACAGTCCGATAAAACACTTGGAGCAACTTGGCTAAGAAATGGTTTCTTAGGGAAACTGCTGAATCTGAATGCCTTCCTTCCTTCCCTCCCACACACATTCCTCCATCACCCAAAACCTACCCCAAGAGGATCCTAGAAATACTAGGACCTTAAAAACTAAAAACTCTAATGGAAAGGATTATGTATCTCTTTTGTGTTTCGCCTCTTTAATGTTAACAGTAAAAAACTTGAAGACTATAAAGAACATTTGGCTTTTGTGAACGTGGAAATAGAAAAATGACTAGTTTTACCAATAATATATCTCAATCAAAAAGAAAATGTTTAAAAAATAAGTAAATATGGTCAAATAAAGGTGCCACGTTTCTTTGGAAGCTTTTCTCCTAGGATCCTTCAATAAATGTTTGACTAAAGTATGCCCTTGAAAACACACAGGCAACTTCCACTAAAGTCACAAATTATGCATACACATTTCTAGGACCAAATTTGGCCCAATGCTTAATTAGTGTCTGGCTGTGATTACATCTGTGGTTTTGAATTTCAAATCTAAATTTTCAGTGTTGCAACAAAACTTGTAAAGCTTCCTTTAATTTCTGTAGGGGAAAACAATATCAGAGTAGTTTCGTATTTCAGTTAGACTGAGAAAATATTTTTCCTTGATCTGAAAGCAGCTCCTCTCAAATGCAAAAAGGAAGAAAAAGTGATTTAAATAAATACTGAAATACTGTGAATAAATAAAATTGGCCTCTTGAGTTTGACTTCTGAATACCAAGAGATTTTTAAGTGACATCATTCTGGGCAACGAGTATTGCTTTTCCCTCTCTGTTATCTGAGATATAGAAAGCATCTATTGTTTTCTTTTTTTCTTTCTGTATTTCTTCCCCCTACTTCATTAATCATTCACATGTGCTTAGCTAGTAAATACAATTCAACTCTTGAGAGTGACTAAACATATCTTTCCCTGTGCACTAACTACCCTTTTTCGTTATGTCTTACCCATCAGTTATAAAGCTGGGTTGAGACTGTCTCTCTTTGGAAGGGGTATATTACCGCTAAAGAGTATTTATCTAGATTATTGCAGATTTCACCATGGTTTGTCATTTTTTCTTGGATTTTCAGTTGCAAAGTATTACCTCATACTGAGCTTGAACTTGCTGAAAAGCAAGAAATCCACGCTGTAAAAATTTCCCTAAGTACTCCTTTTAGGTTTGAGTTTTATGTCATTATTCTCCACAGTTGAACTAAGTCACTATCGGTAATATCAGATGACTTGATTATAATGTATAGTTAAAATTGGAAAACTTTATGTGACATAACTGAACTTTAAAGTCTGGGGCTTTCATATGAATGGCCTCTGAAAGTAGAAATTTAAAACTGATGTGTCTTTTGATTGTCTAATGTTCAGTTCATTTTTTTTAGTGAGCAGTAGCTGGGAACAATTTACTGTGATCACAATTAGCTATTCCATATTTCTTAATTTTAAATATTGGCTCTTATGACTTGGCACCCCAAGTGTTTTTACTGATATTTAACGTTTAAAAGTGTTCTTAAGGCATCTCATCAGGGCTACCTTCATAGTCTAAGACAGCATTCCTACAATGCCACAGATGCTGAAAGGAAAAAGAAAACTTCTTTCAACTGCTTGTTACTAATTTCTTTTTTTTTTTTAATATTTTATTTATTTATTTATTTGACAGACAGGGATCACAAGTAGACAGAGAAGCAGGCAGAGAAAGAGGAGGAAGCAGGCTCCCCGCTGAGCAGAGAGCCAGATTCGGGGCTTGATCCCAGGACCCTGGGATCATGACCTGAGCCAAAGGCAGAGGATTTAACCCACTAAGCCACCAAAGGTGGTTGTTACTAATTTCAAAGTAAGGATACACTCTCTTTGGCTTCATTGTATCCAATTCTTGCATAAAAACTTTTTTCTTGGCATGTCGTGTATTTCTTAGGAACTAGAGTTAGCCTCCTGTACATACAAGTATCTCTGGAGTCTGAGTAGCTTGGTGTCAATTGGAGAACTAGTTGTTAGGTAAGTTTCAGATATTACTAAGACCCAAAGTAACAAGGAAATGTATCCCCAGTGAGTTAAAGGAATGGGGAAAAGACTTTGTACTCAATTACCTCCTCTAAATAATCCAAGGTCATAAGATATTTCAAATGTCCTGTGGTCCCAGATTGTATTATGGAAATTAAAATGTATTATTTGTTTCAAACATTATAACATTTTCAATGAAAACAAAATGTATTTTTCCTGTAATTCAGTATTGAATTTTATAAACAGCAGGCAAATCTTTCCAATATTCTGTAATTTATGGTGTAGAATTCATGTGACATGATCAAGAGCTATAACTTAACTGAACATATATTATTTCTAAGTTAATATGACTGAAAATCAGTATGTCTGAATTCTGTTACACAGAAGAACCAGGAAAAAATAATTGCTTCCATTAGAACAGTCCAAAATCTTTTTATAGACTGTAATCAGTGATATGATTTACTTCTGAAGTGCCACTCTGGGACAAAGAACATTGATAAAAATTCTGTTCTTCATTGGAATGGATGATGCTACCGCCCCGTCGTCAATATGTGCTACTGTCATCTTATTCACTGAATTATCCACACTCTTTCTATAGCTTTCATTCATAACCAAAGCACTAGCTTTTGCAAATAAGGAAAGTGGCAGCATGTATGTACCCACCTGACCCTCACACATGAATGTGCACACTTCACATATGTTGTGTAATTAGTAAGCTCAAGTTTTCAATATTAAGACAAGCTAGAGGTCATATTGATCCATGAAGAAATCAGGATAGAAATGTTAAAAAAAATTATAGTGGATCAGTAGAAATTATTCTATTTGTAGCTAAATCAAATTCAGAAGTTTGATTAGAGCCATTAAGAAATATTAGCATTGCTGGGGCACCTGGGTGGCTCAGTGGGTTAAAGCCTCTGCCTTTGGCTCAGGTCATGATCCCAGGGTCCTGGGATCGAGCCCCACATCAGCCTCTCTGCTCAGCAGGGAGCCTACTTCTTCCTCTCTCTCTGCCTGCCTCTCTGCCTACTTGTGATCTCTGTCAAATAAATAAAAATCTTTAAAAAAAAAAAAAGAAAAGAAATATTAAATTGATATTAAATGATTAAAAAGCACATTTTTTGGAAAGTAGATTTAGATTCTGAATATCTCATAAGGAATAAACATCATTGTTTATTTCTTTAAGGTGTAAGTAACTTCACATGTGTAGGTTTCAAAGGTTTTTTTTAATATAATTTTGAAAAAATCTTTATATCATTTGGGGTTTTTTTGTGCATTAAGGTAGGGCAAATTGAGATCAGTTTCCGTTGAAATAACCATTTTGCAGAGGTGCTCATTTCTGCTCCAAGGTCTTAAAAATTCATGCAATACCAACAAGCATTTACCAAGTACATATTATTTGTCATGCACTCTGTTAGGTATTGGGCTCCAAAATTAAAACATATTTTTCCTTGTCTTTTTTTTTTTAAGTGAACTTGATTTATTATTATTATATTTTAAATTTTTTTATTTTTTATAAACATATAATATATTATTAGCCCCAGGAGTATGGGTCTGTGAATCGCCAGGATTACACACTTCACAGCACTTACCATAGCACATACCCTCCCCATTGTATTTTCCTTGTCTTTAAGGGGCTTATTATATGATTGGGAAATAATACGTCATGACCATAGAACGTGAAAAGTAGAATTCTGAAATCACAGGTTTCAATGGAAGCATATGGATAGTGTTGAGAGTTATGGGAAGTTTCTGGTAGGATATGACAGGGTTCATAATGATTGAAGATGCCAGCATGAGCAGTGACATCACTTGTGTGTATATAGATGAGACCAAAAAGAATATGTGCTTGGAGCTCTCTCTGCCTTACAGCCTACCTCAAGGTTGTACTTCAAGAAAGCCAACCTATACCTGATTGTAAAGTTTCCTACTGGCTTACAATTCCCTGGAAATCCATATAAAGTAATATTGTGTGCAGGTAGACCTAACTGTATCTTTAAAGCATTTATTCTTCCCACCTTAATCTGATGTTCCTGTTCATCTTACATATCAATGTCACCAGGCTGTATTACTGTTATTCCTTGTTCAAACATGTTCAGTCTTATAGATTTGTACAGGAATTAATGTAGCTTTGTTTATGTGAATCATTGTAGTTAATGTCTGAGTAAGTAAGTATAGATATATGATAGAGATGCATTCATGATAGGATAGGTGGCTTTTCCCAATGGAAAAATCATGCAAATAAAGATTCTGCATTCGTGTTATCATTTGGGGGAAAATATCTCTGATTTTTACCTTATAGTTATTTCCAGATTTTTAAATGCATTAACTATAGGAAAAAGTTCTCGGAATATTGTTAATATATTTAAAGAAAGCAAAGTACACCATGAAAATACCTTAATTTGCCTCTCCTTATTAGTATATAAGCACAGCATTGCTTTATTAAGCAGCTTTATGAAGATACATTATATTTTACTTAGCAAAAAAATTCACTTGTTTTAAAGGTACAATTAAATGGTGTTTAGTAAATTTATGTAAATTTCGTCATCCCCAAAAGATCTTTTATACCCATTTTCAGTCACATCCTGTTCTTACTCAACATTACTTTTTATCTCTAAACGAATTATAGTAAAATGTTATAAGTGATCTTCCACTTCCAGACTTTGTTCTAAAATTTCATTTATATTCATGTATTTGAAACTGGAAATAAGCATACTCATATGTTTACCAGGAACTATATTATTTAAAGTTCAGTCTAAGCAGCAGTAATAAAATAATCCAAAGTAAAATATCTTAATAAGGACAAAAAGTTTTTATTTCCCTCTTGGGTAACAGGGACGTAGTCCAAGCTTCTAGAAGAGTTCTGTGGTCTGCAACACACAGTCTTCATCTCTGAGTTCAAGGCCAAAGTTCCAGTTTCTTCATCTTACTACTCAAATGGGAAGAGGGAGAAACTAGCTAGAAAGTTGCATGTTGATCTCTTATGGGACAAGACCTGAAAATTACACACATCATTTCCATTAAAGGAATCCTTTATATATATATATATATATATATATATATATATATATATATATATATTATATATATCGATATATAATATATATATATATACCTATACCTATATATATACTTATATATACCGAGATATATATATATCGATATACCTATATATCAATATCTATATCTATATATATATAGAGAGAGAGATTTAAATGAGAGTAGGCAGAAAATAACCAAGACCTAAGTCACAGGGGAGTAATAAAAATAAATCAATTTGATTATGTATTATTTAGAGGTTTGCAGGAATTAAGGTACAGTTGCCTTCTTCAAGTCATCAAAGAATTTTGAGGAGATGGTATTTTAATCTAAGATTTAGTTATGGGAAATTCAGGTAGAAGAGCTAATTGCAGAGGTTCTGAGGCCAAAACAAGCCGAATATACTTAAGGATGAGAAAGGTCAGTGGGGGTGAAGTAGAGTTTTAGGAGAAAGAACAGAATTAGATGATATAGGAAGCTGAGGTCCGATAGGGCTTTGTAAGGCAAGGAAATTATTTGTTTCATTCTACATACAGAACATAGTCTTTATGGTATTAGCAAGACAGTGAGATGATCTAATTTAAAAAGATCATTTTGTTTTCTATGGTGAATAGCTCAAGGTTGGGGTAGTGAAGGCAATCAGGGATAATGGTACTGTGTTCTGGATGAAAATACCGACTTGGGAAAATGCAGTAGTTTTGGAGGAGGAAAAATATGATCAGGTATAGAATATATTTTGGAGAGTATAGTGAACAAAGTTTGAAAATGGGGGTGGCTCAGTCGGTTAAGGGTCTGCCTTCAGCTCCGCTCATGATTCTCTATTCCCTCTCCTTCTGTCCCTCCCCTCTGCTCATTCTCTCTCTGTCTCTATCCCTCTATCTCTATCTTTATTTCCATCTCAAATAAATAAAATCTTAAAAAAAACAAAAGAAAATGGGTTTGAGATATTGAGACAGGAGTTAAGGGAAAAGAACCAAGAGTAAGTTTTTAAGGTTTTTAGTATGATCATTATACAACTGAAAATTTGTTTTTGTTTGTTTTTATAAAATCTTTAGCATAGAAAGAATAAGATTTCAAATTGAGGATTGCAAGTTCATAGGAGCCAAGTAAAATCTGAGATGTATTTTATATATCTACATAATGATAACACAATAGGGCTTGGTGTTTGAGTCTGGAGATAGGAGGAGCAATCAGCCTGACAATACAGATTTAGAAGTCATTGGTATGCAGATGTCGTCAAAGCCATGGCTGATGAGGTCCTTTGGGAGTGTGCATAGACAGAGAAAACAAAAAGGCCCAATTCAGATAAAACTTTGGGGGTTCTAACATTTATAGGTCTGTTAGATAACAACCAGGATCCTCGCTAATGTAACTGGGGTCACGTCAGATCCTGTGAGAAAACTCCAGGAGATGGAGGGCAAGAGTCTTCGTGGGTGGACGCCTGGAATAAACATGGAATGCTTTCAGGTCCTCCTTTATTATTATTATTTTTTAAGATTTTATTTATTTATTTGAAAGAGAGAGAAAGAGCACAAGTAAGCAGAGAGACAGGCGGTGTGGGTGGGTAGCAGGCTCCCTGCTGAGCAGAGAGCCCACTGTGGGGCTTGAAGCCAGGACCCCAGGACCCTGAGATCATGACCTGAGCAGAAGGCAGAGGCTTAACCTACTGAAATACCCAGGCACCCCTCAGGTCCTCCTTTAGATGGATCTGATAAGTGTGGAGAATCCTTAACTTGCTCTTGTCATTTAAAACTAAGAGATAATCAGATAATCGATGTTCACTTGTCGCACTTGATTCCCTGCCTGTAGCCCACTTCCCCCACCACCCTCCTCACCCTCCCGCCCCCTCCACCCCTGCACATAGTTCACATCTCACACATCGTTCATGTCCTGCACGTTAATCTATATCCTGTTTGTGACTGGATCTTGTGTAAAGTATGAAAGAACTGATTGTACGAAATAAAGTCATCTACTGATCATCAGTCGGTAGTCCCCCCATTATTTCAGCTCTGATCACCAGACGATCCCCACCTTGCAAAGGTGACATATATCAACCAGAGAAGAAGGATCTTATGAGAAGACTCCATCGAAGGTTCCAACATGCCATTATTGGGCATTTAGGCAAACTTCTTTCTAGGACCATGTATAGTAAATACACAGTGAAGAATCTTTTTCGGATACCACCAGCACGTATCATGTTTTGTAGCCACAAGTACTGTGGCTATAAATGGTGCTTTAATAATGTTATTAATAATAATAAGTATGATTATAATGTGTGTACTATAACAGTAAATGCATACATTGAGTAACTTAAATTCCATATTATTTATATGATTATGTAATCTCAAAAAGCAAATTTCTTGTCTTCTGCCTTTACTTTGTGTTAGTCTTAGCACCATTCGTAAATATTTTAATTTTTCTTTTTCTTTCTGAAACGCATTATAGAAAAATGACCCTCCACCCCTGAAGTTAGGAGTGACAAGTTACTTGCTTTGACCAATGAAATCCGAGTGTAACTTGAGTCACTTGAAGAAAAATCCATAAGCAGCAGAGTGTGATTTGTCGACTAGCCCTTCTCTGCAACACTGGAAAAGGTGACTATAACACTTAATGGTGGAAAACTAAAAGCTTTTCCTCTATGATCAATATCAGACCAGGATGTCCACTCTACTTCTATTAAATATAGTAGTGCAAGTTTTAGCTGGAGCAATTCATCAAGAAAAAGAAATAAAAGGCAGCTAAATCAGAGAAATAGAAATAAAATTTCCCCTCCCTATTTGCAGATGTCAATATCTTACATATAGAAAGTGCTAAAGATTCTATAAAAACTAACAAACAAAAACTATTAGACCAAATAAATGAATTCCGCAAAATTGAAGGATACAAAATCAGCATACAAATATCAGTTGTGTTTCTATATACTAACAATAAACTAACTGAAAGAAAAATTAGGAAAACAATCCCATTTATAATAGCATCAAAAAATTACTTATAAATAAACTTAATGAAGGATGTGAAAGACATAAAAACTACAAAACATCAATGAAAGAAATTTAAAAATAAATGAACAATTGGAAAGCTATCCCATGGACTGAAAGACCTAATATTGCTAAAATGTTCATACGACCCAAAGTAATCAACAGATTCAATGCAATCCCTAACAAAATGAAGATGTGAATATATATATGAATATATATGAATAAATAGAATATATATTTATATATATGAAATATCTATGAACATATAGAATATATATATTCATAGGTATGAATATATATATAAATAATATTCAGCCATGTAAAAGAATGAAATTTGCAACAACAAATGGCAGATTGATGGCAACATAAATGGAGTCAGAGAGTATAATGCTAAGTCAGTCAGAGAAAGACAAATATCATATGATTTCATTCATATGTGGAATTTAAGAAACAAAATAGATGAACAAATCAAAAAAAGGAATAGGCAAACCACGAAACAAACTCTTAAGCATCGAGAACAAATTGGTGGTTACCAGACAGGGGAGGTTGGGGGTAAATAAAATAGGTGAGGGGATTAAAAATATTCTTATCATGATGAGCACTAAGAGTATATCAAACTGTTAAATCACTATATTGTACACCTAAAACAAATATAATACTATATGTTTGCTATGCTGGAATTAAAATGAAAAAGTTAAAGAAATACAACCAACAATTGAACATAATGCAAACATTACCAAAATACAATATAATATAAATTCTTAAAAATAGTGCTGTGAAGTGTGTAAACCTGGTGATTCACAGACCTGTACCCCTGGGGATAAAAATATATGTTTATAAAAAATAAAAAGTTAAAAAAAATATATAAAAAAAATAAATAAATTTATGTATAAAAAAAAATAAAATAAATATGTCATGAAATAAAAAAAAATATTTTTAGACTTGCAAAGAGAGGAAATGGAAAATGTGAACTTTTTCTCATTTTTGGATGAGAAAAAACTATAAAATGTGATTATCCCCATACACTGGGAAGGGACTAAGAGATGAATTTTAAAAAGAAAAAAAAAAAAAAAACTCAATGGCATTTTTTTACAGAAGTAGAAAAACACAAATTAATTTGGAACCACAGAAGAGGACAAACAGCCAAATTAACCCCAAAGAAAGAAGAACAAAGCTGGAGGCATCACAATTCTTTTTTCAATATTTTATTTATTTATATGACAGAAAGAGAGAGGTCACAAGCAGACAGAGAGGCGGGCAGAGAAAGAGGGGGAAGCAGGCTCCCCACTGAGCAGAAAGCCTGACGCGGGGCTCGATCCCAGGACCCTGAGATCATGACCTGAACAGGAGGCAGAGGCTTTAACCCATTGAGCCACCCAGGCGCCCCCACAATTCTTGATTTAAAAAGTATATTGCAATCAAAACAGTATGGTAGTAGAATAACAATAGTCATATGGACCAGTGGAACGCCATAGGTAGCCCAGAGATAAGCCGGCATAAATATGGTCAATTACACGTTCATCAAAGGTGCAAAAATACACACTGGAGAGAGGCTAGTTTCTTCAACAACTGGCGTTAAGTAAACTGGGTATCTACATGCAAAAGAATGAAACTGGACCTTTATTTTACACCTTTCACAAACATCAACTTGAAGTGGATTAAAGATTTGGACAGCTAAAACTTAACATTTAAATGCATGAAAATTAAAGGACTGAATCTATAAAACTCCTAAAAGAAAACATAGGAGAAAGATTTCATGACATTGCTTTTGACAATGATTTGCAGATTTGACACCCAAAGCACAGGCAATAAAAACAAAAATAATTAAGTGGGACTACTAGAAAGCTTCTGCAAACTAGAAACTAGAAAGCTTCCGCAAAGGGAGCTACCAGTGGAATGAAAAGGCAACTCACAGAATGAGACAAAATATTTACAAATCATATATCTGATAAGGACCTAATCAACAAAATATGTAAGGAGCTCCTACAACTCAATAACAAAGAAATAATAGTTGATTAAAAAATGGACCAAGAGGGTTCCTGGGTGACCCAGTCAGTTAAGCGTCTGCAGTGCTTCAGTTCATGATTCCAGGGTTTTGGGATCAAGGTCTGGGTCAGGCTCCCTGCTCAGCAAGAAGCCTGCTTCTTCCTGTCCATCTACAGCTCCCCCTGCTTGTGCTCTCTTGCAAATAAATAAATAAAATCTTAAAAATAAAATAAACTGCATTTAGAAAAATGGACTAAGAATTTAGACAAATCTCAAAAGAAAACAAATAAAAAGGCCAACAGATATATGAAACTAATCATCAGGGAAATTCCAATCAAAGCAATAATAGTATATCACCTTACACCTATCAGAATAATACTATCAAGAAAACAAAATACAAATGGTGAGGATGTGAGAACCTGGAACTCTTGCGCACTACACTGTTGGCGAAAATGCAAAATGTTATAGCCTCTATGGAAAACGGTATGGAGGTTCCTCAAAAGAGTAAAAATGGAATTTATCATATAACCCACAGTCCCACTTCTGGATATTTATCTAAAAGAATTGAAATCAGGATCGCAAAGAGGTATTAGTACTGAATCCCACTATAGCTGAGTATAATTCAGTGCAAGTTCCCTTTATGATGTTAACTATTTTAGTTTATGGTTTATAACCTCTTCCTTAGACCCTAGAAAATACTGTAGTTTATTCCACACACTTGTCGCCTTGTCCCCCCTGGGGACATCTACCTCCTATGGATAGTCCCCCTGGAAGGCATTAGACAAGTATTTCAGGTCAAATATTGTTCTTTTGCCTGACCGCATCTGGTCCTAGGGAAACATTCAGACAGCTTCTGCCTTAATACTACGGGAAAGCACAGGTTAATCCGTCTGCTGTCAGAGGAACTGAACAACCAGTTTCTCATGCCTCAAATTTCTTGAGTGTGAGTCAGACACTGTCCACTGTGTCTACCAAACTGCAGGGGATGCATTAAGGTAAGTAGTCTCCTTTAAGTTTCAATTCAACTGCGGAGTGAGAAGCACCACCGTCCCTCTTCTACAGACAGCATCCTCCAAAGACATCCCTATCTAATCAAAATGCTACCAATTTTATTCCCTCATTGTGAACGAGGAAGCTGAGTTGGACATCCACTTCTCTAAACCTCCTTCTGTCTCTCACTTTACTCTGGGATGCTGACATCAATCATTCTGTGGCCCCAGTAGGACATTAGGCTAAAATAAATCGATTTTAACATATGATAACACATACGTCATTCTTCACTTTTTGTTATCCTTTTTTTTTCTTCATTCAGATGACTACTTTGATCAGATTCTGTTCAAATCCCTAAAAAATTTCATGAACTTTACACTCAAAGATTTAAAAAAAAAAATGGTGTTCTTTAAATTGATTTGTGCATCATTACAAGAGAAACTGAAAACAATTTTAAATTTTACTTTATTCTTTTGGGTTGCAGGTCGCAAAACAACATGGAATTAACCAGGGTTTTATTATGCCTAATCTTGTGGATAAATGGCATAATCAGCTTTCCTTTTAAATGCAAATCAAATAATCATAGATTAAGAATTTTATAGCCAGAAAAGATCATAGAGAGACTCTACACTAACCAATTCACTTTATCTTTGACTTAAGGGAAAAGACCTACAATTTTTAAATTACTTACTCAACATTATATAACTGATTAATATTAGAATCTAAATTTACTTAAAACTCTTCCATTGCATCCTGGTGTTCGATATTTGTACAGAACTAAGAGGTGTTTCTCAGTAATCATTAAAAAGTGTTAAAGACTTTAATTTAATGACAGCTTCCATAAGAGGACCATTTAAAAGTAAATAATACTCAAGTACATTGAAAATATCAGTAATTAGACTCACTGCAAAACAATTGTAATCTCCATTTTGTGAGGTAGGTTTCCCTTTCTTTAATTAATGCCCTTCCTATTTTTGGCCAGGTACCACGTTTATTTGGCAGGATAGAATTCTTCTCACTTCCCCAAGTTATGTTTCTTTTCCCCTAGTTTAGTAAATAGATTAGTGTTATTAGAGTTGGTGCATTTTGAAAGGTGTCTAGATGGGAATTTCCATCACGATTCTCCCGGCCTCTCTGACTCTTAGACCTCTACATTCACTCCAGGGCAAGAGAGGAGAAATGAGAAAACGCAGGATCAGGTCTGCCACTGTGTTTCCATTAACCTGAGTGGTCCCTTCACAACCTCGGAAGTGCAAAGAGTGAATGATGGCCCAAGTGGGGCAGGACTGATCGATTCCGTAATTTTTACTCACTGTTTCTCTGCAGCCCTAACTGGCTATTGATTGGATGAGCTGGAGATGGGTAGTGCCTCTGGGACCTTAGAACGACTGAGAGAAAATTCCCTCCCTCCACGCAGCAACACCTCCAGGCTCTTATAGTCATTCACTTTCCAGGGGA
Source organism: Mustela nivalis (assembly GCF_964662115.1). NCBI lineage: Eukaryota > Metazoa > Chordata > Mammalia > Carnivora > Mustelidae > Mustela > Mustela nivalis. Next base: position 59,430,388 of record NC_139026.1, read on the forward strand.
GAGTAAAACAAAACTTAACAATGAAGTCATCGGAAGAGAAATAAATTTCATTCTCCAAGTGAACTTACTTTAGTGCTTATTCAACTTTCAGATTCCAATACCATATTTACACCAATAAACAAACAATCAAACATTTTATAGAGCTTCATAAAGTTGCAAAGTGGGTGAGGGCTTTTAAGATCATTTCGTCTAAAAAACTGAAGCCGACAGTTAATAATACATTTGCCCCAATGCTTGGAGTCATTGGGAGTAAACTTGGTTTTCTAATTCCCAGTCTAGAAACCTCTATTCTCAGAAAAAGTATTCTCTCTCCTAACACTGCCACAGAGAGACAAACTCAGTTCTGGCTTGGATCTTGTTATGCCATCTTAGGTCACCTAAAACTAATGCAGCCACCTATTCCCACATATTTTTTCCAACTTCATGGATGCCAGACAAGAGAGATGAAAAGAACCTAAGATGACTGCTAGACCAATGTACTAAGTCTTCAGCTTGCCCTACCTACAGAACCTCTGTTTGCCATGGTTAGAAATATTCATAAGGATTAAGAGCTTTTAAGTCAAGATTACTTCTCTTCTCAGTTTAAATTGTATTAAATTGTATTGATCCTTATGCTTTCTTCTCTTCCTCCAGTGGAAGAGCCATCCATGCAGGCTCCTATAAGGAATGGAGAGCATCATGGGGTTCAGCTGGAGGAAAAGAATAGACTTTGCTATAGCTGCTTGAGAAATGTAAACTAGTTATGAACCTGGCGTGCTCAGTTAATGTCTGCTGCTGAAATGGAAGGGATCTCTGATGATGCAGACACATGGGAAATTCTTCAGGGATGAGTATCTTTAGAGATGGAAAGGCTAGACAGATTTGTTCAATGGCATTACAAGTTTGCAATGGAGAATAACATGGAGGTCACTAGGGTTTCAGTAAGTTTTTCTAGGTCAGTGGTTCTCAACCACAGGTGGTTTTGTGCCCTGGGAGCAAGTCCCACCAGGGGACATCTACCCACATTTGGGTATGTTTTTGGTTAGTAAAACTTGAGAGAGGTACTCTTGGTATCTAGTGGGTAGAGAACAGGGCTCCTGCTAAGCATTCTCTAATGCACAGAACTGTCCCATGCAACGAATTATACTGTCAAACACCTAATAATTCTTAGATCGAGAAATCCTGTTCTAGATCCCCTGTGTTCAAATGGATTTCAAAATCCTATCATTTTCAAAGAGTATCTTGTATTCCGCTTAACAGATGATTAGTTCAGACAGAGAGAATAGCTCAGGCAAAGGAAATTTTGGGGTTTTGGTTTTTGGCAGGATCTTTTAACGTTTGATTTTACTACAGTGTAGTGTAGATCATAAGACTGTCAGAAAAGCCTATAAGACAGGACACTGAAAGATTGAAGGTCATGATTAGAACTCAAGGATGGTGATTTGCCTCTTGGAAATTTAATTTAGTAACATTGCATTTGTTCTTTGATTTTTATGGTAAATGGGAATATTACCATCCTTGCTCCTCTTGCAGATTTTTGGGTCATGCTACTCTTTCTGCCCAAATATCTGTGAGCACATAGGGTGGAGCATTTAATTTCTGGCTGGTGACTTCCCAGCTCTCCTTTTACCCAGATACCCTGACAACTGACATTCTACATAGTGGAGATTCTGTTCCCATAATGGATGCAACTTGAGTATCTTTATTTCAAGGTACTGAGATGTTGAATTTTGTGTTATTTCAACCTATCCTAGGTTTATTATGAGAAATACCAAGTGGGCTATTTTGAGTTGCAAATGCAACCCAGTGAAATTAACGATGAAGTAGGAAAGTTAATTTAAATTGAAGCCTTAACAATCTCTTTAACAAGAATAAGAAAACTGTTTATTTTACCCCCATTGTACATCAAGTAATTTGTCTGCTTTCATTTCTCAGATAGTTATTGATCACCAACTATACAACTGATAAAACGCTAGGTACTAACAATTGAGAGTTTGTCTGGGTTATTCACTGTGATCAACTAAGCTTCTACTGCATTGGTCTGCATATAAAAGGCTTCAATGAATATTTGCTGAATAAATAAGTGGCTACAAGTTTTAACAACCTAAATTCAGGGAACTGTGAGCTTGTGGGGCTGAGAGGATCCTTTCCTCCCAATCAGTATTATCTCCATCATCTAGATGGAGTGTGTGTGTGTGTGTGTGTGTGTGTGTGTGGCACTTTTAGAGTACAGCAGTGTTAATAAAGACTATTTCTTCAATACATCTCTATTTGAGAGAGTAAGAGAAGCACCAAAAGAGTCACTCCTCAAACTGGAAGTGCCTCTTCATTAATTTGGAGATATCCGCTCTGTCACATCTGAAAGTTTCACAACTGATGGATGAATGAGTACCTAACGCTGTTGGGGCTGGAGAAAGGTGCGGGAGTGAGATGATAGATTTGAGAGAGGGGATTCCAAGGCTGTAGACCACCTTTGGAACTTCAATAGATAGCTGTCCTGTCTGTGCTAACCATCCCCAAAATGTCATTTACTAAATCTGGAAAAAAATAATCTCAATGGCAGTGCATGTTTGCGTGCGTGTGTGTGTGTGTGTGTGTGTGTGTGTGTATTTGCATGCACATAGAGGTGTTGATTAAAACCCATCTGGAATCTCCTGACAGAGAATTAGACAGGCGAATCCTATCTCACTTAAGTCTCTCTTAAGTACTATCAAATGTTCCTCATGTGGATACTCGCCCATAAAGGGTTGCTATTATTAGTCAATGTAGGAAGAGAAGAGGAAGTTTTGTTTTGTTTTGTTTTTTAAAGAGCATTAAATTAAATATTAAAATAAATTTTAAAACAGTTTTATCTGGGTCTTAAGAACTGGAAGTTTGGGGAGCCTGGGTGGCTCAGTTGATTAAACAACTGCCTTCAGCTCAGGTCATGATCCCAGAGTCCAGAATCGAGTCCCGCATTGGGCTCCTGCTCCATGGGCTCCCTTCTCCCTCTGACCTTCTCCCCTCCCATGCTCGCTCGCTCTCTCTCTCTCTCTCTCTCTCTGGCAAATAAATAAAGAAAATCTTGAAAAAAAAAAAAAAGGACTAGAAGTTTGCTCTTCTAACCGTTGAAATTAATGGCAACTTACAGCAGTGAACAGTTTTAGAGGATGCTCCTAACCATGTGAAAAAGGGAGAAGTGTTGAGTTGGTGTCAGTTATTGGGAAAATTATGTCTCACTCCAGTAAGTTGAGAATCCTAAATAAATTCCTCTCAAAGAAAAAGATAGTCTTTGCCGATGAGATGCTTACATCTAGTAGGGTGAAAAAGACAAAAATGTCAGCGTGACATGAGAGCAGGGCTATGGGGAACGCACTAGCAGCAGGGGAGCTCAGAGTATTTACACTTAGACTGGGGAGAAACAGGAAAATTTCCCGAGAAGACAGCATGGTGAGAACTAAAGTTTTAAGGATGAGTAAGAATTAGCCAGGCAAAGAATGTGGGCAAGTACATTCAGGGCAGTTAAACAGCATGACTTAAAGCATAGAGCGGTGAAACAGCATGTCGTGTGAAGAAAACAGCAAGCCATTTGATTCCAAGTGCATAAAGTAAGAGGCAGGACATGGCAGGAGAGAAGGTGAGAGAGTTAGATAGGTCATGAGAGCAAGACAGTGCAGAATAGTAAAATGTGAGGATTTTATAGGCAACAAGTTTCCACTGAAAGGTTCTAAAGCAGGCAGGGCACATGATCAGGTCACATCTGAGACAGAATATTGGTGGTAATTTCTTGAAGAATGGATTGGAAGGCAAAGGCAGCAGACAAGCACTCATTATTAAGGCCCATTATTACACAAGGAAAGTCTAAACCAAAGCAATGACAGCATGGCTTGAGAAAAGATTATAGATCTATAAACAATTTCGTGGATAAATTTATTAGATCTTGAGATTTTGAAGTTGAGGTAAGGAAAAGGAAGAATTTGATATTGTAGCCCAAATATAGTATTGTTTTTTACATTGTGTATGGATAATTTTCTATCAGAGGTAGGTCATACAGAGACAGGGACAATTTAATAGGGAAGGACAAGCTCATGCCAGGTTTGAGATAGTTTTGAAGATATCCAGCAGGTAGTCAGATATGTAAGTCTGAAGTAAATCTGAACTACAGATGTTGGCACTAGAAATACACAAATAGGAGTCATAAATATTGGTTGGTAATGAAAACTATGAAATTGGGAAAGTCTTCAAGGGATATATGTGGAGTGAGAATGACCACGGGTCAATGTTGAGAGACGTTGAAGAGGAGACCCATAGAATTGACTGAGAAAGACAAATCAAGAAAGAGGAAATGATTTCCTAAATACAAATAAAAGAATGGTGATATTATCACTGTTTTAATAGATCAAGAAAGATTTTTTTTTAAATGTCCACTGGCTTTATAATTAGAAAGTCATTGGTTACTGTGACAAACAGCTTCACTGGACTGACAGAGAAGTGTATTTGAAGAAACATGCTGGTAAAGGGAAAAGAGTGATAAGATGATAATAAGGGGATTTAAGTTTCAAGTAAGTCTCTTTGTAATTGCTTTTTTCTTTGGTGGGGGCAGGGGGTTGCTTAGAGACATTACACACATTTGAAAGCTCAGGAGAAAGCCAAGAAAAATCTTAGAGGACTTGTAGGAAATAAAGAACAGGAGTCTGAGTCACTATCGACTCTCGAGAGGAGAAGTATACCATCTTCTCAGAAGGACAGGTATTGCGAGAGCTAATAATTCGTGTTTGCAAATTCACATTTCCCCATATTTAAGGGATAAGCTTGGGGTAGTCAAGGGGTTTTGAAGATAAAGGGATAGTTGTTGAAAGAAGTGGAAACAGAATTTGATTGAGAAGACAAAAAATTGTCCAAAGATCAGAGAAACTAACTGAGGTTGAATATAATTTTGTGGCTATATGAATGTTTAAACTGTGGCAGTTCTCTAGCAAAGTTGAGCATGTGCATTAGAGTGAAGAAGATCAGAAGGAAGATTAATTCAGGATTGCAATTTTGTCCATTAGGTGTCTGGACAGGTAAAGGTACAAGACATTAAGGGCTTTGGTGAAACAGTAGTTGAAACGGTCAATAATAGAATCCATGCAACAGAAGAAGGACGGCAAATATTGGAAAGTCGAGCTCAGCTGAGATGTGGGTGTGGGATCAAGAACTGATTGTTTCCATAAAAGCTGTTGGGTAGGGGTAATAGGGATAAGACTGAGAACTATCTAGAAGGTTGTAGCTCAAGTATGACATATCTTTGCTTGCACTTCAGACAGGAACAAATTTTAGTTTAACTTCAATGGATGGCATTAGCTGTAATAAGTTGTGTATTTTTGTGCCCATATTATAACAACAACAACAACAAAAGGATTTGAAGAGTTTATTTTTTTATTTCTTTTTGGATTTTTATTTTATTTTATTTTTTCAGTGTTTCAAGATGGATTTGAAGAGTTTAAATCATTTGTCTAACTTGAAACAACCAGTAGGTAACAGCTGTGTTTGATTCTCCAAAGCCTCTGTACTTTGAGCATGTTCTCCACTCTCCGGTTTTGCAAATACGGAAATCAAGGTGTGCACCTTTCTTCGATAAGCTTGTACTGTTTTAATCTGTAAAACAATCAATACTGTTCTGACAACTGGTTGTTTAGATTACTACATTTTCTTGAGTATGTAATTGTTGATGTTCATGCTTGGTTCCTTTGTATCCGAGTCTTTGCTTTGGGAACGCCCTCATAGATGTTAGTGTCAGTTTTATTCTGGAGATACACAGTTCAAAAACATTTTGCTCATGATACTGTTAAACACATCAGTGAGGTTTATCTTGGTTTCAGAATTAGATGTGATTACAAGATAGTAAGATGGTAAAAGCAAGTTGTTTTCATTCAAATTATGCAATATGGAGATATTTTATTTAAATTTTGCCAAAAATTATGTTTAACTGAGTTCCCAAATGGTTTCCTTGTAGAATATATACTGGGTATTTATAAAATCACAGAGATCTGTTAATGAGTCCATCCAACTATCCAGTTAATTAGAATGCCCCTCAGCTTAATAATGTGGGGCTGGATGAGAATCTTTTTACTCATGAAGGTAAGGAAACTAGGTTTCCTCAATGTTGATATTAATATCAATACTAGAATTCACATTCAGTTTAACTAATTTTTTTTTTAAAAGTCATACCTTTTGCTTGACTTACAATTACTTGGATCATAGTTTCCCAAATTTATAAGTGTACTTGCATTTTTGTAATTGAATTTCAGAATTTCCTTTAAAAAACAGGAGTATTTTTTTTTTTTACCTTTTTAGGAGTATAAATACATTTTTATTTTTTCACAAGGTTAAATTTGGTCTTGTTCATGACATTCTATTATGTCCTGGTGATTTTTTAAATTAACATATAATGTATTATTTGTTCCAGGGCTACAGGTCTGTGATTCATCAGTCTTATACAATTCACAAAACTCCACCACAGCACATACCCTCCCCAATGTCTATCATCCAGGTACCCCAACCATTTGACCCCCCTCCCCTCCAGCAACCCCCATTTGTTTCCTGAGATTAAGAGTCTCTAATGGTTTCTCTCCCTCTCTGGTTTCACCCTGGTGATTTTTATAGCATTTACTTCATACTGACATGTCTGTTTTTAGTTAACTTTAGTGTCGAGATCCTAGTAAAAGTAACCCATCAGAAAAATGTTCTGAAACCAAGTTATTAATATTATTTGTTTGCAGAGAACTTTCAGCCGGAACACACTCCCTAATTTAAATAAACTCCTTTATTTTATAAATTAAATTGTTTATAAAAAGAAAATGCAAAAATATGGTTAAACCTTTAAGTATTAGGTCATTAAAAATCCATTCTTGCCTTCCTGCCCATAACTACATCTTTTTTCAGACCTGTCACCCATTTCATTTAAGCACTTAGCTCTCTTCTAATGAATGAATTGGCATTTCATATTACCTTATTATCCTATAAAACAAAATGCATACTCAATAACATTAACGGTAATTTCTCATAAAGACACATTATCGATCCGGGTGCTACCTGTAAGCATTGAAAATTGCAGCCTGCACACAGAGCCTTTCACATCTGGGCCTGAAGAATTAAAGAAAAATTAAATTTGACAGCAGTAAATTCACAGGCACAATCTAGGCCCCAATTTATATGCAAAATGAAATGCTTTATGAAAATTTCTTCTATATTCTCACGGAGATTTGGGAAAAAGATTTCACTAGATGCTTCTTTCTTTAATATCCCTCTACTTAAATATTATACTGCAGTCACTGCAGACTCTCTTTGATGTATAAATAATCAAGTTAAATTATGTGCAGCAAGGAGACTAGTGCTCTGCCATTCTTATTTTACAAAGTAATTTCTACCCTAGAGGGTCAAATTTCCCTGACAAATTCTTAATTACTATGTTGCAACAGAAGCAGAATCTATTTGTGCATAAATCCTGGGCATTCCCATGTGGCAAGTAACTAATAGTACCAACCATTTCACTTGGCCTGTTCACTGAACTCCATAATTAGATAATACTTTTGATGATGGTACATTTGAAGTCTTAATCCATTTAATTTTTTATGAGATTTTTTTTATTTTAATAGGGATATGTTAGTGACCAATACCTATTTAAAAATCATTAAAATTCTGTCCACAGCAGTAATAAAGATTAAAGATTACTAATATGGCATTCATAACCTTGCTGGTTTTCCAGAAATCCAGGGCTTAAGGTAAATGTTAAAGGTCATTTAATATGTTAGTCACTAATTATAATCCTGGGTAATAGGTTCCTTTTCTAATTATCATGGTATAAAAGTTCTATTGTTTGGGTCTATGCTTCTGATTTTTATATTTAGCTTTTTGGGGGATGAGTAATCCAGGAATTAAGCTCCTGAACATTGATGAAAGTAGGTAATGCTTGATGATTAACTGGATAAAAGCTTATATTTGAATGCCGTATGATATTTTGCCTTGAAGTTACTTACCGAAGATGCAGCATCCTTTTTCTAGCATGAGGTTCAGGGAAAAGGTCACTGCAAGATTAATGCACCCATATTTTAATATCAAACTATGACAAAATTGATAACAGCCTTTTGGTACTCCTGCCAAAACATTAAGAAGAAAGCTTGAACAACCTGAAACATGAGGAAAACATTTTTTAAAAAGTGAACTAGGTTTTGTCCATCTTTAACCTAATAATAATAGTGCAGAATTATCCAATTTACATGACAATAAATTGTTCACTCTCATTTAAACGCACACACACGCACATGCGTACACATGCATCCCAAAATCTAGAGTAGCCGCCTGAAAGACAATCACTAGCTGCTTTCTCAAGTAATATTCGAGGATCATCATGAGCTAAAACTAGGATGGACCTATAAAAAACCATCAGATTTTAAAAAGTAATAACTTTTTACAAAACCCCAATTGTCTTGACATTTTCCCTTTACTTGTACATTTACTTGAGCATACCTGGTTTGAAATTATTACACAGATTCTACTTACATAATGTGTTCATTTTGAGTTATTGCATTATGCATATATATCTTGCCCTTTTTTTGGAAATAATTTGCATTGCCAACCTCTTCAGTCTTATTCATATGTTCTCAGTCTTTGTATTTGTTCTTGTGGAAAATATTTAGACAATTCACTAATATATTGGATGCTTCTTAGGTGGTTAGAACTTGTGAAAAGCCTTAGGAATATTTTATAAAAACACTATCAGTAGATATATTTGCTTAATTAATTTATAATTGTGTATTGAGCACTTGCTATGTTCTAGACACATAAAGATTTCTGCTATCATGAAACTTATTCTACTGATGTGACATACGCAATAGACTACATATATAGAGAGAATACACACACACATATATATATATATTTTTTTCATGTATAGAGAGACATGTATCATTTCTCAAAGGTAAAAAAGTACTAGGAGAAAAAGTAAAACACATGTAGAAGATGGGGATTAATGATTAGTGATGAACAGGAAAAAGGATTCTATTTTAATTTGAATAATATTAGAAGGTCACTGAGGAAGTAACCTTTGGCCAGAGACTAACAGAAGGGACTTAGGTATATCAGATATCCCGGGAAGAGCAAACAACAAGTCAAAGGACTCCGAGGCAGGAGTATACCTGTTTTTTGTTAGAAAAACAGCCTGGAAATGACTGTGGTGGGAAGGAAGTGAATAAAGTAAGATTTCTTTTAAAAGTATTGGAGTCAGGTAATAGGATCTCTAGGTCGAGTAGAAACTTTGACTTTTTTTCCCCCATGTAGATGAAGGCCATTTGAGTATTTTAAATAAGAAGCAACGTAAGTCTACTTGACCGAGAACCCCAGCTTCTGGATTGAAAAATCTGCTAAATGGAAATACAAAGCAGAGGCAGGAACACTGGTTAAGGAACTTCAGAAATGGTTTCAGCTGAAAGGTGGTAGCGGATTGGATTAGAGGATTCTTCCAGATGTTGAGAGTCAAATTCGGTACGCTTTGAAATGAGAGCAAAGGAACACGGTAACTGATGAGATACGGACTGTGAGGAGGGGAAGCAGTCATTAAGGACTCTAATATTGGCCTTTAACCATGTGGCTTTCATTTATAACCCAACCAAAGTATTTCCAGTGTACTGTGAAGTCAGATGTCTAAATGAAATACATTTAAGGGAAAATGGGAATAAAAGAACCAGAGATAAAAAATACAAGCCACTCTATGAGGGTTTTGCTGCTAACCGGTAACCAGAAGAACGGGGTGGAAGCTAGAGGGACAGAGAGGTTGAGGGAGTTTCCTTTTTAACCTGGAAGAAATTACAGCACAGGTGAACGGCTTGTGCTTACTGGAATGATCCCATACAGAGGTAAAATTCATGGTCACTTGATTTAAGGGTTATGAATTTAAAGTGAGACCATGAACCATGTCCAGGTTCAGAGGGTCTGATATAATTCAGGTGGCAAGTACACTTTAACTATGATTAGAGGCTAGCCAGGAAGGGGGGGCAAGAAAGCTGTCAGTGTTTGCACACAGAAGATCTAACGTGGGAATGTAGAATTTAGACAGGGTTAGGAGAATAAGAAGGGTAGGAAGAGGCATATACATAGTGTCATAATTATCTGTGATAGTTATTCCCTTACAGTCGAGGGAATAGAACATACGAACGCATAGCTTAATGATCCTTTGTAGCAGGAAGGTTTTTTTAGAAGCAGGCAAGTAATAGGACTGGGGAAATTATGGAAACTCACCCAACAGTGGTAAACACTAAGAGGAGGGGGAAATGGAGTGTCTGCAAGTGTCAGAGCATTAGAACAGACCACCCAGAGAGGGAAAGGCTGCGTTTTACGTTTTTTCAATTAATATTATGACATTAACACAAAGCCAAACTAGGGTTGATGTCGCAGGGGCTGGTTCTCTGTGTGTGAGGTGTATCGTGGCCCAGGCCCCAGTTTAAGAATGGCTTCGTACTGGGGCACCTGGGTGGCTCAGTGGGTTAAGGCCTCTGCCTTCGGCTCGGGTCGTGATCCCAGGGTTGGTCCTGGGATCGAGCCCCGCCTCGGGCTCTCTGCTCAGCGGAGAGCCTGCTTCCCTTCCTCTCTCTCTGCCTGCCTCTCTGCCTACTTGTGATCTCTGTCTGTCAAATATATAAATAAAATCTTTAAAAAAAAAAAAAAAAGAATGGCCTCGTACTTAGTGTAATTCTCTGCTATGCCAGTCTTGAGACTTGTAACAGTTTTTGTACAAGGCTGTTTTGTGGTATCCTGCAGAGGGCAAGATCAAGTCCCCAACCCAAAATTGATGCCGATATTGAAACTGATGATGCCTACACAGGCACCAAGAGGGTAGGAAAAGTTCTGTTACTCACATAATAATGTTGTGGGGATTGTTTGTTTGTTTGTTTTTGAGAGCAGGATAGCTTCCCAGGCAGGTCCGAAATGGTTTGAGTCATCCAAAATGGATGAATGAAGGGCAAATGGCGTGGTTTAGTTCTTATTGTGATTAGGAGACAGGCTGGTTGGGGTGCCTGGGTGGCTCAGTCAGCTAAGTGTCTGCCTTCAGCTCCGGTCATGAGCCCAGAGTCCTGGGATCTGGTTGAGCCCAGTATGGGTGCCCTGCTGAACATGGAGCCTGCTTCTCTCTCTCAGTCCATCTGCTCCTCCCCCCATCCCTTCCCCACCCCACCACGCTCCTGCTCTCTCACACACGTGTGCTCTTTCTCTCTCTCCCAAATAAATACGTAACATATAAAAAAAAAAAAAAAAAGAAAGAAAGAAAAAGAAAGAAAGAAAGAAAGAAAGAAAGAAAGAAAGAAAGAAAGAAAGAAAAGGAGACGGATTGGTATGAGAATCTTCATAGCATCCTGAGTTTGCTTGACTTGCACTTTCCCATCTGGTGCCTTGAGAGAGAGTACAAGCTTTCTTACTGGCTTTTCTTACTATGGGGCTTGAAAGACACAAGCGACCAGTATACGTAATGCAGTCAGTCTCTATTAAAAGAAGTCTTCAGGATTCTATCTTGCACTGACTCCACAAATTATGTGGCCAGTCCTGGTTTTATAGAAGCAGATTTCTGAGGCAAAGGTTCTTTTTGGGGGGGGGGGGGTTTGTTTGTTTGTTTGTTGTTTTTTGTTTTTTTTAAAGGATGCACTACTGTGAAGGAAAGGGGGAAAGCATGATGGGGCAGGAGGGACCAGACTGTCTCAGATGTCCGACAAAGCTGTTCCCCATCAGCATTCCCCGTGTGGGGCAAGTAGCCCTACTTTCATTTCCTCACGTGCTCATTTACAGAGGTGGAATGGCACACCCTTCAGTGCCAGGAGGCAAATGCTTCTCTGAAGGGGGATCTGGGCAGGTTCGTCCACACCTACTAGAGCTGGGCAACTATTACACTATCTCTTAGTTGTCACAGGTTTTGAATACAAATAAAAATATTTGATTATTTTTCATGACTTGAATATAAATCGGTCTGTAATAAAGGCCTTAGAGGCACCCATGTTAATAGGTCACTAGATGGGGGGTAAGATTGTTGTCAAAGAAGAAGCATTTGGACTTCACCTCCATCCTTTGTTAAACATATAACTTAGCACATACGGAATGTTCAGCTTCTTTCAGTGTTAGCTTTTTTTAAGTGCAGGGAATAATAATACAAATATATGGCGTTTTGAGGAATAAAAAATGTGAACTGTTGAAGAATTATGGTTTAAGGTACATGTTAGTTGTTATTTTCATAAGACCTTCAAAGTCTAAACCTCGTGACCTATCTCCAGGCTGCTCAAAATTCTGTTCTTTGATAATGGAAGAGTTTTATAATTTGAATTGATTCAGCAAATTGCACTTTATTTTACCCTTTTTATTAATAACTTTTAAAGAGCAAATTACACTTATGCTAAAACTTCTTTACTTATTGTTAAAAAAGAAACAGGCCCAAATGGAGTCCCTTATGCTAAGCCCAGGTCACCAATCTGAGACTTAATATCCAACTTAATTAAGTTTCAACCTTTCCCTGGGGAAGAATTTTAACCAGTCAATCTGGAATTACCTGGTCAGCACTAGTGAGGTAATCTGCCTGAAAGACCACCTATTCCTCCCTCCCCACCTCCCCACCCCCCCGCAGTCCCCTAAAGGAAGGTGACTTTGCCACAAACAATACACTCTGTTATTAACTTCCTTGCCACACCCCCTTCTGCCAATAAGCTTTCCATCTTGTACACCTCCTTAGTGCTCCTTTGTATCTGCTACTTGAAATGCTGCCTTTTTCATGAATCATTGAATAAAGACAATAAAATTTTAAAAATGTACTCAGTTGAATTTTGTTTTTTAAAGCCATCAGTAAGTACATATTTAGTATATCTACTTTATTTAACAAACTCAACTGAGATCATGCATAGACAATCACCAACAGAAAAAAAAAATAAAGTTTTAAATCAGAGTGCATTTCTTTTTATCTTTTTATTTTAATAAAAATTTTATTTTGGGGGGTGCCTGGGTGGCTCAGTGGGTTGGGGCCTCTGCCTTCGGCTTGGGCTGTGATCCTGGGGTCCTGGTATCGAGCCCTGCATCTTGCTCTCTGCTCAGCAGGGAGCCTGCTTCCCTTCCTCTCTCTCTGCCTGCCTTTCTGCCTACTTGTGATCTCTTGTCTGTCAAATAAATAAATAAAATCCTTAAAAAAATTCTTATTTTTTTATTAACATAGTCTGTCTTATTTACTTCAGGGGTACGGGTCTGTGAGTTATCAGTCTTACACACTTCATGGCACTCATCATATCACATACCTTCCCCAATGTCCATCACCCAGCCCCCCATCCCTCCCTCCCACCCCCCAGCAACCTTCAGTTTGTTTCCTGAGATTAAGAGAGTGTTTTTTAGTGTTTTCAAAAAGGGTTATTGATGTCTTATATAAGGTATCAAGGTTTTATTTGTTTTCTCAAATTGTATTGAAAGAATACTTCTGTTTAAATTCTGTTTCTTCTTTTTATACTGCCACTTATGGGTTTTTGAGGGGTTTTTTGAAGATGAATCCTTGTGTATTTGACATTCTCCACAGCTCCAAATTTCTTATACTCTAATGACAAATAAAAATATAAAGAAAGTTTGAATCCTCACCTAGGTCACCAAGGACAAATTATGGTTCCAATTTAGTTAGGGCTCTACCTCAACTGCATACAGGCTAGTCTTTGAAACACTTATTTTAAGTGAATAGAAAATGAAATAAACAAGTCCCAAGTCTGAATGATAAAACTCTGAAATTCACCCCCAATTCTCTTATAAACTGGGCTGTGTAATCTCATGATGTTTCTGGAGGTTTAAAAATAAAGATCCATTGCATCATAATATTGTGTATATTTCTTTCAGGTTCTCATTTTTTTTTTTTTAAATTGAAGTCTTAAGATAGGGTTGAATGTTTAAAATTAAAATGTTTCATCACTTCAAATACTGTGGCTCTTCCTTTTCTTAGATGGTTCAGTGTCATGCAGGCAAACCCTGTCCCAATTACAGAAGAACAGATTTGTCATTCCTGGTCTCTGAAATAGCTTGATATATAATTGGAGATAGAAAGTGTATATACTTGTATTTATGTGGGATTGGAAATGCTAAGTAGAACTGTACGCACACTCTTGATAGGGATCTTTAATAGGAAAATGATCATTTTAGAACCTGATCCCTGAGCCTATTTCTCCATTGCCCATTTGTTTATTGTAAAACTTATTTAAGAAAACAAAGCAAATATTTAGCTCCCTGACATTTTGAAATAAGCTAAGATCTTACTTGGGTATTCAATACCACAGTGCAGGAATACTTGAAAATGTCTAGGAAAAAAATTACCATTTTTCTCAATTCCTCCTTCTTTTCTCCCCTCTGTTGCATTGTGTTAGGTATAGATGTCCTGTTTAATCCCAGGCTGAGAAGTGTAAAATGTCATACTATTAAATTAAAGTGGTAGGAAGTGTGCCCTTCCTGAGTGACCATCCTTCTGACAAAGCCCTGCACCAAACATGAATTTTTAAATGAAAGAAATAGTTGATATTTTTATATGATATTTTATATTTTATATTTTATATTTTTATATGATACCTTCCTTATGCTTAAAAATCTGTACTTTGATTAAAAAAAAGAGAGAGAGAAAGAGAATGAAAACCATTAAGAATGTAGGCAGAAAGGTAACTTAGAAAGTATAATTGTGTTTGATTCATTTGATACTCAAAGAAAAGTTGGCCCTATTATCAATGTTCTTAACTTGATACTTACTCTACTCCTTCATAGCTGTTAAAAAGATTAAAAGTCATGATCACAGCACTTGAAAAGAACAATGCAAGTTCATTTTGGCTAATCTGATATCTTAAAATAGACTCTCATAAAAATCACTCCAGAAAGATGAGAATCTATTTTTAAATGTTTCTGGAAAAAAAAAAAAAAAAGCAGTCTATCTTCCTCAGTTTGTCTGTCCTGAGCAAGAAGAAAAAGACTGCCTAATTCTAAATCTAATTTTTAATTCTGTTATTTAATCTCATAGTTCTATGCTGGATCTTAGTGAAAATATGAACTTACTACTCTCAAACTCTTTTGGTTTCTCCTCTTTCTCTTGTGTACTTACTCAAAGCATGATCCTTGCACAATTGACATAAAAACACCTCATTTGTTTGTTAAAATGCAGATTTCTACAGGTCAGAATTTTTGGAAGTATAACAGAAAACCAACCTTTTGAATTTTTTTTTAAAAAAAGTTAATGATCTAATATTTTTTAATGCTTAGAGCCACTTGGTACTGATTATTCATAAAGCTGCCCTAACCCTTTCCTTATCATAATTATAATTTTACCATAGATTCTCATCAAATTATTCACCTCCTTAAACGATTCATCATATTTTGATGATACCAAACATCTTAGACTTAGAATTTTGTTATTATCGGTCAAAATAGTCATTCTGCTCCATTGGATCTATAAAGTCATTCAACAAATCCAACATATATCTGTTGAATATTTTTTCCAGTGTTCTATACAGCAATGAAACAAAAAAACAATAATCCATCCCCTTGTGCAACTTACTTTTTAAGAAGGAAGGACACAGGCAATAAATAAATAAATATAAGACGATAATAAGTACCAAGGAGAGTGACAGTGCTAGAGGGGGTTGCCATTTTTGCCCAGGGAACCATTTTTTCACTTTTTTAAAAAGATTTTTAAAAATATTTTATTTATTGATTTGAGAGACAGCAGAAGCGAGTGAGATCATAAGAAGAGGAGGGAAAAGCAGATTGGATGCTGAGTGGAGAGCCCAGTGCAGAGGTGATTCCAGGACTCTGAGATCAGGACCTGAGCTGAAAGCAAACGCTTAACTGACTGAGCCACCCAGGCACCCAGTCACATATTTGGTAAATAAAAAAAATTCAAGCAAGACGAGGTGAAGGAGTGAACCAAACAGTTGTCTGGGAAAAGTGCACCCACAATAGCAAAAGAACAATTACCATGGCTCTCTGATAGAAGTACTATGTTCAGTGTGCTGGAATAATAACAAAGGAGCTGAGATTGGAGAGAAGTAAGCAAGAGAAAAGTAGATGTCCTTGGGAAGACCTTGGAGATCCAGACTGGGTAGGGCCTTGTGTGAAGGGCAGAGCCATTGGCGAGTTTTAAGCAGATAATGACCTGGTTTCATCAAGTTTGAAAGAATTCATCTCTCTGCTCTATGTAGAATAGATTGCAGAAGGAGCAAGGACACAAGTAGGAGAAACCAGACAGAAATTACTGCAATAATACCAGGGAGGAATGGCGATGGCTTGGAAAAGGGTTACAGTGTGATTCTGGATATATTTTATAGATTCAGTAGTATATTCTGATTATTTCTATATGGAGAATGAGAAATAAGAGTCGTGTTTCCTCCAAGGTACTTTTGGCCTCGATAACTTTTGGCCTGAAAACTTGGAAGGGTTTGCATTTAGTCAAAGAACACTACAGGTGGAACAAACTTGGAGAGATCAAAAGATTCATTTCCAACATGTTAAGTCTAGGAATTCTATGAGACATTCAAGTGGAAAAATCAAATATCCAGATAGAAATAGTGGTCTTCCAGCCAAAGGAAAAGTTCAGACTGGATCATAAAGAGGAATTTAAAAACATCAGACTGGATTAAGTCAAGAACAGAAAGACAGAAGTAGCCCAAGGAAAGTCTCTGGAGAAATCCGTTTCAGAATTCTGGTGCCAAAGCAAGGAGTAAGGGCCCTCACCCACTGTTTTAAATATTATTTGAATGTGAATATACACACATATGTGTAAATATAGTTTATATATATATTTATATAAAGTATATGTATATATGTTTGTATATATAATATTTTTATATGTATAATTAGAATTACATATCAACATATTTACGGCAACTTGTATCTTATTTATTTTCCCTTAACTCAGTTGAATTTTTCTATTTTTGTAACAACCAAATGCAACATGTACAAAACTAAGCAAACATTGTCTACTACAGACCACTTTCTCCCAACTTGTGTGACACTATTAATAGCAGCATTGCAATATTTCAAAAAGCATAATTTTCTGAGGACTGCTTAATTGGAATAAAATAAACCAAATCCATTAGTGGATCTTCAAAATATATAGGGATTTTAATGTATGTCAATAACGTGGGCAAAATAATGACTTGTATCAACAATGCAATATATTAATTCTACTTAAAAATGTAGTAACTTACCATCTTTAAAACTACTCCCATCCAAGTGGTTAAAATACATTTTAAGAAGCAAAGTACAAACTCTTAGTTATACAAAATTCTCAGCTGTACAGAATAAAATACTTTCAAGTATTATCCTGCCCCAGACTGCAGATTAAAATTTGCTAGCAACTTAAATAATAAAATTTAATTCAAATATTCATGGACACGTTCACATTTATTATTTCAACTGTTTAATTTTCCTCTGTGTGCATGTATTAATTAATTAATGTGCTGGCCTTCCTGTGTGATGACTTGCTTAGAAAGGTAGAATTATTAATAAAGAATATTTCTCTTGCTTTAGCATATTTAGGGCAAAGACCAAATGCTTGAAATATTTAAACTTATTTTAGCTTATGACAAGCCTAAAAAGAGCAGGAAATGTGTCCCAGATACACTATATAATATAAAAATTATTGAGAAAGCAGTGACACAAAACCTGGGCAAGAAAGAAAAAATGCACACACACAAAAATAATTTTTAAAAGTCCAGTGTCTTTTAACACTGGGATAGCTAAAGAGAAAAAACATCCTCTTCCCTCCTTCTTCTCCATCTCAGGATGATTAGTTGAGTAGAATCAAAACTTTAGAATAAACAAAAGGACATACAACCACTTGAAGAAAGGAAAAATTCTGTCTTAATTTAAAAACTGTTACTGTAATCCAAAAGAATCACATCTTTTGTTAAACATTACATTAGCAAAATGTTTAGGGGGAAAAGCCATACTTTAATAGTCTATAATGAAATACTGATTTCTACATACTAACCTCATGAATTGAAGTAATCCTTATTTGAAAAAGTGGTTTGAGGAAACTATATCTTCTGTTGTTCAAAATCTTAACGCTGTAAGAACATTCTTTTCCCTACAGATATGAACTAGGTCAGTTATCCATTAGACGTTGTAGGCACAGTAGGTCAAAGAAAATGTTATAGTATAATGTGAATATGTTATTATACCAACCCCATTATAAAATAGAATTTTGAATATGTGGTTTAATGGAAGAAGGGGTCCACGAAGGCAAAAGTTTTTAAGGCCTATAATATTTCTAAGGTGACCATGAACTCTGAATTGAACCATACAAACCAAGCCCCATATTTATTCTATTGCCAGGTAGGGAGAAATTTCCTCCTTCCTTTTGCCAAAAGTAAAGCTAATTCCCTTTACCTTTTAGTTTCTAAGGTAAACAAAAGGAAGGGAAAGATTTTGAAATCATATTACTTAGATTTCTTCTCATTTAAAAAGATTTCATTCTACTTTTGAAAGGCTTTTTGGTCAATAAATGCATGTCTACTACTTTGAAAATTGCAGAAACAGAGAAATATGTCCCCTCTGTGAAGAGTATATTGCTCAGAAGCAATGTGGAATCCGCAAAGATCAGGTGCTTTTGGATTCATATGTGATATCTCAATTGTGATGATTTTAAGTGTGTAAGTTTTAGCAATTTCCATTAACATCTCTATTCCAGCTTTTGCCAGTGTGTTAAAAAAAAATGTCATGTTGTGTAACAGAATTGTTATGATATTTAACTGGCAACCCTTAATTCAAAGAGGCTTTTTCTTCAATATCCCCACAGCAGAAAATGTCACAGTTATTCACCGAACAGCTCAGAACAAAAGCTCTTAGCCTGATCCATGAACCCTTTCTCTCATACCCCATATTTAAACCACCATCAACTTCATTAGCTTGACTTGTCTAGCCAACAATATGTTTCTTCTAGATCATTATTATTAGCCTTCAAATAGTTCCTTCATTGTTAATGGTTTTTATTCTATAATCTGTATGCTACATAGTTGCCAGTTATTTTTTTTAGAATGAAATCAAATCATAAGTCACCAATGCTTCCAACAGAATATACAATATCAGTAGTAAGTTATAGCCTTCAAAATATTCCATGATATGGCCTTTATCTCTCTGACTTCATATCCTAATTCTCTAGTTACAGTAGGTCTTTTAGACTTTTATTTAATTTTTTTTCTTTTAGAAAAGTTTTAGATGTACAGAAAAGGTGTGAAAATATCTAGACAGTTCCTATGTATTTTATACCCATTTCCTCTATTACTCACATTTTACATCAGTGTGGAATATTTTTCACAATTAATGAGCCAATACTGATAATATTACTATTAAATTCCATAATAAGATGTCCTTAGTCTTTTACTTAACGTCCTTTTTTTTTTTTTTTTCCACTCCAGGTTATCATCTGGATGCTACATTGTATTTAGTTGTTATGTCCCCTTAGGTACCTTCTGTATGATAGTTTCTTAGACTTACATGATTATGATGGGTTTGAGGATTATTGGTAAGATATATTGTTGGACTGAAATTTTTCTGATACTTTTCTCATGAAAACTGGAGTTATGGATTTTAAGGCCACAAAAGGATCTTTTTACCCCACCCCAAAAAAAAGTAAAACTAAATTGATTTTTTTTCTTTTTCTTTTTTTTTTTTTTTAAGATTTTATTATTTATTGGTCAGAGAAAGAGACAGAGCACAAGCAGGGGGAGCAGCAGACAGAGGGAGAAGCAGGCTCCCTGCTGAGCAAGGAGCTGGATGTGGGCCTAGATCCCAAGACCCTGGGATCATGACCTGAGCCAAACACAGCAACTTTTTTTTTTTAATATTTTATTTATTCATTTGACATAGATCACAAGTAGTCAGTGAGGCAGGCAGAGAAAGAGGAAGGGAAGCAGGCTCCTGGCTGAGCAGAGAGCCCGAGACGGGGCTCGATCCCAGGACCCTGAGATCATGACCCGAGCCAAAGGCAGAGGCTTTAACCCACTGAGCCATCCAGGTGCCCCCAAACACAGCAGCTTAACCTAACTAACTGAATCACCCAGGTGTCCTTTTTTTTTTTCTTTTTCCCCGAAACTAATTTTCTGGTAATACTTATGGCCAGTGCTTTATAACTTGAAACAGCAATATTATTACTATTATCAACATGTTCAGCAACTGTGTGTGTGTGCACATGGTAAAAACAAAACAAAACACAAAGATAGCATGTTATTCTTATCATATCACAATTCATCAAGAGCATGTGTATCAACACAATTGATCACTGTTGATGCTACCATTAGTCACCTTGCTAAAGTCATATTGGTCAGTTTCCCCACTGCAATCTTACATTCCCCCCATTTCCATACTGCACTCTTGGAAAGGAAGTCATAATGTACATCCCACACTGAAGAGG
This sequence comes from Mustela nivalis, assembly GCF_964662115.1. Taxonomy (NCBI): domain Eukaryota; kingdom Metazoa; phylum Chordata; class Mammalia; order Carnivora; family Mustelidae; genus Mustela; species Mustela nivalis. The sequence continues at coordinate 59,450,774 of NC_139026.1, forward strand.
TAAGGAGTTATGCTCTACTTCCTTGAATATGGAGTATCCACATAAATGATTTGGAATTCTTTTCACCCAGTATTTGTCTATTCTCATTCACTCATCCATCCATAATAGTATAGATTTATGGATATTTATATTTCAGGTTGTAATTCTGAACCATTTTATTATGTTGCTTATATCGTTCCATCTTTGATGATTGGAGGCTCTTTGGTTGAGACTCGTGTTCTGTTGACCCATTCTGTTTTTTTAATAATTAAAAAAAATGTTTTTTCCACTGTATATTTTTCCTGTTTTGTCGAAGATTAATTGACCATAGAGTTGAGGGTCCATATCTGGGCTCTCTACTCTGTTCTACTGGTCTATGTGTCTGTTTTTATGCCAGTACCATGCTGTCTTGGTGATCACAGCTTTGTAATAAAGCTTGAAATCAGGTAACGTGATGCCCCCAGCTTTATTTTTGTTTTTCAACATTTCCTAGCAATTCAGGGTCTCTTCTGATTCCATACAAATTTTAGGATTATTTGCTCCAGCTCTTTGAAGAATACCAGTGGAATTTTGATTGGAATGGCATTAAAAGTATATATTTCTCTAGGCAGTATAGACATTTTAACAATGTTTATTCTTCCGATCCAAGAGCATGGAATGGTCTTCCATCTATTTGTGTCTTCTTCAATTTCTTTCATGAGTGTTCTGTAGTTCCTCGAGTACAAATCCTTTACCTCTTTGGTTAGGTTTATTCCCAGGTATCTTATGGTTCTTGGTGCTATAGTAAATGGAATCGATTATCTAATTTCCCTTTCTGTATTTTCATTGTTATTGTATAAGAAAGCCACTGATTTCTGCACATTGACTGTGTATCCTGCCATGTTGCTGAATTGCTGTATGAGTTCTAGTAGTTTGGGGGTGGAGTCTTTTGGGTTTTCCATATAAAGAATCATGTCATCTACGAAGAGAGAGAGTTTGACTTCTTCATTACCAATTTGGATACCTTTTATTTCTCTTCGTTGTCCAAGACAACAAAGACATCTAATACTATGTTGAACAAGAGTGGTGAAAGTGGGCATCCTTGTCTTGTTCCTGATCTCAACGGGAAGGCTGCAAGCTTTTTCCCATTGAGGATGATATTTGCTGTGGGTCTTTCATAGATAGATTTGATGAGGTTCAGGAATGTTCCCTCTATCCCTATACTTTGAAGCGTTTTAATCAGGAACGGATGCTGGATTTTGTCAAATGCTTTTTCTGCATCAATTGAGAGGACCATGTGGTTCTTCTCTCTTCTCATATTAATTTGTTGTATCACATTGATTGATTTGTGAATGTTGAACCATCCTTGTAGCCCAGGGATGAATCCCACCTCATCATGGTGGATAATCTTTTTAATGTGCTGTTGGATCCTGTTGGCTAGGATCTTGTTGAGAATCTTAGCATCCATATTCATCAGTGATATTGATCTAAAATTCTCCTTTTTGGTAGGATCTTTGCCTGGTTTGGGGATCAGGGTAATGCTGGCTTCATAGAAAGAGTCTGGAAGTTTTCCTTCTGCTTCAATTTTTTGTAACAGCTTCAGAAGAATAGGTGTTATTTCTTCTTTGAAGGTTTGGTAGAATTCCCCAGGGAATCCGTCAGGTCCTGGGCTCTTGTTTTTTGGGAGGTTTTTGATCACTGCTTCAATCTCGTTATTAGATATCGATCTATTCAGGTTGCTGATTTCTTCCTGGTTCAAATGGTGCTGGGAAAACTGGACAGCTATATGTAGAAGAATAAAACTCGACCATTCTCTTACACCATACACAAAGATAAACTCAAAATAGATAAAAGACCTCAACGTGAGACAGGAATCCATCAGAATCCTAGAGGAGAACATAGGCAGTAACCTCTCGATATCAGCCACAGCAACTTCTTTCAAGATACGTCTCCAAAGGCAAAGGAAACAAAAGTGAAAATAAACTTTTGGGACTTCATCAAAATCAAAAGCTTCTGCACAGCAAAGGAAACAGTCAAAAAAACAAAGAGGCAACCCAAGGAATGGGAGAAGATATTTGCAAATGACAGTACAGACAAAAGGTTGATATCCAGGATCTATAATGAACTCCTCAAACTCAACACACACAAAACAGGCTAACATATCAAAAAATGGGTAGAAGATATGAACAGACACTTCTCCAATCAAGACATACAAATGGCTATCAGACATATGAAAAAATGTTCATCATTAGCCCTCAGGGAGATTCAAATTAAAACCACATTGAGATATCACCTTACACCAGTTAGAATGGCCAAAATTAACAAAACAGGAAACAACATGTGTTGGAGAGGATGTGGAGAAAGGGGAACCCTCTTTCACTATTGGTGGGAATGCAAGTTGGTGCAGCCTCTTTGGAGAACAGTGTGAGATTCCTCAAGAAATTAAAAATAGAACTTCCCTATGACCTTGCAATTGCACTCCTGGGTATTCACCCCAAAGATACAGATGTTGTGAAAAAAAGGGCCATCTGTACCCCAATGTTTATAGCAGCAATGGCCACGGTCGCCAAACTATGGAAAGAACCAAGATGCCCTTCAGTGGACGAATGGATAAGGAAGATGTGGTCCATATACACTATGGAGTATTATGCCTCCATCAGAAAGGACGAATACCCAACTTTTGTAGCAACATGGACGGGACTGGAAGAGATTATGCTGAGTGAAATAAGTCAAGCAGAGAGAGTCAATTATCATATGGTTTCACTTATTTGTGGAGCATAACAAATACCATGGAGGACAAGGGGTGTTAGAGAGGAGAAGGGAGTCGGGGTAAATTGGAAGGGGAGGTGAATCATGAGAGACTATGGACTCTGAAAAACAATCTGAGGGGTTTGAAGTGGCGGGGGTGTGGGAGGTTCGGGTACCAGGTGGTGGGTATTATAGAGGGCACGGATTGCATGGAGCACTGGGTGTGGTGAAAAAATAATGAATACTGTTTTTTTGAAAATAAATAAATTGAAAAAATTTTTAAAAAAAACTTATAAAAAATGTTTTTTGTTAGCATATGTGTAACTTCTGGCACTATAAGATGTTCCAGGCTCCTATTATGTATTCCCTGCTCCACTCATAGAATCAACCATTTCTCCAAGAAGCCCGTAGTACTCCAATACCATCTTCTAGTAAGAGTACTATGGGGTTCTTGGAGGATGGTATTGGAAACCAAGATCTGGGTACTAGGTATGCTCATTGTTACCAAGGTGTCATTGTTTCTATGCCTTCTCAACTGACAACAATGCAATCTATGAACATGCTAACTAGTGTTTGTACATTTATCTATACCTATTTCTCTATGTATCTCTATATAAATATTAAATGTGTCGATACTGTGTCTTCAACTCTAGTATTCTTGGGTGATTCCAGTCTTCTCCCTTTGCTTTTCTGTTAACTGCCATCTCAATAGTGAAAGTGGGATCAACCATACATCTTTCATTAACTTGTTTGATTCCAGTATACATGTATAGGGTTTCTAGAATTGTTACTCCATATCCCCATGAGAAACAACTTTCTCAACTAAAGTTCTATATCCAGTTTATTTTGCCTTTAGTTCTATAGGCTATATTTGTTCTCAAAGTTACGTATGTCAGCACCCTTTTCCCCCAACACTATCACAGAGGTTATTTCATATATTTTAAAAATGTTTTATCACAGGCCACATTCCATCCTGACATCCAACTCCTAAATAATTTTTTTAATTTGCATACAATAAGATTCACTCCTTGTGCTGTAAGGTTATGTGGGTTTTGATAAATGCATTGTGCTCTATCTATACCATTATAGTCACATACAGAATATTTTCACCATCCTAAATTTCCTGTGCTTTACCTATTCAACCCATTCTTCTCCCCAAATTCTTGGAAACCACCTATCTGTTTCCCAACTCTATATTTCTGTTTCTGCTAGAATTTTATCCTTATTTTTGTTTATCTTGGTAGTTCATTTATTTTTATTGCTAAATAGTATGCCATTGTATAAATGTATCATAGTTTAACCATTTGCTGATGGTATCCATTTATTTATTATAAGACCTCTTGATTGTCTCCACTTTGGGGCCATTATGAGCAAAGTCTCTATAAACATTCACATACAGGTTTTGGATGGAAATTAAGTTTTCAGTTCAATTGAGTAAAGTATACTCAGTGAGCACCGGGTCATATGATAAGACTTGGTTTAGTTTTGCAAAGAACTGCCAAGTAGTTTGCTAAGGTAGCTGCATCATTTTTCATTCCCACCAACTATGAAAGTCCCACGAGAAATAAAAGTTCTTATTATTCCACATCTCACAACTATTTGTTTTTGCCAGTGTTTGGGATTTTAACCATTGAAATAAGTGTGTTATAATATTTCATTTTATATTAATTTTCATTTTTTTCCTGATGACAAATAATGTTAAGTATCTTGTCACATGTTTATTTACTATCTTTATTTCTTCTTTGCTGAGGTGTCTGTTCAGATCTTTTGCCCATTTTTAATTGTTGTTTATTATTGTTGAGTTTGGAGGTTTTTTGGTATATTTGTATTCTAGTTCTTTATCACATATGTGTTTAGCAAAGATTTTTCCCCCACTCTGTAGTTTAGGGGTTTTTTTCAGTATTTTAACAGCATTCTTTACGTTTTAAGAGATGTTTTATTTTATTTTTTATTATTGTGCTCAATTAGCCAACATATAATACATCATTTGTTTCAGATGTAGTGTTCAATGATTCATTAGTTGTGCATAACACCCAGTGCTCATCACAACACATCCCCTCCTTAATATCCATCACTCTATTCCCCCAATCGCCTCCCTTCTATAACCCTCTGCTTGTTTCCCATAGTCCAGAGTCTCTCATGGTTTTTCTCCCTCTCTGATTTCTCAGCCATCAGAAAGGAAGAGACATTTTATTTTTTAAATCCAACTGAACTATTCTTTTTTTTTTCAAAGATTTTATTTATTTATTTGACAGACAGAGATCACAAGTAGGCAGAGAGGCTGGTAGAGAGAGGAAGAAGCAGGCTCCCTGATGAGCAGAGAGCCGGATGTGGAGCTCGATCCCAGGACCCTGAGATCATGACCTGAGCTGAAGGCAGAGGCTTTAACCCACTGAGCCACCCAGGCACCCCTGAACTATTCATTTTTAATTCAATAATTGTGCTGAGTTACCTGGGTGGCTCAGTGGGTTAAGCATCTGGCTTCAGCTCAAGTCATGATCCCAAGGTTCTGGGATTGAGTTTAGCGCACCAGGCTTCCTGCTCAGCAGAGAGCCTGCTTCTCCCTCCTCCACTGCTCCTCCCCACTGCTTGTGCTGTATCTCAAATAAATAAATAAAATCTTAAAAAAAATAATTTTACTTTTTGTGTTGTATCAAAAACTCAGCATGAAAGCCACAGTCACGGTGATGTTTCCCTATGTCTTCTGGAAGTTTTATAATTTTGCATTTTATATTGCTATGATATTTTGTATTAAATTTATATAAGCAGTAAGATCTGTGCCTAGGTTCTAGACTAGACTAGACTAGACTAGAGTTGTTATTCTGTTGTATATTGACATCCAGTTGTTCCAGCATCATTTTTGGTGTTCCAGACATTCTCAACTGAATTGCCTTAGCAACCTTAAAAAAATTAGTTCATTATATTTGTGTTCCTTATCTAGGCTCTCTACTCTGTTCCATTGATCTATGTCTTTATTCTGTTGCCAACACACAATCTTTCTTTTATGGTAGCTTTATAGTAGATTTTAAAAACGGCTTATGTGAGCTGTCCAACTTGGTTCTTCATCTACAGTTCTTTGTTGACTATTCTAAACTCTTTACCATTCCATACATATTTTAAAATTAGTGTTTTTATACTACAAAATAATTTATTGGGAGCTTAATTAGAATTGCATTGAATTTATGGATGGAGTCAGGAGGAATTGACATCTTAATAATATCAATACTACCAGTCTATAAAAATGGAATACCTTTTCATTTGTTTAGATCTTCTTGGATTTATTTTATCAGATTTTTGTTTTTTTGTTTTGTTTTGTTTTGTTTGAGTTTCAGCATAGAATTCCTATTTATATTTTGTTAGATTTACATCTAAGTAGTTGTTCTGTGATGCTCAGAGACTAGGGGTTTACTATAAATGTTATTTTTAAAATTTCATAGCTCACTTATCCATTGGTTATATATATAAAAACAGTTGACTTTAATATATTGCTCTTATGTTATGTACTAACCTTGCTATATAATTTCTTACCTTTTCCAGGAGTTTATTAATTTTAGTAGATTCTTTTATTTTTCTAATGTATACATCTGGTGCTATGAATTCCCTTTAAGCATTGTTTCAAGGGGCTTTTTTGCGCATCTCAAATATTTTGATAAATGATATTTTTGTTTTAAATTAGTTAGCTCAAAATGATTTTTTGAAATACCTCTTGAGACTTCATTTTCAGATGGGTAATTTGTGGAATTGTATTGCTAATTTCCAAATACTTGGGGATTATCGTGACTTTCTTTCAGCTAATTGATTTGTAGTTCAATTCTATTGTGTTCCAAGAACAACATTTTATATATATAATATATATACATGCTTAATTTGTAGAAGTGTATTTTATGTCCTAGAATAAGGTCTATCTTGGTTAATATTTTAAATTAGCCTTAAGATTATATAGTCTTCTATTATTAAATGTAGAGTTCTGTAAATGTTAAGTATATCAAGTTTATTGATAGATCTGTTAAGGACATCTATAGTCCTACTGATTACTGCCTGAATGATTTACCAATTACTAAGAGAGAGGTGTTGAAGTTCCCAACCATGATAGTGGATTTCATGATCTGCTTTAATTTGTATGAGTTTTGCCTCATAATTTTAACACTCTTTTGTTTAGATGCATTCATTTTTAGGGTTGTTCTATCTTCTTGGAAAATTGACCCCTTCATCATTAGGTAGCGAGTCCCTTTACTCCCCAAGAATCTTCTTTGTTCTGAAGTCTGAAATTAATAAAGCTACCCTGGCTTTCTTTTGATTAATGTTAATGTAGCATATTTCTCTTTATCCCTTTACTTTTAAGCTATCTGAGTTTTTATATTTAAGGTGTTTTTTTGAGCCTAACATATTGGGTCTTTTTTGTTTTTTAAGATTTTATTTATTTATTTGATACAGAAAGAGGAAACACAAGCAGGGGGAGTGGGAGAGGGAGAAGCAGACGTCCGACTGAGTGGGGAGCCTGATGTGGGGCTTGATCCCAGGACCCCAGGATCATAATCTGAGCCAAAGGCAGACCGTTAATGACTGAGCCACTGATGTGCCCTTTGTCTTTTTTTTTTTTAATTCAGTCTGACAATATCTTTATTTTCATTGGTGAATTTAGACCATTCACATTAATAATGGTTGTTGACATGTCTGAATACATGTTTAACATGCTTTTTGACTATTTTATTATCATTTGTTCTTTGGTTCTTTTTCCCACTAATTTTCTGCCTTTTTTGGCTTTAATTGAACCTTTTATATTATTTAATCTGCTATTCGACTAGAAGAGTTACAGGGTATTTCTTTGTACATTATACTTCTTTGTAAAGTGTTTTTAATTTTTTTGTTAAATATTTTTAATGTATGCTTGAATAGTGTAGATGTTAAACCATAGGCCATCTCTGCATTAATTTAAATGATTGTGTTTTCTTTGTGTTAAAATTTAACTTAAGGTCATGGATTCCAAAAACACAATTCTGAAAGACCAGCAAAATAAGTCAGGTATTTGGGAACCAGGAAACAGACTATAAGATACGTGGTAAATTCAGACAGCCTGAAGAAGTATTTTTCCCTTATTGATCCACCTACCCTTGCTTTCATCCCCTAATACTAACTTTCTTGACCTAAACTGAATGTCCACAATTCTTAAAACAAATCTTACAGAGTAATTGTGATGAGGAAACTTGATATATTCTATTACATGAGTGGGCTGGTCAAGCCAGAAGTGCAGCATCTGCATTCTCTAAAAACTCAATAAAACATGAGTTATGAAAGGACACAGGATACCCAAGAGTTATCTGTGAGAACGTTTCAGAATTGTATTGATAACATTTATTTTTAAGTTTGAGCTCTGAGGAGAATTTAAATATCATATGTATTTATATTTATGCCTATATCCTAAGTTAGTATGTGTGCGTGTACACACACACACACACATACACACACACACACGACAACAACAATCAAACCAAACCAAATCTCCCTGGTCCATGCTCACTCTATGTGTCTTTGTTTGTACAACTGTGTGTATGTGTGTGTGTCGGGGAATAGAGATATGTGTAAAGAAATAGGGCTGGTCTTAATGAGAGAGAAATTAGAAATATAACTGACACTTGAACAAGACAAGGGTTAGGGCACTGATTCCCTGTGCAGCTGAAAATCGGGGTATAGCTTTTGACTCTTCCCAAAATTTAACAGGTATTGGCTGGGAGATTTGCCCACAATATAATCAATTGGTTAACACATATTCTGTATGTTATCTGTGTATTATATACTGTATTCTTACAATGAAATAAGCTAGAAAAAAGGAAGAAAAAATACATTTACAATACTGTAGTGTATTTATTGAAAAAAAATCCACATATACGTGGACCCATGCAGCTCAAACCCATGTTGTTTGTGAATTCAACTGCATAGAATTCAAATATCAAGAGTATGTCAATCACACTTTCCTCCTTCATAATCATCCCTCAACCCCAAATCTCACAAACCCACAGACTTTTACTTTGGATTCTAAATGTACTCAAGAGTATTACCCCCAGTGAAAAAAGAATGCTCTCTAACTTCAGCTTTCAAATAGATAAGAAAGAATGGGGGCAGTTATCTATACAGTACATTTCAGTTGTGAAAGTTACTTTTCTATGATTCCTTCAGTTCTTTATTTAAGTCTCCAATATGGAAAATATTTCATCTAAATATATGATAACCCTCAAGCTAAACATTGTGTTTAAATATACCTCCACATGCTTTTTATGTGACATTACTATCAAGTAAAAAGTATGGAAAATATATTTACTGAAATACGTACAAACTTCAAAAAACACATCCCAGATTTTTAATTGCACATCTTCTGATTTTTATTGACTACATTTTAAAAAATGAAATATCTTTCTTCTTTTCTTTTTGGTTAAATAATGTAGGAAGACAGATCATTAGAAAAAAATCAGAAAATATTGAATGCATAAAAACTGAAAGTACTTTTATAAATCTAGAATATGTATATAAGTATATATGTATGTATTGATACATCTATGTATATATACCTTATAAACATCTGTACTATACATTCAATTATACATTCATATATGCATATATGCATGAATATATTCATATGTATGTATATGCTTTACATATACATATATTATAAAATAGATATTACAAAAACTAAGTCATATTGTTTTTCCACTGGTCTCCTTAATGATGTTTGAACACTTTTCTATGACTGTAATTATAGGCTCCACATCATCATTTCTAAGGTCTACATGGTATTTTACTAAGTGGACATACTGTTTCTTTATACATAGTCCCCTGTAGTTAGGCATTTAGGTTTTAGATGGTTGTTTTCTATTAAAAAAAAAAAAAACTCTGTGGTGAATATTTTAGTAATTGTATATCCTATAGCCATATGATTATTTCCTCAGCATAGACTGTAAGAAGTAGAGTTTTTGGATCTCATGGTATGTTCATTTTTAATACTTAAAGATGGTACCAATATTACTCAAAGGTACAGATTATTCAATTTCAATTGTACTCAATTATTGTGCAAATATACATTTATTAAAACTTGTTGGATTTACTTGTTTATTTTTAAGTTTTTATTTAAATTCTAGTAAAAATTGTTCAATTTAAAAATTTCTCAATTTGAATTTTCAACCGAATTTGAACATAGAAATCTATTTTGTAGAAAATAATAAACTGTAGAATCCCAATTTTTAAAAAGCATATAAATATCCAAAATCCCAAATAGCATTTATAAAATATATTTGACCTTATATCAAGCTATAAAGAGTGACATCCTATAGAGCCTCTCAAACACTGCATTTGCCACAACAGTGTCACTTTGGGTAGTGGCTGTTGAATTGTACTCTCTGCTCACTAGCTCAGTGGTTTTCCATCTCACAGCCTGGAAGCAAAACCTATCAATCTTAGGTCTCAGTAAAGTTTTAGCTTGCTAACTCTCAGAGGTCTTCTGGATTATTCCAATAGCCTTAAAAATTAAGTCTGAAAATGCCACAATCTACAATATTTACACGTTTTGTTTCTACAATATTTACGTTTTGTTTCTCTTAAACTTACCCTATTTAAAATGGACAGATGTATTCTTATTCTCATTAAACCATCATTTAAGAATTAGAAAAATTATTTTTAACTTGGGAATAATTATTTTCTAGAAGACGTAAATGCAAAGATTCTCAAATTCCTAAGACAAAAAAAAAAAAAAAGGCGACATTTCGGATGTAAACTTGAATCTTGCAATACCTGAAAATATGAAATGTTAAAAAAATGATTGTAAAAAAAACTTTTCTGACATCAAGGACTTTTAATAAGCAATAACATTTTTTCTAATTGAATTCCTTTTCTAAAACTTCAACATCTTGAAACATAAAAAACAGGACTACACTTTATAAAGGTTACATTTGTTTTCACATCTGGAAAAGAATTAAATCAATAGGCATATTTGGAAGAACAAAAATTGGATACTATATTCCACTGGGTGAAGAAAAAGGAGATACCGCAAGGTAAAAGTAGATGTTAACAGACTAATGATCATTTTTTAATAACAGAGGGACCTTTCTGTGGAAAAAAAAAAGCCAATATATTTTTTTCATTGCTGTCTTCTCTTTCAGCTAACCTTTGAATGAGAGAAACTTCTGCTGATGTCAAATGACCACAAGGATATTAACAACTGGACTTGGAGCCTGTCGGCCGCTGTTGGGTATGTCTCCTTCACCAAGCTGGCTTTCTTCACTACTGCCACTGACCTTGCAAACAGCTCCGACAAAGGTCGGAATGGATTCATTGATCAGCTAGACCAAGCATATGACAGTCTGTGCCTTAATTGAATCCCAAAAGGGGGCAGACTGGGTTTTTATTACAGAGGCCAGCCGATAGCACTCATTAAAAGCTCCACAGACTGTGTGGTTTACTAATTAGTTTATTATACAGACACCTTGACGATGGGCAAAGTTGTCATTTTGCCCTTTATCGCACAGGGGATGTTGTTAAAAGTTTAATCAGCTAACACTGACCAAGTTAGCTTGGCAGGCTGTGGATGGTCATTACTGAGGTCACCCCTGCTGTAGCAATTCTGACAGGGTCACAGCATGAACTTACAATAAAGAGAGTGTTACATAAGGTAAGAGCACACCTGAAAGGGACCCCAGAAAAGAGATGTGCACTGCGGGGAGTAGGAAACAGATGGGCTGTTAGGACAAGTGAATCCTTTTAAAGTTTATCTTTGCCCGCCCTGTTTAACATATGCTTTCTGAAAAGATGGGGCATACAACAATCACTTTGATATGTTCATCAGAAATAAGATCAGTAACAGGTTTTTTGGGCCAAATATAAGGGTACCTGATTAAAAATTATTTTCCCGTGTTTTACCTAAGCTTTACATAGTTCCAGGGGAGTAGGCAAGATATTTTATACTGTTTAAACCGGCCCTCTGTAACAGAAAAACGTTTTAAAAAGCTCTTTTAGAGACTAGTATTATTATTATTTCTACTCAGAAAATCATTTCGAGTACTGCCCAATTCTATAAAATTCCCAAATTTACCAACTTTGTCTCATTTCTTTCAAAGATTCTAATCATTCTAATGAGTTGATTTCTAGAGTGTATATCATCTAAGGAAATTTTTCATCGTGTGTCTAAGCAATATATACAGTGAGTGAAGTATACATAAATCCACTTTATAAATTTGCTAAAGACTCAATAGGTGAATATAATATATGTCTCGTTATAAATTATTGATAAATTCAAAATATAGGCAATGTATGAATAAATGTATAAAATAATCTCTTTACGTCCATTTTTGACTGCCATAATGATCCTATTCTGTGTTCTCAGTAGAATTGTTAATGGAATCAATCTAATTCAATTGTTAAGATAGCCCCCATAATATTTTCAAACCACAATTTTGACTTTCTGTACATAGCCTTCATGGGATTGTACTTTGCAAAGCAGTTATTTATGCATTTTAATAGTGAATTTCATTCAGCTCTATGGGTGATCTACACCAATGCAGATAACCAGTTTAGGAAGTGGTATTTACATCTTCTCTGTCTTTTTCTAGGAAAGTCAAATCTCTAGAGATCTTCATGTAACTGAATCTTAGACCCATATATAGTTTATATAATATAATAGAATATAATAGTTTACATAGTTTATATATATATAATATATATTATATAAATATAATATAATAGTTTATATAGTTTATATAATATACAAATTGTGCTGATCCAGACCTGGTCCTTTGAAGTTAAAGATTTTACCTGCATATACTCTTATTTTTTTCTAGCATCAGTTATCATATCTACTACATTATCTGAAGGCTTCATGATAGTAAATCCATATTGCTAAACAAGATAAGAATGTGTTCAAACTACAAGTTTATTTTTGATACAACAAACTTTTATTTTGAGTATGTCATAAGAAATAGTGGGTAACACTGGAAGACATCTACCCTGGAAATTATGATATAATTTAATATATATGTGATCACATTGAAGGAGGCTTTATGAAGAGAAATGCAGAAAATATTCTATATTGCATTCAAACTGCAGAAGGAATTTTAGTAAGCACTGCATATTATCCAGGTTGGAACTGATCCAGGAATCTAGGTCTAGCATTTAGGCTAACTATAGGGTTTGTAAAAGGAGGCATCTTCAGGGGTTCACACTTCTTGGTAGTCCTGAGGAAGCTTCCCACAGAGACAGATTGCTCTGTCAAGCCCACACAGGCAAATGCTTCATCATTAACTCACTTTGGAACAAAAAATAAACTGTTTTAACAGTGGCATTAAATGAATCCTTTTATTGTGTATGTTTTCCCCCAGAGGTCATGAAAGAAACTGATAAACTTAGTAAGAAATCTGAAACCTCATCTTTTCAAGCATCTGAACAGCAGCACGTTAGTTTCAATACTTCTAAGACTTTATGCTATATAAAAGTTTGATAAATTTAACTATTAAAGATAAAAGCTTTTGTACATCACAAGACTACTTAAGGAAAGTGAAAAGTCACATTATAGACCATGAAAAGATATTTGCAATACACAAAAACTTAGAAAGGCTCAATATCAATTATGTATGAAAAATGCCTAGAAGTCATCAAGGTAAGGAAAAATACAAGTGGAACAGTGAACAGAAGGCAATGAAAATGCATTTGGTGGAAGCAAGAAGACATGGGACCAAATACACACATATATATGCGTGTGTGTACGTGCGCACGCAAACACACACGCAATATAAAACTGTATCTATATGTATACACACACACATATATGTAAAATTGTATTTATTTATATATATATACACATACACACATTACACATATGAAATATCTTCAGACATATTTATAATCAGGGAACTACAAGTGAAAACAATAATGACATGCTTCATTTTATATACATTTTGATTGGCAAAAAATTTAACTTCTGGTAACACCAAAGCTAAAAGAAAATACTGACAAATACAATCTTATATATTAATAATACTTTTGAAAATAGCTTGGCATTATATAGAATTGAACGTTCAAGCTGGCAACCATTCTCCTAGGTACAAATCACATGGAACTTTTAACTTTTAACAGGAAACGTGCATGAGATTGTTCACATCCTGACTTGGTACATCCATGGGCACTTGTTTATTAAATTATCAATCAATTAATCAATCCACAGATATACAAATAAAAGTAGACTATATATAGCTAATGTTATAGATGTGACAGGAAATAAGAATCTTGTTTAGTACGTATTATCTGTAGAACAATAAAAAACTAGAGAATACAAAGAATAAAGAAAAAATGTACAAACGCACAATGAAGAAGAAATTGAGATTGAAATCATGAAGAGATAGATACATGTTGGAGTTTCCTGGATGGGGATAAGGAGCTTTGATCTTGGTAACCTAGACAGTCAGTTTTTATTTCCACTCAGAGACAGGCGATAAATCCTTGGGCCTCAGTGAGACAAGGAGTTAGAATGAATACTGCTGTATAAATCTATTACCTTCAAAGTGCTATGCCCTCCGTGAAAGGATGAACCAATAGCTCAGAGAGATGTTAAAGAGAAGTCTAAGCCTGAATGCTGGGTGATAAAATAAAATATTTCCCTGAGAAGGTTAACCACTATCCTGATTCTCAAGACAGTTTAGAGTCTTTGTTATCTATATATTCTGCCAATCCTCGTGTCAAAAATAAACATTTTTTAAAAAGGAATAAATATTTCACCATGATTGAAAGACTTTTGACACTGCACAGAATATAAAATGATTAAAACCACAACTTGATTCTAGATATCAGGATAACTTTTAAAATATGTAAATATGGGGACACCTGGGTGGCTCAGTCAGTTAAGCATCGGACTTTGGCTCAGGTCATGATGCTGGGGTCCTGGGATGGAGCCGTGTGTGGGGAATCCTTATTCAGTGGGGAGCCTGCTTCTCCTCCCTCTGCCACTATCCCCTGCTTGTTTTCTCCTACTCTTTGTTGTCAAATAAATAAATAAGATATTCTTAAAAATGAATAAGTAAATAAATATGTAACTATGATTGAAATAAATAGAAACACTTAAAAATATATACAAACTTGGGGCACCTGGGTGGCTCAGTGGGTTAAGCCTCCGACTTCGGCCCGGTCATGATCTCAGGGTCCTGGGATCGAGCCCCGCATCTGTTCAGCAGGGAGCCTGCTTCCCTTCCTCTCTTTCTGCCTGTCTCTTTGCCTACTTGTAATCTTTCTCTATCTGTCAAATAAATAAAATCTTAAATATATATATATATATATATATATATATATACAAACTATTACTAAAAGACAAAATACAATAAAATCAATGTGGAGAGACAAAGAAAAATAACTAAAACTATTGATGAGTAATATCAATACTTAAAATTTAAAAATATCAATATATATTAAAATGCAATTAAACAAATGAACTGACATAGTTAAGAAGAAAGGACATCAAGAAATATTAATAACGGGCGCCTGGGTGGCTTAGTGGGTTAAGCCGCTGCCTTCGGCTCGGGTCATGATCTCAGGGTCCTGGGGTGGAGTCCCGCATCGGGCTCTCTGCTCAGCAGGGAGCCTGCTTCCTCCTCTCTCTCTCTCTGCCTGCCTCTCTGCCTACTTGTGATCTCTCTCTGTCAAGTAAATAAATAAAATCTTAAAAAAAAAAAAAAAAGAAAGAAATATTAATAGGAAAAATAGTTTCAACAGATACTAAATTGTGGTTCTGAAAAAAAAAAACGAGAACATGCAGTATGTGAAGTAATAAGGGATGTCGAAGAATCGGTTAAAAAAATGAAAATATAAACAGAATTCCAGAGAGAAAAAAGATGAAATATTTTGTCTATTCAGATGTTCTTAATTTTTTTAATGTTGATGACAATAAAACTCATTTTAGAGAACAAAACAATTTTAGGTTTCTGACCCACACAAGCAGACCTAATGTGTTATATTTTATTTCTTTGTCTAATGTTTATCTGTCACACAGAACGTGAGTAAGAGCTGACATTTTTGTGTCTTGTTCACTTTTTTCCATTTTTTATTTAAAAGAACATAACACAAAGTAGACATAAATATTTCAATAATGAATGAAAGAAGGCAAACAATAATAATGAAATAAAAGGAAATATAGAGGCAAATTGAGAATTTTGTGCCTCGCTGAATTATCATTTTAAGGAAAGAAAAATAATAATATTTTCAGATAAATAGAGATTGAATTATACTCACTTTTTTCCAGAAAATTTTTTGAATATCTTTTAGGAAGAAATAAATTATGTAACAGAAGCAATGTGAGCAACTAGTTGGTTAACATGGAAAACATTTAGGTAAATCAATGCCATTGTAATATTAATAATTGATTTATACAGACAAAGTAAAAATGAATTAGTAGCACTGATATTATACATCAGGAATTAATTATAAGGGTTAAAAAAGTTGTAGGGGCACCTGGGTGGCTCAGTGGGTTAAAGTCTCAGCCTTCGGCTCAGGTCATGATCCCAGGGTCCTGGGATCAAGCCCTGCATTGGGCTCTCTGCTTGGCAGGAAACCTGCTTCCTCCTTTCTCTCTCTCTGCCTGTTTCTCTGCCTACTTGTGATCTCTGTCTGTCAAATGAATAAATAAAAAATCTTAAAAAAAAAAAGTTTTAAACTCCTTGCTTTTTTCCAGATAATTTTAAAGATTGTGCCTCATATTAGATATTATTAAGTAAATGAACACATCACACACTTAAATGTAATTGATAAAATAACAGAACTAGAAGCTACAATTTCCAAATTAGTAGAAAGAAGAAAAGGAGGGGAAGATGGTAAGTACCATGTAATCATTCCAACAGAAAACAAGAACAGAGGAAATAAAACATACAAAATAGAAAGCACATAATACACTTAAAAGAAGTCCACATACACTAGTCATCACTCTAAATAAAAACAAACTAAATTTATAATTCAAAAATAAAAGTAAATAAAATAGTGAACAAAGAAGATTCCAAGTGTAAGTTCCCCAACAAAAACATTGAAAACAATCAGAAACTGGTTGAAATTACAGGAATTTGCACAGAAGTCAAAGGCTCATAGAGAACTAGTAAATGCTCAATCAAGAAATGCCACATTCCAACAGCAGGAAATTTCACCATGCATTTACTCATTGTTATTTTATTCCCTTTCTGCAAGGGATGGAGCTATAAAAAAGTAGAGATTTTTGCATGGAATCCAGCCAATTTAATTTATAAGAATTGTTAAAAGAAGCTCTTCAAGGGAAAGAAAGATGATACCAAATGAATTTTTGGATCTACAAAATGAATGAAAAACACCAAAAAGTTAATATTGAGTACACATAAAATATGATAATTGTCTCTTAGAGTCAGATGTAGATGTCTAAGAATAATGATAAAGACACCTGACTGGAAGGACAAATCATTAGTCGAAATCGTGGGACCTCAGTGGAGTTATCAGAGCATTCATGCAGTTGGGTGACTTAGCACGGGCAGACCAAAGAATGTTAGCATGCTGTCAGTGAACGGACATTGATGTACTTGCATCATTGTATCCCTGCATAGGGTGTCCAATTCTGAACAGGATGAAGACATGTTCCACTCTATGCAAAATAGTCTGTCATAAGATACTGGAGCCCAAGTGTGATGAGGATGAGAATCACATAAGATGGTGCTTAGTGTGGGAAATCTAAGCCCAGAAGAGTTGGGGGGACTCCCACATATCTGAAGTGGTTGAAGAGCTGATTTTGGCTGATTAGATTAGAGTGAGAAGGATGTATTGAAACATTCTTTTCTACATAATTTAGAAAGTGCTTTCACAACAACTCATTTACCCTTCTAACAACCTAACGTAGGGAGAAATTCCATTCTGAGATATGAAAATTGAAGTTTAGTAAGTCAATTTGAATTATCCTTCTATTAATTTAAACTGTTGATAATTTTCTTCTTTTATATGACCTCATGGTATTTGTGACAAGAAAGTGCTTTATACAAAAATTGGCATTACCCCAATGGATAAAATCAATTTAGTCTAGTATGCTTTGAGCACAAAAACACTACCATTTTTTCTATCTCCAGTAAGAGAGAAAAAATATTTCCTCATTCCTCTTAGGATCCCTGACCGGGTCTGAAAATTAAACTGAAAGAGACAGATTAATAGAAGAAAAGCATGCAAATTTTATTAAATTTGTACATGCACATAGGAGCTTTCACAAGAGAATGAAGACTCAAAGGAAGGACTAGAGTAGAAAGATTTTATACTTCTTAAACAAAGAAACAATACATTTGTGAGGAATTGGGAAGAAAAAGGGATTGAGGCTACAGCATGTAAATGGCAAAGAACTAGGAAAATAAGGGTTAATTTAATGAGATTTGTACAGAGGGAAGGGGAGTATACCTTTTACATAGGAATTTTATGACTTCTTTCAGAGAAGAAAGCAAGGGGGTAGAGGTCAGAGAGTGACGTTCCTGATTCTTCCATTTAAAAAAATTCCTTCAGCTTAAGATATTTAAGATATCAAGCTTCTCTATTTAGGGGTAGTATGTCCTGAAGTGGCTCAAAGAACACAGGAAAACAGTTTACTTACTAGGTTACCAGTTTATTATAAAAAGATACAACTTGGGTATAGTCAGATGGAAGAAATGCATAATATAAAGTATAAGGGAAAAAGGAGAAATGAACAGAGCCTCTATGCCATCTGCAGGCATACCACCCTCCCAGCAATCCCATGTCTTCACCAGACTGGAAGCTCTGGAAACCTATACATAATGGAGTTTTTATGGAGCCCTTATTATATAGACACAATTGATTAAATAATTGACTATTGATTAATTCAAACTCCAGCCCCCATCTCCTCCCCATTGGTCAGGGGTAAGACTGAAAATTCCAACTCTCTTATCACATGATTAGTTCTTCTGATAACCAGCATCCATCCCATTGGTTATCTAGGGGCTTTCCAAAAATCACCCCATTGACATAAACTCAGCTGTGGTTGAAAGGGGCTTGTAAGTAAAACAAAGGCATTTCTGAAATGGAGCCATTTCAGGAATGGAGGACAAAAGACCAAACATTGTAATAAAAGATGTTCCCATAACTACTGTTATTGAGGAAATGAGAAGGGTTTTCAGAGCTCTGCCAGTAGCAGAGACAAAGACCAAATATCTGTATATAGATATATATAGATATACACAGGCATATATGCATATATACATATATACATATATGCATATATGTATATATACACACATACATATATATACATACATACACATACATACATACATATATATAAAGATATATATAAATATCAGTGTCATATAACACCTGCTTTTCTTTCTCATACTAACTTCTCAATTCTTCTTAATATTTTAAGTAGGCACCAAGTTAATTCACTTTTTTATTATAAAAGTGAAATAAGCATTGATTTATTAATTATTTTGATTAATATTTGCATCTATATGTGTTAAATATTATAAAATATTTATTGTAATAGTGTGTTATTATAATAGTGTGATTAATAAGAAATATATATTTGGTCTTTGACTCTGTTCCTGTCACAAAGCTCTTAAAACTCTTGGAATTTCCTAAGTAATGGAAAGGATAAATGTATCTTTTATTATGTTATTGAAGTGACTTAAAAAATCACCTCAAGAGGAGGAACTGGTTGCCAGTGGAACCAACTATGTAATTAGAGGGTTTGAGCTTTCACTCCCACCTCCCCTCCACACACACCTCTGAGAAGGCGAGAGGTGCTACAGATTAAGTTCAATCGCCCAAGGCCAATAATTTAATCATGCCAGTGTGATGAAGTCTCCATAAAAACCCAAAAGGACAAGGTTTAGAGAGATTCTGGGTTGGTGAATACATCAAGATTTGGGGAGAGTGGTGCACTCAGACAACATGGAAGCTCCTTGCCCTTTCCCCATAGCTTGCCTTAACTATCTCTTCCATCTGGCTCCTCCTGAGTTATATCCCTTTGTAATAAGCTGATAATCTAGCAAGTAGACTGTTTCTCTGAGTTCTGTGAGCTGCTCTGGACAGGTAAACCCAAGGAAGAGGTTGGTCATCCTCTTCCTTGGTTGGGTCAATCCATCCATAGTTGGTCAATTAGAGGCCTAGGTGACAACTGAAGTGTTGAGGTGAGGAGAAGTGTGTAGATGAGGGGAGTGGCACAGTCTTGTAGGATTGAGACCTTAATCTGGGGATTTGGTGCTATATCCAGGTAGATAATCTTACAATTTAGTTGAACAGTAGGATAACCAGCTGATGTTAGAGTATTGCTTGTTGGTGAGGTGAAACCACCCTGCACACACATTAGAATTGAGGTGCAGAATTCTTTAGTTTTATATGACCATGCTTACAATTATTTGTTATATTATAAAAAGATATGCAATATATTTATATATTTTATTTTCATGATTTAATCTAAATCAGTTTACATATAAAATTAATATTTTATAACATTTCATGCTTGTTAAATTATATAGTATGTCATTTATAATATATTTGTAACATATCTGTATGCATATCTTTTATAATGGTCTGATCAAGTAATATGTAGAAATCAGTAAATATATGTATTTGAGCTTTTGCCATTTCTGATAATAGATTTTGTGTATTATATCATTATTCTTCCCTTTGTGCCACCCATTTTAAGCATAAAGAGTAGATATCATTGAATTTATTCTTTTTTTTAGAGTCCAATCAACTATAATTAGTTCATTAATAATTTTTTATAACAGATGGCTCAAGTAAAACTATTCTTTAGGGAGAAAAACCCTGAAATTGAGTATTACAATAAATATTAACAAAGATAAATATCTTCTTTTAACTCAGAAGTTAATCAGTTTTAATTGAAATGTTATTTAAAAGCTTTTAATTTTGAGTACTTTTATAATTTGAGTAGATTATTTTTGACTATTGAGCAATACAGTACCCTTAAATAACTATGAGAATTCTCTTTACTACTGATATGTCTCAACAATTCTCTTTTGATATCTGACATTCAGAAAAAATATTTCTGGATTTCCAGCTGCTTTTTTGAAATTGCTTTATTTTTTTCCAAGACAAATAAATAATGTATTTCATTCAGCTGATAGTATAAGGAAGGAAAAAATTTTTCTCTACCTTTCTAAGTTCTTTTGGCTGGTCTACTAATTAAATCGACATAAAAGATTAACAGGGAAAAAAATTAATTTTGTACATATGGGAGCCCCACAAAGACATGAGAGGCTCAAAGACTGTCAGGCAATTGAGGTTTATATTTCACGCGGAGCTAAGGAAAAAAGGGATGGGGGCTGGGGCTTCTGAAAGAAAGAAGACAATTCACATGAATATGGACAGAGAGTGTTTGGTAAACACGTATTTGTCATGCCTTGCAGGAACAATAGGAGAAAGAGAGGAATTTGATCATGCAGGCACTTCTGAATGTCCGCCAGCTCACCATACCTAGCCTATACTCTTCCTAGTTACCTCTGGTGACAACTCCCTTCCTTGACCAGCCTTCTAAATTCTTAGAGGCAATTAAGGAGAAGGTAAAAAGCTATCCCTGAGTTCTTTGGCCCTGATTGTCTTCAGCTCAAAAGTAATTCACATGTCATTTTGGGGAAGAATCCTTCTAAACAATAATAGGGGTTTGCTAATTAAGTCATTGATTCATTAATTGATTAAAAAATTTTTATGTGTTATTAGTGTCAAGGTAGGCATTCATCAGTTTACTGTAATTTGTTCACAATAAGTGTTTTAGGCATTAGTTTTGTATGGCAGAAATGTTTTCTTGCCTTGGATAATGAAGAATCTCTAAGGGTAGTAGAAATGGGGTGGAAGTCAAGGAGAGGAACCTGTGATAAGAAAGAGGAAGAAGGTTCTAGGAAATTTGGCAGAAATATAGATGTAGTATATTATGTTGGAAAGTACAAGCTAAGAAAGAAATAGAAAATTACAGGGCACCTGGGTGGTACAGTTGGTTAAATGTCTGACTCTTCGTTTCCACTCAGGTTGTGTCTTGGGGGTGGTAAGATCGATCCCTGCATGGGGTTTTGCACTCAGTGTGGAGTCTGCTTGGGATTCTCTCTTCCTCTCACTCTGCGCCTCCTCTTCTCTCTCTCTTTCTGTCTAAAATAAATAAGTGAATCTTAAAAAAAGAAAGAAAGAAAGAAAGAAAGAAAGAAAGAAAGAAAGAAAGAAAGAAAGAAAGAAAGGAAAAGAAGAAAGAAATAGAGAATAATAAAACTGAAAAAAAGAGGCTAGAATAAATGGGAAAAATTTGTCACATAAGTACAAAAATAATTACTGAAAATGTTTAGACTTGAAGACATTAGACAAAATATTTGCTTCAAACATCTCTTCAAATTCTAAGAAAGTCACCTAACACACTACCAATAGTAACATAGCAGATGGGTGGTGAAAATAAAGCAATATTCTGTAGTTTTTCAACATCCAAAAAATAAGTAATTAGAAATTATAATTGAATCCACATAATGCCTAATAATAATCTCAATGAAAAGCAAAAGGTATAAAATTTAAACACATTTCTCTGTCCTTTAGGACCCTAGATAGTGTAAATTTACAAATATTCATTTTCTTAATCTATAACCTACATGCACTTTTATCAAAAACTTATAGGGGCTTCTTTTAAATGTGATGAAAGGTTCAACTCAGAAGAATATATCAATGTAATGCCACTAAAAATAACCCCCAGAGAAAACCAAAAACAACAACAAAAAAGTTTGGGAAAGGAGAGAGATGTGAATTGCTACACTTTGGTAATCCATCATAATGCTATCTAACCAATGCTGTGATGTTATCAAAATAAGAGACAAATCAGTGAGACTGAACAGAGAGATCAGAAATGGAACATCACAAGAACTTAATATAAGGAAAATATGGTGTTTTTATATTGGTTAAAATAATGGGATTTCTGTCCCCAAATTATTTTGCAGTGTTAATTTTCAATTCGATGAAAAAAGAATATTAGATAACTTCTTAGCTCCAGATCCCCATATTAACTTCAAATGTGTTAACTCTCTAAACTATAAAGAAAATAAACCTTAAAGTTACTAGAAAAATATAGGTAAGGCTTTGTATTACCTTGCTTTTGAAAGAAAAGTTTCTTGGAAAATTGCTTTTGGAAAATTGTTCATCAACCATAGTCAATATTTAACAACTGTGACCAATATTCACCAACCATAAACAATATTTCCAAGTGTTGCTAGATCTGAGAAACACACACACACATGCATATACAATTTTTCCAGGTAGAAGAAAATTAGCACAATGGCAAAGGGGAAAATAACCTGCCACACCCAAGAAACACGGTTACCACCTGTGATAAAGCACTATTATAAAAATGGGACCAAAAAAATTTCTTCAAGGAAATCAAAGTACATCCCAGTCATTGCACAAAGAAATATAAATAACCAATAAACAAATAAAGTGATGTTTTACTTTACAAGTTATCTAAAAAATGACAATGGACTATCATTTTGCCCAAATGTTTTAAAAATTTACAAAATCTAATAATCATAACAATGGTGAAATTCTTCCCCAAATTGCTTACTAGTTTGAGTATAGAACTAAAGGATTTCTCTGGAAGGCATTTTGTCAATACTCCATAAAAGCATTAAATGTGAGGAGATTTTTAACTTAGTAACTTCTCATTTAATGAATTTTCTTAAGACATTAACTGGACAAATGAACAGCTATTTAAGTAAAAGATATTTTTAGTGTTATTTATCATACCAAAAGTTATCATACCAAAACTTATCTTAATACTAAGTTAGAATTAAAATGTCAAAGATGTGCATTAATTAATTACTTTCTGGTACACCCATAATATGGACTGTGATATAGCCACTGGGGGAAAAATTAAGAGAAATATATAATATAGATGTTGTTTGCATAATCTTTTAAGTGAAAAAAGATACAAACTTGAATTATATAATTTTCTAAAAACCATTTATTCCCTTTTTAAGTCTTTCTCAGAAAGCATTTTGTTTAAGCATTTCTCAGAAGCATTTTGTTTAACATATAAGTAAACAACACTTGAAACTGCATATTATATGTGATTACGAGGAAATGTTACCATTGAATGTTTCATATAAAACCACATTTTGATACTCAACTAACCATATTAACAACAAATTTTTATTGTAGGTTATATATTTCATTAAAGTTGTTTATTAAGTATAGTTCATTAAAGATCAATGAACACTTTGAAAGCCTCTGAGTTCATGTTAAATGAGTGTATTTTAAATTAAAAAATATATCTGGCATTCAGCTAAATTTATAAATCTTTTTACTTTAGGCACCTGGTACTTTTTCTATGCCCTCTGTGTTTATGGAGACAATGAGGGAAGTGTCCTGCAAACATCTTACTGAACTGTGATGTTTTGACATCTAACAATCTAATTCGAGTTGGCCCTATAGGTATTTACATGAGGATATTTACAGGAAAAACCAACTACTGCAGGAAATGATCTGGATACCTCAGTGGGTGGGCGTTCGTCCATCTGGCTTAGAAGTGAAACCATTCCCTGAGCTGGCCTTTATGAACATAAAGTCTAGCTAACTATAGTTCTTCTACAATTATAAAAGAAATGCTAATGATATATCTTTTCTATTGTGCCTATTTACAAATAATTTAAAGCTTCAAGAATCATATAAAGCTGAAATACAATAGTATAGAAAATAAAAGTCCATTGCTCTTTTTCATTTTTATTAATATATGTTTAATAATTAAAGCAGCATGTTTTTAAATCAAATTCATTACTTACAACCAAGCTTAGTACTACTTAATTTTGATATTAATAATATTTATTTTTCTTGTTTTGTAAGAAATAATTTCTTCTTCTGTGCTTTTGCTGTGCCTTTCATTATCACGCTTACCACTTCACTGACACTAGAGTTTAACCACCTTAAGGGTAGGGATTGTCTTCTTCATAGCTCTGACTTAGCTTTGGTCACCAGCTGTTTCCAGATTCATGGCTTTCATTATGTGTGTATGGATAAAATACACCTAGCTATGAATATAAAAACTAAAAGTCATATAACACACCAGTCAATGATTCACAATAAAAACAAAAGATTAACCATAAGAAGATATCCTTGCTCGTACAAGAATATGCTACCTCAATGAAATTTGGAATATTACTCTTTGGAAGTCAAGAGTTTAAATTATTTTGGAGTTATACACAAATAATGGAAGCCAAAGAGGTAAAAGTTCCTTAGTTTCATTTTTAGTGATCTTTAAAAAAAAATGACAGGGATAATTTAGCTTTATCAAATCAAAATTAAAATGTTAAATTGGGCTGAAAATAATAAAGAGTCAGTTTTATCTGAGATTGTTATTTTTTTAATGATTTGGTTATTTTTAAAATGAGGAGTAATTCATAATTACAGATATCTGGATACATTATAAGAACCACCTTTATAAAATAACTTTATTGCTAAATTCTTAACATTACCAGAACACCATATTTATATTTCTGAAGTTACAATATGTGTGAAAAGGAAAATATTGTTTAAAATCTGATATTTTTGGCTCATAATTTGATTAGAATGTGGAGAAACTTGGTAGAAAATAGAACTGTTAGATTTCACTCTACGATAAATATATTTTAGTTTAAGAGGTCGCAGATTTTATAGAAAGATCAATATGATTAGTAGGATCTCTATTAAAATCCCAACAAAGGCTTCCTTTGACTTTAACTTATTTACCTATTCCTATGGTAGAAGTTTGACCATTTGTACAAAGGGAATAATAATAGCAAGGTTAAAGGGTAATTATGATGATGAAGTAATAAAATATTTGTAATATGCCTAGCAAAGGACTTGTGCCTAACAGTTTGTTCCCCTTTTGGAACACTACTTTTAAAGATAAGGGAATAGGGGTGCCTGGGTGGCTCTGTGGGTGGAAGTCTCTGCCTTCAGCTCAGGTCATGATCCCAGAATCCTGGGATCGAGCCCCACGTCAGGCTCTATGCTCAGCGGGGAGCCTGCTTCCACCTCTCTCTCTCTCTCTCTCTGCCTGCTCTCTGCCTCCTTGTGATCTCTGCCTGTCAAATAAATAAATGAAAACTTAAAAATTAAAAATAAAAAAAAGATAACAGAACAAATAAGTAGCAAAAATCTGAACATTTTAAGAGCTTACTACCTCAGGTTTTATAAATATATAAAATAAATTAGTTTATTAAAATGTTTGCATCTTTAATATTTTGCTTGGTCATAAAGCATAAATTTAATTCTATTGAATTATGTTGCATGTTAATATTAGTCTCCTTAGTAAGAAAGAAGAATCTGAAAACAAGTTTTACCTAGAGAGAGTACAAATACTATCAGAGAAGTTGGGGCCATTTAATTACAATAAGATTATTATAAACAGATGGGAATGAACCAAAATAAGTGGATCAAGACCAAAAACCAAAATAGTTGCTAACTCCATACTTATGAAACTGGCTCTAATATCATTTTTAAAGTTCATTTATTTATTTACTTTGTTCTAAGGTACTTCAAAAGACAATATGACAGTTCAACTGGAGGTATAAAAAAATCACACAAAATCAATTAATTGGAAGAGAAGATGTGAAAAAAATATGAAGAGGATTTTCTATATATAATGTAGAAAATATATGTGGACACAGTCATATCCATGTGCTGTTGACAAAATAATTATGCAATATTTTTCAAAATTGCAAATGTATATAACAAATATCTCTTAATTTTTGAAACATGAGAAACACATAAAGAGAATAGGTTAATAATCTTTCATGTACATTTCACTTAGATTTGATATTTATAAACTTTTTTTTTTATGATATTTATAAACTTTTGACTATCCCACCCCCTGACTAGTTTCTTCTCTCTTTACTCAATTATGATTAAGAAAATTTAGTGATATTGTTTTGCCTGTAAATACTTCTGTATGTCCTTAGAAAATATAAAGACATGACCTAGAGTTAGACAAAGGTTTCTTAAATAAGATACCAAAGCACAACTCATAAAAATAATAAAAATTTCAAAATTGGGACTTCATTAAACTTAAACAAACAAACAAAGGTCCTGTTTAAAAAAAAAAAGACACAAACATGATCCACAGACTGCAAGAAAATATTTATAAATCACATATCCTATGAAAGACTTATATCAAGAATATACAAAGAACTCTTTATACTTAACAGTAAAAATAATAATAATAATACAACTAGAAAATGAGAAGAGACGTGAACAAAACTTTTACCAAAGAGAATATATGAAAGATAAGTAAGCATATAAAAAAAACAACCTCATTAGTGATCCAGGAAGTGCATATTAAATCTACAGTGAAATAGCACTTCACATCAGTTAGAATTGCTAAAATAAAAAATAACAAATCAAGTGATGGTGAGGATGTGGAGAAGTTGGATTTCTCTGACATTACTGGAACAGCCACTTTGAAAAACAGTTTTACTGTTTCTTTTAAAGTTAAATGTGGGGGAACCTGGGTGGCTCAGTGGGTTAAAGCCTCTGCCTTCAGCTCAGGTCAGATCAAGCCCCACATCAGGCTCTCTGCTCAGCAGGGAACCTGCTTCCCTTCCTCTCTCTCTGCCTGCCTTTCTGCCTACTTGTGATCTCTGTCTGTCAAATAAATAAAATTTTAAAAACTTCAAAAAAAAGTTAAATGTGCATTTGCCATATAATCTAGTATTCCCACTTTGGGGTGTTAAGCCTGGAAAAATGAAAACAATGTTTGCTCAAAAACCTGTACATAAATATTCATATAAATTTATTTGTAATTGCCAAAATGGGGAAATAATCAAACATCTCTCAATGGGCAAATGGATAAACTATAGTACATCCATACAATGAATATTGGTATAAACATCAATGTGGATGAATCTGATGAATTGTGTTAAAAATGCCAGTCTGAAAGTATTACATACCATAGAACTATTTATTTGATATTCTCAAAATGAAAATATTATAGTGATAACAGATCAGTGCTAGGGGTTAGGGTTGGAAGAAGAGTGTGACCTTGTGGGGGTAGTATCAGAGAACATGTTTCAGGTGATGGAAGAATTCTACATTCTGATTTCTGTGGTAGTTATATAAACTTCTTATGTGTGATAAAGTTTTGTAGAACTATACATTAATTGGAAGAGTAGATAAAAACTGTGAAATATGGCTCCACTTCTGGTGGCAGGGTCTCGAGAAGGGGCAGCAGGCACCATGTCTGGCCACAAAGGTGGAGGAGACCTTGAAGCAGCCCAAGAAGGAGACTAGGGAGATGGATGAGGAAAGAGGACATTCAAGCTGAAACAGAAAAAGAAGCAGAAGAAATTCAAAGAGCTAAAATTCAAAGACTGTGGGGAAGGGCCCCTGGGAATTAAGAAATTGGCAAAAAGTATGCTGTTTCTCCTGCCTGAGGCAATGGTGATTCTTAATTCCATTTCTGTTTAAACATCTGGATTCCCTGCCATAACATCTGTTACCACTTATTGCTAGAATAAAGAGCTGTCTTGGAGCCTATTGAACATTTAAGAATAAACTTTGGTAAAAAAAAAAATATATAAACTGTGAAAAATGAATAAGACCTCTTGTTTTATAAATAATATTGTATCAGGCTAAACATCTGGTTTTGATAAAGTTCTCTGATTCCCTAAGATGGTAACCACTGGGAGAAGCTGGGTGAAGTGTACTCAGGAACTCATTGAACTATTATTACAACTTTTGTGACTCTTAAATAATTTTTAAAAAGGTTTTTAAATGTATAAAAAATTAAATATTTAAAAATATGTAACCATGATTTTATTATGATACCTAAGATATATAGAAATGATTCCTTAATATCATCACCAGCCCATGTTTAAATTTCCCCAAATGTCTCATATTATTTTACAGTTTGTTTCCCATAATTGGGAATTAAATACTGTCCACTCACTTAGTTGATATTTCTGTTAATCTCCTTTTGACCTATATATTCTCTTTTCCTGCTTTTTATATTTATAATTTATTAGTTGAACAAACTAGGGGGCTAGTCCTGTAGCATATCCTACTGACACTCATGTTGAGGGTATTCTTTTTTCTTCTTCTTTATTGTTTTTTATTTTAATCCCAGTAGAGAATGTCAAGTGTATTCTTATGGTGCCATTAAATATATCTTCTGTCTATATTTCCTATGATCTTCTGGTTATAGCTAGAGGGCTGATCTGCCTCAGCTTCAGTTTTTGACAAGAAGATTTCCTAAGTGTTTATGTATTAAGATTCACATACACAGCTTCTCATTGTGGGGATGTTAGTTACTATTGATAACCGTTGCCCTGATCCATTATTTCTTTAATGATTATGAAATAGTGAAATTTAAATGCTCTCTTTTCTTTTGCTTGTAGTAGCTGCAGTACCTTAATAGAGACAAATTGCCTGTAATCCACTATTTGCTTTCTTTGAGGTATAGTTCAATAAGAAAATAAAGATTATTTGTTTTTTCTTCCCTCTGCTAACTTTGAGCTAAGATTGTTCTTCTTTTTCTAGTTCCTAGAAATATAAAGTTAGGTTGTATATTTGAGATCTTTTGTTGTCTCTTAAAGTAGGCACTTATCACTATAAACTTCCTTCTTAGACTGCTTACACCGCATCTTGTAAGTTTTGGTATATTATGTTTCCATTTACATTTATTTCATGATATTATTTGATTTCCCTTTTGATTTCCTCTTTGACTCATTGGTTGTTCAGTAGAGTATTGTCTCATTTCCACATATATGTGAATTTTTCAGTTTTCCTCCTGTTACTGATTTCTACTTTCACATACCATTGTGCTCAGAGAAGATACTTGGTATGATTTCAATCTTTTTAAATTTTCTAAGACTTGCTTTGTGACCTAACATACCTATCCTGGAGACTGTCCCATGTGCACTTGAAAAGAATGTGTATTCTGCTGCTGTTAGATGGAAAGTTCTATATATATCTGTTAGGTCCATTTCGTTTAAAGTATAGTTCAAGTCCGATGTTTCTCATTAATTTTCTTGTCTGGATGATCTATCATTGTTGAAAGTGGGGTATTGAAATCACCTACTAGTATTGTGTTGTTATCTGTTTCTCTCTTTAGATCTGTTAGTATTTACTTAATATATTTAGGTGTTCTGACTTTGGGGTGCAGGATAATAAACACTTCCCTTCTTCTCTACCAGTTTTCAAAATAGTAATTTTTTTCCCCTCTAGAATCCTTTAAACCTGACCAAAAGCAGTTTTAGTATTTAAGTATTATTACAGATATATTAGTTTTAACATACCCAAGGTGTGTGAATTCCTTTTAGTTATCATTCTTATTGATGGTTAAATTGCCCAATCTTTGACTAATGATAACATCAGGTTAACTTTAATTCTCTTTGCCACATTCCAAAAACTCTTGGAAACTGTGTTTGTCACTATAACAAGATCTTGAAACTCATTTCATATTCATCCCCTGCCAAATATGGTATCAACTATTTTTTTCATTTTTTCTATTTTTTGTAGTTAGAAATGACATTCAGAGACCACAATCTAGGCACCTGAGTTGTTTGTTGCTGTGGTGTTTTTCAGAATCTATCTAAAAAATATAGAAGAGATTAGAAAAGATTATATATCTTGAATTTATAGACCTGATATTTCCAATTCAAATCTAAGATGAAAGTTTTTTTAACAGAAAATTTTTTACTGTTTAAATCTCCTTTTTCTTATGCTGGAATTATTGCTGCTTAATTGCATTTACACATTTTTTCACATATGTATGTGTTTATAGGCATATATATATATATATATATATCTCAGAATAATAATTCCAATGTTATTACTAATAATATGAATATTAAAGGCAGTTTAAGTATTTTGGTAGTTTTATTTTGTTCTTAAGTGATATTTTAAAGGGATAAATGGTCACTTAGTTGTTTTAGAGTCACTTGAAATAATGTTTTTTTTTACGATATACCAACAAATAGAAATACTGTAGCCTCATTTGTCTTATAATGCTTTAGATTTTAAGGCTTTTATAAATTTAGATTTGTCTTATAAATATCTTAATGTCTCTATAGCAACAAAGTCAAATCTATAAATTAAGGCATATTTAGAGAAGTCTAGATTGTGCCCCTGTCCCTTTGCTCCTTTTCTATCACACAGGAAACATCCTTTTTTTTTTCTTTTAGTTTAGCCATCTATCTTTCTAGAGTCACCAAATACATATATTTGTATTTCTCTCTCATAGGTAATCTGCATATACATCACAGCATATACTTTTCCCCATCTTTCTTTTTTTCTTAACTATATTGCCTGAAGATACCTCCATTACATTTACATAGAAAAATATGCTTTATTCTTTCTGGTAGCTGAAATTTACTTCATTGGTAAATGTAACATCATTACCAAGTCTCCTATAAATGGATTTTTCAATTGTTTCCAGATTTGTATTTGTTCTGTTACAAATATTATAAAAGTTGTAGTTATCAAAATTTATGTGTGGACATTTTTTCCCCAAATTTTTGGTAACATATTTTTGGGATGGAATTCTAGATATGGAGTTTTGAATAAAAGAAAAGTTACATGGAGCACCTGGGTGGTTCAGCCAATTAAACATCTAATTCTTGATTTCAGCACAGGTCTTGATCTCAGGATCAGGTCATGAAATTGAGCACTGGGCCAGGGTCTGCATACTCAGTACAGAGTCTGCTTGAGATTTTCTCTCTCCCTCTGCCTGCCCCACCTCCCCCACTCTCTCTCAATTTCTAAAATAAATAAATAAATAAAATCTTTAAAAAAAAAAGAAAAAGTCAATGTAATTTTGCTAAATACTGACAAGTTTTCTCAATGGGGTTATATAATTATACACAAAAATATTTAATTTCCCCATATTTCATCAAAGCTATGTGTTGTTAAAAAAAAAAAAAAAAAAAGGAGGAAGAGATCTTTACCAGTCTGAGAGTTGAGAAACATTTTGGCATTTAGTTTAATTTTATTGTTTTGTGAGGAGATGTCTCTTTTCAGATGCCTGAAGCCTGATGAGGAGGAAGAGGAAGAAGAGGAAGAGGAGGTTGCTTGTAATAGTCTACCTGGGTCTCTTGCCCACTTGGCTATAGGGTTGTCAGCAATGGTCCTCAATATTTGTACACTCTATAATTTGGAATACTAAAATTTTTGTTTAACATAAATTATAGTATTTCCTTAATTGGATAATGGTCATTTTTCATTCGTTTCTGGAGTTTTTTTCAAGCAAATACTTAATACAGTTAAATTTATCAACCATTCCCTTTATTGCTTCTAGATTTTTAATCTAGGACTGTTTATTTAACCCTGATTCTTGTATAGTTCCATGTTTTTTTAAACCTAAATCTCTGATTATTCAGAAGTATGCCTCATGATCATCATGTGTAACAAATCTAATTTGACCTTTTTTACATTTGTCTAGCATAGTTTTCCAATATCAGTTCTTTAGAAGTCCAGTTTTTCCCATAGATTCAAGATTTATTTTTTACCTTATACTAAATTTCCATAACTTGGATATTTCTGTATTTTCTCTTTTGTTCCACTGATCTTTCTATTCATGAAGTGATATCATACTGTCATTATGAGTTGGCATAGACCCCTTTTTGTTCTTCTAATTGAGATTTTTTTGGTTTATTTTTTATTCTTTTCCTTCCAAATGAATTTCATAATCAACATCTCTTGCTCAAAAAAATCATAATATTTTACTGAATGCCATTAATATCAATTATGGAAAATTGCAATATGAATGGTTTCTATCCTTTGACCCAGCAACTTACCTATGTATTCTAGAGTACTACTTATACATGTTCACAAACAGGTGTGTTCAAGGCTACTCATTATAAGAATAATTGTTAGAGGAAAAATAGAAACAACTTAAATATGAAAACGAAGAATATTGAATAAGTACTGGTACATTAATATGTTACTATGCATCATTAATGTAATTATGAAGATTTTATGAACTTATAAAGAAGTATGATATAACATATATGCTTATATGTGACATACAGTTAAAATGTATAAGTGGATCCCTTTATATAAAGAAAAAATTTAAATCATATACATATATAACAGAGATTATGAAAGAAAATGGTTACATGACTGGTGACTTTTAAATATTTTAAATTAAA
This sequence comes from Mustela nivalis, assembly GCF_964662115.1. Lineage (NCBI taxonomy): Eukaryota > Metazoa > Chordata > Mammalia > Carnivora > Mustelidae > Mustela > Mustela nivalis. The sequence goes on from NC_139026.1 coordinate 59,483,614, forward strand.
TTAAGATAATTTACTTTTCCTTGAATCATATTTTGTTTCTCTATTTCATTATTTCCATGAATACACCAACATATTATATATCCATTCTTAGAAAAAAAATGCTCTACTTCATATTCCTGTCTAGTGTCATTGTCTTCTCATAGTCTCTTCCCATTTTCTGCAAAATTTCTTTGAAGAGTTACATCTATTCACTGCATTTTTAGTCTCACTTTCTCTTGAATCTAAGCAAACTGAGATTATTTCTCCAAAACTTTAGGACATCAGTGATCTCTGTGTTAGTACACAAAATGATCCATTATTACACCTGACCTCTCAGCAACCTTTAAAGCAACCAATTGCTTCTCTCTAAATAGTTTCTGCATTTAGCTTCTAGATACCATACATTCCCATTTTTCTTTCTACCTCATTTTCTTCTTATTGTCTTTAGCTAAATTATCCTTCAGTTTCCAGTTTGCAGATGTTGTAATATCCTAAATTCTTTCCTGAGACCTTTCTTTTCTCTAACTACACTAGTTTCTAAATGAACTAGTAAAGTGTTTTTTTTTCTTTTTAATTACCATCCATATAATAATGACTTTTAAGATGTCTCTAATTCTAAGTCATGACTGAGCCAAATCTAGTAAACCACCATACTATTTAAGTTCTCTATTTGGTGGTCTAATAACCAACTGAAACTTAGTATATCCAAAATGTATTTTACCCTGCATTCTCTCTACTAACCCTCTTCCTATTAAATAGCATATTATTCACCCAGTTACTAAGGCCAAAAAGTTAGCTATGATTTTACTACTAATTTTTATTTCACACCTCATACTTTGTCCAATAAAGAACTTCTTAGAAGTCCTTAAATTTTTTTTAGGGTTGATGTTGGCAAAATTGGCAGAGAAGGCATCTCTAGAAGCTTATCCTGCCACAGGAATATCAAAAAATCATGTACAGATTCATCTGCAAATACTGGGAGAGCTTCTATTTGTTTGTTTATTTTTTCATCCTTCCTTTCCATTTCTTTTCCTTTTTTTCTGTGCCCTCTTTTCCCTCTTCCTCCTCCTCTTCCTCCTTCTTCTTTTCTTTTTCTTTCTCCTTCCCCCTCTCCCTCACCAACCCCTTAGCACCCAAGGAAACAAACAATTCCAGCCTACAGCAAGCAGGAAAAGTAAATCTTAACAAGGGTGAGAAACCCACTTTCCAGGTTTACCATATTATAATATTCAAACTGTCCAACATTCAACAAGATACTAACTAAGCATACAAAGAAATAAGTATGGACTATTCACAGAAGAAGTTAACACAAACTTCCCCTGAATAAGCACAAACTTCGGACTTACTAGACAATAACTTTATTTAAAGATTATTCATTTGAGAGAGAATGGAGGGAGGAGCAAAGGGAGAGGTAGAGCAAATCCTCAAGCAGCCTCCCCACTGGGTGCAGAGTCTGACACAGGGTTTAATCCCAGAACCCAAGATCATGACCTGAGCTGAAATCAAGAGTCAGCCACCTGACTGAGCCACCCAAGTGCCCCTGGTAGACAATAAATTTAAACCAACTATTTTAATTATGCTCAGAGAACTGAAGAAAACATGGACAAAATGCTGAACAATATATGAACAAATAGAGAATATCAATAAAGAGAGAAATATTATATAAAGAACCAAATAGAAATCCTGAACCTGAAAAGTACAATTATTGGCATGAAAAACTCACTATAGATTTCCAATAACAGGTTTCAGAAAGCAGAAGAATCATTGAAAATATTCCAACAAAGGAACTCCTATAACTTAATGCTTTCACTGGTGAAATCTACCAAATATTTAAAGAGAGAATGAATACTCATCCTTCTCAAGTTTTAAAAAAAATAGGATATTAAACACTTCCTAACATATCTTATAAGCCAACATTACTCTGGTATCAAAGCCAGACAAAGATATCTCAAAAAGAGGAAACTACAGACAAATATCCCTAATGAATATAGATGCCAAAACCCTCAAAAACTACTAGCAAACTGAATTCAAAAGGATATTAAAAGGCTTATACACCATAAACCAGAGGTATTTATCAAATTTGGATACAAGATAGCAGACATAATCAGTTTTATTTTCTCATACCTGCAATGAACAATCCAAAAAGGATATTGAAAAGGCAACTGCATTTACAATAATATATCAAAGAATTAAATACTTAGGAATAAATGTAACTAAAGGAATAAAAGACTCATAGATTGTAAATGACAGAAATTAAAGAAGAATTAAACAAACAAAAAAAATCTTGTGTTCATGAATTGGAAGGTGTAACCAAAGACTAACCAATCTTAACTATAGATTCATCACAATCTCTATCAAAACCCTAATGATGTTTTCTACAAAAATAGAAAAGTTGTTTTTTAAAATTCACATGGAATCTTGAAGGGTTCTAAATTGCCAAAATAATATAAAAAAAAAACAAAACAAAGTTGGAAGATTCATCTTCCTCACTGAAGAATTTATTATAAATCTACAGTAATCGAAACAGTGTAGTACTGGCATTAAGACAAACATATAAACCAATTCAATAGAACAGAGAGACCAATAACAAATCCTCACATATATAAACAAATGATTTCAGAAGGGTACTAAGACCATTCAATGGTGAAAATAATAGTCTCTTCACAAAATGGTGCTAGAACACGTAGGTATCCATATGGAAAAAAGTGAAGTTGGCCCCCTACCTCATACCATATGCAAAAACTAGTTAAAAAGGGATCAACAATCTACATTAGATAACCAAAGGGGGTAAGATGCTTAGAAAACATAGGGGAATAAATCATGACCTTCAATTTGACAGTGGACTCTTAGAAACAACACCAAAATAACAAGTAACAAAAGAAAAAAATAGATAAACTGGACTTCTTAAAATTAAAAATGTTTTATACCAAAGGATGTTATTAAGAAAATAGAAAGATAGCCTATATAATGAGAGAAAATATTTGTAAATCATATATCTGAATATGATCTAGTATTTATAATATATAAAGAACTCTTACATCTGAAAAACTGATAGGCAAATACCCAATTAAAAATGGACCAAGGTTTTGAATAGACATTTATCCATGAATATATACAAATGGCCAAAAGTACATGAAATGTTGCTCAACATTATAACTAATTAGGAAAATGCAAATAAAAACCACTGCACACCCACCAGGATGGCTATAACTGAAACAAAACTACTCCATAATGTAACAAATTTTGGCAAGGACATGGAAAAATTGATGATGGTAGCAATGTGAAATGGTTCCACCATGAGGAAATATTTTGGGATTCCTCAGAGAGTTAAATATGTAATTACCCTATGACTCTGATATTCCACTTCTAGGTATTGATCCAAAAGAATTGAAAACAGATAAACAAGTACATTAATGTATGTGCACGTTCATAGCAGCAGTATCCATAATAACTAAAAGGTGGAAACAACTTAAATGTCTTTCAACAGATAGCCAGATAAACACATTATTGGATATCCATATAATGAAAATACTACTTAACCACTAAAAACAAAATAAAACAAAAAACAAAACAAAACAAAAAACTGAAGTACTGATATATCAACAACATACGTGGACTTCTTATACTGAGTGAAAGTAGCCATGCACAAAAGGGCACCTGTTGTATTACTCCATTTTTATGAAATACACATATTAGGCATGTATAGATGAATCCATGAGACAGAATGCAGATTAGAGGCTGCCAGTTTTGGTATGGGGAGAGAATTGGGAGCCTGTGCTCAATAGGTACAGAGTTTCCTTTTGGGATGATGAAAATGTCTTGGGACCAGATAAAGGGGACAGTTCTCTAACATTGTGAATGTACTAAATGATGCTGAACTGTTCACTTTAAAATGGTTAATTTTAGGGGCATCTGGGTAGCTCAGTGGGTTGAGGCCTCTGCCTTTGGCTTGGGTAACGGTCCTGGGGTCCTGGGGTCCTGGGGTCCTGGGGTCCTGGGGTCCTGGGATCAGACCCCACATTGGGTTCTCTACTCAGCAGGGAGCCTGCTTCCCTTCCTCTCTCTACCAGCCTCTCTGCCTGCTTGAGATCTCTCTCTGTCAAATAAATAAATACAATCTTAAAAAAAAAAAAAAAGGTTAATTTTACATTCTGTAAATTTTACCTCAGTAAAGCTTAAAAGAAAACATTAAGAATGATAAAATGTATATTTAAATATCTACTTCTTATCAACTCCAAAATTATCAATCCAGGTGCTGTCTTACCTAGACCACTGCTACCTCACCTATACTTCTAATACCCCTGGTACTCTTTCTGCTTTCAGTCTTACCTGACTACAGTGCATTCACAGAGCTAGGAGTCATCCTTTTAAAATATAAATCTGCTTATGGCATTCACCAGCATCCCCCAACAAAGAGTTTTTCCATATTCATAAAATAAAATCTGAAGTCCAGGTTTCATCTGTTATTCATCTACCTTTCTTTCTCTCTTGACCACCCAGTTTGAGTAGGTACACCAACCCGCAATCATGATTCTTTGACCAGAAGGAGGCAACCCCTGCTCAGGATCTCTGTATCCATGTTTTCTCTTACTGGTATCTCTTACAGATGTCCCACAGACATCTCCATGTGCTTTCACTTTATCTAGGTCTCTTTTCAGTTGTCATCTCTCAAAAGGGCTATTTTTTTTAAAGATTTTATTTATTTATTTGACAGAGAGAGATCACAAGTAGGCAGAGAGGCAGGCAGAGAGAGAGGAAGAGAAGCAGGCTCCCTGCTGAGCAGAGAGCCCGATGCAGGACTCGATCCCAGCACCCTGAGATCATAACCTGAGCCAAAGGCAGCGGCTTAACCCACTGAGCCACCCAGGTGCCCTCAAAAGGGCTATTAATTAGCACCCCTCACTCTGTTTTTCACTCTACTGTTTTTGTCGTAGTGCTTACTTCATCTATCATTATATATTTGTTTTTCATTTATTTCAGTTCCCTCTAGGTTTTAAGGTCTTAAGTGTAAGGATTTTGTCTGGTGGTGGTTGTTTCTGTGTTTGTATCCTCCGTGCATAGAAGAGTGTCTAGCCCAGAGAAGTTAATCAACAAATATTTACAGTTGTTAAATTAATAACAGTATGTAATTTCAATGAAAATTTGGTAGTCATAAAAAGTCTAGAAGGAAGAGCATTGTGATTTATAAAAGAAATCCTAAACGAGACCTCTACTTCTTTTGGTTATTCAACCAATCTTTCTGAATTTCAAATTTTAAAATGGAAATGAAAGTCTTACATTTTCTTTCAGCTCTAAATGTAAATGCCTTCTAGGAAGATTTAATACCTTTCATCATATATTAATAGTCAATCCTTTTTAGTGTAAGAAAACTGATTACCTGTCCTCTCTGGGTTATTTGAATCTATATATTATTGTGTTTGTTTGTTTTTTTCCTTTCCTCATTTTACTTTTTTTAAAGGGTTTGCATTTATGAGGTCAAAGGAAGTTGATATAACTATAAAATAGTAACAATCTGAATTTTTACCTTTAATAATTTAAGGAAAAATTCAATATACATTATAAAAAGAAAAAGACAAACATAAATAAAGACAATTTTCCTCATTGTTCTTGAAAAATCTCATCTGGTGACACATGTTTAGGCCAACTTGTGTTGGTCATAGAAATGTTGACTCAAACCCATGTTAGTTCTACCAGTAGAGTGAAATAAGGAGGTTGTCTGGGTGATAAAAAATCTTTATGATCTGGGCGCCTGGGTGGCTCAGTGGGTTAAAGCCTCTGCCTTCAGCTCAGGTCAGGATCTCAGGGTTCTGGGATCAAGCCCCGCATCGGGCTCTCTGCTTAGCAGGGAGGCTGCTTCCTCCTCTCTCTCTGCCTGCCTCTCTGCCTACTTGTGACCTCTATCTGTCAAATAAATAAATAAAATCTTTAAAAAAAAAACAACAACAACCCTTTATGATCTAGCAACTCTTGTGTTTCCCCCGAGTCATTTGTTTCAGCTGCTCCTCAACACTGTAAGGAAAAAGAACTCATTTGAGGAAATCTTACACATGAAGAAAAATCTCGGGGAATGTTCTGCAATTGCCCATTTCATACCCAACCATGGTGAGTGGAGCTGGATATGCTATAAAATCAGGTGCTCTGCTCTCTGACAGAAACTACCATGAAGAAGAAAAGTAACTGATGAAAGCCAGGGGATGTGTGTATGTGCACTGGTGAGCAGCTGAGGTTTCATCTTGTTTTCAGTGACTGTAGCGTGAAGGACAACAGGAGAGCCAGTCACAAACCTGAACTCCCTCTGCTCCTCTCCAGAAACTGAAGAAAGCATCAAAGAAAATGAAAGTGACTGAATATCCCACAGAAGAGTATTGTATATTTTTGCTTTGGGTCACAGCCATGGTTTGCATTATAAAGTAAAAACTTTCTAATATAACATTTATGAATGTCTTAGTCTTCCATTATCCATTAAGAAGTTGTGAAAAATCTGACTGTATGTTAGGAGTAATTATAAGCTATGGATCAATTGATATATTATCTTTTGAAATCCGAGATGTAATAACCAAATCTATAATTGCTACTTCTCAGCTTTATTCTTCCCCTTCAGTACATTTGAATGTTGTTCACCTCGTAATTGTACACAGTAAATGCATAATGACTATTACTCAAAAAAGTTACTTGCACTACCTGGAGATTGAGGTGCCAAGGAATTGTTTCCTTAAAAACATTACGTTATTGGGGCACACGGGTGACTCAGTTGCTTAAGCATCTTCCTTCGGCTCAGACTGTGATCCCAGGGTCTGGAATTGGGCTCCCTGCTCAGTGGGGAGCCTTCTTCTCCCTCTGCCCTTCCCCTGACTTGTACATGCTTTCTCTCTCTCTGTCTCTCAAATAAGTTAATAAAATCTTTAAAAAAAAAAAAAGCCTTTATGTTATTATTAGTAAATTAGCAGTTCTAATCCATTCATGGAGTTTGTTAACTGAAACATTCCAAATAATAAATAGCATTAAGTAAATTATGGAGTTTTCAAAAAACTAGCTAAAATTTTTAAATTCCCTATTCAATAAAATAGAATGAAATATTTCCTTCCCATTGCTCTAGATATAGCTTCTGAGATTCGCTGAGCTTATGTCTATGCCAGCACAAGTTTGAGTTCTCATCACAATTATTTTTCTAGTTTAAATCTGTCCAATGTAAATAAAAAGCTTCCAGACTATTTTGGCTGTTTAAACACAGTAACTGTTTCTTTTTCTCGGGAGCATGCAACTGCTAGAAACAATCTTTAATGTTTTGGACATCTTACCTGCCTAACCTCCCACACTGTCCTAACACCATCTCTGCCTTCACTGATTTCACTTCTAACATAATATGCGTCTGTCATCTAAACATAGCAAAAGCTGCATAGGTCAACTGTTTCTGGCTCAGTGTTCCAAAGTCATGTTTTGATGTTCACATTTTTCTGGAGTAAATATCAGTACATATTTCCAGAAAGTGTCTCCTGCAACTTTGTTATAGGTAGAAGAGATCTGTTTATTTCTTTTTGTAACGTAATCACTCGTGAGAAGACAGGATGTAGTACTTTGCCAAAATGCCCATTCTATGCTTTTGTTTCTGGACATAGTTTTTTTATGTCCTTAATTCACATGTGAATTAAGACTGATAGACATTTAATGACCTAATTAATAAAGGCTTTCATGTTACCATTCAATTAAGTTAGCATAAATAGTGTGGCCAAAGAATATTTACATAGCAACAAAATCCTGGGTTAGCAAACAATAAGAAAATTCGGAGAAACACAATATCTTAGATTAGGGATGTGACTAAATTGGATAATTCTAAAAGGATTGGCACTTCAGATTTTATTCAGATGGCCCAGTACAGGTCCAACAGGAGCATTTAACACACTTGAGTATCTTCATCCATGCTGCTTCTGGACTAGCAAGGTGGGGCCGAAATTGTTTAACCTAGAAGCATCATCTTCTTATACCTTAAAACTGCACCTCATCCATAGATGCTTACTCCAATTTTCCAGCTAAACCAGAGGATAGGATGAGAGTGCAGATGAGCTTGCTTTTACAGTTGCATTCTCTCCTGTGATCATTAAATGTGTTTTATCTTTAACGTGCTAAAATGCTCCAGTACCACAAGGGAGTCCTAACTCTAGAATTAACCTGTTACATATAAGAAATCCTACAGAGTTGTACATTAAGGCCTCTTGCAAGATTTCATTTTCAATGTTATTTTCCAAGAGATACTCCAAAGTTTTATTGGCGGAAGTCCAGGACATTTCTTAACCTTTCAGGAAGGCTGTGAACTTCTATATTGAGAAATTTCAATTGTCACTATCAAAAATACAAGCAAGGTTTTCCTATGTCTAACTTTAAGTTTTATAAGCCAAGTCAGATATGGAAAACTTTGAGAAGATTCAGAAAAAAAAGAATAGAAATTGAGAATAGGAAATATCCCTAATGATGACTGCTACTTGGAAAAATGGAAACACTCCTGTTTTTTTGTGTTTTTTGTTTATTTGTTTGTTTGTTTTTTTAATACTCCTGTTTTTAATGAAAATGATCTGGATGGTAATGATCAACTGTCTCCTTTTCAGAGAAAGTAAGAATTAATTAAACTAAACTGTGAGGAATAATTTAGAGTTTAAGACTGCTAAAGATACGATATATGGGGTGGTTTAGACTAACCCAGACACTGAAATTAATCAATAGTACAGTTCATGAGCACAGTAGTTATCCTTATAGTTTCGGTGAGTAGCACAATGACTGTAGCATCATAGTTATTTATTTATTTATTTATTTATTTATTTAAAGATTTTTATTTATTTGTTTGGCAGAGAGAGATCACGAGTAGTGGGGTGTGGGGGAGCAGGGTCCCTGCTGAGCAGAGAGCCCGAGGCGGGGCTTGATCCCAGGACCCTGAGATCATGACCTGAGCCGAAGGCAGAGGCTTAACTTACTGAGCCACCCAGGTGCCCTCATCATAGTTATTTAAATAATATCTGTTCACTACAGAAATGAAAGAAAAAACTGAGATAGAGTATTAGTAGTACTCTGATTGCTTCCCAGCTGAAAAGATTCCTTTCTCCGTAATAAATGTCTGCATTTACCTTACTGTCAGTAGCAACCTGCATTTTGAATTCACTCTATCAAGAACAAGAGTACTTTAGGGGCACCTGGATGGCTCAGTCAGTTAAGTATCTGCCTTCGGCTCAGGTCATGATCTCAGGGTCCTGGGATCCAGCCTCATGTGAGGCTTCCTACTCAGCGGAGAATCTGCTTCTCCCTCTTCCCCTCTCCCCCCGCTCATGCTCTCATCTCTCTTTCTGAAATAAATAAATAAAATCTTTAAAAAAAAAATAAAAAGGACAACTTAAAAGCAAGAAAGCAAGACAAGAAGGCAATCATTCTAACCTGGTTGATTACAGGAACCACTGGACTTCTTGGGATCCTGAAATTGCCATGTCTGGTTTTCTATTCTGTTTCTTTTTTTTTCCTATTACTGCCTGGCTTGTTTTCTGTTGTTGTTGTTTTGTTTTGTTTTGTTTTTAATTTGTGCGTGCATGTGTGTGTTTTTCTTGATGGTTGTTGGTTTATTTGTGTTTTCGTTTTCGTTTTTGTTTCTGTACTTGGCTTCCTCTGAATAGGGAAGTCTGGACTTGTGTCACTCTGCTTCTGTTCTCCTATGTCCTTTGGCTTTGACTTCTCCAACCTAGCATTGTATAGTATACTCTGAGCACATACATTCCTAACTTATATATTAAGAATCTACATTGGCCTGAGCCATTTTTTCCCACAAATGAAACCTTTGAATTGAATGATGACCGTGTCCTGTCAAACTAGGACTAAACCCTCTGTGTTGTCTGGGTTCATTTGATGGCCCAGACGGAAAGTAACCATATATTCTTTAAGATACAGGAATAGAAGTAAACCTCTGGATTTGATGCTATCCTAGAATTCTCCAGCACTCTCAGGTGGACTTCCTGAACAAGTATTTGATTCTGATAATAATTTTGAGAGTTTACCTTAAGTTCTCGATGGCAAGCCATTCTAAAATTGGCTAATATGCACATATGTATGATTCATCTCATATAAGTTGTTGAAAAGTATTGATCTTTAGAATATATTCAAATTTTTAATAGAATTTCATTTTTAGGATAATACAATTAATTGAATGGTAAAAAGAGGTTGAGCCTACCCGGGTTTATTCATATCCGAAGCTTTATTCAATGAAGGAGCGACACTTACTCCATCATACATGGTGTTATGAATCACCATGTTAGGAATTAAGGGTATTAGATGTGGTCGATTACCTCATATCTATGCCTCTCACCTTACTCTGTGTATTAATTTCTTATTGCCACTATTACTACAAATTTAGTGACTTTAGTACATATAAATTTATTGTCTTACAATTCTGAAGATCATTACTCCAAAATGGGTGTCACTGAGCTAAAGTCAATGTGTCTATGGGGTTCTGTTCCTTTTAAAATTTCTAGAAAAATATGTGTCCTTCCCCTCTCCAAATTCTAGAGGCTGCCTGCATTCCTTGGCTGATGTCCCCCTTCCATGTTCAAAGCTAGCAACAGTGGATTGAGTCTTCATAACACATCATTCTAAAGTTTCTTCTTTCCTGCATCTTTTCTAACTCTTGCGCTTAACTCTTCCACATTTAAAGGAAATTTGTAGTTATATTGGGTCTACCTAAATAATCCAGGATAGTCTTTTTATTTTAAAATCAACTGATTAGCAGCCTTAATTCCATCTGCGATCTTAATTCCTTCTATCCATGAAACATAACATATTCATGGGTTCTAGGGATTTGGATATAAACATCTTTAGGGTGGAAGGAGGGCACTATTTTATTGGCCATACTCTGCTTTGCTTTACAGTCAACCATATTTCTAAATTTCCTTTTACAACTATTTCAAGCTAGTTTCTGCTACTAGTTCATACTGAGAGGATATTGGGACTTAGAAAGAAGGGGGAATCAGATATTCCTTTGCTTGGACAGTGACCAGTTTTTTTCCTCTTATTCCATGTTAATTAGTGTTCTCAACAATTCTAGTATCTTTGTTAAAAAATCGCTTTCGTTGAATTTCATCTATTTAAAATTCCAAATTGTTTCTATATTCCTGACTGAACTTTGATTCATGGAGTTCTTCGTACATGGGTGGTTCTAGGAAGTAGACCTCAAAGATGAGAAAGTGGAAATGAGTTGCTTACCCGTTAGAAACTGAATATAGTAATAATATTATTGCAAACAGAAAATCAGATAACAAGTACATATGCCTTCAGTGGCATAATTATTACATGTATTATCATGTGTGTTAGCTTTGGAAGAAGTTATGATTGAAGGAAAAGCTTTGGAAAATCAAGCAGCTGTTGTATCTTTCAAGTGTGCTGATAATGATGACAAGATCGCAAGATTCTTTGCTATTTTACTGGGATAAAGTTTAGTTAAATTACATAATAAACTCAAGGACTTAAAATTGACATTCAAAGCAAGGATAGAAACCCAGAGTGCTTATACATAGGTAGAGTGAGCAACTTACTTGAAACTTGAATTCATAACCTGACCAATTACTCATATTAAAATTAAGGCATTAACTGGAAATGAAGGGGACCCTAAGATTTGGGATGGCAAATTTTGATCACATTTATATAAATATGAGAACACTGAATTCCAAACCTTCACCTGTAGGGTTTCTAGCAAGGAGATCCGTTTTCTCCTTAGAATTCATCCCCAAATCTCATTGTTTCTGATCCAGAGATTGGGACTACATCATGTCTAGGAAGATCTTTTAAAATAAGTTAGATGACAAAACAATTGAAAAATCTTGTTAATTTTTATCAGCAGACGTGCAAGAAGTATGTACAGAAATAAATTCTAAAAACTGATTTAAGAAGCATCAGGCCAATAAAATAAATGTCACGGAAATGAAAAGTGCAACATAAGTAATACAGTCAATAATAAACATTGTATGGTGACACCTGGTGACTGCATTTATTATGATGAGCACTAGATAACATATAGAATTGTTGAATCACTATATCACACACTAGAAATTAGTATAACATTGTATGTCAACTATACTTCAATAAAACATTTTTTAAAAAGAAATTTCAGGCTATATCCTGAATAAGATCTACATAAGAATGTGCCTATCAGACATTTTGCATTTAATAAGCTTAGTAAAGTAGCATGGCCCTAACAGTCTGAGTAAAATTTGAGTTCAGTGATAACCTATACTTAATTAGGTCAAAATGCCAGAACTTCCCTATCATTATATGGAGAAAAGAATTGAAAGACTAAGAAGATAAGAATATTGTTTGGATTTCTATGTCTTCCCTGTTCATCCTGTCCCACCACCATCTCCTGTTGACTCTGCCAACAAGAGGCCAAGAAGATTCTCTCTCACAAATGCATTGAGAAGCAGTTAATTTAGGGGTACAGCAATTTACAAAAGAATTATTTATTATATTATGAGAAAAAATTATTTATTATATAATAAATATTTATTTATTATAAAATTATTTATTATATTATGAGAAAAAAAATTCAGAGTCTGGTTAATAGAAACATGATTTGGATAACTTCAGTTGGAAGTAATTACCTGTTACCATTTTCCAGGCTTAAACCAATTCATACATGTGTTGAGACACAACTCTCCATTGGTCTTTCTTTCTTTTTTTTTTTTTTTCTGGCAAGTCTTTGATCAGAGGTATAAAATTTTTTTGTCTTGGACTATCTTTACAAAGATATTTTTATAACAAACTACTGTGGAAGATAGAGCTAGTACCTCCTTCTGGGGCAGAGTACAGATTTGGTTTTTCTCAGGATAATAATGTCTTGTTCTAGGGAAAGTCAGGCAGATTGGTTGGCAATCTGTTATAGAGGAGTGGGGTTTCCTTTTTTTTTTTTTTTAAATATAATTTTTTTATTTTTTATAAACATATATTTTTATCCCCAGGGGTATAGGTCTGTGAATCACCAGGTTTACACACTTCACAGCACTCACCAAAACACATACCCTCCCCAATGTCCATAATACCACCCCCTTCTCCCAAACCCCCTCCCCCCAGCAACCCTCAGTTTGTTTTGTGAGATTAAGAGTCACTTATGGTTTGTCTCCCTCCCAATCCCATCTTCTTTCATTTATTCTTCTCGTACCCACTTAAGCCCCCATGTTGCATCACCACTTCCTCATATCAGGGAGATCATATGATAGTTGTCTTTCTCCGCTTGACTTATTTCGCTAAGCATGATACGCTCTAGTTCCATCCATGTTGTCGCAAATGGCAAGATTTCATTTCTTTTGATGGCTGCATAGTATTCCATTGTGTATATATACCACATCTTCTTGATCCATTCATCTGTTGATGGACATCTAGGTTCTTTCCATAGTTTGGCTATTGTGGACATTGCTGCTATAAACATTCGAGTACACGTGCCCCTTTGGATCACTACGTTTGTATCTTTAGGGTAAATACCCAATAGTGCAATTGCTGGGTCATAGGGCAGTTCTATTTTTAACATTTTGAGGAACCTCCATGCTGTTTTCCAGAGAGGTTGCACCAGCTTGCATTCCCACCAACAGTGTAGGAGGGTTCCCCTTTCTCCGCATCCTCGCCAGCATCTGTCATTTCCTGACTTGTTGATTTTAGCCATTCTGACTGGTGTGAGGTGATATCTCATTGTGGTTTTGATTTGTATTTCCCTGATGCCGAGTGATATGGAGCACTTTTTCATGTGTCTGTTGGCCATCTGGATGCATTCCTAGAAACATATAACTACCACAACTGAACCAGGAAGAAATAGAAAGCCTGAACAGACCCATAACCAGTAAGGAGATTGAAACAGTCATTAAAAATCTCCAAATAAACAAAAGCCCAGGGCCAGACGGCTTCCCGGGCGAATTCTACCAAACTTTTAAAGAAGAACTAATTCCTATTCTCCTGAAACTGTTCCAAAAAATAGAAATGGAAGGAAAACTTCCAAACTCATTTTATGAGGCCAGCATCACCTTGATCCCAAAACCAGGCAAGGATCCCACCAAAAAAGAGAGCTATAGACCAATATCCTTGATGAACACAGATGCGAAAATACTCAACAAAATACTAGCCAATAGGATTCAACAGTACATTAAAAAGATTATTCACCACGACCAAGTGGGATTTATTCCAGGGCTGCAAGGTTGGTTCAACATCCGCAAATCAGTCAATGTGATACAACACATCAATAAAAGAAAGAACAAGAACCATATGATACTCTCAATAGATGCTGAAAAAGCATTTGACAAAGTACAGCATCCCTTCCTGATCAAAACTCTTCAAAGTGTAGGGATAGAGGGCACATACCTCAATATCATCAAAGCCATCTATGAAAAACCCACCGCAAATATCATTCTCAATGGAGAAAAACTGAAAGCTTTTCCGCTAAGGTCAGGAACACGGCAGGGATGTCCATTATCACCACTGCTATTCAACATAGTACTAGAGGTCCTAGCCTCAGCAATCAGACAACAAAAGGAAATTAAAGGCATCCAAATCAGCAAAGAAGAAGTCAAATTATCACTCTTCGCAGATGATATGATACTATATGTGGAAAACCCAAAAGACTCCACTCCAAAACTGCTAGAACTTATACAGGAATTCAGTAAAGTGTCAGGATATAAAATCAATGCACAGAAATCAGTTGCATTTCTCTACACCAACAGCAAGACAGAAGAAAGGGAAATTAAGGAGTCAATCCCATTTACAATTGCACCCCAAACCATAAGATACCTAGGAATAAACCTAACCAAAGAGACACAGAATCTATACTCAGAAAACTATAAAGTACTCATGAAAGAAATTGAGGAAGACACAAAGAAATGGAAAAATGTTCCATGCTCCTGGATTGGAAGAATAAATATTGTGAAAATGTCTATGTTACCTAAAGCAATCTACACATTTAATGCAATTCCTATCAAAGCACCATCCATCTTTTTCAAAGAAATGGAACAAATAATTCTAAAATTTATATGGAACCAGAAAAGACCTCGAATAGCTAAAGGGATATTGAAAAAGAAAGCCAATGTTGGTGGCATCACAATCCCGGACTTCAAGCTCTATTACAAAGCTGTCATCATCAAGACAGCATGGTACTGGCACAAAAACAGACACATAGATCAATGGAACAGAATAGAGAGCCCAGAAATAGACCCTCAACTCTATGGTCAACTCATCTTTGACAAAGCAGGAAAGAATGTCCAATGGAAAAAAGACAGCCTCTTCAATAAATGGTGCTGGGAAAATTGGACAGCCACATGCAGAAAAATGAAATTGGACCATTTCCTTACACCACACACAAAAATAGACTCAAAATGGATGAAGGACCTCAATGTGCGAAAGGAATCCATCAAAATCCTTGAGGAGAACACAGGCAGCAACCTCTTCGACCTCTGCCACAGCAACATCTTCCTAGGAACAACGCAAAAGGCAAGGGAAGCAAGGGCAAAAATGAACTATTGGGATTTCATCAAGATCAAAAGCTTTTGCACAGCAAAGGAAACAGTTAACAAAATCAAAAGACAACTGACAGAATGGGAGAAGATATTTGCAAGCGACATATCAGATAAAGGACTAGTGTCCAGAATCTATAAAGAACTTAGCAAACTCAACACCCAAAGAACAAATAATCCAATCAAGAAATGGGCAGAGGACATGAACAGACATTTCTGCAAAGGAGTGGGGTTTCTTAAACGTGGTGTTCTTTACCTGAGATGCTAAATCACTGCATGCATAGCATCTACCTGGGTCAATCCACATGACCTTGTGGTAATTGTGGGCATCAGAACTTATGCAAACATGAAACTTGTTACCTACTGGGCTTCGAGCAATAAAATCTTTTGTCTTCAACTCAGGAGTCTCTTGTCTTTTGCTAGCATCCATGAAACTGTGATAGGTTAGCTTGTTATCTTGCAAACCGGATACAATTTCAGATTTCTCACAGTTCTTGACAACCTGAAGTTCTATGATTGAAATGGAGACTCATTTCCCTAGGTGAAAGGGTATATATGCTAGATACTATAACGTTTTCCTCCAATTACTTATAGGCCACCACCAAGGGCTTATAGTTTTGAGGTGATAAATTGCATTTTGTTCCAGGTGGGTCTCACACTGGGCCCAGTAGATTCTCAAACTGCCCTGTTTATTTTTCCTGTCCTTGAATTTTTCCTTGGGATGGGCATGGCAACTTACAGAATCTCCACAATGGTTCCCTGACCTGGCAATCAGGCTATGGATAACAAGAAAAACTAAGGGTAAACTCTTAGCATAGAATCTCATTATCAAACAGCCATCTAAATGTACCACATTTTTAAGAGAACTTCAGAAGTTAGTACCACAAAGAAAGACTTAAAAGACAAAGGAGTGGCGATTCTTATCACATCACCATTTAAGCTGCTGTTCAAAGGTACAAAAGCCAAATCAACCTCTGACAATGATTAAAGATTAACATAACCTTAAATCAGGAGGTGACTGATTTATTGGAGCAATTTAACTTCTCCATACCTTCCACAAGTACTTTTAAGAGCCAATTATTAAGCAGGGTCAGAAGAAGTTTGTGTTCAAGTAGTAGGATCAACACTGTACCTTCAGTGTGTTACTTAGTGTTTTTACCAGAACCCCTGTTCTTTGACATAATGTTATCTGAATGTATCTGAGTGTACATCTATTATGGGTTGAATTGTGTCTCCCAAAAAGATGTGTTGAAGTTCTAACCCCCAGTTCCTGAGAATGTGACCTTATTTGGAAAGTTTCATTATAGATGTCATTAGTTAAGATGAGATCTTACTCAAGTCAAGTGGGCCCCTGATCCACTATGACTGGCACCCTCATAAGAGGACAGCCACAGGAAGATACAAGACACAGGGAGCAACCCATGTGAGTGTAAAGCTGGGATTTGATGCATTTACAAGCCCAGCAATGTCAAGGATGGCTGCCCATCACCAAAAGGTAGGAGAGTGGCACAGAGCATTCTTCCTCAGAAACTTCCAAAAGAAACAACCCTGCTGACACCTTGACTTGTAGCCTCCAGTACTGTGGAAAAAATACATTCTTGTTGTTTTAAGCCACTCAGTTTGTGGCACTTTGTTATGGCTGTCCGGGACACTAAAACACTCACTGAATTTCACACTGATTTACTGTATGAAGGACTCATGCTAATCAGATCTGGTAAGCAGGGATAAGAAGTAAAATAGGTGCTTTAACAAGACACTTATGTAACAGAATTTGTCAATAAAGTCTGGAAAAATTCAATGATGGTCACATCGATGACACTTCTAGTGAGCATCTTGAATAAGATGGGCCTTGAAAGTTGACTGATACTGAAAATGTTGAAAAAAAAAAAAACAAAAACAGAATTTACCCAATGATTGGACAAAACATGAATAACAGCAAAAGAGAGAGAGAGAGAATAATTTGTTTTATTTTTACAAGGGTGTATTTAAAAAAAATAGAGTTGTTACCATACATTAGTTTTATTTCTCCAACCACATAATGAGATTGTATTCCTCTAAGATCTGGACTATTCCTTCCTCTTTAATAATAAAGAGTATTTAACATAGGCTTGGTGTTCATGAATTCAACAAGTATTTGAATGTCTCTAGGTTTTATCATATGCACTTAAGTAATTAATACCGATTGAAGAGCTATTTTATAGTATTCAGGTCCAAAGAAATTGAAATCTTATAAAAAGATTGCAAAATGTATGTTATAAAGCATGGTATTTCTATGAAAGAACTGATTGAATGACCAGGTAAAATACTAAAAGTCATCATCAAATCTAAACAGTTTTATTGGAGAAGAGTTTTTAGGTCTGAGTGTTGGGCTCAGAACTAAACAGAATAATTAACCGAGCAGGGTGTCTTCGCCTTTTCCAGCCTTAAAGCAGCAATTTGATTTAAAATCCTCTATAGGTATGTAAGGGGTCACTCTTTCTCTGACTCTCCAGTGGGAAAAGAGGCAGGTTCCAAAGAACAGGTTGACCTCTGACCCTGAAAGCACAACTGGACTGATTAGGAACAGAAATTGTTTCCTTTGAGGGAAGAAAGGAGTCGTTGCTTCTTTTGGTGTCCTCATTGTAACTTTCCTGGAGCAAAGCTAGATCAAACTTTAGGAAATCAATAACTCTGTGATTCTATTATTTAAATTCCAATTATAAAGGTAGAACAGATGAGGTGGAGAAATGTCATTCCCTGCCCAAGGCTGTCTTAGAAACCCCTGTCACAGGTAGAATTGGAACACAGGCCTCCTTCCCAGTATTAAGAGTCACGGTCCTATCTGTCATATTCTCTTACTTACCTAAAACAGCTCTTTTTCATATTTAAATAATACATACATTTGAAAGGGTAAAAGCTACTGGTATATAATCTCATTTTCTGTGTCCTATAAGCCAGACCGCTCCCCAGAGTCTCGTAAATGATGACAGAAATTCTTCAAATCATGATACTGTGAATTTAATGTCATCTAAAAGAAAGATTCTTTATGCTAAAAGCAGGTGTGCCAGTGTGAATATGTAGCTGTCCCATATTGAAGAGCCATATATTTCACAGTTAGGCTCTACACACAGAAATAAACAGCCATATGGCAAACAAACTTACTTTTTACTGCTTCATTTCATTTGTTTCAAAATAATGCAATGCCGCAAATCCAGAATATTAACAACGCTCCATCTGGAAAAATGTAAGTTTTGGAGCCCCAAACCAGCACGTTAGCTTCCCCACAAAACTTTGGAACCTCAGTTGACTCCAGACTTGGAACAGTCTTCATGTCAACCCAGCATGTCTTCTGAATGTTATGCTAGTGGTTCAGATAAAAAAGTGTATAAAGTGGGAAAAAATTTGAATTCTAGAAATATTTTTAAAGTTGACACCTTTATAGACTGTGCTATACTCTATAAAGGAAAGCCATAGTCTAATGTCTAATAGACTCTGTTACAATCTTTATTAATAAATAGCTTTATAAACTTAGCTAACTTTATTTGCCCCTATTTTACAAATGATAAAAAAGAATGTATAGAGTGTTCTGTGGATGTATCTGTTCTGCATTCAGAATCCTAGCTATTTAGGTGAGAAGTGCTTTCTTTCTTGGTTCAACAAAAATTTGATTTAGATTTATGAGGATTTTCTAGGCAGAATATAAAAGATGAAAATGAACAGAAGATGAGTTCTGATTTCAAGGGACTTTACTAAATATAAATATCTATCTTAGATTGCAAAGGATCTGAATTTCTGTTAAGTATATGCTTTATTTGATGAGATGCTAAAGGCGTTAATTGGAAATGATCTCTTTCTGACCATTTGGAAGGTGCAGAATTTGTATGGTGGAATCAGGAAAATGAAGAACAACCAAAAGAAATTCAGGGTTGCATGTTAATGGAAAGCCCTAGCATATTGGTTTATTTTCTGTTTTCTGTTTTTGTTTTCCTATAAACCATATTTAAGACAACTGTAAAGTATTATCATAACCTGCATAAACACATACACAGTTTAATGAACATTTGTAAGTTGAATGCACATTAAAGAATCACTTAATGTAGGTTAAAAGAATAGAATATTAGTAGTGGTGTAGAAACTCCTCATATGTCACTTTGTTTGTGTTTATTTATTTATTATTTATTTTATTATGTTCGGTTAGCTAATATATAATACATCATTAGTTTTTGATGTAGTGTTCAATGATTCATTAGTTGCGTATTATTTATTTTAAAAAGGGAAAGAGTGATAGTGAGCTGTGGGAGGGGCACAGGGAGAGGAAGAGGCAGAGAATCGCAAGCTGATTCCACACTGAGCTTGAAGTCAGATGCAGGGCTTATTTTAGGACCATGAGATCACAACCTGAGCCAAAACCAAGAGTCAGGCGCTTAACAGGTACCCCTGTTTGTTTGTTTTTAATTTTAATTCTGGTATAGTTAGCATACAATGTTACATTAGTTTCAGCTGTACGATATAGTCACTCAACAATTCTATACATCACCCAGTGCTCATCACAAGTGCACTCCTTAATCCCCATCACCTATTTCACCCATTCCCCCATGCCCCTCCCCTCCAGTAATCTTCAGTTTGTTCTTTATAGTTATGAGTCTGTTTCTTGATTTTCCTGTCTTTTTATTCCCTTTGCTCACTTTTTTTTCTTGATTTCCACATATGAGTGAAATAATATAATATTTGTCTTTCTCTGATTGATTTCACTTAGCTTTATATACTCTCTAGCTAGATCCATATCATTGCAAATGGCAAGATTTCATTCTTTTTATGGCTGAGTAATATTCCACTGTATATATATAGCACCTCTTCTATCAATGGACATAAGGGCTATCTCCATAATCCAGCCATTGTAAATAATGCTGCTGGTGCATGTATCCCTTTGAATTAGCATTTTTGTACTTTAGGGGTAAATACTCAGTAGTGCAATTACTGGACCATAGTTCTATTTTTAACTTTTTGAGGAAATTCCATACTGCTTTTCACAGCAGTGACATCAGTTTTCATTCCCACTAATAGTGTAAGAGGGTTCCTTTTTCTCCACATCCTCACCAACATCTGTTGTTTCTTGTGTTTTTATTTTAACCGTTCTGTAGGTGTGAGGTGATATATCATTGTGGTTTTGATTTGCATTCCCCTGATGAAGAATAATGTTGAGCATCTTTTCATGTGTCTGTTGGTCACCTGCGTGTCTTTGGAGAAATGTCTGTTCATGTCTTCCCATTTTTTGATTGGATTATTTGGTTTTCTGATGTTCAGTTGTATCAGTTCTTTATATATTTAGGATACTAACCCTTTATTGGATATATCATTTGCAAATATCTTCCCCCAGTTAGTAGGCTGCCCTCTAGTTTTGCTGATTGTTTCCTTCACTATGCAGAACCTTTTTATTTTGATGTAGTCCAATAGGTTATTTTTGGTTTTGTTTCCCTTACTTCAAGGGACATATCTAGAAAAATATTCCTATGGTCAATGTCAGCGACATTACTGCCTGTGCTCTCTTAGGATTCTTATGGTTTCTGGTCTAAATTTGGGTCTTTTATCCATTTTTAATTTATTTTTGTGTATGGTGTAAGAAGGTGATTCAATTTCATTCTTTTGCATGTGGCTGTCCAGTTTTCCCAACACCATTTGTTGAAGACACTGTCTTTTTCCCATTGGATATTCTTTTCTGTGTTGTTGAAGATTAATTGATCATATAATTGTGGATTTATTTCTAGATTTTATATTCTGTTCCATTTGCCTAATGTGTCTATCTTTGTGCCAGTACCATACTGTTTTGATTACTACACTTTTGTGATATAACCTGTGGTCTGGAATTGTGGTACCTCTAATATTGCCTAGCTTTTTAAAATTGCTTTAGCTATACATAGTCTTTTGTGATTCCATACAAATTTTAGGATTGTTCTGTGAAAAATGTTGTTGGTATTTTTTTTAAACATTTTTTTTTACCCCTTCTTATTTGGAATACTTAAACTAGATGGGAATGTCTAAAGATATTAGAAGCAAATACACAGATCCAGTCTCAACTTTCCTCAGAATTTTCCTTTATTGAAAATATAAAATTTAAAAAGATCCCAAGTTTGAAGAGCTTTATTTTGATCTTTGATAAACAGACCAAGTGAAACACAAACAGAACAGGTAACTAGATATTAAGTAGTAAGTCAAAGTAACGAATGTTGTTGGATACTAACACCAAGGATATAAAGAAATAAAATATATTTATCACAGAAATATCAGCAACATTTTCAACAAACATGAAAGGATTGTGTGGTCTAAAAAACAAACAAAACAAAACAAAAAGCTCTAAAAGCTTAAAATGCAAAATTCACACGTACTGCTACACATGATCTCAAAACAGAGCAACGAAGCCAGCATTACATTTTGGAAGTGATAAGAATGTCATGAAGTTCAAGTGAATATGTGAAAAATCACAAATTAAAACCAGTTTTTCTAACTTTAAATCATGTCCTCTGTTTCCTGTCTTATACATTCACTTTTCCTTGAAGTGAAAAATATCAGACATTTCTACTTATCCAAAACCATCAAATGTGTAGATTCTTGCCCAATAATAAGACGTTTTTTCAAAAGGAAAAAACAGTTTATGTTAAATTACTTAATTTCCTACTAAGACACAGTGGTAAATCTGAAGGCCAAAGAAAAAAAACCAGATGTTATATTTTGATATCAGTTATAAATTATATATGTCCTGAATTTACTACAACTAAAGTCATCATATATTTTTTTGACAACAAGCTAAATGGTAGGCCCCTGATGATGCACAAATGTATTTCAGTGAACATAGCATGGTTCCGAATGTCCAATCTTTAAGCTATATTCTTCAGTCTAGCAGTAGAATGATATTTGGGCTAAATACAATTTCTAAAAAGAGACAGGATGTAAAGAAGAAGTGATTGACCCAACTGAAGATAGAAGGAAACTTCTTCCATAAGGGATACTTACCTAAACTAGTTCTAAAGGAAAAGCAGATACCAATTGGGAAGATCTGTTGTGTTTAAGGGAGAAAGCAAGGGCATTCCAGACTGAATGCATAACACTGACCAAAAGACAGCATGCAGTAGTCTGGTGAATCTAGTATCCCCAAGGAAATTTATTTTGTTATGTTATATGAGATGTGAGGAAGGGAGAGGTGCTAAATGGCCCTGGCCAATCAGATGAAGGCAGATTCTGAGAAGGAGAGACTAATAAGCCCAAGGTAATTAACACTTAGCCTATATTTAATGAGGAACTGTTGGTGTATGTTGAGTAGGAAGTAATATGATTAGAAGTTCATTTAGAAAGTCTGCTCTGGTAGTGAGAGGTCTCTGAGACTGCAATAAAAAAAGGCAGTTACATGTTGTCATAGTTCCACAGAAATACAAGAGTTGTATTGGGGGGACGTTGAAGAAATGCATTTCTTCAAGAAGCACAGAAAATTAAGTTCAGTTTGCTAATACTAAAAAGGCTACACAGGAGAAAAAAGAATACAGACAATCAACTACCAAGGCCAAAATTATCTAGAACTATAATTCTGTCCTTAAAACTTCTGTTAATTGGTCTCTCATTTGAAAGGAACCATTTACATAAGAGGTTGGCTAATTGGCTACGGAGACAGGTAAATGCAAACCCAATGGCATTACAGAACTATAAAAGAATGTCATAATTAATGAAATACAGTAGTTAGCTTTATTAGTGAACATAAACCTGAACTCAAGAATAATGGACTTTAATAGAACAACCAAGCTGGAAAAAAGACAGAGATGTGCGAAAGCCCAGGAACACATAGAACTTTTCCATAAACAGTGGTTTCCTCTTTCACTATACACAAGGGAAAAAATATGTCACTAATATCTCTCAATCTTTATATCTCCCAAGTTTGATATCACGGAGAAGGACTGCTTCAACTCACTAGACCCCCTTAAGACCCAGGGGAGGGAACTGGCCCAGGCACATAGGGGCCAAAGAGCATTTGCTGCATAAATGAAGGGACTGAGTCAAAGAAGAATGTGAGAGAAGGGAGTCAGCTGCAGACACCCAGTACCCTGGTTGTCTAATACAGAAGAAAACTATAATCATGATACCTAGTTTGTAACATTGACCAAAGAGCAGGCAATAATAAATTAACATTTGAGTGTTTACTGTGTGCCCTATGTTTTGTGAGATTTTTAGATCTCTCATCTCATTTGATTTTAGCAGTGGACGTTATTGCATTTTTACTTTAGAGATGAAAAACTAAGACATGGAAGGATTAAATAACTTGTCCAATGTCACATGAACTCCAAAACCAGAATTTTATTTTAATTTTTTAACTTTTTTATAAACATATAATGTATTATTAGCCCCAGGGGTACAGGTCTGTGAATCGCCAGGTTTACACACTTCACAGCACTCACCATATCACATACCTTCCCCAATGTCCATAACCCTACCACCCTCTCCCTACCCCCCCCCCCCCCAGTCACCCTCAGTTTGTTTTGTGACAGTAAGAGTCTCTTATGGAAACCAGGATTTTAAACCATAGAGTAAAAGGTGTGACTTAGAAACAAAGATATAAGCATTTTGTCATCCTGAGAAGGATGTTTTCATCAGATGATTCTCTATAATATTTGACCCTTGGTACTATACTATAATCTAGATAGATAATCTTACCTAGGTCTTGAACAACTGAAAAGATGGAGCATTTGAACTGTTTTGGGGAAAAAGAGAAAGAGACAAAGAGAGGGAAACAAACTATAAGAGACTCAAGGATAGAGAACAAACTGAGGGTTGATGGGGGGGGGCGGGCTAGATGGCTGAGGGTATTAAGGAGGGCACTTGTTATGATGATCATTGGATAGCATATGTAAATGATGAATCACTAAATTCTACTCCTGAAACCAATATTATGCTATATGCTAACTGACTAGAATTTAAATAAAACATTAAAAGAAAAAAAATGAAATGTTTTTAGTAATTCACTCTGGGATTTGAAACACTTTGAAATATAAAACTAAAATTTTAATGAAAATAACACGCTTTAAAAATAATAGGTAAAAGTAATAAATCTAATGATCTAACTTACTCTGTGGAAAAACAAAAAACTTTTTATCACAAAAATTAACAAAAACTTCCCAAAATAAAGAGCCAACTTCAGATATCAAGTCTATCCCCATTACTCTGCCAGTTTGTCTCTTTCCCTCAAAATCACATGCACGGCACAATGATGAAGAAATAAAGGCATTTACAAGTACAGGAAATCGCCTTCCACCCTATATGTTAAAGAAAAAGAAACTATTAAAAACCTCTGATAGAAAGGAATTTCGGACAAATGCACAAGAGATGGGACAAGATTAAGGAGGAATATCCATCATAGGTGCACAAATGATCTTCCTCTTTTTCGAAAGGAAACAAATATACCTAAACCCCACGGATTCCCCGGGTTTGAAGCACTGGTGAACTGTGGAGAAGTGTGTCAGGACTGGATTGTACATGTCAAAGTGACTGACTTTGTCAGAATGAATGTAGAAAAAGTAAAGAGTAAGAAATAATAATTGGATGAATGAAGATAACTATTAAAGTATCCAAAATTCAAAATTATAAAACCAGTCTTATAATATGAATGAAGACCATGATTGAATGAATGATTGAAAAACCATGATTGAATGAATTTTAATATTGGGAGGATGACTTGGTATTAGATATATGCTTTATCATTTGAATATTCCAAATAACTAATCCTTATGGTCACCTTATAGATACTGAAAGTTGTCTTAAGAAATATGTTTTTCCAACAAAAATAAAACGGGGGGCATCACATTGCCTGATTTCAAGCTTTAATACAAAGCTGTGATCACCAACACAGCAAGGTATTGGCATAAAAACAGACACATAGACCAGTGGAACAGAGTAGAGTGCTCAGATATGGACCCTCAACTCTATGGTCAAATAATCTTCGATAAAGCAGGAAAAAATATAAAGTGGAAAAAAGACAGTCTCTTCAATAAATGGTGCTGGGAAAACTGGACAGCTATATGCAGAAGAATGAAACTCGACCATTCTCTTACACGGTACACAAAGATAAACTTAAAATGGATAAAAGACCTCAACGTGACACAGGAATCCATCAGAATCCTAGAGGAGAACATAGGCAATAACCTCTTCGATATCAGCCACAGCAACTTCTTTCAAGATATGTCTCCAAAGGCAAAGGAAACAAAAGCGAAGATGAACTTTTGGGACTTCATCAAGATCAAAAGCTTCTGCACAGCAAAGGAAACAGTCAACAAAACAAAGAGTCAACCCATGGAATGGGAGAAGATATTTGCAAATGACAGTACAGACAAAAGGCTGATATCCAGGATCTATAAAGAACTCCTGAAACTCAACACACACAAAACAGACAATCATATAAAAAAATGGGCAGAAGATGTGAACAGACACTTCTCCAATCAAGACATACAAATGGCTATCAGACACATGAAAAAATGTTCATCATCACTAGCCATCAGGGAGATTCAAATTAAAACCACATTGAGATACCACCTTACACCAGTTAGAATGGCCAAAATTAGCAAGACAGGAAACAACATGTGTTGGAGAGGATGTGGAGAAAGGGGAACCCTCTTACACTATTGGTGGGAATGCAAGTTGGTGCAGCCACTTTGGAAAACAGTGCGGAGATTTCTTAAGAAATTAAAAATAGAGCTTCTCTATGACCCTGCCATTGCACTACTGGGTATTTACCCCAAAGATATAGATGTAGTGAAAAGAATGGCCATCTGTACCCCAATGTTTATAGCAGCAATAACCACAGTCGCCAAACTGTGGAAAGAACCAAGATGCCCTTCAGTGGACGAATGGATAAGGAAGATGTGGTCCATATACACTATGGAGTATTATGCCTCCATCAGAAAGGATTAATACCCAACTTTTGTAGCAACATGGACAGGACTGGAAGAGATTATGCTGAGTGAAATAAGTCAAGCAGAGAGAGTCAATTATCATCTGATTTCACTTATTTGTGGAGCATAACAAATAGCATGGAGGACAAGGGGAGATGGAGAGGAGAAGGGAGTTGAGGGAAATTGGAAGGGGAGGTGAACCATGAGAGACTATGGACTCTGAAAAACAATCTGAGGGTTTTGAAGGGGCGGGGGGAGTGGGAGGTTGGAGGATCCAGGTGGTGGGTATTATAGAGGGCACGGATTGCATGGAGCACTGGGTGTGGTGCAAAAACAATGAATACTGTTACACTGAATAGAAATTTAAAAAAAAAAATATATATATATATATATATATATATATGTTTTTCCTAAGAAAAAGGTTATAAGGATAAAGGTATTTAAGTAAATGCACACATATATAGAAACACAAAGAGCACAATGAATACAGTGAGCGTAGCATAGAAACGGCTGTTTACCCCATCTGTGAACAATTGGTAATTCTCAGTAGATGTTTATACACTGCAAAACAACAGAAAAACAGACAAAAGTATAATGTCTATAGCAGAACTACCTATAAATTGAATTAAAATTTCATCAACTTTGAAAATTTAGTAGTTAAACAACTCTTGAAAAATCACTTACGGAATGATTTAGACACATATGTGGGAAAAGTTTACAGATCTTTAGAAGAAAGCAAAATCATAGGGCCTCTCTATAACAAGATCAGTAACCCAAGAAAATAGAAAGATTTACCAGGCCTATATTTTTGTTGGTTGACAGGAAAGTTTTTTTTTTTTTTTTTTTTTTTTTTTTTTCTGCACAGTATTAGCCAATATGTATGATGCATGATTTGCCTTGTTGTCTTTTGACCTTTAGTGTCATTGAACCTACAATATTCAGAATATATTATACCGTAATACCACTTCTTTCAAAGACTTCTTTTTCCCACAATTGCAGTCTCCAGGAATACAGAAAAAATGGTGGCATGGGCCAGCATTCTGCCTACCTTTCAGATTAATATATTTTTTAAAGATTTTATTTATTTATTAGAGAGACAGAGATCGCAAGTAGGCAGAGAGACAGGCAGAGAGAGAGGAAGGGAAGTGGGCTCCCCCTAAGCAGAAAGCCCAACGCCCGGCTCAATCCTAGGACCCTGGGATCATGACCTGAGCCAAAGGCAGAGGCTTTAACCCACCGAGCCACCCAGGCACCCCCAGATTAAATATTTTAATGACAAAGAAGTTTAAACTAGGTCTGCATCGAAGAATTTCAATGGAAGTTGGTTTTTCTTTTTCCTCCAAATTATAGTATAAGCCAATTCCAGATACAGTAAATCAGAATCACTAGGAGAGGCAGATGTGGAAAGCAGGAAAGTATAGATATTTTTTCTAACCTCAGCAACATTAATCCTGACTTTTGGTAAAGGATTGTCTAATAGAGAGAGAGCTATCTGATTTTTCAGTTAATACAGGCCCTGATTCACAACCAATCAACCACCACCAACAACAAAAACCCACAATGGAATTAACAATAAGAGATATACATTTCTTTCTACATGATTTTGGGTTTCATGAGAACCCAAGAAATTATAGCCTGCCAAAATCAAAGGTAATTTTTCTCTTTGGTTCCATTTTTCTAAGTAGGGATTCCTAACTACATTTTGATGTCACGTTGTCTATAAATCTTAGTATGAAGGATGATTGTGAGTTTCTGTCTTTTTTAACTCATAAGTGGTTTTCATAAAAGTTGGGAAGACTGTATCAAGGGCTTCCAGATAAATAACATTTTGAACCAGAATTCCTGAAAGTTATTTTTAATGGTCCTTAGAACTATGTTGTAGTTATTCAGAAAACTCCCCCTGAAGCAGCATATACTTTGATTTATGTAATAAAAAGGATTTTATGTCCATCTAAGTGCTGTTTCACACTCTCCCAAATTGTACATTTTTATGAGCTTAAGCATTTTGAATTTTTTTTTTAACATAAGCATATGCCACTTGCTTTGCTATACATGCTCTTCAAATAAGGGTATGCCACTTGCTTTAATGTCAATGCCATTACAAGGTAATAATCACAAATTCATTCTTTCCTTATTTCTAATTAAAGCATTAAAACATATTGGCTGTGGTGCAAGCTCTTTGATTCTCCTACATATACCTGGGATTGTCTCACTGGATATTTTCAGGTAAGAAGCACAAATGCTAACCAAAATGCAAAATTTCTTTCATTTCCTGCCAAAATGTAAGCCCTCTTTTTGCCAAAGTAGGAAAAAAGCACATTATACAGGATATGCCTCTCTGGTTGTTAGCTGTCCTGCCAGTTTCATGTGAGCACCATAGAGCTATGACAGCAGATGGACTCCCCAAGTTAGCACTTGGAATCAAAGGTGTTTTGAGAACTGTGACACTAAGTGCAATCCCTTAATGAGAGATTATAAAGATGAGAGAAAGGAGAATAACCTTTCAAATTCTGCAACTGAACAGTGGCTTTGAATCCATCAGCAAGTTTTTTGTTTGGAGTGTGTGTATGTGTGTGTGTGTTTTATGTGTGTTTCTGATATGGGACTTGGTATGAAAAGATGACTTTAAGCCTGCTTCTCAAATCCAATGGTCAATCTTTAGTTATCATCTTGTCAGCATTTGGCACAGTTGATTACTCTACCTTCTAAAAAATGCTCTTCACATTTCTATGAACTATACTTGAAGGGTTCTTTTGTTTTCTTCCCTCACTAATTGTTACTTCTCAGTATTCTTTCTGG
Source organism: Mustela nivalis (assembly GCF_964662115.1). Taxonomy (NCBI): domain Eukaryota; kingdom Metazoa; phylum Chordata; class Mammalia; order Carnivora; family Mustelidae; genus Mustela; species Mustela nivalis. The sequence continues at coordinate 59,512,805 of NC_139026.1, forward strand.
AATTTTCTCATCTTCAGAAGTTCTAAATTGTAGAATGCCCTGGAAACTTCAAGATCTCTTCCCACCCTCCACCAGGTGATAGATACCATTTAGCCCCATGATTTTAAAAGCCATTTCTATGCAGATGGTTTCAAAATTTAAATATTTAATTCAAACATCTCATATGAACTACAGATTTGATTGTTTTTAATATTTAAAAATGCTTCCTTGGTGGCCTGTTCAGCATTTCAAAAATATGAGTGCAAAATTTCTACTTTCTATAATTTGATTTACCACTTTGTTCTTTATATATTAAAAAGAAATGGTATCATAGTTCTTCTTTCACCCATGAAGGTATATCTTGTGGGATTTGCCTTCTATTGTAAACATCTAGAAAATGTGTCAAATTATATGAAGTGACTGTTCTGAGACTTTGAAGAAGAGATAGTGAATTAACTGGATGCAAGAACTTTTTTCACAATGGATATGGATATATGTGTATATATATATGTGTGTGTGTGTGTATGTGTGTATAATATATATATTATATATATTCATCTTATTATTTACTTTAAATAGCTTACAATTTGGTCAATTATAAAGCTGAAGGGTGAAGAAGAGAGAGAACGATAATAACAGTAGCATGGAAGCTAGCATCAAAAATGGCCCTCAAGGATTCTTTCCATCTTGTACTCACATCCTGATGCACTTTCCTCTCCAGTAGAATAAGGATGACCTAAGAAAACAAAGTGATTTTGTAGAAATCATGGGTTGTGACTTCTAAGCTTAGATTGAAAAGAAATTGTGATTTCTACCTTGCTGCCTTTTGGAAGAGCTTTCGATGGGGCAAGCCAGATGAAAAGACATGAAGATTACCAAGGACGCTGTGCAGGGCTCCATGTGGTGAAAGCTGAAATCGCCTGCTTATAGCCATGTGGGTCGGACACAGTCCTAGCTGAGCTTCCAGATAATTGTAGCCTAAAGCAACATGTTGACTGTAACCTCATGAAGGACTTTGATCTGAAACCACCCCCAAAAGACCATTACTTGGTTCCTGATCTCCCCCAAAAGCCATATGAAAGAATACATCTTTATGGCTTAAACTGCTGTATTTGGAAGCATTAGCTTTCTCGGCGATAAATAACTAAAGGGATCTAGGAACCCAGATGAGGAAAGCTGCTGCAACAAATAACGGCGATGGGGAGGATTTTAGAATCAGACAAGGAGCAGGAGCTGAGAGGAGCCTGATGAGAGAGAGCGAGAGACTGAAATGCCTGCCTGGAAGGCTGGGGGTCTCTGAAGAGGCTGCCAGCAGGGCCTTTAAGGCTAGAGAGGAAACGATTTTAGAGACCAGAGGAATGGAAACACCAATGATTTAGTCGCAGGAAGTTTAGCAGCACAGTCATCGGAAGTAATGTGTACATGAGAAAAGGTGCTAACTAGGTTACCTGGGCAATCAAACTAAGGAAACTTCCAGGCAGAGCGCTGGTGCCCCATGGTTCCTTACTGATGCTTATGGTAAACTGTGAAGTTTGATGCACGTAGCAAGTTTCCAAACCACACCCTGGTGCTGATGCCTGCTTGGTCTAGAGCAGTTCTGCCCTAGAGTGCTTCGTTGCTTGCCACTTTAAATACAGTTAATATACAAAACACCACAGTGTCCATACAAACATATTGGCTCCGTTTCTCAACCAGTCCGCTCCTGTTTATTGTATTTGTTCAGAACTTCCAAGAAAGCTTTACAGCTCAGTCTTCACCGACAAGGCCCAAATTTGTCTTCCAAGTTCTTCTCCTAGTCTATGACTCTATGAAAAAGAGAGGGATTGATAAGAAAGTCAGCTCATTTGAGTATGGCTGCCTCAACAATCTGCAAAACTAGAGCAAAAGTGGCCCCCTTTCTTCACGGTTTGAGAACTTAAATTTCCAAACAGGAGGGCAAAGAGAATGGGCGTGGTTACTGGGCCCTCCAGACTTTTAAAGGGGCAGAGCATGAGTGACCTTGGAGCCCCATGATCCCTCCTGCTGAGATGCCCTTGCATTTAGCACATCCGAAAAGAAGTTACTAGAGTTCAGCTCATCGTGTTAGATGAGGATCTGTTCCAGAAACCGCAAGTGTTTAGCCAACGGACAAGAAAACCTAAGGAAGAGGAAGAGCTACGACAGTTACCTCCAGACATTTTAAGGGAGGTCGTTTGCCAGCAGGATATAATTTGGCCCATTTGTCTATAAACCTAGAACTAGAGTTCCTCTTTAAAAATACAAGGGAGGTGTCTTTCTACTCCAGAACCATAGCATAGAATAATTTGCTTATGGAATGACTTACCAACTCGGGTCATGAGTTCTTCATCACTGTCAGAGAAGAGATTCGTGGGGCCCAGGAGACATTTGTACCAAATGATTTGTAATTCCTTCCTAATCCCGAGATTCTGTGCTTTGCTTTTCCTAATCGTTTGTTATTTGGAAAAGGAAAACAGAGATTTCAGTGTTGTAGGAATGAAAAATTAATTCCTTAGTTTAAATTAATTTTAATTAATTAAAAAATTAAAATGGCTGGGGCACCTGGGTGGCTCCGGACATTAAGTCTCTCCGTTCTGCTCAGGTTATATTCTCAGAGTCCTGGGTTGAGGTCCTCATCAGGATCCCTACTCAGAGGGAAGCCTGATTCTCACTCTCCCTCTGCCACTTCCCTCCAGCTTGTGTTCACTTGCTCCCTCACACTCTTTCTCTGTCAAATAAATAAATAAAATCTTTAAAAATAAATTGAAAAATAAAAAAATTAGAATGGTAAATTTTCAAAACACACACCATTTTAAAAACAGCTGCATTAAAAGCAATGGAAAATTTGGAAGTTTTTTTTTTCCCCCCTGTGTAAATTGGCAAAGCAACTGAAATAGTATTGGATATTAATTCAACTTGTTTAATTTTCTTTTTTCTTTTATATTTTGGAAAAAGTAAAAATATTAGATACATAAGTAGGCTGGTTCCTAAGAGCTGACATTCACCATTAACATAAAAAATATTTAATAATGATTATGATACAGGCACCGAAATATCCGAAAAAATATAAACAGTTGGTAAATGATGGATTCAGCTGTACCAGTATCTTCCTAGAAATCAAATGTGTTTATATTCATCTATTTATTCACTGGGGAAAATAAAAACAACAAAACTCTGTTAGAAGCTGAGGGTATAAAAAAATAAATTTAGTTCTCAGGATCTCATGGTCTAGAGGACAGTTAAATCTTCAAAACATAAACTCAGAAGAGTTAGATAAGGAAATAAAAACAAGGTAAAGAATGTATGGTGTTTTAAGGGTGAGGACTTATTCTCCGCCCCATCCCCCCACCATGTCCTTGGCAGGGGAGACCTAGTAACTGTTTTTCTTGAGAGTGTCATTCAGTCCTTTCTTGGAAAGAAGAGGCAAACATCTTACTTGATTGGTGAGATTAGTTGCATTAGAGATTGTGGGGAGGGTATAGCTTCCACCTTCCTCCTGGGAGCCAATCTGTCCGTAGAGACCATGTGTTCTGCTCTATGCTGGAGGGATCTTGGATGATCACACACAGCTTGTGAAAATTTCAGTATCAGGAATTCCACGTACTGGAAGCAACATGCAAGAGTCCAATATTTATCATTTATCAAATATTGATTTATCAAAATTGATATTTTGGGTTTGGTTTTGTTTTGTTTCTTTTTCAAACTGTCCCCTTCATATACAAGTTTTGGTTTTTGTTTTTTGTGTTTTTTTTCCCCAGCCTTACCAAGGTATAATTGCCGTCCAACTGGTAGGGATTACTTAGAGGATGCTCTCAGATTCTTGCCACACTGCCGCCTCCATAGGTATTTCACAGCATGAGTGCTTTTTGCAAGGCTGGCAGGAGAACATCTCACACTCCGCTCATACAGCATAACAATCATCACTGTCTCCTCACCTTTGACATATTACTTAACCTCATCACATTAATGACCCTACCATTGTATTCACAGTTACCACCAATCTTTAGAAGAGAGATCAAAGAGTGCACCAGGGGCAGGGAATCTTGGGGACCATCTTCTAATTCTCCCTATCATCCTTCCTCATTTCCTATGTGGATTTCGTATTAGAGATTTCAGAAAATATATTTTTCTCTTAAATATCTGACTTCTTTAATTTGGCCAATAGCGATCTTACTATAAGGTTACTTGAGGTTTTTTCATCTCCAGGGGAAAAAAAAAAAAAGATAAAATTTTAAAGATATTATTTCAGGGACGCCTGGGTGGCTCAGGGGGTTAAAGCCTCTGCCTTCAGCTCAGGTCATGATCTCAGAGTCCTGGGATTGAGCCTTGCATTGGGCTCTCTGCTCAGCAGGAGCCTGCTTCCTCCTCTCTCTCTCTCTGCCTGCCTTTCTGCCTACTTGTGATCTCCGTCTGTCAAAAAAATAAATAAAATCTTTAAAAAAAAAAAAGATATTATTTTAGTGATTTTTGTGTTTGTGAAGAAATCTTCCCTGTTAATGTTAGAATCCTACATTATCTAAGAACTGAATATCAGAAACAGCATGTATTTCTAAGGTATTTGCTTATCACTTACTCATACATGCTCATGTATACTGTTTGTAAAGGAAGTAGGGGGGAGTTCTAAAGAAATGGTCCAGAAAGTATTTTTCCACAGGAATAAAATGTGTATATTTGTGACCCAGCGAGGGGAGCCATAACCTTCAGTTACCATTGTGATCTTGAGTTCTTATGATGCAAATATAATTTCTGATACCATATATTACATATAAATTAGAACAAAAACTGTATATTTATAGGCAATGCTTGCTTTTACCAGCAATTCTGTTCACTACTTTGCTTTTTCTAAACCAAAATTTGTGTTGACTCAAATGTTCTATTTGAGTCAAACACATAATCCAAAAATTTGGATTTTTCTCCCCTACTGTTCAGTAAAATTAGAAATGTCCTCTTAGCTTTGGTTAGGTTAAAAATTCAAATTTAGTAGTAAAATAAGTTGTATTTTTTAAAAATTAATTTGTTTATATTCTTGAGCTAAGTGATACAGGACTGTTTTACACTAAGTATATATATGCTCTGAATTTTTCTCTGGCCAGATACTCAAATATAACTTCAGACTAGTACTCTCTGGACTGCTGAAAAAATCATAGAAAGTTAAAATTAGACACAAACAAGGATTGAAGGGTCTTCCTCACCACTTAGAGCCTGCTATGTACCAGATAAGAATATAAGTATAAAAATTAATATAGTAAATGTGGCCGACAAATCACCATTGTATTATTATCAAAGAAGGAAATGAGAAACAATAATTTCAGGTAGATTTATGTAAACAATGTATCAGGATGTATCTGTAGTTGCTGGATAGACAGGAGAGTCCAGAGTTCAGACACCAACACATGAAGCTAGATGCAGGTTTTCTCTTTCCTGTTGATATATCCAACCCCCTAATAAAATACATTTATTGAACATTAAAAATGATGGCTGCTGCATAAAAACATTATACTTATTACTTCATTTAATCCTCACATCATTAGTACAATTTCCATTTCACTCACATGGAAACAAAGGCACAGTATTAAGGATCATGTTTTAACAGTAGATCTGGAATTTAAACTCACATAAACACACTTTTCACAATGTGTTATAAGAGTTGGCTTTTCAGAGTCAAAGCTGTCTCCAAAGTAAGAGGCATTTCCAATACAATCTTACTAAGAAAGAGAAAATAAATAAAAATAAATAAAATGAGTAAGTGTCTCTTGGTTTCAGCTCAGGTCATGATCTCAGGGTCTTGAGAATGAGTCCCACAACAGAACACCCCTGCTCACGTGCATACACATGCGTGCTGTCTCCCTCCCTCTCTCTTTCTCTCTCTCTAAAATAAATAATCTATAAAAAACAATTTCCATATCTGAATCCCTAATAGTGAGTTCATGATTAGGTTTGAGGTTTTTGAAATTTTTAAATCTCTAACAGTATCTTGTGGAGGTTTTTTTGTAGGTTGTTAATTTGGGGGGGTATCTTGTGAAGTTTCAAAGAATCAAGATTTCCAAGTCCATTTCCAAAAATTCTTATTTAACACGGATATTAATCATATTAATAACCTATGCATTGATATGATATTCTTATCACCTGAGTTAATGTCAAAACATACTTGTGATAAATAAATTTATATTTCACTTAAATTATGACCTATAAATTGTTTTTGATCCTCCATTTGTTTTACCATTTAATGCTATATTCTTCAATACAAATTCTCTCTACTCTATAAGTTATCAAATATAAAACCTTTTGACATCTTAGCTTTCCACTTCATTGCCTTTCTTTTCTATTTGTATTTTTTTACTTAGAAGACTCTGTGCTGGATCAGTGGTAGACAGCTACCTTTGTTTTCTGATTGAATCTGACATCTACACATGAAAAAGTGCAGGGAATTCAGTTTGGGCAATTACTATCACAGCTTCCTCCACAATATCTGGAACTGAAGTATCTTCCAAACAGGCTTGAACTCCCGAAATTGTCTGGCTTACACTTCCCTTGTGGCCCTTTGTCCAGACTTGTACATTGTTACTCCCTGCAGGTGCAGTTTAACATTCAAAGACTCAACATCGCCCTTATTCAAATACTGAACTTTTCTGGGATGCTCCTATTTTTCCAGTACTCTTCCTCTAATTCCAGTGCCCCAAGCCTTCTAAACCTCCACTTCATTCGCCTCAATTTAGCAAGACTTTTGGGACTCCCTTTGGGACTCCCTTCCTACTCTGAAAATAGTTATATTATTATTTTGTCCATTTGAAATGTGTCTATGGTGGAAGGGTAAGCTTATGGTCCCAGTTATTCCATTAAGAGCAATAAAAGGAAGTCTCTCACTTGTATTTTTTAAAAAATTGAGATAGTATTTACCAAAGTAAAATTTTTCTCTTTTGGATTTTGGTGTACACTTCTGGAAATTTTGACAAAGGCATCCTGTCTTGTAATGACCATTATAATCAGGGTATAGAAAGGTTCTATCACCTCTCCAAGTTCCTCTTTGCATATATCTAAATTGATGTTTTTTTTACTAGTTTTTGACAAAATTTGTTCATTATGCCTTGAATATTTTTTTCCTATTCTCTCTTGTTTAATTATTTGATACTTGAATAATATGAATGTTAGAAATTTGATATTGTCTCACAAATCTCAAAAACAGTTTTCCTCTTTTCCATTATTTTACTCATTGTATTCATATGTATTGATCAGGCTTCAAGTCACTGTTTCTTTGCTGTGTTCAATCTAATGCTAAGGCCATCAGATTAGTTTTTCAATGCAATTTATGATTTTTTCCAGAATTCATCATGGTGGTATTATAGGTGTCCATTTTTCTATTGAAATTTCCTATCACTTTTTTGTCCCTCTTGTCACCTAACTTATCTAACATAGTCCTTCATATAAAATAGTTATTTTAAAATCTTGTTGATTCTAGTATTAGGATCGTGTGACAGCATGCATTAATTATTTTTTTTTCCTTTTATCTATAGTAATTTCTTTGTCTTGGATTTTTTTTTTCTTTGATTGGCATTGTGGATAATATATTTTAGAATCTGGGTTATATCATCTTTTCTTAAATAGCTCTGAGTTTTAACCAGGCAGTTCACTTACTGGAAGTTTGTATTCATCTTACTGAGACATTTTAAAATTTGTATCCATGTGTCTGTTTCAAATTTTCCCTTTGTCTATGGCACAGACCTTAGTCTTAGTGCAGAGCCGTTGGCCTTGCTGGCATCTCAACTAAATACTCTTCTCCCACATAAATCTATCCTGGTTGGAAGGCGTTCCAATGTATCCCTTGGAATTCTCTGTTCCATTTTCAGATTCCCAGGAGAGGTTCATGATATGCCTCAGAATCTCATCCTGTAGATGTGTAGTTTGGAATTCAGCCAAGGACTGGGCTAACTCCAATGCAATTGTTTCCTGGGCTTCTTCTCTTGGCCTCTTTCTTTTCTAGACCCTGCTTTTCACAAATTTAGCTGTTTTAACTGCCTCGAACTCCATTCTCTCTGTCTTCTCTTCAGGGACACTTCTCTTTTCTGTATGGCTCCATTTACTTGCTTTGCAGTTTTGAATATGATCCAACAAATATATTCATGAAAAACTAGATTTCACCACAGGCATGATAGTTAACCTATCAAATCCCATTTTCTTCAACTGTTTAAGGACATGTTTGGACACAAAGTTTTCTAAATTTCCTATTAATTTTAAAATAGTTTTGTTGTGGGGTAACTGGGTGGCTCAGTCAGTTAAGCATCCAAATCTTGATCTCAGCTCAGGTCTTGATCTCCGGGTCAGGAATTCAGGTCCCACACTGAGTGTGAAATCTACTTTAAAAAATAGTTTTCTCTATAAGCCCAGTCATTTTCCCTTATTCAACTAACTTCACAAAAGTTTTTGACCTATATCTTAGGCCAGTGTATTCATAACTATATGCCAAATAAAAATCAATTCAATTATAAGTTATTTCATTCCTTCAATTGAAGAAGGATTCCTTAAAGAATGGATTTTTCTCCTCAGATTAATCAATTTTGAGTAAATGATATATGTCTCCATAATTTAAGATAGATACTATTTAAGAGTTTATATTTAATCATGTTGATAATATATATGATCATTTTTAACTTAAAATTCAAACATACAAAAAAAGTTCAAAACAATAATGTTTTAACATTATTGTTAAAATAATTTTAACATTATTGTTAAAATCGTAGCTTTAATTGCTACATTGCTTATTCACTTAGACCTTAAAAGGCTTAAATAAAAATATAAACTTAAATATTATAAGCTATTGATACTGGAAGTAATTCTTGGTATCATCTAGTCTAACTTCTTGATTACAATATGTATTATGTTATAGGAAAGAAGCAAAGAAACCAGGAAATTGGGTGATTTGTATAAGGTCTCACAAGTAAGTAATGGCAAAACTGGGATTCACATTAAGCCTCCTTAAGTCATGCCATAATCCTTTCCTTTATGCTTTAAATCATATCTAATATTTCTTTCCTTGTTTTCCTTTTTTTATTTTTATTTTTTAGAAAAAACCTACTTATAGAATGAAAACGGCTTTCTCCACAGTGGGTGAGTGGAAGTTTTTTATTTACTGGACCAAGTTTAGTTTTAAAATGTCATTATATAAACAAATGTTTAAATTTAAATGTATTTTCTTCATATTATCTGATCAATATAGAGTAGAATAGTATTTTGCTTCCCAGGAAGCTGAGTATACTTGGTTGATGATGCACTTATGGGCCATTGAAACTACTGCGCATATTCTGATACCTCTCTGCCATATATTTGAAGAATTGATAAATATTAAGTTCAAGCCTGTATGCTATTTACTACTTAAGTTTATCTTGGATTTTGAACATGATTCTGGTATGTTATAAGCTTCTTGAAAGTTGAATATGCTTTATAGAATATTGTCATTCTCTCCTTATATTTTGATTTTGAAGAATTGATATAGCATATATTCTGTATTTTATAGAAAGTATTGGTTAAAATATTGAAAAGTCAGGTATTTATTTTCAAAACTGCATTATAGGGAAACACGGACAAAATAAGAAAAACAAATAAGGACACTGGAGGAATTCAAAGCTGCTGACGTGCAGCAAAAACAAACATTAAATACAGCTTAACTCCCAAACTGATAAACATAAAATCCCACATGAAGACCTATGTATCTCAGTTCCTATTAACTGGAGTAATATTTTGGGGTTTTGTGTGTGTGTGTGTGTGTGTGTGTGTGTGTGTGTGTGTATGTGTGTGTGCACCAAAATTCAAGGAAAAAAGAGTTTGAAGAAGCAAAGCAAGCATCAGAACTAGACACAGATGTGGCAGAGAGTTTGGATTTATCAAACAAGAAATTTAAATTGATATATTAGGAGCTTTAATGGAAGAAGTAGACAATATACAAAAACAGACAGTAATGAGAACAAGAGAGATGACAATGAAAAGAGAATTTAAAAACACTAGGGATCAAAAACACTAACAAAAATGAAGAGTATCTTTGATAAGTTCATAGTAGACTAAAGAGAGCAAAGGAAAGAATTAGTGACCTTGATGACATATCAATAAAGACTAGCAAACTGAAATCCAAAGGGGGGAAAAATGGGGAAGAAAATTGAATAGAATGATGAAGAACCATGTGCAAATTGCAAAAGATGTGACATACATGTAGTAGAAATAATAGAAGAAAGAGTAGAGACAAACTGAAGAAATAATGACAGAATTTTTTTTAAATGTAGTTACCGACACTGAACTGCAGATCCAGGAAACTCACAAACTATGATGCAGGATATATATATATATAAACACTTACATACACATATATACACACATACACATAGGTGTATCATACTCAAACTTAAGAAAATAAAAGACAAAAAGAAAACTTGGAGGAAAAGAAAAAAGAAAAAAACTCCCTGGAGATGAACAAGGGTAAGAATTGCATAGGACTTCCCTTTGGAAACCATGCAAATCAGACAATGAAGTAAAATATTTAAAGTGTTTAATGATAAAATCCTCAAGCTAGAATTCAGTAGCCAATAAAATTTTCCCTTAATGAATAAAGACAAACAAATATAAACAGATAAAATTTTCTCAGTCAAACCAAAACTGGGCAAATTTTTTCCGAGAGAACTGTCTTAAAAGAAATGTTAAAAGAAGTTCTTCAAAGAAAAGGAAATTATGTAGGTCAAAAACTTGAATCTACATTTGGAAAGAAAGAATAGAAAAAGAATAAATGAAGATTTTAAAAATCTTTTATTTTTACAAAAAAAATCTTATTTGTGATGTTTAAAAAAATATATTTTATTTTTCCTGTTCTTAACTGATATAATGGGCAAGTACAAAATAATAGCAGCAATGTATCTGCTGATGACAGATTACAAATAAAAGAACAGAATTACAGTGTTAAAGGGATGAGGAGAGAGAGTGAAGTGGTATAGTGTTATTTGAATTATATTAGTTGTAAAAATATATTTCAAGCCTTATGTCAACCAATAAATTTTAAATATATGGAAATTGTTATGCTAAAGAGAAGAGCACATGAGATTATATAAAATACTCAATCAAACCATAAACAGAAGATTAAAAAAGAGAAACAAGAACAGTAAATAGAAAGAAATATTTGTGAAATATGAGAATGAATTAAAGCAAGAAAACAGCTACATACTCTGAATTTAATTGTGTATTTAGTTGTTTTCTAATAGGAATTTTCACAGAAGATATAATTCAACCTAGATAAGACTGAGCTAATGAATAGGAAAGAAACAAATTAAACTTCTGCCAGACGTTGATGGGTTGCAAATTTGTTTAATTTCTAAGGAAAGAGATCCAGGTGTCATTGTGATCAGCTCAATAAAGATGTCAACTTAATATTCAAGAATAGCTAAACATGATGTTTATTTGAATTATGAGAAGTGGAAAGTGCATGGAACATAAGAAAATAAAATTGTATAAAGAGATCAACCAATTAGAAATTGTGTTTATTGTTAGATATTTCCTCTTCAAGATATTTCATCAATTTTGCATTTATTAAATATATATATATATATATAGAGAGAGAGAGAGAGAGAGAGATCCTACTTATATAACTGGGGGAAATGGTCAGAAATATTCCATAGAAAAAGTAATTTTGAACCTCATTTGAATAGTTAGCAACAGATGCCAAACTGGCAATGGTATTAAAAGCACTCAGGAAAAAAGAACAGCGTCAGGAAAACCTTGGAGATTTAAAACAAACTTGTATTTGGAAGACAGCATGTAGCTCAGTAAAGTTTCTCTTTGTGTTACCCAAAGAGTAGTTGCAGTCAGATAACAGAATTCTCAAATGTCATAGAAGAGAGGATTTGGAATTACATAATAATACAAATAAAAATAACACTTTAATACACGTTTGCACATGTACGTGTATGCATATCACATAGCTTCCTGAGGACTCTATGAAGTGTTTTTATGAGAATGAGAAAGCCAAGAAATAAAAAGAGTAATTTGCTCAATGTCCAGAATAGTTGGTAATAACTAGTATGGCAGGAATCGAACCCAGCATGTTTAACTTTCAAGCGTCACACTTAAGTAGATATCAACAAGGCAACTTAGTCTTATGCATTGTGCAAGAATTCCTAGTGCACAGAGCCTTGTTCTAATAGCTTGAAGGAAAGTCCCTATGACTCACTAGTAAATTCTTTCCTAGGAAGCATACTTGTTCTTCACTGCTCTATATTTATTTTTATATGTCTTTATCTGTCTCTATGTCTTTTGAATGATGGGACATTTTTTATTTAATCTCCTGAAATTTACCAATCATTTTTAGCCATTCTTTCTAATTTCAGCATTTAAGTTTGTGTATTTCCCTCTAAGCCTTGTTTTAGCCACATACCACAAGCTTTCTTACCCTTTATCTCAAAATACTTTTTATTGTTAATTGTATTTTTAAATCACTGGCTTATATGGAAAAACATTTCATATCTGGCTATGATATGTAGACTTTAAAGGTTTTTAAAACTGATTTCTAGTTATATTTTACTCTAGTTGAAAAGATACTCTTCATGATATCAATCACTTAAAATTTGTTGAGATTTGTTTTATGGTTAAGAAATGATCTTTTGGGGGACTCCTGGGTGGCCTAGTCAATTAAGGGTCCACCTCTTGATTTTGGCTGGGGTCATGATCTCAGAGTAATAAAATCGAACCCTGCCTCAGGCTCCATGCTGGAGCCTGCTTAAGATTCTCTTTCCCTCTTCTGCTTATCTGTCCCAACCCCCATTCACTCTTGCAGGCATGCTCTCTCTTTCTCTTAAAAAAAAAAAAAAAAAAAGGAAATGTTTTTTTTATAAAAGCTATATGTACTCTATAATTACAAACTGTATAGTTCTGACTTATAGCATTCTGAACATGATAATTATAGTCATATTTTTAAAATATGCCACATCCTTACTAATTTTTTGTACACTGGATTGATCAAATACTGACAAAGTTGTGTTGAAATTTCTCACTATCTGGATTGTTTCTTGGTCAATTAAAACTTTATTTTTATTAAATATCCTTGTTCATCTCTAGTAAAACCTTTTCACCTAAATTTTATCTTCTTTTACTTGTTTCTTGGTCAATTAAAACTTTATTTTTATTAAATATCCTTGTTCATCTCTAGTAAAACCTTTTCACCTAAATTTTATCTTCTTTTACTTTCTTGATTTTTTATTAAGAATATGTTTTTAGAGCAGTTACAGGGTCACAGCAAAATTTAGGGGAAGATACAGAGATTTTTTTCATATACTCCTTGTCCCCACACATGCAAAACCTTCCTCATTACCAACATCTCCCACCACAGCACTACATTAATTATAATTGATGAACCGATATTCACACATCATAATCAAAGTCCAATATTTACCTAAGATTATAAATCTTGGTGTTGCAAATCCGAAGGATTTGGATTTTTTTTTTTTCGCTTTAACATAGTAAATGCTTTGGTATTTGCATGATACCTCTTCTTCCTTCTTCAGTTTTCTGAATCTTTATACTTCAGTTTTCTGAATCTTTATACTTATTATAAAAAGCATACAGTGAAATTTTGTTACGATTTTGAAATCACTATCTTTTAGATAGGTAATTTGATCAATTTCCATATAATATAATTACTGATACATTTGGGTTTAAATAGACTATCTTGGGGCGCCTGGGTGGCTCCGTGGGTTAAGCCGCTGCCTTCGGCTCAGGTCATGATCTCACGTTTCTGGGATCGAGTCCCGCATCAGGCTCTCTGCTCAGCAGAGAGCCTGCTTCCCTCTCTATCTCTCTCTGCCTCCCTCTCTGTCTACTTGTGATCTCTCTCTGTCAAATAAATAAATAAATAAATAAATCTTTAAAAATAAATAGATAAATAAATAAATAAATAAATAATAAATAGACTATCTTACTGTTGTTTACTATTGTTCTTGCCTATTCTATCTTTGTAATTTCCTCCTTTTCGCTGCACTCCTTGAAGTCATTATTTTTAGTATTCCAGAGGGACATTAGTCTTTAGGATGTTAATCTACAGAAACAAAGTTGTGCCCAGAGATTATAAACATACATGATATGTTGGAAGAAAGTATATATAAAATAAAGTCATCTAAAGCAATAGAAAAAGAAGGCAATAAGAAAAAACAACTTAGGGGCACCTGGGTGGCTCAGGTCATGATCCATGGGGCCCTGGGATCAAGTCCTGGGTTGCCAGTTTCCCTGCTCAGCAAGGAGCCTCCTTCTCCCTGTCTCTCTCTCCCTCTGCCCCTCCCCTGCTCTGCTCTTTCTGTCACTCTCTCAAATAAATTAATTAATTAAATCTTCAAAAATAAAAAGGAGACAAGGATCTGTTAGATAAAAGAGTATTTATTAAGCATGTGGTAACATAATAAGGTAAACAAAATAACAAGAGCTTTAAAAAGGTATAAATAAAATGTGGGAAAACAGAGTAATTAATATATGGCCAAAACATAATCACTGAAGTAAAAATGTAAGGTCTTAGGAATCAGCCTTCTTGTTTTTCTGGGAACTGAGAGAAAATGCTGTAGCAAGTGTATAGAAAGTATAAAATGATCATTTATTTCCTGGAATTCCAGATGTTGGGTAAGTTGCACATCACTGGCTTCCTCTAGTCCAGCTCAACAGCTACAAGGAAGTACTAAAAAGAAAGGAAGTTCCCAGTTCCTGATCATTGGGTCTCCACCTCCCAGGCAAAAGCTAGTCTCTCAAAAGGCAAATAATCACAATTCTTGCCATGTTAAAAACTCACGAACAATGACATAATTGTTGTTTTTTTTTTAAAGATTTTATTTATTTATTTGACAGAGAGAAATCACAAGTAGATGGAGAGGCAGGCAGAGAGAGAGAGGGAAGCAGGCTCTCTGCTGAGCAGAGAGCCCGATGCGGAACTCGATCCCAGGACTCTGAGATCATGACCTGAGCCGAAGGCAGTGGCTTAACCCACTGAGCCACCCAGGCACCCCGACATAATTGTTTTTAAATCTATAGCTTCCCTGAAAGAAAGATTTATCTTCTAAAGAAGATGGAAAACAATCATTGCATAATAAGGAGAAAAAATAGTAACTTGTAAAAATAGATGTGTTCATAGACAGTAGGGTCCAAGTTGTGGTATTTTCTGCTGAATTCAGGTTATTTCTTCCTTTATCCTTGCATAGCACAGGTTTGAATTATTGCTAACCCATTAACTATCTCTTACAGGAAATACTTACATGTCTATCTCATTTAGCAAATTTCTAGAAAGAATGAATGCTGCTTTATTTCTTTATTTCTTTTATTTTTCATCCTAATCATCTTTGTTGTGCTAATCATTATAAATATTGTCTTTAATAAATTTGGTCTGAATGCATTGGGCTCACCTGATAATTACTGCTTAGTTTAAAAAAAATAATAAATGTCAGGTACAAAGGATAATAAGAAACATATGGGGTCATAAAAACTTTAATCTTGTCTCCCTAATTGTCAAAACAGTTTTCTATTTTAAGTGAATTTTCATTTATCATCAGATAAATGAATCTAGGTTAGAATTAGTTGTTCTTTAAAAATGCTGTTAATGAATATGAGGGATAGTATGTTCACATTTAAACTAAAAGTCATGCTACATTGGGACCTGGAGAACTTTAGATTTCAGGCTGTTGTTTTAACTAGAAATGGAGGATTGGCTTTTTATTTATTATCGATTTGGAACCATAAAATTAAGATGTGTCCATATCTGTAAAAGAAAACAAAACATCACTATTTTCACAACACTGATTTTAGAAGTGTTTATATCTTGCTATATTTTTTCATGTTCTATATATGCATACATGTAGATGTATGTACATACCTTAAATACATATATGCATGTTTTACATGCCTTTATAATTCTGATAATATTGAAAATAGTGTACCTAACCATGTTCACAGTAGCTCTATGATTAGCTCTCATTAGAAATCTTATACCTAATTTCAAGAAACAGGTTTCTCATGGGACCAAAGTTCTACAATGCCCAGAGACCACAGCTCCCATGTGCACCAGTGCAGCCTGGATGATGCAAGGTCTTGTGGGATGACAGGTCTTAAAGTCTTACCGATAATGTAAGCGGAGGCCAAGGGTGAGAATCTCAATGATCTATGAGAGCTTGAGAGAAGTCACTCACTTAGAAATGGACTTCTGGCTCTCACCTTTGTGATGGTAGTGTTTTCAGTTGTGGTAGGAATTTTCAGCTGGTATTTTCATTGGAGGTTAAAGCAAGATAAACAGCACAGTGCATGACAGCCAACATAACTGGCAGAATCTTCTGCATTGTATTTGTTTAAAAATATTTTTAAAATAATATACTGGAGAGAGAATTTAGAAATCATAATAGTAAACACATAACACTTATCATAAGCCAGATATTGTAGTAAAAGCTTTAAATACATTGTCTCTGATCTTCAAAATGTATCAGGTAAGTGTAGTATTATCATCCCTAGAGTGATAGAGGTTATGAATCTTGTTTGTATACTCAGAATTCTGTATTCCATTAATTAACGTCTCTGTGCTCAGGAAGTTAGAACTTTTGTTCATTGGAAAAATGAAGTATCCCAAAACTCTTAGGTCTAAAAGTTGTTCTTAAATAAAAAAAACTTTGGCTTCAATGCTAGGGAAAAAAAAATGGATGAAAAATCACCCTGAATTTGTTAGCATTATGTCAGGAAAAGGAAATAAAGAAGCAATGCAAGGTAAACTCTAGGGCAAGTTAGAAGTGTTCTAACCAAATGGATAAAGACAATTGAAAACATCCCTGTTGTCTAAATAATGACTTTGCTTATCCAATTATTTAAAAAAATCTTTTAGTAGTTCCATATCTAAGAAGCTTCCAGATATTTTAAAAATGATACCAGGGAAGTAGAAAATAGTAAATTAAGACATACATATGCTTTTTTGTTTAATTAAGTTTAGATATAGAGAACATAATTTTATAAATTCTTATTTAATTATAGCCTAAGATTAACTTATTTATTTTGGAATTTATTTGAAATTTGAAATATTTGAAATTTATTTATTTCTTTTGAAAAGGTTTTCTAAAGGTTTCAGCTCACATTGAAAATAATTGATTGTAATACAAATGATAAATATGGATGAAAGAGGTTGGAAGTAGCTATGCCAACTTAACTATTGGTTAAAATCAATACTTTTTTCTAATTTTTAAGATTATCAGGCAAAAATTTAGAAGTTGTTTTTTTCTATAATGTACCTCTTTCCTTAGCCTTTCATTTCAAATATAGTCAGAATGGTTCTGGATCTAAATACTCTTTTTTTTCCATGCAGCATATGCATCTTCCATATAAGAGCCATGTAGCCTTTCCTTTAAAAAAAAAAAATTATTTATTTAGTTTTACAGAGAGAGAAAGAGAGAGAGAGCAAGTGAGCGCACACAGGCAGAAGTGGGGCAAAGGGAGAGGAAGAGAGAGTCTTTTTTTTTTTTTTTTAAGATTTTATTTATTTATTTGTCAGAGAGAGAGCGAGCACAGGCAGAGTGGCAGGCAGAGTCAGAGGGAGAGGCAGGCTCCCTGCAGGGCAAAGAGCCCGATGTGGGACTCGATCCCAGGACACTGGGATCATGACCTGAGCCGAAGGCAGCTGCTTAACCAACTGAGCCACCCAGGAAGAGAGAGTCTTAAGCAGAGTCCATGCTGAGCACAGAGCCTGACTCTGGAGACTCTGTCTCAGGACCCTGAGATCATGACCTGAGCTGAAGCCAGAAGCCAGTAGCTTAGCCAAATGCACCACCCAAGAACCCAATATTGTCCTTTCTTATGAAACAATTTACTCAAAGAAATCACCATCTGGGTATGATGCAGGCATTCAAATGCCAAGGTTGTTCCAATTAGTATTTAGTATTCCACTTGAGGAAGCTTGTCCCATCTTTTGCAGGTCTGTGAATTAGTAATGATCAAGGAAACAATGAACAATGAGCTAAAGATGCCTACAGAAAATTGGGTAGGTAGATCAGAGGTTATAAGTAAAGAACTCAGGACTGGAGGGATGGGTGGCTGGGTGATGGATGCTGGGGAGGGTATGTGCTATGGTGAGGGCTGTGAATTGTTTAAGACTGATGAATCACAGACCTGTACCCCTGAAACAAATAATACATTTTATGTGAAAGAAAGAAAAAAAGAAAGAGAGGGAGGGAGGGAAAAAGGAAAAGAGAAAGAGAAAGAAAGGAAGAAAAGAAGAGAGGAAAGAATGGAGAGGGAGAGAAAGGAAGGACCCTCAGGTACAAATCTGCATGTGTTCACGTGTTAAAAACGAACTAATTAATAATCACAAGATGGAGAATATGATCCATTTTGAGAAAGAATTGTCTGAAATTGGGCTTTGTAGTCTTTATACCAAAGTACAGAAGTTTGATTTTAAACTAAATGCATAAAATTTAAGACTGTCCTAAAACATCTCCCCCCTCCCATTTCTTTTATTATTTTCTTGCTTCATTCTCTTCTTATTTCTTTCTCTCTCCTTCTCATATTTTTTTATTCTCTCCTACTTATTTTCTCTCTCTCTTTTCTTCCTATCTTTTCCTGCCCCTTATCTCAAAATGGGGTCTCCAAGCATGGCAGTAATATTTTGCCTTCTAAAAAATCAGGGATATGTAAATATGCTTTTCAGACCCAAAGAATATAAAACAAGCAATTTACACACACATACATACACACACACACACACACACACACACACACACTTCACTTACTGGCATCACTATGCAATGAAAACATTTAGAATATTTCAGAAGAAACAAATTAAATACTAGGCTACTGCTTTTTCTGGCAAAACGAACTATCACAAATTGTGTAGCATCCCTGCTAACCAGAAAATATATCTTACTCTGACTTTGGGGTATAAGGGAGAACTGCTCCTTTTTGAAGTTAGCTGTGGCCAAATGACTTGCTTTGGTCTACAAAAATGTGAGTGGAAGTGACATGTGTCACTTTTGAACAAAAGCCTGAAAACAGAAATGATTCGCCCCATTCTCTCCTCCCTGCTGTGGCCATCCTAGAAGTGTGTTTCCAGATGGAGCAGCTGTCAGTCTGGGAGCCTGCGTGCCTGCGATGAGTACAAACCTCCTTGTTAACCTGAAATGGACATGGAGTGAAGAGCGAGAAATAAAATTTAGTTTTGTGAAGTCTCAGATTTTCGAGTAGTTTCCTGTTACAAAAACCAGACCTATTTTTGAAATATTTCTGAAGCTAAAAATGTATCTAGAGTGGGAAATCCTAGAGGAGCTCTGGAAAGAATCATTCCAAGTAATGTACGCCAATATTAGATACGACCAACAATCAAAGCAGAATGACCAACATTTATTTGAAAACAAATATCCAACATTTATTTGAAAAGAATCTTTTATTTTTTCTGTCTGAATCATATTTGATCATGTTGGGAAGAATTGACATTTTAACAATATTGAGTCTTCTTATCCATGTATATGGACTATCTACCCCATTTGAATATTATTTTATTTCTTTATTCAAATCTGTAATTTTCCTTATATAGTTCTTATACATGTTTTGTTATATTTAAACCTAAGTATAGTGTGAGTTTTTGTTTGACTAGGACCTGGCCGTGTTACTTTTACTGTAGCTATAGGTGTCATAGGCTAAATTTTTCCCTAGTAACTTGTTTTTTGTCTCGCCTGCTAGAGACCTTTTCTTAGACAAGATCTGACACCAGCAGTTCTTTTCGCTGTAATCCCTTATTATTATATAGAGCACTATATAATGATGTGGTAATAATTTGTGGGGAAGGTGGAAGGAATGGTTGTATAGTCCTACAATTGGTTCTCAGTCTTTTAGAGAGCCTTTGTACTTACCTTGTCTGGGAACTTCATAAGGACAGAGACCAGCTATTTTCTTCCCCATGTGAGATTCTAGAACATGCTGACATTGTAGTCCTTTTCACCCAGGCTGGGTACGTTCTGGTAAAACTCCAATTGGTTTATTCTAGTAAAATACTTCTCCTTGAGAACAGAGTGTTCTCAGTTTTTGAAAAGACTAGCTCTTTTTCAAAATGACTAACCTGAAATGGTCAATAATCTATTCTCCAGTTGTATCCAATCTCTCCTTTAGGCTACATTATCATTATTATTATTATTACTATTATTATTATTATTTATTATTATTATTTTAAAGAACTTAATAAATTATTTTTACATTTTAAGGATACTTGCTTTTATTTGTTGTCAATATTTTTTATTAACATATCCATTATTTGTTTATAACACTGAGTGCTCATCACACAACCTGTGTCCTCCTTAATACCTATCATCTGGCTACCCCATCACTTGACCCCCCCTCCCCTCTTAAACCCTCAGTTTGTTTCTTGGAGTCCATAGTCTCTCATGGTTCATGTTCCCCTCTGATTCCTCCCCCTTCATTTTTTCCTTCCTTCTCCTAATATCTTCCATGCTATTCCTTATGTTCCACAAATAAGTGAAACCATGTGATAACTGACTTTCTCTGCTTGACTTATTTTACTTCGCATAATCTCCTCCAGTCCCATCCATATTGCTGCAAAAGTTGGGTAATCATCCTTTCTGATGGCTGAGTAATATTCCTTGTATATATAGACCACATCTTCTTTATCCATTCATTTGTTAAAGGGCATCTTGGCTCTTTCCACAGTTTGGCTATTGTGGACATTGCTGCTATGAACACTGGGGTGTACATGGCCCATCTTTTCACTACATCTGTATCTTTGGGGTAAATACCTAGTAGTGCAATTGCAGGGTCACAGGGTAGCTCTATTTTTAATTTTTTGAGGAATCTCCACACTGTTTTCCAAAGTGGTTGTATCAACTTAGAGTCTCACTAACAGTGTAAGAGGGTTCCTCTTTATCCACAACCTCTCCAACATTTGTTGTTTCTTGCCTGTCAATTTTTTTCCATTCTAACTGGTAGAAGGTGGTATCTTAATGTGGTTTTGATTTGAATTTCCCTGATGGGTAATGATGATGAACATTTTCTCATGTGTCTGATATCCATTTGTATGGCTTCTTTGGAAAGTGTCTGTTCGTGTTTTCTGCCCATTTTTTGACTGGATTATTTGTTTTTTGGGTGTTGAGTTTGAGAAGTTCTTAATAGATCTTGGATATCAGCCCTTTGTCTGTAGTGTCATTTGCAAATATCTTCTTCCATTCTGTGAATTGCCTCTTTCTTTTGTTGACTGTTTCCTTTGCTGTGCAGAAACTTTTTATATCTCTGATTGATTTATTTCACTTAGCATAATACACTCTAGTTCTATCCACATCATTGCAAATGACAAATTTTCATTTTTGCTATGTGATAGTCGTATATATATATATATTCTGTATCCATCTTCTTTACCTTCTTTATGCATTCATCTATCGATGGACGTCTGGTTGCTGTAAATATTTTTATTAGTCTGGTCATATGATTATTTTTCTTTAAAAAAGTATAAATCTTTCTGGGTGACCATAAAGAAACAATAAAAACAATGAATTAATAACCACATTCTGATATAAATAGTGCTGAGTACATTAGGACAGCAAGTTATAGAATGAGAGAAAACATTTGCAAGCCATGTATCTAATAAGAGGTTAATATCCAAGACATATAAGGAACTAATACAACTCAATGGAAAAGATCGGATTTAAAAATAAAGGATATGAACATTTTTCCAAAGAAGACATTTAGCAAAAGTTAGGATGAACTAGATTTTCCACACAGGTGAAGTTTGTCACCACTTTTGATCTTAAATTTTATCATAAATATGGAGCTTCTACTGAAATTGGTACACTACAAGATTTAATATTGTTGCTTCCTTTTATTGTCCCTTTTGCTCAAATTACTTCTTTTAAAAATAAATTTTTATCCAGTATCTAATATATTTTTAAACTATATTATTTTAAAAAGCAAATTCTTCTCCCCCAGAGTTTATTCCATTAAAAAATATTAACTTTCTTCACTCTTCAAATTTGGGGTCAATATTATCTAAAAATTCTTATTAGAACCAGAATTTGCCCTATGGGTCACTTGCAGTGCCCATATATGTCTATTTGCACTTAACATTTTTCCCTTATATTAAAAAGTAGTTCCCCCATTTCTCCCAAACCCCACTTCCACCTCTGGCAATCTTTAACATGTAACACATTATATTGCCCTTATCTGCTTGTAAATATGCTGCTCTCATTTTACTATAGGCCTATATCAAGTCAAACACCATCACTTTCTTGAATTTGTATTTCCACAAAAAGTCTATAGCCCTGATGAAGTAAATAGTCATAAACGTTTGAACATTTGACATGAAAGTAGCTTATTTGATTAATATATAAACTGGGCTAAAATTTTTCAACCATATTTTTTTCACTCAAATTCAGGAAATTGTACTCTAGCAAATTTTCTCAGGAAATTTAATTAAAAACTTTCTCCTTACTAGAATTATGACTAGACTTGTGATTGGTGTGCTGAATGGAATAATGTGCAATGACCTTTATGAGATTAATATAAAGTATCAAGAAAACACAGAATTTAATCTATTGAAATAAGTTCAAGAGAGAGTTTTACAGTCTCCTGTTGGAAACAAGAACTGCTATTATTTCTCTGTTTATATAGATATTTTCTGCATAGTAAATTTCTTAAACATCTATTTCATATAGAATGTTTTTATTTAGTTGTATTTGCCAAAACAAAAATTCTAATCAAATTACAGAACTTAATCATTTTTAATGTTTAAATAGCAAATTATATAGCATAGAAAACATTTCCTTAAAAATATATGGATATCATAATTTCATAAAATGTATATAGAAATTATGATCACTTTCTCTATTAAACACAATTAACTCTATTTAGTTTTCAAGCATTTCTACAGAGGAAACTTAAGATAGCCAAATTGCTGACAATTAAGAAATAAAGAGTTAATTGCTTCAGGGGTTTTCAATGCCAACATGTTTATAAACAAACTCAAAACATGTACATACACAAACAAAAAAATATATATATACACCTGTACAAAAGCAGACAACATAATAATGGAGACCAAAGTTGTAGGATTGATATTACCCAACTTCAAAACTTACCGTAAAACTATGATAATCCACATAGTATTGGCAAAAAAAAAAAAAGAAAGAAAGAAAGAAGAAAGAAAGAAAGAAAGAAAGAAAGAAAGAAAGAAAGAAAGAAAGAAAAGAAAGGAAAAGAAACAAATAAATCAATGGAACAGAATAGAGTTAAAAAATAAAGCCATGTAAATATGGTCACCTGATCTGTGACAAAACAGTAAAAAAAAGATACAGTGCAAAAAGACAGTCTTTCCAACAAATGATGCTGGAATAACTTGACATACACTTGCAAAAAAATTAATTTAGACATGGACACTACCCTCTTCATTACCCTCTTTAATATTGTCTAAAAGATGATCAGAAATGTAAATATAAGATGCAAAACTATACAACTTCTAGAAGATAACATAGAAGAAACATAAATGAGCATGGGTAAGGCCAAGACTTTTAGGTACAACACTGAAGATATGTTCCATAAAAGACACAATGAATAAGCTGAATTTTATTATAATTAAAAACTTCTGGGGCACCCAGGTGGCTCAGGAAGTTAATCATCTGCCTTCATATCAGGTCATGAGCCCAGGGTCCTGGGATGGAGCCCTGCGTCAGGCTCCTTGTTCAGTGGAGAGTCAACTTCACCCTCTTTTTCTGCCCCTGCCCCCAACTTGTGTGCTCTTTTTCTCTCCTTCTCTAGTGCCCATTCTAGCTCTCTCTCTCTCTGGCTTTCAAATAAATAAATAAATAAAATCCTTTAAAAAAGTAGAAGCTTCTGCTCTGTGAAAGACAATGTTAATAGAGCAAGAAGATGAACCACAGACTGGGAGAAAACTTTTGCAAAAACCACATCTGCTAAAAGGACTATTATACAAAACAAGCAAAGAATTCTTTAAACTTAACAATAAGAACACCAACAACCTGATTAAAAAAGGAGCCAAAGTTCTTAAGAGACACCTAACCAAACAAGATATACAGATGGCAATAATCATATGAAAAAATGTTCCACATTCTGTCATCAGGAAGATGTAAATTAAAACAATGAGCTATAACCATACAATTATCAGAATGGTCAAGACTCAGAACACAGACAACATCAAATGCTGATGAAGATGTGGAGTGAAAGGAACTCCCACTCCTTGCTGGTGGGAATGCAAAATAGTACAAATACTATGGAGGACAAACTAAATATGATCGTGCCATGAGATTCAGCAGTTGTAGTTCTCTGTAGTTACCCAAAGGAGGTGGGAACTGTTGTTCACACAAAAACGTGCACACAAATGTTTACAGCAACTTTACTCATAATTGCCAAAATTTGAAGACAACCAAGATGTCTTTCAGTAGGTGAGTGGAACATGCAGATAATGGAAGACCATTCAGTCCCCAAAAGAAAAAAAACTACCAAGCCATGAAAAGACATGGAGGAAACTTAAATGCCTAACAATAAGTGAAAGAAGTCAATCAGAAAAGGCTACATACTGTATGATACCAACCATATGAAATTCAGGAAAAGGCAAAACTATGGAGTCAATAAAAATAGCAGCAATTTCCCAAGGATGGCAAGGGGAGATGAATAGGCAGAGTACAGAGGAGTTTTAGGGCAGCAAAAACCCTCTGTATGACATTGTAATGATGGATATATGACATACTAAATCTGTAGAATGTCCAACACTGAGTTGAACTCTGGACTTTATGTGATTGTGATGTGTCAGTATAGGCTCATCCTTGGTCAGAAAATGTACCATTCTAGTGAACTCATGAGAATGGTAGAGTTACACATGTATTGGGGCAGAAAGATATGAGAAACTTTTGCATCTTCCTCTCAATTTTGTTCTTAACATAAAACTGCTCTAGACAAATGAAGTTTAAAAAAAAACCACATAAATTATAACTTGAACCTATTGACCAAGTCTCAGGTATTTATAGTTATGCTTATTTTAAAATTATGACCCCTATGAAATCCACATATGAGTTATTGAAATTGAAATTTCTAGTTTTCATTTATATCAAAGTTTATGAAAGAAAAGGATAGTTACCTTTTGAAAGTTACTTCATAATATTAAAGAAAATTAAGACAATAGTTTTTAATGCTATGTAACATTACTTGTTTTTCTTCTCCTCCAGTAATAAGTATGATAACTTGAGTTACATATTAGCTTATGTAAAACATGAATTTTTGGTCTCAAGTATCATAAAAGTCAAAGTAATTGAATATCCCTCCACTACATTTTTGGGACTCTAATTAAGATTTAATTTTAAATTAAAATTAAAATTTGCTAAAGAAATATTCCAAAAAAATTACTTGTTTAATTTCTACTTATCTGTTAAGTATATCACAAAAGAAACATTGTAAAATAAATAAATTCCTAAATTTCCAGCCTGATATATAAGTTTGGTTTTGTTTCTATCATTCTATTTACCTCTGTAACTGAATAGAATTATACTTTTTAATGTCTAATAGTTATGCAATTAGATTAATGCAATTAGCTTTTTACTTTCAATGTTTCATTTCTACTTTTGTACTTCAGCTATCCTTATTTTTTCCAATTTACTGTAAGGTGACATAGTACATTCAGTTCCTGACATAATTTATACTAGACAGTTAAGTCAACTTGATTTAAAATCATTCACATAAAACATACTAACATCATCTATCTGAGCCCAAGTTTTAAATAAGGGTTTCACTACCACAAAAAAATAATGGAATATATAACACAAAATCCTATGAAGTGTGTGAAGGGGTGTTTGCCCAAAATGGAACAGAATATACAAGAAGTTGATTCCCTGACAAATAAATGCTCCATTTTTCATTAATAAAATATTTTAGGTAATACAAAATTCATTTTTAAGAACCTGTTTTTCTATAAATGTGATACACTGTATAATAGAGCCCATAAATTATATTTTAAAAAAAAGTCCTCAGTTTTGGCCAAAAGAATAATCTTTATTATTAAAATAGGTTTATAGTGTAATTTAAATCTTTGATGTCTTGCTTGGAAATGAACATGTTTCATGAATATTTCAAATAAGTGAGGATGTCAGTTGCTGATGCTGCATCACTTCCAGCCACTCAATATTAAACAAAAAGAGCATAATCCACTCAATATTACATTCACCTTTTAATAGATGATTCAGATTCTTCACATCTTTAGGAGAAAAGATTATAGTTTGGGTTATAGGATGTTGTCATGTATTGGTAAAATTACTGTTGTATTTTTACAAATTCTACTGAATTTACTTATTAAATAGCAATAAGTAAGGAATAGTGAGTTGCAATGATCTTATGAAAAGATACAGTGTGGGTATGTAATTCTTGATTTTATTCTTTTAGCACAAAGAGATTTTCTTTGTTATTATTTACATCTATTGGTCTACTATTTTGTTGTATGTATATTTTGTGTTAGCCTAACATTTTATTTTTTTAAAAATTATGCAATGGCTTAATTTAAAAAAAAAAGTATTCAACCTTTTTCTAATATCCAGAATTTAACATATCTATTGCTTATTTAATATTCTCCAATTATGAGTTTTCATCAAATATAGGATTCAAATCTCACTTACAAAAAGTTGAATGAGCCCAGTCATTGAAGAACTCTAGGGGAGTTATCTCATGGGGACTGCAATGAAAACTTCTAAGTGAAATCCCAGGCAGATTTTGGCAATAAGAATTTTAGAACACATCCTCAAGGAACTTATCAAGGTCTACTTTTCAACTTTCCAAATTTCCCCAAAAGCTATTTGCTACACTTCTGCTGAAAGTGCTGTTAGTTAAAGCGTATAGGGTACAGTAATGTTTGTTTTTTGTTGTTGTTGTTGTTGTTGTTGTTAAACCATTAAGAAAATATTGGTAATGTCCTGAAGGACAAACATGAAAAAACTAGTTATGATATTATTTGGGGTTTAAGCTATGTTTTAAGAAATGATTTTGAGGGAATGAAAGACCATGTCTATATTAACAGTACAGTCAAATTTTGAGGAGGCAATGTTCAAGATAAATAATCTTTAAAAGAAAGAAAAACAAAGACATAAAATTTTAATAACTCTTAATCTCAACCAACAGAACAACTCAATAGCAATGAAAAATACTAAATCATATTGAGTACCTTATTCAAAAAAAATTGATCTATAAGGATATGTTATAATTCAAGTCAAAATTTCAGTGAATTTTTTATGTAAATTGACAAGAAAACTTATATTTTTATATTGGAGAGCAAACAACCAAAAGAAACTAAGGCACTCCTGAAAATAAGTAAAAGAGATTAGCACTGACCTTTCAAAATCAAAGCTTAATTAACACAGCATGTTATAGGTATTACAATAGACAAATCAGAGAACAGAAAAGAGAAAGAAAATCCTGACCCATAAATATACAGACATTTTACTAATGTCACAGCTTTCATAGCATTTCAGTGTAGCAGATTAAGGAGTATCAATATCTGGTGCTGAAACAATTATTTCCAACATAGGAAAAAATGAAATTTTGTTTCCACTGCACACCAGGCACTAACGGCAACCAACATAGGTTAAATACAAATCAATCATTTGGTTTTTAAATCTAAAAACATAAATCCTTTAGAAGACAATAAAAAATAATAGTCGTTATGACCTTCCTGAAGCTTTCAAGTAAATCTTTAATAAATTTATTTTAAAATTCAGCTTTCTATCAGGTGAAATGTAATTGAAAGAAAGGAAAATAAAAAGTGAGAGACTGAAAAGTTATCAACAACTGGAACTTAAAAAAATAACATTTAGAATATATAAAGAACTCCCTCAAATCAATAATACAAAACCAACAACCCAAAAGAAAAAAAAGAGTAAAACACAAAAACAGGTTCTTTTTTTTCCTTTTTCCAGTTCTTATTTACATTCCAGATAATTAGCATACTAGTTTCAGGTGTAGAATTTAGTAATTCATCACTTACATACAACACCGAGTGCTCATCACAGATGCCCTCCTTAATAATCATCACCCGTTTCGCCTGCCCACCTCCCCTTCAGTAACCCTCAGTTTGTTCTCTATAGTTAAGAATATGTTTTCTGGTTGGCCTCTCTCTTTTTATAATAATAAATAAAATGCAAATAACCAAGAGCCAGTATTTATAATGAAAATAAAAATTTAAATCTCAATGCATTGATTTTGCATCTATTTTTGCATTTTTTAGATTTTTGCATCTATTAGATTGACAAACATTTTTTATAAATATTCAACAATACCATCTATCAGTGAAATATGAAGCATCTGTACCTTCATATGCTACTGGCTGAAATGTAAATTATAAATCATGTTGGAAAGCAATTAGTTTTTCCTAGAACAAGCTATACGTAAATATATTTACAACCTAGGAATTCTTCCATGCTCTAGAAAAACGCTTATATTTGTGTACAAGGAATATCCATGAAAACATTACTTGTGATAGAAAAAAAGTAGCAGTCTAAGTATCCATCAACAGAAGAAAGGACAAAGAAATGATGGAGTAGTCACAATATGAAACACTATATAGAAGTAAAATTGAATGAATTACAGTTATACATGTTGTATCAGTTTTAGTCCAATTAAGGATGAGAAATTATACAGTGTTTGAACAATGAAAGTTAATATAAATAGTTATTAACTTTAATAGTAAATTGGGAAAAAAAAAACCCACAAAGGATTGTCTAGGAAGATGTAAGAAGAACTTTAGAGAACATAGAAATAGCAGACATAAGGAGAGCCAGTATTCCTCAGGCTAAGATGGTATTCCCCATAAAATCATGCACACACACACACACACACACACACACACACCCCCCACCTTGAAGAGATACCCAGTGTAGGAATGTTAAAATACTTCACAATTAGAAACATGTTAAATGCCTAACAACTATAAAATTGGTACAAAAATTATGAGATTCTAAATAATCTTTTAAAAGTAAACTATATTTCATGATTTAAAAATATGTTCAGGGGTGCCTCCGTGGCTCAGTCCGTTAAGGGTCTGACTTCGGCTAGGGTCATGATCGCAGGGTGCTGGGATCCAGCCCTGCATTGGGCCCCTTGTTAGTGGGGACCCTGCTTCTCTCTCTCCTTCTACCTCTCCTCTCACTCATTCTCTCTCTCTCAAATGAATAAATAAATAATTTTAAAAATATGTTCAGAATATATTTCTAATTTGAAAATAATAATAAGAATAATAATATTATTATTAATATAATATAATTATTATATTAATATAATAATAATAAGAAGAAGAATATACATTATGGTCTCATTTATGTTTATCAAAACATATCAAAACCTCAGAAAATGCATGCATCCATAAATTTCAACTCTTTTCTTCTTGGAAAAGTGATAGTAAAGTGGCTAAAATTGGTAAGCAAAACAAAACTAAGTAAAACTAGAAACAGTATATACCGTTGAAATATTAATATTCAAAAGTGTGAACAGAATAAAGTGTTCCAGTTCAATGAAAACAAAAAGGCAACTGGAAAATGTATATAATCCTAAATGGTCTATGATCATAGAGAAATTGCTCAAGCTCTATTAAGACTAGTTTAGTGCATGAATTATGTCTTGTGCTGATCCAATTTTCTTATCTCTGAAACTCATGTTTTAAATTGTTTAAATAGTCTGAGAATACTACGTGTCACAGGGAAAAAATTAAGTTTCAATTTTACATTCTTTAACCATACATAGTATAAAAGAATTTTTCCTTTACATTGCATAGGTTCAAATTGAATATGAAAAATAAGTTTCACAGATACCTAAAAGAAGTTAAACACATATCTTCTCTTTTCTTATCAACTGTGTCTCAAACAAAAAGTTAATGGAGAAAGTTGTTTTATAAAGAAATTTCAGCTATCAAATTGAAACGGAATGACACAATTAAAATAGCACCACTTTGCAACCCCAGAATAGTATATCTACCTAATAGTAACCAAGAGCTGGCTAATATCATTAGATTGAAAAGCTAATAATACAAACTTTATAATGGGTGGATCAAATTGACAAAATTTTAACCACGTGCTTGATTTTATAATTATAAAAAGAAAAATAATGAGATATTTTGTGCTTCCTGGTGTGTCCCAATTTGGAAAGTATAGAATGCCATCTTTCAAAATTTTTTACCCAAATACAGAACATGAATGTATTCATGCCTCTGGATCTGACTTCCTATTTATGGGAACTATAGATGAAAGAAACACATTGAAAGATACCATGAAGATGCAATTAGTGAAAATCAGAACGTGGAAACTCCATAGAACAAATGACTTGTGTTTTTTAAGAAATTGAGAAAAAATATACAAGGTGGAATAAAGATCCTCAATATTGAAAGAGCTTTGAGAGCTATAAAAACAAAATGCATATTGGTTTTTGACCATATTTTAATTCAAGTGGGAAAAAAATGGATGAAAGAGCAGAGAAATACAAACACACACTGATTGCTGGTAATAATTGTAAATTTGATAATATAATTAAAAACTATAAAAGTTTGTTGAGATAATGTGTTGGTTATATTTTTAAAAAGTCTTCCTTATTTAGAGATATATTTAAAAAAAATTATAGTAAACTTTTTTGAAGCTTGGAGTTCTAATTAATGTCAAAGGGAGGGAAAAGAGCTATAGTTCGGTGAAACCTGCCTAACCACATGCTAAAAATTAGAGAAGCTGGATAGTGAGCATGAGGACATATGAAATTATCTGCTTGGGTTTATGTATGGAATTCTCCATAAAAGTTAGTTATTAAGATCTTGAAACATTTCAGTTAACAGGTGATAACAAGTGGAAATGAATGCTCTAACATTAAGTATTAACAAATGACAAAGTGTAAAACACCAGTAATACTTTGTTAAATAAAAAAAAAAAAACTTAAAGTATCTCATCTGCTGTTTTGGTGAGATATATGTTCAGGTCACCCCTTCTCAGTGCATTTTGTACATTGTTAAGAGTAAGGTCTCTTACAAACACTGACACATAGAGATTTATATATCTTCCAGAGAAAACAGAATTACAATTATTTATCTCCTAATTTTCAGTTGTCACTTTCTACATAGTACAAAAGTCTTTCAATATTTGCAAATAGAATATAAAGGGGCAATGGAGCAGAGAATAATTTATATCATGACTTTTCTTCATGAATGTATTCTCTGATGACAACACTGATATCAAAGAATTTTGGTATAATTTTTAAAGTTTCTTGGAAAAAACAAAATCAGCAGCAATGACTTTTTGCCCCTTATTTATACATCATGGTATTTACAAATATATGAATACATGACATTTGTATATGAACTAGAGATACTATATACAACAATGTTTTATTAAAAATGAGATGGGGGGACACCTGGATGGCTCAGTGGGTTAAAGCCTCTGCCTTCGGCTCAGGTCATGATCCCAGGATTCTGCTCAGCAGGGAGCCTGCTTCCCACCCCACTGCCTGCCTCTCTGCCTACTTGTGATCTCTGTCTGTCAAATTAATAAATAAAATCTTTAAAAAAGAAGAAAAAAAATAGATAGGGGCACAAGGGTGGCACAGTTGATTAAGTGTCTTTTGGCTCAGGTCATGATCTCAGGCTCCTGGGATCGAGCCCAGCATCAGACTCCATACCCAGTATGGAGTTGGCTTGGATTCTCTGTCCCTCTTCCTCTGCCCATCTCTCTTCTTTAAATAAAATAAAAAAGTCCTTAAAAACAAGATAATATACTCTCCATATTCATACATCTGAACAAATGTTTATGTGCACATGTAGGGGTATGTGTGCGTGTCTTCACTCGTGAATGCTGTTTTCAATGCAAACAGATTGAGGTCACTTTTTTAATCTCAAAAAGGGAGGTATATATGTTAGACATTATTGTCTCTCTTTTTCATAAACTTAAGAAAATTCCAGCATTCTTCCAAATAATTTTCACCATACCTCATTAACTATTATTTATTAAAAGAAGTAACAATAAACGGTCTACAAAAGCATACTAGTAACCTCTCTGATAACATATCCTAAAATAATCTTCATGTTCATCAAATATAATGCCTATACACCATTTTGTTAAATAATAACAATAGTCAGTTTCTGTTGACCTTTACGGACCAGTGCTAAAAACCAAACCAAACCAAAACAAAACAAAACAAAACAAAACAAAAAATCAAAAATCCAAAGACCAGTGTTTGAAGATATTCTGGCAATCTGACACAATAAAATAGACATTTTAATATGCTGGTGAATTCAGTTTGCTATTATTTTGTTAAAAATGTTGGATCCGGGGGCGCCTGGGTGGCTCAGTGGGTTAAAGCCTCTGCCTTCAGCTCAGGTCATGATCTCAGGGTCCTGGAATCGAGCCCCGCATTAGGCTCTCTGCTCAAGCAGGGAGCCTGCTTCCTCCTCTCTCTCTATGCCTACTTCTCTGCCTACTTGTGATCTCTGTCTGTCAAATAAATAAATAAAAATCTAAAAAAAAAAAAAAAAAGAATGTTGGATCCATGTGCATAAGGAACATGATTTCTTCTAGTGTCTATCAGGCTTTACTATAAGGAAATCCTGGCCTATAGAATCAATTAGGGATTGTTTCCTTCTCTTCATGTTTTTGAAAAAGTTTGAGAAGAATTGGTGTTAGTTCTTTAAATGTTTAGTAGAATTCACCAGAGAAGCAATCAGGTCTATGACTTTTCTTTTTTGAGAAGATTCACTAGGACCTGACCTTTTTTTCTAAAGCAGCTGTACCATTTACATTACAACCAACACCATGACGTTCCAATTTCTCCACATCCTCATCAACATGTGTAATTGTTTTTGTGTGTAGTCATTCTAGTGGGTACACAGTAGTATAATCTTGTAGTTTTGATTGGTATTTCTCTGATAACTGGTAACTAATTATGTTTGGTACCATTTAATGTCTTTAATGTTCATTTGGTGGTTGTTTGAAAAATGCCTAGTCATATATTTTGCCTATTTTTCATGGTCTTTTGTTTGTTTTGTTTTGTATTGTTTTCTTTTTGTTTTCCATTTACTGTTGAATTGTGAGGGTTCTTCACAATTTTTGGATACTAAATCCTTATCAGTCATATGATCTTAAAATATTTCCTCCCATTCCATGGGTTCTTTTTTTCACTTTATTGATAATGTGTTTCAAAGCACAAAAGTTTTTTATTTTAATTTTGATGAAGTCCAATGTATTGATTTTCTTCAGTGCATTAATTTTTAAAGTTTTTATGTAATTTGTGCTTTTGTATATTATCTATAGAAGGCCTTGCTTAACCCAAGTTCATGAATATTTATGTTTAGATGTTCTCAGAGTTTTGTAATTTTAACTCTTACATTTAGTTGATAATTCATTTTGAGT
Source organism: Mustela nivalis (assembly GCF_964662115.1). Taxonomy (NCBI): domain Eukaryota; kingdom Metazoa; phylum Chordata; class Mammalia; order Carnivora; family Mustelidae; genus Mustela; species Mustela nivalis. Next base: position 59,546,170 of record NC_139026.1, read on the forward strand.
TAACTTATTTTTCAGGCGTGAATGAATTGTCCAACTTCATGCTTTTGCATAAAGATACCCATTGCCCCAGACCACTTGTGGAAAAGACTATTCCTTCCTCCATTGAATTTTCTTGGTACCTTTGTTGAAAATCAATTGACCATAAATTCAAGATTTATTTCGGAACTCATTCTATCCCACTGATCTATATCTATCCTTCTACCTCACTGTTTTGATTACTACATATACTTGCTCTAAATTTTTAAATTTGGAAGTACATAAGTCTTGTACTTTGTCCTTCATTTTAAAGATTGTTTTGGCTTTTCTGGGTCTCTTGATTTCCATATGCATTTTAGGATGAACTTCTGCTTTTCTACAAGTTGGCATTTTGACAAGGATTATGTGTAATCTATGGCATAAACTTTCTTTAAAGTCAACAGTGTTTTCACATTTTTAGTGTATACGTTTTACAATTTGTATCAGTTTTCTGTGGCTCCCAAGAAAAATACTATAAATTTAATGGCTTAAATAAAGAGAAATTTACTTTCTCACACTTCTGAAAGATAGAAGTCTGATATCAAGTTGTCTAGAGAGTCACACTCCCCCCAGAAGCTATGAAGGAGATTCCATACTTTGCCTCTACTCTAACTTTAAGTGGCTCTTGGCACTCCTTAGCACACCTAAGCTTACAGCTACACACTCAGTTCTCTACTTCTTTCTCTATATCACCACTTCCTCTTTTGTCTGTGCCTTCTCCTCATCTCTCCGATAAGGACAATTGCCATTATATTTTGAGTCCATATGTGTAATCCAGGATGATTCCATGCCAAGATCCATAATTTACTTATACTGGCCAAGACTCTCGATAAATAAGGAAATATTCACAGATTCCAGAAATTTGAACATAGACACATATTTTTTAGGGCCACCAGTCAACCCACTACATCCTCATTATGTTAAATATATTCTTAATTTATTCATTTAGATGCTATTGTACATAGAACTATTTATTTAATCTTGCTTTTGGATTGTCCACTGCTAGTTCATAGAAATATAATTGGTTTTTATATATTGATATCATATCTTGCAACCTGGCTCAACTAGTTTATTAGTTACAGAAGTTTTTAATAAGTTATAATAGTTTTTAGTGGATTTTAAAAAAATGATTTTATTTACTTATTTGAGAGAGAGAGAACATGAGAAAGAGCACAAGCATTGGGGAAGAGCAGAGGGAGAAGGAGAACTCAGTGCCACTGAACTCAGTGGGGAGTTCAGTGCCGGACTCCATCCCAGGACTCAAGATCATGACCTGACCTGAAGGCAGATGCTTAACTGACTGAGCCACCAGGTGCCCCAGTTTTTAGTTGGTTTTTAAAGGAATTTCTGTATTCAAGATTATATAATCTACAAATTCAGATAGTTTTAATTCTTCTTTTCTAATCTGGTTACCGTTCTTTCTCTCCATTTCTCTTCTTTTCTTATTTATTTGTTTATTTATTTATTTAGATGAATGCCCTGTTTACAGCTTCCAATACAATAATGACCAGAAGTGGTAAGAACACACAATCTTATCTTATTCCTGACCTTAAGAAGTAAGCATTATTTCTTTTATTGTCGAGTGTGATATTAGATGTGAGATTTTTATAGATGTATCAGGTTGATAAAGAAATACAAATACTGATTTATCAGGATAAATGAACGATAAAGAAATATCAAATTCCCTTATATTCCTAGTTTGCTGTGTGTTTGTCATGGAAACTTGTTGTATTTTGTCAAGTGCTTTTTTTGCATCTAATTATATAATCATGTATTTTTCTCATTTATTCTATGGAAAAGATATACTACCTTGATGTTAATATTTTAAAACCAAAGCATTCCTGACATAAACCCTACTTGCATTCCTGACATAAATCCTACTTGATTCTGGGTATATAACTCTTTTTATATACTGTATATAAATAAAGACCTGGGTTTGGTCTACTTTTGCTTTAGTGAATATTTTTGAATCTAAATTCATAAAAGAGATTAGTCTTCAGATATTTTTGGTTGATTTTGGTAAAGGGAAATCCTTGCTTGATAGAATGACTTGGAAGTGTTACATTCTATTTAATTTTAGAAGAATTTGTGAATTTTGGTATTAGATTATTTTTAGTTTTTTTGGCAGAATTCATCAGTGAAGAAATTTGGGTTTGGACTCTTTTATGGGGAGTTTTTAAAATAATAATTGTTCTCTTATTATAGGTCTATGCAGATTTTTTATTTCTTTTTTGTCTGGTTAAATAGTTTTTCTTCTCTTTCTAGGAATCTGCTCATATTATCAATATCTAATTTTTTGGCATATAGTTGCTCATAATATTCCACTATAATCACCTTTCTATTTCTATAAGTTCAGTAACATTATCCCTTCTTTCATTCTTGATTTTAGTCATTTGAGTTTTCACCTCCCCCCAACACACACCCCTTTTTTGATCAATGTACATGAAGATTTGTCAGTCTAATTATACTTTTCAAAAAACAAACTTTTGGTTTCATTGATTTTTCTCTATCGCTTTTCTGTTTTCCAAGTCATTAATTCCTAGTCTAATCTCTATTATTTCCTTCCTTCTGCTTTGAGTTTAGTTTGCTACTCTTTTCCAATGGATTAATGTAGAAGTTTAGGTTCTTGATTTAAAATCTTTCTCTAAGCACTGTTTTTATCTGTATCTTATAAGTTTTGATATGTCATATCTTCATTTCCTTCATTTCAAAATTGTTTCTAGTTTCCTTTATGATTTTTTTTCACTCATTAACCATTTAGGAATCTGTAGTTTATTTTCTATCTTTTTGTAAATTCCTCAAATCTCTTTTTGTTATGTATTTCTAATTTACTTTCATTGGGCATACAGAACAAACTTTGTATGATTTCAGCCTTTTAAATTTGTTGAGGTTTGTTTTATGATCAAGCATATGATTATCCCAGGGAATGTTTTATATATACTTGGAAATAATGAGTATTCTACTATTTGCAGGTTAAGTGTTCTATGGATGCCTGTTAGGTCTAGATAATTTATAAAATTCTCTTCTTTATTTCTAATGACATCTTTTTGCATAAATTCTGTTTTATTTGCTGTTAATATATAGTATTCAACTTTAAATATACTTTAAATATACTTTAAACATACAACTTTGTAGTATGTTTTCTTTTTACTCCATGCAAATTTTAAAAATTTCTGGTTTTCTTGTTCTACTTATTTCAACATCTAGATCATCGTTTTTTCAGTTCCAGTTGATTCTTCTTTTCCCCTGGCCAAATCTTATTTCTGCTTCTCTGCACATGTAGCAATTAAAAAAAAAATTTTGCGCTAAATACTGTATAGCTCACATTTTTAGTGGTCTACTGTATTTGTTTGTTTAAAATTGTGCTTTTTGTTTTGAGGAGTGGTTAGCTTACTGGGAGATTATTGCAGGGTTTTTTTTCATCATATTTTTAATTTCTGTTAGACATGACTCCTAAAGCATGAGTTTTCAGGAATGTCTACTCAGTGCCTAAGACCTTCAGCAGAGTCTCTTTTCTGGCTGGTCCAAATCATGTCTCTCAGCACTGTGTGATCTCAAATATCTCTGCTTCATTCATTAATCCTAGCAGCACTTCTCTGGCAAGTCTTATGAGGTCTTATCCTGTGCATTCTCAGCTTAGTATTCTTCCTAATGGGCTTTATACAGATCTCTGTAAACTTTCTTTTGCATTCCTTTCCCTCCCACACCCTTTCCCTAAAACTCTAGTTGCTTCTGCAGTCACAAAAAATATGATCTCTGTCTCCTCCACCCCACCACTGTGATCCTGAGCTCTCACTGCTGTGATGCAGAAAGTGCCACTAACCAGAGACTCTAATCAATTGTGGGGCTGATCTCAGCTGTCTCCCTTGTCTCAGGAAGCACAATCCTACACTGCTTGGTATCCAAAATCGGACAGCAGTTGTGTATATTTGGTCCAGTTTTACAGCTTTCAGTATGAGGAAGATTGCCTTAGCAACTAACTATTCTTTTATGATCAAGGACAAAAGTCAACTCATATTTTATTATTTTAGAGAAAACATATTTTGGAGGAAAAAAGTATTTAAAAAAATAACTTTCCTAAACTTTATTTAGGCTTTTTAATTATTAAATTTTTATATTTCCCCTTTCTCAAATGTCCCTCCCCTCATTTTAGACATCAGGATCCAATTTTTTTTTTTAACTTTTTAAAAGACATTTCAGAAATACATTATATGCAATAATATGAGACTGATTTAAGTATTTTTGGTTACTTGTTTCTGTTTTGGGTTTTGCTCTTATACATTATGAACAATGAATGTCTAGGATAATGATTTTAAGGTAATAGGCCATTTTCTTGAGATTAATTCATAATTTCTGAAGGTACAAATCAAACTTGATACTTGTTACTTTATACTTTACCAATGAAAACAAATTGAAGTACCCTTAAAGTCATTTTAATGCCAATAATTAAAGACTCAGAATATTTCAGTGACCTAGGTGTTGATGTGGGAGAAGCATAAACAACAAGTTATTGATTAAAAATAAATTAAATTAAATGCTTAAATTTAGCTTAAATTAAATGCTGTTTCAGTTCTATATAGAGATAAAGACAATTTCATGAATTTATTTTAATCCAAAGAATTTGATTTTTTAAAAATACTGTTAATTCAAGAAAATGTGAAGGATCTTTAGGTTAAAATCTGCATTTAAAAGTCATTTTGATTGATTTTTCAGTTTGCCCCTTAAGAAGCCACAAACCAGAGAAGGGGATTATTATCAAAAATTATTTGAATCTATTAATGGCAGAACATTATTATTTTTACCCTTCACAGTGTAACCTCAAGACCGTGTCCCAGTTGGAACTCTTTGCTTCATAAAAGGTGGTAAGTGAATGATGGGGAAAGTTAGTTATGTTCACTAAAGTATTCACTGCTGCCACCGAGGCCATTTTCTCCTTTGGATAGTAGGTAGATTGTAGTCCCTTATAATGACTTGCATTGTATGCCAAACAATCTGAGTACGGTTTCTTGTATAGCCCAAATGAAATGAAGTTATTTCCTGAAACCACATTGCTCTGTTTACTTGGCCCTGATTCTTCTTAATAATTGCTTCCAACATTGGATAATGTATTTTTAGTTTGTTTTTTTCTTCCTGCCAGCATTTCAGTAGCTATGCATTTGTACATTTTCATAACACCTTATTTTTTTCAAATGACATTATGTGTTTGTACATAAATTCTTCTCTTTTCCCTTGTCGTGTCTGCTAATCTTTTTGCTGTTGTTGCTGCATTTGGCACTGCAAGTTCAATTTAACTTATGAAAATCAAGCTGTCTATTCTGCTTCATTCATCATCATCAACCAAAATCATTCTGGAATCAAAACTTGTTTTCTATTATCTTGTTATTTTTTGGTGATGATATATGGAAGGGAAAGTAGACAGTGGCAGAGCACAGGATTGAACTGTAGTTTATAGCAAACATCTGCCTCTGCATAGTAACCTTGTGGGATTTGTGCAGACTCTTATCTACAAAAATCAAAATTCAGAGAGAAACCTTTTCTGCCAAATGTTCTTCAGATGCAGAACTCAGTATATGGGTCATCAAAAGAAAATCCAAATGTCAAATACACTCAGATTACTCATAGATAATTACAAGAAAAACTAAAATACCAAGTATATCCTAAATGTAATGAATAATTTAAATTGAATTTAGAAATTTCTACCTTTATATTTTGAAGTAACAGAAACAATTTAATAGATAGCATGGCATATTTTTGATATATGTTTGCAGGGACAATCGAAAGAAGAGTGGTTCAATTTTGTTCGTAACTTGGGAGAGGCATAAACAGCTCACTCTTCTAGTACAAACAAGCAGGAGGGTGTTCTTAATCAGATTAAGATCCAATAATGAATGCAAAGTAGGCAGTATCTTTTCCTCTGTGATTGTAAAAGAAAATACATAGTTGGTACTTGTCTTCCCTAGGTTTAGAAGATTGTAAATGGAAATTACTCAGAATCATTATCCTTTTATCATGCAGTTAGTTTGCCTCCATATTAAGATGTAATGATTTTAACTATTGTACATTATGTCAGTCATATGAATGTTACATTTTAAAGCAAGCTTATAAAGGCTATGTATTATAATTAATTCATTATCTGGGCAGATTTATGAAAGTTATTTAATTTGGTCATTCATTTATTTAAGACTTTCAGCTTTTAAAGCTCTTAATCACCTGATAAAATTGAGAATACCTGTATTTGGAAGTGATGTACCAGTGAAATTATAACAATTGTGAGCAAAAAATACTTTATGGGTCACATAAAATGAAGGAACAGGTCAAAAGTTTTCTTATAATATTAATTTTGATGATCATTTTTGGTATCGTTTCAACCACAAAATTTTTCTGAATACCATAATTTTAGTTTTACCATATAACTTTGTATATAAATAGCTTCCAATTCATGATTCAGTAATTCTGCTGTTTGGATGACACCTCTCTATTCAGCTAAGTCTTTTTATTTCACTTGTGAAAGTCCAAACACTTGATCTTGGAGGGCCCCTTAGAGGTCCTACAGTCCAACTTCTGATCATATGCAGAAAAACCACCTAAAACATTCCAGAGATGTGGTCAATCAATTTGGAACCTCTCATGAAAGAGAAATCCATTTCCTCATAAGCAATGCATTCTAGTTGGGGACTACTTCCTCATATGGAAACAAAATTCTACTACTCATTCATTTAGATTTTTCTTTGGAGTTAAACTCAGAAAAAAATTTAATTCTACAATTATACCACAACTCTTTACAAATTTAGGAATATCCATCATATCGAGAGCCTTTAAAATATCAGATGAAAAATTTCCACTTCCTTTGACTGCTGTTCCATCAACATGGTTTTCAGACCCCTATATATCATGCTTTCCCACTTCCTATCATATCATAATTATATTTCTTAATATCTCTATTAAAATGTAATTTTCCGGAGTATGTACAATTTTCAAAATGTGATAGGCCTATACCAAAACTTGCCTTTTTTTAAACAAATATTTTATTTCCTTTAAGTCAACTTCAGACTGCAATAACATTTCACAACTATATTATACTGCTGGCTCATGTTAAACACACACTTACAAAAGGCAGTTATTTTGTTCATTTATCAATTTGATAAATATTTAAAGGTACCTACTACTGTTTTTACTTCTGGTTGGTATCTGTGTTAGGTGCTGGGAAGATACAAATAAGATATGGATTTCAATATAGTTGGTGAAATAGATGAATTAATATCAAGCTCAATCAAATAAAAACTGCATGCAATTGGACCACCAGGGAAGGTTATTTAATACATTCTGAGAATCAGAAGGTTTTCTAGGAGGTGCTGTATAAGCTACATCCTGAAGAATAAGTAGGAGGTAATTGAAGCAGAAAGCACAAAGACATAAAATAGCATGATGTTTCTTTGGAAAAGTGAAAGGGTTTATGAGTACCAAGACATTAAGCTTATTAAATAAAAGACAATGCTTAGGCAATAAAGTCTTCAATTCTAGATTAAGGTGTCCTTTCCCACGGTCACATTTGTCAAAGTTTAACCCATTCTTACTTCACTCTTTGATTATAAAGTTAACTTAAAAGAAAAAAAAAATGTACAAGGAAGGACTTCTAATACAAGATGGTATATTGCCTACAAATGCACCTCTCTTATCCCTCCAGAAAAATTACTATAATGAATATAAAGGAATAAAAAGCTCTAAATCCAAATCAATGAACAATGTAAGAGTTGGGAGTGTATACAATAGATTTCAGAATACTTCTGGAGAATGAAAAATAAAGAGAAAAAAGGAATTTGAAAGAGCTGGATAGAAGTAACTACACAGCCTAAAGGGAATTACTAACAAGAAGGAACAAATGTGACTCTTCCCCTTCATGCCCCCCCCAAAAAAAACCCATGAAAAAAAACATTCTGAAGTTTGTTACTTACTTAATACTTACTGTGATAAATAAATAAGTTTGTTACTTATTATCATACTTACTATGACAGAGTCCAGAAAAGACATGGGATTGAAAATAGAGGGATTAAGATTAAATCTGTATATGAAAGATAGTACAACTCTTTTTTTTCCCCACTCCTCACCTTAGGCAGAAGTTCTGAAGTTTCTTTTCTAGATAAACTTAAGAGTAAGGGAACACACTTCTCTGTTTGAAAAGCCTCTAAAGATTACCCAAGGCCTTACTCAATTATGTTAAAGAAAATCTCTCTAACATGCCACACCCACATACATAAACACCCAACCTTTATAGCTAAGGAATATGTGACATTCAAGAAAAACCTCCAATATGAAGTAGAGAGATCACTAAACAAACATAAAATGCAAATTTAATAGGAGGATGAAACTATGTGGACTACTAAAAGGAAAAAAAAAAGTATCTTTGGATATAAGGATGGGGTAAGATATTGCATCCAGAATAGAGCATCCAGAATCAGGGAATAAGAACTAGCTCTTAGAAATGTAATCTATGACTTGATGAAATGGCAAAAAAAAAAAAAGAAAGAAAAAGAAAAAAAAGAAAAAAGAAAAGATTTGGAATTATTTTCATGAAAGAGGGAACCAATAAATTCTCTGAGAAATTAGAATAAAAAGTACAAAATTATGAAAGAAAAGATAGCAGAGCAGAATATTAATCCAAATATTCTAACACCACAACATTAGGAATTCCTACTAAGTGAAAACAGCATAATGTAGGAGAGAAAACTATCAGAGAAGTGATACAATTTGAGGTCTCAGAATTAAAAGGCACATATTTATTTATTTTTATTTATTTAATTTTTTATTTTTATTTTTAACTAATTTCTGCACCCATCATGTACTCGAACTCACAAGCCCAAAACCAAGATTTGCATCTTGTACTGACTGACCAACCAGGCACCTAGAAAGACACACATCTTTAGAGAGAAGGATTACAACAAAAATACAGGAAAATTCAAAACAAAACAAAACATATTTCAACACTATTGTGAAATTTAGTACACGAATAAGTGAACATATCTTAAATGTTTCTATATACATCACCTAGGAGTAATAACAGTCATACTTAACTTTGATTGTCAACAGTCAATTCTAGATCTAGATCTAGGGGAGCAAGAGAACCTTGAATTTCTAGTTTGGAGCAAAAGAACCTTGAATTTTTAGACAGAAGAACTTGAAGTATAAAAATAGAATAGATAAGTATAAGGAGACATTTCAAAAGGGTTGGTAATGAAGAATTAGATAATTAATTCAGGAAAGACAGAAAGGTAATTATGGTTGCAAGGAGTTACATAGACCTATACCATAAAGAAATGTAGTTGTATTATACCTTCTGGCACTTCAGAGGACAACATTTACATGATCACAGTCAAGTTATCACTGATGAGTGACTTAACTAGAAACAGGAGTATTAACGTTTGTGAAGAATGAGGGGAAAGGGATGGTATAAGAAAATACAATTTTCTCAATACTGGATCGGGAAAAATTCGCTGATGCTCATCTTGATCACCAGCTTTACGTCTCACGTTGTCTTCAACAAAAGAGCAATTCTGTGTTGTTCTTATTTTTGTCCTTAAAAAGTAGGGGGCACAAGGAGGATAAGTTAAGAGAAAGATAGATAGGAAAATTTCAAGGTAACATATTTATCAGCAGAATAGAAGCTTCCAACCTGTAATAAATTTTAATGTAGCCAATCTGGACTTGAATTCAGCCACATATTTGTTTCCATGCTTTGGGCATTCTAGTATATCATCATGCATACTATGTCAATTATACTGAACTGGAAACTGTCATTTTCCATCAAGTCAGAAGAGAGAGCATATGTCTTCTCTATTATTCTTGAAATGAAATTATTTTACAACCAGACCATTTCAGAAATAAAAAAAATATTATTTTGCACATTTGTGGACTTTTTTTGTTGTTATTTTCATTTTGTTAGATGTCTGAGAAGACTTTTCTCACCAACGATGTAGGAAGTAATTATGACAGCCTTAGACACGTATTTTATTTTCCTTTTAGCTATATCTCAGGTCAGTTTAAATCCACACATGCACACTACTTTCACAATGGTCTCTATTGACTTCAACGAATCACTCTCTACTGATGCCCCCTGTGAGATAGAAAAGAAAGAACCCTGTAGCACATCACCACCATTGATCCATGGTTTTAAGGGCTTTAGCCACTAATTTCCTCCCACCAATGGAGAGTCCCATTGCTCAGTGTGTTTAGACTGTTATGGCTGCCCACTGTGACTTCAGTTCTTAATCTGCCTGAAAGTGTCAAAAGTCACGCTGCTGTTTGGAGAGAGAGCAATTTTTTTTAAAACCTGCTACTGGGAGCGATGCTTTTCTTAGTACTAAGATACCCATGATAATGGAGAGAGCTCTGACAGAAGAACTTGAAGTATAAAAATAGAATAGATAAGTGTTCCATTCACTGTTGAATAAATAACCACTATGGTTCATCTACATAAGTCATAACAATGCATTTTCACTAAATGTAAACTCTAGCATAGAAATTGTTCAGTTTATGCTTATAAAATTTACATGATGACCCTCTGTCACCTATATTTAAATACAGGTCCAAAATTTTAGTGTCATTAACAAAGGGAATAACTTTGGTATTTTTAACATATAAGGCTTAAGGCTCTAGGTAACTACTGATTTGTATTATCCACACAAAGTGAACATATGAATAGTTTCTCTCATTAATGGTACATTTGATTTCATACAAAAAGGTCAGGTATATTAAATAGCATAACATATATCAAGATATTTAACCTCACCATTAATCAAATAAATAAAAATTGAAACATCAATGACTTACTATTTTTTACTCTCCAAATTAAAAATATTGAAAAAGTAATACTACTTAATGGTGAAACTAGTTCTAAATCAGTTCATTCATTTTGGAAAGCAATTTTTCAATAGGAATTTAAAATTATTAAAATGTTTGTTCCTTTTGATGCATATCCCACCTTTGGGAATCTATCAAATGATACTAACCTAATATATGTAAATAAAAATATAAAAATATAAAAAATGTCTGTTTCAGCATTATTTCTAACTGGTAAAATTTGTCTCACAATATGGAGAGGATTAAGTTATGATACAACCACATTACTGACATTACATAGACATTAATTTATCTTAATAATGAAAAGGGAAATATTTATGTATAATGTTTAGACCAACAGTCCAATCTTGAACATTCCTTGTATCAGTTGAACTTATAAGCTAAAAGTGATCAGGCATAGTTGGTATTTGGATTAAAAACTAGAATGCTTTTTGTATATGTGGTATTTTTATTAGTTAGAACTCATCTGGATAAAAGTGACAGATTCAAATCAACTGGCTTATGATACAACTGTTAAATTTTAGAATTGACCATAGAAAAAAAAATCAAACCTCTTAGGAGCAAAATTCACGATAACATGGGGGACCCCGGAGGTTCCAATGTTTCCATCTCTGATCTTGCTTTCTCTCTGAATGTTGGCTTCACTCACTCCTTCTACAGACACCATTCGATACACAGTAGGGTTCCTGGTCCCAATATTTTTGTGGTAGCTTATGAATATGACTGCATCCACAAAGGAAAGGGCTTCTGCTAGGGAAAGTCTCTAACTGGCTTAATTTGTGTCTTGGACCTATGAGGGGTGCAATTCTAACTCCTTTCTTTCTCTAAGGAAAAGGGAGTAGATACATGTCCATTAAAGGAATCACAGTATCCAAGATGCTACCTCAGTATGTGCCTTCTGGAATACAATTCAAATAATACAAATAATGTGAGGAATAAAGAAGAAGAAGAAGAAAAAAAAAAAACTGGGAAAGAACTATACCAAAATGTATAGATGTATAGCTCCATAGATGCTTCACTGTGTACTGGGGAGGAGCACTTAAAATAAAAGCATAATAATGTAAATATGTGAATGTATTAGAAAAATGGCAAAATAAGAATCAGTACTAAAATATGAGTTGCTTGGTGGCCATCCAAGAAATGGCATGCCAGTTCAAGGCATTTCTATACCTCAACAACTATATAGCAATAAAAATTTTCTGACCAATTTAATTAATGATCCAGCTGCAAATAAAGGAAGGAAGTTACATGTGACATAAATTTCAGAGAAACACAAAAATCTCATTTTACATTTTTACAGATGCAGATAAGAGTCTGATTGTATTGATTATATAGTCTGATTTTACATTAATTATGTATTGATTATGTATTATTGTATTGATTAAGTATTGATTATGAAGCAATACTGGCATAAGCTTTCTCTTTTTGGAAAATGAAATAAAACAGAGTGACACATAAATCAGATTCATTCTTCCAATTTATGTGACCTAACTTAGTAATCCTGAAAATAATCCTGTCTGCACGAAAAATGGTTATAGGAACTCTTCTTTGGACTTGGTTTGGCAAATCCAGGTATTACACCACAAGAAGCCAGAAATTCTGAAGAGTCTATTCTACATAGTAAAGTTTATGACAACTTTCTTTTCAGATCTGGGAGATGTGCCCATTCTCTTGAAACACGGCCATCCAGTGTAGCAAAGGTTAAGATTTTTATAAGGTAGTTTTTCTGATGGTTAAAGTTTATGGCTGTAAGTCTAAATTACAGATCACTTACCTCCTCATATTAAAATATTGAGACTTTTTACTTAAATGTCAAGAAAAACCAATGATTTCATCAAGATCAAAAGCTTTTGCACAGCAAAGGAAACAGTTAACAAAATCAAAAGACAACTGACAGAATGGGAGAAGATATTTGCAAACGACATATCAGATAAAGGACTAGTGTCCAAAATCTATAAAGAACTTAGCAAACTCAACACCCAAAGAACAAATAATCCAATCAAGAAATGGGCAGAGGACATGAACAGACATTTCTGCAAAGAAGACATCCAGATGGCCAACAGACACATGAAAAAGTGCTCCATATCACTCGGCATCAGGGAAATACCAATCAAAACCACAGTGAGATATCACCTCACACCAGTCAGAATGGCTAAAATCAACAAGTCAGGAAATGACAGATGCTGGCGAGGATGTAGAGAAAGGGAAACCCTCCTACACTGTTGGTGGGAATGCAAGCTGGTGCAGCCACTCTGGAAAACAGCATGGAGGTTCCTCAGAATGTTGAAAATAGAACTGCCCTATGACCCAGCAATTGCACTACTGGGTATTTACCCTAAAGATACAAACGTAGTGATCCAAAGGGGCACGTGCACCCGAATGTTTATAGCAGCAATGTCCACAACAGCCAAACTATGGAAAGAACCTAGATGTCCATCAACAGATGAATGGATCAAGAAGAAGTGGTATATATACACAATGGAATACTATGCAGCCATCAAAAGAAATGAAATCTTGCCATTTGCGACAACATGGATGGAACTAGAGCGTATCATGCTTAGTGAAATAAATCAAGCAGAGAAAGACAACTATCATATGATCTCCCTGATATGAGGAAGTGATGATGCAACATGGGGGCTTAAGTGGGTAGGAGAATCAATGAAGAATCAATGAAACAAGATGGGATTGGGAGGGAGACAAACCATAAGTGACTCTTAATCTCACAAAACAAACTGATGGTTGCTGGGGGGAGGGGGTTTGGGAGAAGGGGGTGGGATTATGGACATTGGGGAGGGTATGTGCTTTGGTGAGTGCTGTGAAGTGTGTAAACCTGGTGATTCACAGACCTGTACCCCTGGGGATAAAAATATATGTATATAAAAAATTAAAAATTAAAAAAAATAAAAATAAAAATAAAAAATTTAAAAAAAAAGAAAGAAAAACCAATGAAAGTGATACATTGCACACTCTTTTCAGTGCATTTTAAACCTCAGTTCAGTTCTCTAAATAATAGAAAAGTATTAATTTATATTAATAAATTTTTATGTAGTCATTTATTTAGCTCTGGCATTACAAATTAAATTCCCATGAAAGGCAGTCATGCTTTTTCTTGACACTTTTCCACCACGACCTATGTGTTTACTTGAAGATTGGGACAGTTGTGGTGACATTTTTTTTTTTTTTTGTATACCCCAGAGTTGGTGGTAGGTCTAATGCTATCCTTCCTACTGAAAATGAGAAAAACACCACTCTGTGGGAACTTTGGAGGTCTGTGTAATGAAGAAAAATGAACAATTATTACATAAACAATTATTCCCCAAACTTATATATTAGAACAAATTTGTCTTATTAGAAGATAAAATAGTTGGTGGAAAAATCTACCCATGTCTCCCCCCTCTTCTTTGTAACAGACAAGAGAACATAGCCACCTTGGAGTCATTGTGGTGGACAAACAGAGACAAAATGAAGCTAAAAGCCAACTTTGGAAATAAAGCTATAAGCCCCAATACCTTAAAACTCATCATGATTAGCCACAAAAAACTTTTCTTCCTTATTCCACAATTTTCTCCATGAATAAGATACAAGCAGAGAAAGAACAAAACAATATCTGAATAATCATAGCCCTAGTAATGTCCCTCCTCTTACAGAATCTATCTCTCACCTTCAGAGACTAAGGACCAGAAAAGATCCAGTATCTTAGAATCACACAGCAAGCAAACTCAAGAAGTCTATTTAAACAACCCTTCTGATTGAAGCCTAATACTACTACTCTATTAGCCTCTCATTGTGGTGCTTCTGTGATATTGATATAAATTGAACATGAGATTATTCCTAAATTAGAAGTCTCCTGTAGTTCAAACCCTGAACTTTAAAGGTGCCCATGGGTCAGGAGTAGCTGCAGTCATCTGAGTCAAGCAAGAGATTCCTGTGCTGCAGTGGGCACAGCCACTGGAAAAGATGCTTCTCGCATATTGGAATAACATACATCTTGAACCAATTTTAAAGTGTTTAGATTACCTTGCTTAACCCTGAGTAAAACATGTCCAATGAGTAGGTTGAATAGAATTACTTATTCGAATTACTCAGATCCACAATAGGTTCTTATATAGTAAACTCTCCACTCCCCCGTGGATGTACTGAATCTTTCTGTATATTTATGTCACCAGGAGAGAATCTCTCAGAAACATTTGAAATAACAGGACTAAGGACTTGTCGAAATACAGTAAAATATTGTGCACTTGACAGGATAGCATGATGAATTCCCATTGGGATTTTGTGGTTATTTAGAATGTGTTGCTGGCATTGTTTTGACTTTTTCTCTGGTGATTTTCTTAATTTAGATAACATTTACTTTGGAACTGCACATCTATGTCATGTTTAGTTATCCCTTACTTTTCTGTTTATTCCTTTTTAGCTGATAAAAAAATATTACCCCTTTAATAAACTTTAACATTTTCAATCAACTTATCTCTTATTATTTTGATGATATACCTGGTTTATGTCCATTAAAAAGTGATTAATTTCATTTTTTAATTAACTCCTTGGAGTTAATTAAATAATCACTATTGAAGTAAATCACTATTGAAGTAAAAGATAATCACTATTGAAGTAAAAGAGAACATAAAACAAATCAAGGAATGTTTAAATTCTAATCATAACCTTTATAAACATTGTATTATTTAAGATTTGGTGCATAGAAAATAAGGGTAATGTATTCTTCTGACTATTTACTGATAACTTCGAATTAATATTTCCAGGCCAGACATTTCTCTGGAACACCATATTCCTATACAACTACCTACTTATATCTTCTCTTGGATGTCTAATGAGCATCTCAAATTTAACAAATCCAAAGGAAACTCCAAACCCCCTCTTCGCAAAATCTGCTCTTCTCCTTTTATCCTCTATCTCTGTCTCTGTTGAGTTATTCTAGTTCAAAACACTGACATTATCCTTGATTCCCCTCTACTACATTATTTGTAATCCTCAAGCAAATCCAATTGACTGTATATTCAAAATATGGACAGAACCTAAACACTTATTATCATCACTGCTAACCACCGTGGTGCATCTACCATGATGTTTCACCTGAATATGTTCTCCTTTACTTCAATACTGATTATTGATTAGGACTCCAAGGAGTTAGAGGATAAAATTAATCACTTTTTAATGGAAGTAATAACTTTCTTCCTGTTTTACCTTTGGCACAATAATAAAGTCCATTCTTCACACAAATGCCAAAAGAATCCTTTAAAAGTCTAAAACAGATCAAATCATCAAAATCCTTCTAATAGTATCTCTTCCTCTTCAGAGTAAAAACCAAAGAGTTGACAGGACCTAGGTGACTCTAGTCTCCCCAGTCCTATCACTGTCTCACCTCCTTTTAATTTCATGTCCTATTTCTATTCTTTCTCATACTCTATTTCAGAGTCTATGGCTACCTCATTGTTGTGATAAATGCTGGAAATACTCCAGTCTCATGATTTTTGCTGTATCCCCTGCCTAGCATATTCTTCCTTTGGGCATTTACAGCTTCCCTTAGATCTTGGCTTAAGTATCAGTTTGTCAATTAGACTTACCCCATGAAAATTATTTAAAATGTCAGTCTTCCACGATGTCTCAAACACTTATTACCCAATGGTGGTGTTTTTGCTTCTCTGACATACAACAGGTCTTAGGCTGGATTTTTTCAAGTTGAGGATACTGAGAAAAGCATTTGACTGTATAGAGTAGTTTCCTAGGAAAGTGGTCCTAGAAAGCACCAGTAGAGGAATATAGAGGTGAAACAGGGAAGGGAAGGACATCGATACAGGATGCATTGTGAAGCAGATTACTGCTGTGGTTAAGTAGGGCTCAATTGCCATGGGAACATCTGGGCAGCTATAAAGAAAATACATAGGTTGTCTTACACAAGCTGTGAGACAACTGGAGTATTTAACTGTCAGTTCATTTATGGCAGTTCCTTCTCTCCACAAGCATATGCAGAATATGTCCAGGCACCCATAGAAAGCCCTCAGGCAATTTGTTGAATGTGTTTGCAGTAAGAAACCATTAGATCTGAGCACACAGAAAAAGCACTTGCTATCAATATTGTCAGCTACACGGAAGCTTTTGCACAATTGATATCTACTTATTGCCCACACTAAGTTCATTCATTTTAATCTATCACTGATTCTTTAAGGTGATGGTTATTTTAATATTGTGATTTATAAGAAATATACACTTAGTCATTTAGGTGGCCAAAATATATTTCTCATACATATTTGGTCTTTGTCCTATGTTTCTGGCTCAAATTTCCTAAAACCCTGGGAATTTCCTAAGACAAGGATGATTAAGAGATCCTTTGTTATGTTAATGAATGTGACTTTTGAATCCAAGGGCAGAGAGAGGCTAGTTGCCTGAAGGATCAAATTTGTGATTAGAGGATTGGAAGTTTGAGTTCCAGCCAGCCGCCAGGCCTATTTCTTCCCAAGAGGTGCTGGAAGTTGAATCAGTCTGTGGTCAGTGATTTAGTCGATCCCGATTAGGTATTGAAGCCCCCATAAAAATCCAAAAGTAGTGGAACCAGATCGCTGTTTCTGGATTGGTGAAAATGTGGTTATGCGGGGAGAGTGGTGTACCTAAAGAAGGCATAGAAGTTCCATACCCTTTTTCCATACCTAGCTCCATGTATCTTTTCATCTGGCTGTTTAATATACCCTCTAATAAACTGGTAAACATCAAGTAAGTGTTTCCCTGAGTTCTGCGTGCTGTTCCAGCAAATTAACTGAACTTAAGGAGGAGATTGTTGGTCCCTCTAGCTTGTAGTTGACTAGTCAGAAGCAGAAGTAGCAGTTAGTTTAGAACTTACAACTGGCATCTGAGGTGGGGGTGGGAGGTAGTCTTATAGGACTGAACCTATAACCTGTGGAGTCTGATGTTGTCTCTGGGCAAATAACGCCAGAATTGCTTTAAATTCTTCGACACCCTGCTGGTTGTTAGGGTACGGAGTCGACCACCCCTCAATTAGACAGAGAACACTCTCAATAATGCAAGTCACACAGCGAGGTTTATTTCCAGCTAGCTGGGGTCCAAATATCTGCCCAGCACAGCGGGTTTCAACAAGGACCCCAAGCACTCAAAGCCAAGGGTTTATATAGTATTTTTTTTAAGCATCCAACTCACAGTAACTTTCCATCACTTCAGAGACCATACATACTTTTGGCTTGCGCCCCCCTAGTGGTTTAGTAAGATAAGCTCTCTTCAACATCTGGTCCCCATGAGCAACCGCCTAGCCACCCTGGTGGTTTAAGCAGCTTAGCTGCAGCTGGGGTGTTGCAGGGTGGGGTACTTTCTTGGAACTAAAGCAGGGAGGGGGTCCCTGGGACTAAAGCAGGGAGGGGGTCCCTGAAACTAAAGTAAAGTAGGAGAAAGTTCAGCCCTTGGGCCTGAGATGGCTGCCCATGCTAAGATGGCTGTACTTATGCTAACCCACTCTTACACTGGTGTCCCAGAATTGCTTAGTGTTATGCAGGTGGAGGGATTCCCCCCACACATTGGAATTTGGGTACAGAAACCCTAAAAGAGTTAGTCATAATTTCTAAATAAACAAATAATATGTTAAAACAGGAATGTAACTGGAAAAAGTTGTAGATCTCTCCTGTTGCTATTGTGTTTCAGGATTTCTTTTCCTTTCTTGCCTGTGGTTCTCAGTCATGCAGCTTTGAAAAGTGAAGAGGAAGACAAGACAAAGAGTGGTTGCCAGCAAAGCAAAGCTTATTGAACGATAGTACAAAGCTCATGAAGTTGGGGGGGGACCTGGCAGGGTTATTACTGGAGTTTCTAAATCTA
Organism: Mustela nivalis; assembly: GCF_964662115.1. Classification (NCBI taxonomy): domain Eukaryota; kingdom Metazoa; phylum Chordata; class Mammalia; order Carnivora; family Mustelidae; genus Mustela; species Mustela nivalis. Next base: position 59,564,869 of record NC_139026.1, read on the forward strand.
GAGTTTTTATGAGAGTTTTGGTGGGCTGTTTTCATCTAATTAACCCTCCATGCACCTGTCAACCAATCAGGTTTTTGTCCATGTCCTCATCTACCTATCAGGTAGTTGTTTATGTGGGAAAGGGTGGGGGGGCTCCTTTCAAAGTGTTGTAGAATAACAAGATAGGGTCATTTTCCTTTTAAGGGTAGTTTCCTCTTAGGACAGGGCCCCTTACCCCTGCCTGCCTTTCTTCTGACCATCTTCCATTGGTTGGTTTTCCAGCAGTAATTTGGTTGTTTGAAAAGTGGGTTAAACAAGGCCCTCATTCCTGAAGGGACTGAGTTCCTGTTGCCATGTCTCTCTCTGATTTTGACTGTTTCATTTTCCCTTACAAGGCTATTGCCAAGCCAAGAACACCAAGGGGCATCTGGGTGAATTCAATGAGTTCAAAACAAATCGATCATTGTACTGATTAGGTAGAAACAATCTTTTTTTTTTTTTAGGTAGAAACAATCATATATTCTCATGGTAATAAAAATACCTCCCCTCCCTCCCTTCTTTTCTTATCAAGTTTTCTGGCAGGAGAAGTCCAAACAGAGGCCAATCTCTGTAACTTCATGTTATTAATAGAAGTATTTCCTATTCCCCAAGAACCAAAACATTCCATTATATAGATCCTGAATATGTACAGGCTGGGAAGTACATATTCTGTAACTGGAACAGAAGGAAGAATTGTGGGAGTGGTCATTCCTTCCTTCAACACTTGGTTTCTGGGTTTATGCAGTGTAGCTAACAGGGACACAGAGCCTTATAAAAGGCTTATGCACACATACATAGGATATAATCTTCAAGCTGATGCTTTAACTGTGCCTATAAAAGGTCACTTTAGAGTTCTATTAGATTGTTAACTTGTGACTTTGTATAGTCAACTACACAGATATTTTTGGAATTATTTTATGTGTAAATTATTTTGGTTTAGTAATATTAACATGATGCAGTCTTGCCCTCGATAAATTAAATCTTTCCCACCCCCCAACAGGGCTTCATTTTCCTCCCATATGACAGAAAAAGATTGACTGACTGATTTATAAGAACTTTTTAGTTCTCATTGATTCTCTTCCTTTTCCAGAGAGGCAAAGATCTAGTTCTGCATTATGTGGTATTTTTACTATAGACAAAATACATATTCATTGAACTTGACCTCATGTTGCCCACTGTGTGCTAATGGTATGTACCCAGATGCTATTTTCTCATTGTGACATATCTCCTTAATTTATATCTGCTCAAAATGTCTTGGTGTGCACTTTTGAAACAAATCCTTAAAATCATAGGAACATTAGATCCCAGGAAGACATTCTGAAGCTAATGAAATCCAACAAACTAAAGATGGTAAGCTAATTCTGTAAATAAGTGAACATACCAGTAATTGGTAATAGCCATATTTGGTTTTTATTTTCTTATTTTCTCTAAGATATTGACTGGGGAAGAAAACTTAAGTTACATAATTCATACCATTGTATAAATATCAAATAAGATAATTTTCTGAACCTCTATGAACACTAAAAACAACTTAACGTGATTTTTGTAATTTCAGTCTTAATTGGAGAGCTAGAAACCCTATTCTCTGGATGAATTTTACCCTGCTATTCTAGGTTATCTGATTGCATTTTTGAAGTGGTAAAAACTGTAAAGAATGGGCATATCCTTATACTTACAGATGAAATACCCTTACTGATGAACACAGGAACCCACTATGAATAATTTATTATCAGAATTAATGGCAGATCTAACTTTTCCCAATAGGTGGGCCCAGCATTTTACTGTTAATTAGTGGCAAGAATTACAAGGCCAGTGACCTCCTAGCTATGATAATCTTATCAGCTTAAAAAAAAAAAAAAGAAGATTGTTACTCAAACCTTCAAGAGACAATATTACTTCTGTGGTTGGATTAAAAGTTAGGTTATAGAGAGTGGACTAGGAAGCAGAAAATAAATTGCTTAGAAGTAAGAATGAAAAGCTGAGGTTATAGTTTCCTACTAGGATTTTCATAACTGATGTTATATATGTATTTCTTCATTCAACACATATTTACTGAGTTTTGGAAAGTGTCAAGCATCTTTCTAGAGATTGGGAATATGATAGTAGTCAAATAACAATCCCTGCCACAATGCAATGAAGTCTGAGAGTGTCTTACAGGAAGGAGTTTTGTTTTGTTTTGTTTTTTTCTTCTAAGTATAGTGTTAGCAAAGTATACAGTATGGGACAGAGAGACTGATAAAGATGATAAAAATAAACAAAATAGGAAAAAGTACAGTAAATAGAAAAGATTGGGAGTGTTTGCAATTTTTTAAAGGGGGAGTTACATAGGGCACATTAAACTGATATAAATAAAGGTCTGAGGATGTTAAGATATGAAATCATGTGGATATATGGAGAAAGAGTGATCCTGACCACAAGAAAAGAATGTGCAACAGTTCTATCACAAAAGCATGCCTGGCAAGTTCAGGAATATTAAAGAAGACAAGTGCTATGAAGATGATTAAGCAAGGAATTGAATCAAGGCAACCAAGGTCAGAACCCCATCATGAGAGCAGTTCATGTGAAGACATCAAGTTCATTATCTACACACAGTGAAGTGGGAAACTGTTGGTGGGCTTTGAGCAAATAAGTGTCATGATCAAATGTTAACACAAGAACTACCATTGCTGTGTAGAAACAGTAGAAAAAGGCAGCTTGGGTGACTGTAGTAGGTTTAGTTAGGAATCTACTAAAAATCTATGAAAGAGAGATTGGTCCAAAGGTATACTGTCAACAAGGTAGAGAAAAGAGGTTCTATTCATTAGGTATTTTGAAAATAGGAGGAGATGGATTTTCTTTTGTCGAATGATGAAGTTCTTAGTTAGTGACATTAGAAAGAATAAGCTTTGGAGGTTATATAAAAGGTTTGATGTGATATTCAAAATCTGATGTGCTTACCTGTCAGTCAGGTGGAAATACTGAGTAGACAGTTGGCTATACACATTATACATTGATCTAAAGTCTATAAGAGTGATAAGCTTAGAGATAGAACTTCAAGTGCTGGTATACTAAAATAACCAATGAGTGGAGAAAAAAAAAAGCTGCAGTAAAATAAGAATTTGAAGTTATCACAAAATAGGCCTTTCTTTTAAATTATAGTCTTTATATTAAAAAACATCACTTGATCTCACATTCGATAGCTAAGCCAATAAACTAGCCATTCTTCTCCTAGCTATTAATTAATAATTTAGTCGTGTTCAGCTATCACAATAATTCAAGTATCACTTAATAATTCAGTGAAATTTCAAGATAAGTTTTTTTTAATGCTTTCAGTTCACCCTTAGGGTAAATAATCTATACAACACACATATCATAAACAAGAAGGATCAAACACACTTTTGAATCTCGGATGAAAGCCACCAAGGATATATGTTGCTGAGAACATCACATCATTGGGCTCAGGTTCATTACATTCCATGTTAATGTGCAATAATATGTAAATGCATGGCTTCTACAATATGTTTTTCCTCGAGCTCATAGGTATAATAAACAGAAAAACAATATTTAATATTTTTCTAGGAGTAAGAGTGACAAGTGTTAAATTTTGCAGGTCTTTGAAATTTATTGTAGTCACATAGGGGAAAAGTCAGGTACCCAGAGGGAAATAGATAGTGTACTCTAATTGGGTAATTTGAGGAACGGTTTAATAAAGGGGCAAAAGCGACAGGAAGATTCAGAGGGTGGAGGAGTCAAGATGGCGGAGAAGTAGCAGGCTGAGACTACTTCAGCTTGCAGGAGATCAGCTAGATAGCTTATCTAAAGATGACAAACACCTGCAAATCCATCAGCAGATTGAAGAGAAGAAAAACAACAATTCTAGAAACAGAAAAACAACCACTTTCTGAAAGGTAGGACTGGCGGAGAAGTGAATCCAAAGCAACGAAAAGATAGACCCCAGAGGGGCTGGCTCCCGGCAAGCGGCGGAGCAACGGAGCACAAAATCAGGACTTTTAAAAGTCTGTTCCGCTGAGGGACATCGCTCCAGAGGCTAAACCGGGGCGAAGCCCACACAGGGTCAGCGTGGTCTCAGGTCCCGCAGGGTCACAGAAGGATCGGGGGTGTCTGAGTGTCGCTGAGCTTGCTGGTATTGGAACGGGAAAGCCGGCTACAGAGACAGAGCCGACAGTAAGCTCACAGCTCGGTTTTACCTTGAACCGGTCGCAGACTCGGTGAGCTCGGAGCGCGGCCGGAGGTCAGGCAGACGGGAGTAACTGGGCACTGTTCTCTGAGGGCGCACTGAGGAGTGGGGCCCTGGGCTCTCGGCTCCTCCGGGCTGGAGACCAGGAGGCCGCCATTTGTATTCCCATCCTCTGGAACTTGACTCCTCCGAACCCTCTCCTGAAAGCAAACCTGAGCAGATTACTCAGCCCAGCCCCTGGTAAGGACGGTGCAATTCCGCCTGGGACAAAGACACTTGAGAATCACTACACCAGGCCTCTCCCCCAGAAGATCAACAAGAAATCCGGCAAAGACCAAGTTCACCTACCAAGGAGTGCAGTTTCAATACCAAGGAGAGCAGCAGAATTCCAGAGGAGAAGAAAGCAAAGCACGGAACTCATGACTTTCTCCCTGTGATTTTTTAGTCTTGCAGTTAATTTAATTTTTTTCTCTTTCATTTTTTTTCTCTTCTTCTGCTAAAATTTTTTTTAGCTTTTACCCTTTTCTTTTTTAATGTTTTTTAAGTAGTTTATCTAATATATATATATTTTTTCTTTTTTATACTTTTCTTTATTCATTTTCTTTTTTTTAATTCTTTTTTTTTTCTTTTCCTTTTGTTTCTTTCTTTTTGAACCTCTTTTTATCCCCTTTCTCCCCCCCCCCTCATGATTTGGGATCTCTTCTGATTTGGTTTAAGCATATTTTCCTGGGGTTGTTGCCACCCTTTTAGTATTTTACTTGCTCCTTCATATACTCTTAGATGAACAAAATGACAAGGCGGAAAAATTCACCACAAAAAAAAGAACAAGAGGCAGTACCGAAGGCTAGGGACCTAATCAATACAGACATTGGTAATATGTCAGATCTAGAGTTCAGAATGACAATTCTCAAGGTTCTAGCCGGGCTAGAAAAAGGCATGGAAGATATTAGAGAAACCCTCTTGGGAGATATAAAAGCCCTTTCTGGAGAAATAAAAGAACTAAAATCTAACCAAGTTGAAATCAAAAAAGCTATTAATGAGGTGCAATGAAAAATGGAGGCTCTCACTGCTAGGATAAATGAGGCAGAAGAAAGAATTAGTGATATAGAAGACCAAATGACAGAGAATAAAGAAGCTGAGCTAAAGAGGGACAAACAGCTACTGGACCACGAGGGAAGAATTAGAGAGATAAGTGACACCATAAGACGAAACAACATTAGAATAATTGGGATTCCAGAAGAAGAAGAGAGAGGGGAGCAGAAGGTATACTGGAGAAAATTATTGGGGAGAATTTCCCCAATATGGCAAAGGGAACGAGCATCAAAAATCAGGAAGTTCAGAGATGCCCCTCAAAATCAATAAGAATAGGCCCACACCCCATCACCTAATAGTAAAATTTACAAGCCTTAGCGACAAAGAGAAAATCCTGAAAGCAGCCTGGGAAAAGAAGTCTATAACATACAATGGCAAAAATATTAGATTGGCAGCTGACTTATCCACAGAGACCTGGAAGGCCAGAAAGAGCTGGCAGGATATATTCAGAGCACTAAACAAGAAAAACATGCAGCCAAGAATACTATATCCAGCTAGGCTATCATTGAAAATAGAAGGAGAGATTAAAAGCTTCCAGGACAAACAAAAACTGAAAGAATTTGCAAACACCAAACCAGCTCTACAGGAAATATTGAAAGGGTTCCTCTAAGCAAAGAGAGAGCCTACAAGTGGTAGATCAGAAAGGAACAGAGACAATATACAGTAACAGGCACCTTACAGGCAATACAATGGCACTAAATTCATATCTCTCAATAGTTACCCTGAATGTTAATGGGCTAAATGCCCCAATCAAAAGACACAGGGTATCAGAATGGATAAAGAAACACAACCCATCTATATGTTGCCTACAAGACACTCATTTTAAGCCCGAAGACACCTCCAGATTTAAAGTGAGGGGGTGGAAAAGAATTTACCATGCTAATGGACATCAGAAGAAAGCAGAAGTGGCAATCATATCAGATCAATTAGATTTTAAGCCAAAGACTATAATAAGAGATGAGGAAGGACACTATATCATATTCAAAGGTTCTGTCCAACAAGAAGATTTAACAATTTTAAATATCTATGCCCCCAACGTGGGAGCAGCCAACTATATAAACCAATTAATAACAAAATCAAAGAAACACATCAACAATAATACAATAATAGTAGGGGACTTTAACACTCCCCTCACTGAAATGGACAGATCGTCCAAGCAAAAGATCAACAAGGAAATAAAGGCCTTAAATGACACACTGGACCAGATGGACATCACAGATATATTCAGAACATTTCATCCCAAAGCAACAGAATACACATTCTTCTCTAGCGCACATGGAACATTCTCCAGAATAGATCACATCCTCGGTCCTAAATCAGGATTCAACCGGTATCAAAAGATTGGGATCATTCCCTGCATATTTTCAGACCACAATGCTCTGAAGCTAGAACTCAATCACAAGAGGAAGTTTGGAAAGAACCCAAATACATGGAGACTAAACAGCATCCTTCTAAAGAATGAATGGGTCAACTGGGAAATTAATGAAGAATTGAAAAAAATCATGGAAACAAATGATAATGAAAATACAACGGTTCAAAATCTGTGGGACACAACAAAGGCAGTCCTGAGAGGAAAATATATAGCGGTACAAGCTTTTCTCAAGAAACAAGAAAGGTCTCTGGTACACAACCTAACCCTACACCTAAAGGAGCTAGAGAAAGAACAAGAAAGAAACCCTAAGCCCAGCAGGAGAAGAGAAATCGTAAAGTAAAGAGCTGAAATCAATGAAATAGAAACCAAAAAAACAATAGAACAAATCAACGAAACTAGGAGCTGGTTCTTTGAAAGAATTAATAAAATTGATAAACCCCTGGCCCGACTTATCAAAAAGAAAAGAGAAAGGACCCAAATAAATAAAATCATGAACGAAAGAGGAGAGATCACAACTAACCCCAAAGAAATACAAACTATTATAAGAACATACTATGAGCAACTCTATGCCAAAAAATTTGACAATCTGGAAGAAATGGATGCATTCCTAGAAACATATAAACTACCACAACTGAACCAGGACGAAATAGAAAGCCTGACAGACCCATAACCAGTAAGGAGATTGAAACAGTCATTAAAAATCTCCAAACAAACAAAAGCCCAGGGCCAGAAAGCTTCCCGGGGGAATTCTACCAAACATTTAAAGAAGAACTAATTCCTATTCTCCTGAAACTGTTCCAAAATATAGCAATGGAAGGAAAACTTCCAAACTCATTTTATGAGGCCAGCATCACCTTGATCCCAAAACCAGACAAGGATCCCATCAAAAAAGAGAGCTATAGACCAATATCCTTGATGAACACAGATGAGAAAATTCTCACCAATAAGATTCAACCGTACATTAAAAGGATTATTCACCACGACCAAGTGGGATTTATTCCAGGGCTGCAAGGTTGGTTCAACATCCACAAATCAGTCAATGTGATACAACACATCAATAAAAGAAAGAACAAGAACCATATGATACTCTCCATAGATGCTGAAAAAGCACCTGACAAAGTAAAGCATCCCTTCCTGATCAAAACTCTTCAAAGTGTAGGGATAGAGGGCACATACCTCAATATCATCAAAGCCATCTATGAAAAACCCAAATATCATTCTTACTGGAGAAAAACTGAAAGTTTTTCCACTAAGGTCAGGAACATGGCAGGGATGTCCATTATCACCACTGCTATTCAACATAGTACTAGAAGTCCTAGCCTCAGCAATCAGACAACCAAAGGAAATTAAAGGCATCCAAATCGGCCAAGAAGAAGTCAAATTATCACTCTTCGCAGATGATATGATACTATATGTGGAAAACCCAAAAGATTCCACACCAAAACTGCTAGAACTTATACAGGAATTCAGTAAAGTGTCAGGATATAAAATCAATGCACAGAAATCAGTTGCAATTCTCTACACCAACAACAAGACAGAAGAAAGAGAAATTAAGGAGTCAATCCCATTTACAATTGCACCCCAAACCATAAGATACCTAGGAATAAACCTAACCAAAGAGGCACAGAATCTATACTCAGAAAACTATAAAGTACTCATGAAAGAAATTGAGGAAGAAACAAAGAAATGGAAAAATGTTCCATGCTCCTGGATTGGAAGAATAAATATTGTGAAAATGTCTATGCTACCTAAAGCAATTTACACATTTAATGCAATTCCTATCTAAGTACCATCCATCTTTTTCAAAGAAATGGAACAAATAATTCTAAAATTTATATGGAACCAGAAAAGACCTTGAATAGCCAAAGGGATATTGAAAAAGAAAGCCAAAGTTGGTGGCATCACAATTCCGGACTTCAAGCTCTATTACAAAGCTGTCATCATCAAGAAAGCATGGTACTGGCACAAAAACAGACACATAGATCAATGGAACAAAATAGAGAGCCCAGAAATAGACTCTCAACTCTATGGTCAACAAAGCAGGAAAGAATGTCCAATGGAAAAAAGACAGCCTCTTCAATAAATGGTGCTGGGAAAATTGGACAGCCACATGCAGAAAAATGAAATTGGACCATTTACTTACACCACACACAAAAATAGACTCAAAATGGATGAATGACCTCAATGTGAGATAGGAATCCATCAAAATCCTTGAGGAGAACACAGGCAGCAACCTCTTCGATCTCAGCTGCAGCAACATCTTCCTAGGAACATCGCCAAAGGCAAGGAAAGCAAGGGCAAAAATGAACTATTGGGATTTCATCAAGATCAAAAGCTTTTGCACAGCAAAGGAAACAGTTAACAAAATCAAAAGACAACTGACAGAATGGGAGAAGATATTTGCAAACGACATATCAGATAAAGGACTAGTGTCCAGAATCTATAAAGAACTTAGCAAACTCAACACCCAAAGAACAAATAATCCAATCAAGAAATGGGCAGAGGACATGAACAGACATTTCTGCAAAGAAGACATCCAGATGGCCAACAGACACATGAAAAAGTGCTCCATATCACTCGGCATCAGGGAAATACCAATCAAAACCACAGTGAGATATCACCTCACACCAGTTAGAATGGCTAAAATAAACAAGTCAGGAAAGACAGATACTGGCGAGGATGCAGAGAAAGGGGAACCCTCCTACACTGTTGGTGGGAATGCAAGCTGGTGCAGCCACTCTGGAAAACAGCATGGAGGTTCCTCAAAATGTTGAAAATAGAACTGCCCTATGACCCAGCAATTCCACTATTGGGTATTTACCCTAAAGATACAAACGTAGTGATCCGAAGGGGCACGTGCACCCGAATGTTTATAGCAGCAATGTCCACAATAGCCAAACTATGGAAAGAACCTAGATGTCCATCCACAGATAAATGGAATAAGAAGATGTGGTATATATACACAATGGAATACTATGCAGCCATCAAAAGAAATGAAATCTTGCCATTTGCGACAACATGGATGGAACTAGAGCGTATCATGCTTAGTGAAATAAGTCAAGCGGAGAAAGACAACTATCATATGATCTCCCTGATATGAGGAAGTGGTGATGCAACATGGGGGCTTAAGTGGGTAGGAGATGAATAAATGAAACAAGATGGGATTGGAAGGGAGCCAAACCATAAGTGACTCTTAATCTCACAAAACAAACTGATGGTTGCTGGGGGGCGCGGGGTTGGGAGAAGGGGGGTGTGGTTATGGACATTGGGAGGGTATGTGCTTTGGTGAGTGCTGTGAAGTGTGTAAACCTGGTGATTCACAGACCTGTACCCCTGGGGATAAAAATATATGTTTATAAAAAATAAAAAAATTAAGAATTAAAAAAAAAAGATTCAGAGGGGTAACTTGGTAAATGTCATAAAACCAGTAAGTTGTACACTTGCAATTAAAACTTAACTCTTTCTGACTACACAGTTTGCAGATTTAACACGATATCACACTCTTAACACCTTTCTTCACTGTTAAAATAGACACATCAACGGGAAAAATTCAAATCTCAAAATATTTCAACAGACTGTTGCAAGTACATAAAGTTTCAAAGACCAATGTTTTTTTTTTTTTTAAGATTTATTTATTTATTTATTTATTTGACAGAGACAGATCACAAGTAGGCAGAAGGCAGGCAGAGAGAGAGAGGGGGAAGCAGACTCCCTGCTGAGCAGAGAGCCCGATGCGGGGCTCGATCCCAGGACCCTGGGATCATGACCCGAGCCGAAGGCAGAGGCCTAACCACCGAGCCACCCAGGCACTCCTCAAAGACCAATGTTTTACAGCAGAAAATGTAATACTGTTTCTATTAGAAGAGAATAATGAACCTCAGGGTGTGCATAGAATTTAATACAATTAAAATTACTCATAAGAAAGTTGTCTAAAAAACTTCAAATTTTTCCTTTTATGAGAAAAAGAAACTTTATTATAAAATATTATGTAAGTACTTAATTAGGGGGATCAATAATTAACCATGAACTGGGATCATGGTTAATGGGGGTGTCTTAAATCGTGGTGCCAGAAAATTTGTACATGTGAGTGCCTGTGGTCATTGTGTTTAGTTTACTTCCTGAGGGCTTCATGCCTTTGTCCCTTGCTTTCTGTTTCTATTATCATAATTCGTCCTTATTTCTGACCAAGACCCATGCCACCTCTCTGAGTTGAATCACAAAACAGATCAGGTTTCTATTCACATTGTCCCTATAGCATCTAGAGATTAAGAAACTCCAACCCACAGGAGACTTCTGGGGTTAATGATTCTTCTAATCTCATGACCAGTTAAACCCATCATGCTTCATATCACCATTAGATTTTTCACCATCCAATACAAATAAAAAAAAAAACCCATGTATTTATCTTTTATTACATTGTTATTTGTATCATGTTTTAAGATTTCCTTTCCCTTATCAAACTTATAATTTTCACCACCACCAAAACCATGGTTAGGAAAACTCTAGAAGAACCGAAATGGGCATTCTCCCTCCAGTACTGATTTAGTAATAAAATTATTTCAAAATGGTCACCAGTACTATGCCTAAATTAGTACATGCTCATAAGACTAAATTTGTAAAGTATAGACTTGAATTTTAAGTCTATTGGATTAATTGCATAAACCCAATGAATAGTTAAAATAACAGTGATGTCCAGTTAGCATCATAAAATAGAAACACTGCATGCCCCCTTGGGGCCATCAGGTGAGGTTGAAACATGCTCTCCACTCATGCTGTCACTGCTGAGATCAACTAGCAGAAGCACTGTCTTTTGACCTTCTACCCCAGGTATCTTAGGGGACTCCAAGTATGCTGAAATGCAGTTTACTCCTTTTTGCTCCTTTACTGCATGCTAAAACATTGATGGGCAGATTATTGTGAAGAAGCTCTCTAAATAAACAGCAGGCTTTCCTCACCTTACGGGTAAAGGCATGAGGTGAGTTGTAAATCACAGGATTATATTTCACTGAATGCAGCTTTTGTATGTGTTTCTTGTATCTTGACAAAATGAAAAAGACTTGAGACAGATTTGTAAACTTACCTCTAGCATAAGTTGCCTTTGGACAACTCCAAAGCCCAACTTTTGCACTGTACCCTCAAAAATTCTCATACTAAATGCCATTTCAGCTTTTTCCTTGCATGTCCTATAGCCATTCTTATTACGATTGGAAACTAGGTCTTCCCTTAAGACAGTGCTCCCATTGAGTTCTCCATCAAGTGAAAGCTGTTTAATCTCTCAATCACCATATCTTCTGACACATGGCCTGTGCTAGATATTGACAAAAGACCTATCTTCTCAAAGTCATCATTCCAAATTATTTATTTTACTTATATTTCACCTTTAAATAACAGTTCATCCATAACAATAATGTTGAACCTTAGAAAGAAATCAAAAGCTCCCCCATTTCATTTTGAAATTAGCAATCAGGAGATCTGTCAACAAAATTTACTACTTGAGATTTAAAATAACAAATGTCAAAAGGAAATTAGATAAAATTCATCATCCATTCCCAATAAAAACTGCAAAAGGCAGAGAGTTTTGTTTAAATAGTACACACTTTAGAGAACTATCTAAATATCTAGTACAAGGTAGGGTTACCTGCAATTATTACAGAGTTTTGTTTTGGAAACACCAGCAAATAAGCTAAAAACAAAAATATTTAAATCGGTATGAATATTAGAATAGAAAAATCTTCAATCAAGCAATAATTTATCAAAAAGAACTAAACTCTAGTTTTATATAAGATTAGAATTTAGCTAATGGTAGAATTCATTAATCTTGCTGAATACATGGGCGCCTGGGTGGCTCAGTGGGTTAAGCCACTGCCTTCGGCTCAGGTCATGATCTCAGAGTCCTGGGATCGAGTCCTGCATTGGGCTCTCTGCTCAGCGGAGAGCCTGCTTCCCTCTCTCTCTCTCTGCCTGCCTCTCCATCTACTTGTGATTTCTCTCTGTCAAATAAATAAATAAAATCTTTAAAAAAAAAATCTTGCTGAATACAAGAAAATATGCAAATCCAGTAATTTTTTCAAAATTAAGTAAATATGAAATGTAAAACATTCTATTCATAAAGGCTTTAAAAACAAAGCTGAACTGCTCATAAATAAATGAAACAATAAAATATAAGAACCTATTAAAAATAAAGCATTTTATTGAAGGATATAAGCAAGAACTGAAAAAATTGAAAAAGCACATCATATTCTTAGACAGAAATACTTCTTACAAAAATGCCAACATTACTAAAATCTGTATATAAATATTTACTTATTTCAATTAGAATTCCAAAAAAATTTTGATAATCAGAATTTCAAAGTTCTTCAGTTTACAAAAAAAGACAAATGACAGAGAAAATTCAAAACAAGGACAATAAACAGAAAATGGAGAATGGTAGAAATATAGATTTGGTTTTCTAGTCATTCATTAGCTAATCATTCATTACATTCAAACGATGAAATCATTCATTTCCTAATCATTCATTAGATTCATATGATGAATCCACTGTAACCTTAAGTGCATTATTACCATAAATTAGAGAACAGCTCCATTTTCCTCATGTAATTTTTTAAAGTTGCAATATATACAAAAGTGCATATACATACGTACTTAGACACATGTATATTCTGAACATTATATATTAGTATAATGTCTCAGAAGAGATATGTGCACTTACACACATATAAAGTGTGTTGTGTGTGTGTATACGTGTAAACAAACACACAAAGCCCCAATACACTAAGAATATAAACCAGCAACTGTGTAAAGGTGCATTTATTGACGGCTTATTTTAGAATCACACACATATACGTAAACACATATGTACATACATACCCTCAGAAGGACATACACACATTTTTAACTTGTCATGTTTACAAAATACACTTCTTAACATTTTTTAAATTTTTAAAAAGATTTATTTATTCATTTGTGTGAGAGAACATGAGTGTGAGTGGTGGGAGGGATAGAGGAAGAGAGAGAAAAGACTCTCTGCTGAGCAGAGAGGCCCACTGCAGAGGCTCACTCCCAGGACCCTGAGATCATGACTGGAGCAGAAATCAAAAGCTGAATGCTTAGCGGACTGAGCCACCCAGGCATTCCACAAAATATTGCTATGTATTTGATGTTTTGTAACTTTTCGTATTTTATTAGACTTTCATTTTAGAGTATATTTAGGTTTACAGAAAATTGATCAGAAAGTACAAAAATTCCCCATACCCTCCTCTTACACGACTCCTTGGGCATTTTTTCCCCCTATAATTAACATTTTGCATTAATGTGATATATTTGTTAGAATGAACCAATATTGGTAAATTATTAACTAAAGTCCTTAATTAGGGTTCACTCTGTGTTCTACAGATCTATGGGTTTGAAAAAAGCATGTCAGGTATGTACCATTACAGTATCAAGAACAGTTGCACTGCCATAAACATCTATGCCCCACTTGTTCAACTTTCTCTCTCCACAAACCACTGGTGACCTCTGATCTTTTTATTACACGTTTAGTTTTGCCTGGTCTAGAATATCATATAGTTGAAATCTACAGTGGGTAGCCTTTTCAGACTGACTTCTTTGATTTACTAATATGTTTTTTAGTGGTTTACTGTTCATTAAAAAAAAAAAAAAAAACTTTTGAATACTATTCTGTTGTATGGATGTACCATAGTTTAGTTACCCATTCACCTATTGGATGACATAACAAGTGCTTCCAGTTTTGGGCAATTATGACAAAAATTGTTACCAACATTCCCATGCAGGTTTTTTGTGTCACTAAACATTTTCAATCCAAGGAGAAGGGTTGGGTAAATACCAAGGAGAAGGGTTGCTGAATCATATGATAAGTGAATGTTTAGCTTTGTTAAGAAACTGTCAGTCTGTCTTTCAAGAAGATTTACCATTTTACATTCCCACCAGAAAAGGGTAAGAGCTCTTGTTACTCCCGACCTGAACTAGCATTTGATATCCTCAGTATTCTGGATTTCAAGATATCTAATAGATGTGGCTAAGTATCTCCACAGATTTTAATTTGCAGTTACTGAGTGATACAAAGAAAGCATCTTTTCATATGTTTACTTGTCAACTGTTTACTTTTGATGAGGCGTCTGTTCCGATCTTTTGCCCATTTTTAAAAATTGGGTTTTTTGCTTTCTTATTGTTGAGTTTTAAGAGGTTTTTTAGGTATTTTGGAAAAAGACCTTTATCTCATATGTATTTTGCTAATGTCCTCCAGTATATGGCTTATTTATTTTCTTAACAATGACTTCTCCAAAAGTGCCTGGGTGGCTCAGTCGGTTAAGTGGCTGTCTTAAGCTCCGGTCATGATCACATGGTCTTGGGATCGAGTCCCGCATCAGGGTCCCTGCTCTGCTCTGCAGGAGCCTGCTTCTCCCTCTGCCAGCTGCTCTGCCTGCCTGTACGTGCTCTCTCTCTCTTTTTCTCTCTCTCTCTCTGTCAAACAAATAAATAAAATCTTTAAAATTAAAAAAAACATTAAAGAAAAATAAAACAAAAAACAAAACAATGACTTCTCCAGAACAGAAGTTTTTGTTGTAAAAAGAAAAAAAAATACAATAAAATTGTAATGAGTCCAATTTACCAACTTTCTCTTTCATGTGTTATGAAAGAACTAAACCCAACCTCAGTTAAATTTTCTCTTATATTATTTTCTAGAAGTGTTACAATTTACATTATACATTAAGAACTATAGCTATTTCCTGTGAAAGATGTAAGGTCTCTGTCAAAACTAATTGTGTGTGTGTGTGTGTGTGTGTGTATGTTGGTGCCCGTTTGTTCCAACACCATTTGTTGAAAAAATGATCCTTTCCCATTGAATTGCCTTTGGCCCTTTGTCAAGGGCTAGTTGATTATTTCTGTGTGAGTCTATTTCTGTGCTTTTAATTCTGTTTCATTGATCAACATAGTTCTTCTTTTTCCGTTACCACATTGTCTTAATTACTGTAGATTTATCGTAAATGTTTAGTTCAGATAGCATCACTCATCTGACTTTGTTCTTTTTCATCAGTATTGCGTTTGTTATTCTGGGTCTTTTGACTCTCTGTATAAACGCTAGAATCCATTGTCCATATTCAACAAATAATTTGCTAAGATTCTGATTGGTGTTGCTTGGAACCTATATATCAAATTGGGAAGAACTGACATCTTAACAACATTGAGTCTTCATATCCATTGACATGGAATATCTTTCCATTTACTTACATTTTCTTTGGTTTTTAAAATTAGAGTTTTGCAGTTGTCCTCATGTAGGTCTTATATGTATTTTGTTAGAATTAAAATAAAGTATCTCATTTTGTGTGTGTGCCAATGTAAAGTTTTGTTTTGTTTTGTTTAATTTCAAATTCCACTTGTTTATTGTCGGTTTATAAGAAACTAATTGACCTTATGTACTGTAACATTGGTATAAATAGTGACTAATTTCAGGATATCTCAGGTTGAACTTTTAGGATTTTCTACACAGACAACCATGCCATCTTCATGCAAAGAACCAGCTTTGGTTCTTTCTAAGTTATGTTCATTTTCTTGTATCTTACTTCATTTTCTTATCTTCGTGCTAGGATTTTTAGTATGGAGATAAATAGAAGTGGTGAGAGTAGACTCTTTGCCCTACCATTTTTCTTACCATTAAGTATGGTATTACCTTAAATATTACAAATATTCTTTTATATTTGTGGAAGTTCCACTCTATTCCTAATTTTCTGAGAGATTTTACTGTGAAATGCTAATAGATTTGGGCAAATACTTTTTCTGCATATATTAATGAATTTTTTCACATGTTGATGTGATGAATTATATTATTTGATTTTCAACTATTGAACCAGCTTTGCATGCTCAGATTGTATCCAACTTGGTTGTTGTATATCATTGTTTTTACACATTGTTGAATTCAACTTGGTAATATTTTCTTGATTATTCTTGCATTTATATTCACAAAAAATTTTTTATTCCAGTATAATTACATTAGTTTCAGGTATACAATATGATTCAACAATTCTATGCATTTCTCAGTGCTCATCAAAAGATATTAATCTATAATTTTTTCTCCCAGAATGTTTTTGCTTGGTTTTGGTAATACTGACCACATAAAATGAATTAGATATTGTTCTCTCTTCTTTTTTCTATAAAAGACTTTTAGAGAATTCATTTATTTATTTGACAAATGTTTAGTAGAATTCACCAAGAAAATTATTTGTGCATAATGCATTCTTTTTGTGGAACATTACTAATTATTGATTCAATTTATTTGATGCATATAAGGTTGTTTCTCCTTGTCTGAATTTTAGCAGTTTGCGTTTTTCAAGAAATTGGTCCATTTCATCAAAATTATTAAATTTGTGAACATAAGGTTATTCATAATATTTATTATATTTTTTGTTCCTGGAATCAGTAGTGTTAGCATTTATGATTTCAGATAGTTTGTGTATTACCTCTTTTATTCATGGAGCATAGTTAGAAGTTCACCAGTTTTATTCATTTTGTGATTACTTTCAGTTTTGTTGATTTTCTCTATTAATTTCTTGGTATCAATTTCATTGGCTTCTGCTCTCATTATTACAATTTATTTTTTCGCTTATGTGGGATTTAATTTGCTTGTCTTTTTTCAGTATTCTAGAGTAGAAACTTAGACTATAGATTTTAGATCTTATTTTTCTAATATAGCTTTAAGGCTATAAATTTCCCTCTAAGCACAGCTTTTGTTAGATCAAACAACTATGGTAAATCATATTTTTATTTTCATTTAATCTGAAATACCTTTAAATATCCCTTGAGTTCTCTTCTTTGATCCATATGTTATTTAAAAGTGTGCTATTTAATCTCCAAGAATTTTAGAATCCGTCACCTCCTTGCTATCTGTAATTAATTTCTAGTTTAATTCCATTGTGTTCTGAAAGCACATGTTGTATCATTTCTGTATTTTAAATTTGTTAAAGTGTGTTTTATGGCCCAGAATATGGTCTATCTTGGTGAATGTTTCATGTGCACTTGAAAAGAGTAGGCATTTTGTACTTGTTGGAAGAAGTATTTTATAAAGGTCTATTAGACCCAACTGATTAATAGTATTGTTCAGTTCAACTATATCCTTACTCATTTTTACCTGCTGGATCAGTCCATTTCTGATGGAGAAATGTTGAAGTTTCTACCTGTGGTAATAGATTTATCTATTTCTCCTTGCAGTCTATCAGTTTTTGCCTCATATGTTTTGACACTCTTGCTAGATGCATATAAATTAAGGATTGCTATTTGTTCTTAAAGAATTGACTTATTTACTGGTATATAATGCTCCTATTTCTTTTCATTTTCCTTGTTCTGAAGTCTGATTTGTTTAAAATTAATATAGCCACTGTAGTTTATTATTATTATTACTATTAGTGTAGGATAGGAGATCTCTCAAAATATGTTTAATTTTAATCTCTCCATCTTTATATCTAAACTGCATTTTATGTAAACAATATGTAGTTGAACCTAGTTTTATTGAGTAAAAAGCACAGCACCAACACTAGCTGTCTAACATGCTGATACCAAGTGTCACCCCCTTGCACTCTGCTGGTACTGCGCTTTTATTGTCTGTTGTGACAATCTCCATCTTTTAGTTGGTGTATTTAAACCAGGCACATTTAGTGTGATTATTGATATATTTGGATTAACATCTACCATATTTGTCCTTGTTTTCTATTTGTTATACTTGTTTTTTCTTTCTTTTTTTACTGAGATAAAATTCGCATAACAAAATAAACCCTTAACCATTTCAAGATATGGAGGAAGTAAATTCCACAGGACAAATATACTTATTTGGGTTTATTTTTTTAACAGATATATAACAAAATCCTAAAAAAGATATACACTAATATTTAATAATATTTTCTTAAATAAGTACACATGAGTGTCATTGATTTGCCAAATAAGGGGACTATCATAAGTTATGAGAACAGAAAGACAGATGGAGCTACTCGATATTGAACCTTGAAGACCACAATTTTAAAAAAAAAGTTTATTCAAAGTACAAGAAGCCATTGGAAATTTAAAGCAAGTGAGTGGCATGGCCCAATTTCTGTTCTTAAGAAGGATTACTCAGGCTTTTATGTAGAGAATATGTAACAGAACAGTGCTTTTGAAAAAGGGAAGTGCAAAAAGTGCTAAAAGTTAGGAGGCTACATGACAGCCTCGATGAGAGAGTAAGGTGACTTGAATTGGTGTGGATATAAATTCATAGATGTATAATAGCTAATATGGCAGAGTAGGAGGAGGACCCCAGGCTTGCCTTGTCAATCAAACACAGCTAGATAACTTTCAAATCATTCTGAACACCCAAGAAATCAACTTGAGGACTGACAGAACAAACTTCATGACTAGACAGAGAGAGGAGGTCACATTGAAGAAGGTGGGAAATGCAGAGATGTGGTTTGGGGGAGAAATGGATCACAGGTGATGTGGAGGGGAGGGATCCCTGATCATCGAGAAAGGTAAGAGAAAGTAAAGGACACACGGAAGAACACTGGCTCAAAGCCATTGGCTGGGAAAATGAAAGGGCTGATTTGGGTGAATTTTTGCCACCAGTGGGCATCAAAAACTGGATTTTTAGAGGTCCGCAGGCTTGGCTAGGACCAATCCCTGCAGGCTCTGCCTTCTCCTAGAAAGAAGGTACATAAGCATCCCCAGGGCAGATGAAACAATCAGGGGATCACCAAAGGTGCACAGAGAGAGACTTTCATTCTTCTTGGAGTTCTCCTGTGAGAGGTGGCATTGCCTCACTAGGGACAAAAGAGCCTGTGGGTGCCATTTCACTCCCCTGTCTCTCAGCATAGGTGCAAAGACACCTGTTGAGGGTGGCTATCCTGGACATTGACTGTTTAGTATGCTTTGCTCCAAATCCCATGGCTCTGTGCTCTGGTATGACTGCCCTTCTCAGTCAAACCTTTATCCATCCCAGAGCAGTGAGATCCTCCTCCAGAAGAGCAGTTCTGGTTCCCGTCACACCAGAGTCCTAAAATGTGGTGTTTTAAAAGTCAGCAGGCTTGGCTACAGTAGAACCCAAAGTGCACTGCACTACTTCAGGCAGGCAAGCAACCCAGAGATGGACAGCATGAAAACAGTGATCTGAAAAATACCTGGGATGCAAGAGGGGAAATTATTCAATCTTCCAGGAGAACTTCCCTGAAAGCAGACAGTTTCAGGGGTCCCCCCTCTCTGAGGAGAAAGGAGTTGGCTGTGCCAGTTCCCTGCGCCACCCCTTAGCATAAACCAACTTCAGTAAACACAGCACCATCACTAGCTGCCTAACCTATGTACACCAAGTTCCACACCCTTGCACTCTGCTCGTACTGCATTTCTAAGGCAAGTGTGCCTAAGAACCAGTGAAGTAGAACCCCCCCACCCCGCCAGAAGACTTGCACAAACCCTACACACACTATGTCTGCTTCAATTCTATAGGAATTAGCGTCAGGTCTCATTTAACAAGCAGACAAGACCACACATAGTTAAAACTTGCCACACTCTGGCCAGCATCCAAACACTGCCCACTTTAGACAAGAAGAACTTCAGTTGACTGACCTGAGGGACTGGGCAGCCAAACCACAGCAGCAGAATGCATGCAGCACACACCAGAGACACTTCCTTGAGTGCCAGGCCCTGCACACTATATGACCTCTTCTTTATAAAGCTATTATTCTCAGGAGCAGGAAACATAACAGGCTTTTCTAGTACAGAGAAGAAAACATTAGATTTTTCTAATACATAGAAGAGAAAGAACAAGAAAAGGTCACAGCCAGAGATCTAATCAAAACAGATCTAAGTAATATGACTGACAGAGAATTTAAAACAACAATCATAAGGATACTCCCTGGGCTTGAGAAAAGCATGGAAGACATCAGGGAGACCCTTACCACACAAATAAAAGAGTTAAAAAACAATCAAGCAGAAATGAAAAATACAATAACTGAGATTCAAAACCAACTGAATGTAATGATCACAAGCATGGAAGAAATAGAGGAATGGATAAGGGATATAGAAGATAGATTTATGGAAAATAATGAAGCTAAACAAAAGAGAGAGAGAAGCATGATGAAAGTAGACTTACAGAAATCAGTGCCTCCATCAGATGTAATAACATTTGTATCATAGGATTCCCAGAAGAAAAGAGAAAAAAGGGAAAGAAAAATTATTTGAGGGAATTATAACTGAAAACTTCATTAATCCGAGGAAAGACAGAAAATCTTCCATCAATAGCAACAAAAACAGGCCAACACCAAGATATATTATAGTTAAATTTGCAAAATGCAATTATAAAGAAAATATCCTAAAAGGAACAAGATAAAAGAAGTCCCTAATTTATGAGGGAAGACCCATAAGACTAGCTAGAGATCTCTCACAGAAACTTGGCAAGCCAGAAGAGAATGGCATGAGATATTCATTGTGCTGAATGGGAAAAATCTGCAGCCAAGATCACTCTTACCAGCAAAGTTATCATTGAGAACAGGAGAGATAAAGAGTTGCCCATTCAAACAAAAACTAAAGAAGTTTATGTCCACTAAATCAGCCCAGAAAGATATATTAAAGCAGAGTCTCTGAGTGGGAAGGAAAGACCAAAAGTCACAAAGCCAAGAACATAACAGAGAAAATCTTCAGAAACAAACACAAAGCAAGTAATAAAATGGCTCTAAATACATATCTATCAATAATTACTCTGAATTTCAATGGACTAAACACTCCAATCAAAAGACATAACATATCAGAATGGATTAAAAAAAAAACATGACCCATCTATATGCTGCCTACAAGACACTCATTTTAGACCTAAAGACACCTGAAGATGGGAAGTGAGGGGATGAAGAAACATTTATCATGGAAATGGACATCAAAAGAAAGCCAGACTAATAATATTTATATCAGACAAACTAGATTTTAAACCTAGGACTGTAACAAGAGATGAAGAATGTCACTATATCATAATAAAGGGGACTATCCAACAAGAAATTCTAATAATTGTAAATACTTGTGCCCCCAATTGGGAGCACCCAAATATATAAATCAATAACAAACATAAAGAAACTCACTGATAATAACACAATAATAGCAGGGGACTTTAACGGCCCACTTACAGCAATGAACAGATCATCTAAGCAGAAAATCAACAAGGAAACAATGGCTCTGAATGACACACTAGACCAGATAGATTTATCAGATACATTTAGAGCATTTCATCCTAAAGCAGCGGAATACACATTCTTTTCAAGTGCATATGAGACATTTTCCAGAATATATAACATACTAGGTCACAAGTCAGACTTAACAAGTACAAAAGACTGAGATCATACCATGCATATTTTCTGGCCATGACACTATGATACTTGAAATCAATCCCAAGAAAAAATTTGGAAAGACCACAAATACCTGGAAGTTAAATAGCATGCTACTAAATAATGAATAGTAACCTCTTTGACATCGGCCATAGCAACTTCTTACCAGATACATCTCCTGAGGCAAGAGGGATAAGAGCACAAATAAACTATAGGGAGTTCATCAAAATAAAAAGCTTCTGCACAACGAAGGAAACAATCACCAAAACTAAAAGACAACCTATGGAATGGGAGAAGATATTTGCAAAGGATATATCAGGATCAAGAGTTTGTATCTGAAAAATATGAAGAAGTTATCAAAGTTAACACCCAAAAAACAAATAATACAGGGGCACCTGGGTGGCTCAGTGGGTTAAAGCCTCTGCCTTCAGCTCAGGTCATGATCCCAGGGTCCTGGGATCGAGCCCCGCATCGGGCTCTCTGCTCAGTGGGGAGCCTGCTTCCTCCTCTCTCTCTGCCTGCCTCTCTGTCTACTTGTGATTTGTCAAATAAATAAACAAATAAATCTTTAAAAAAAAACAGTTAAAAAATGGGCAGAAAATATGAATAGACATTTTTCCAAAGAAGATATGCCAATAGCCAATGGATACATGAAAAGATGTTCAACATCACTCATCATCAGGGAAATAGAAATCAAAACTGCAATGAGATATCATCTCACACCAGTCAGAACGGCTAAAATGAATAACACAGGAGATGTTGGTGAAGATGTGAAGAAAGGGGAACCCTCTTACGCTGTTGGTGAGAATCCAAACTGGTGCAGCCACTATAGAAACAGTATAGAGGTTCCTTAAAAAGTTAAAAATAGGGGTGTCTGGGTGGCTCAGGGGGTTAAAACCTCTGCCTTCAGCTCAGGTCATGATCCCAGGTCCTGGGATCGAGCGCCATGTCGGGCTCTCTGCTCAGCAGGAAGCCTGCTTCCTCCTCTCTCTCTCTGCCTACCTCTCTGGCTACTTGTCATCTCTGTTAAATAAATAAATAAAATCTTAAAAAAAAAGTTAAAAATAGAACTATCCTATGATCCAACAGTAGCACTACTAGGTATTTACCCAAAGGATACAAAAATGCAGTTTTGAAGGGGTACATTCACCCTGAAGTTTATAGCAGCATTATTTATAATAGCCAAGATATAGAAGCAACCCAAGTGTCCATGGATTCATGAATGGATAAAGAGGAAGTGATATATAGATTATAGATATAGATGATATAGATATAGATATAGATATAGATATAGATATAGATATAGATATAGATATAGATATAGATATATTATTATTCAGTCATAAAAAAGAATGGAATCTTGCCATTTATAACATTATTGGAGTTAGCTAGAATATTGCTAAACAAAATAAGTCAGTCAGAGAAAGACAAATACCCTATGATTTCACTTATATATGGAATTTAAGAAACAAAACAAATGAACATATGGGAGGGGGGGAGAGACAAACCAGGAAAGAGACTCCTAACTATAGAGAACAAACTGAGGGTTACTGGAGCAGAGGGGAGGGGAAACAGGTTGGGCATGGGGTAAAAGGGTGATGGGGATTAAGGAGGGCACTTGTGATGAGTACTGGGTATTTCATGTATGTGATGAATCACTAAATTCTACACCTGAAATTAAAGAAACTAAAACAGCAAAACCAACCAAACAAACCAACCTAAGATTTACACACGGACCACAGCTGAAAGAATTTTAAAAGGTCTAACTTGGTAAGAAGAAAAGAGGACAGAATAGAATGAGTGGAATTCAAGAATAGAAGGCAAAGCATGTTAAAAAGTCTAATAGTTATTAATGTTCAAGAGAAAAAAGGAGTATCTTGTTGATGTTAGTTTTATCATAAGTAATTTATTTCATTATAAATATGAGGCAAGCCCTACAGAATAATGACATTTTAAAATTAAAAAACAGCAAAAAGAAATCCAGAAATTCAGAAAATATTTGAGATAACTCAATCAACTTCAATGTTGATAGTTCAGGAAAAAGATGAAACTAAGATAGTAACTATTAACTATAACTGGGATAAATTTATTTATTAAAACTCCTTAAGAAATTATCTTAATATGTAAAATAATAAAAATAAATCAATAAATTAACAAAAAAACTCAAAAAATCAAGAAAGATAAAAACATCAGTGAATTAGTCAAGATTAGTATATAAAGATGTAAGTAAATAAATCCAGGTAATGATTCTCAAGTAAAAAAAAAAAAAAAAAAACTTCCAAATATCAAACAATTCAATAAAGAAACGAGTTAAATCACAAAAAGACATACTTGGAAGTGAATAATAAGAGGGGAAATTAAGGCAATTATGAGAAAACAATTTATAAGTGTATTTACATTTTGAATTTAATTTGAATAGAAATTTGTATTTACAAATTAAATCAATTTGAACACTATAGCAAAATAAATTATGTATTTAACTCAGAAATGAGAAAGATAACTAGACTGTTTAAATATCGCAAAGTAGGTAAGCAGCTCACATTTACTGAAAACCTCCAGCTTAGCATTATGTTAAAATTCACATTAAACATTGATCATTTTCAACTTAAAAAATATTGACTAGCAAAAGTCGTAGCTATTGTCAACAGCAAAGGAAAATTAGTGACATTCATGCAGAGTGCATTTAAGACTGACAGTGCAGAGGTTGAGTGTTTCTTTGTCCCTGTACAGATCTGTATGCCTAATAGAGATATCTATAAATAACTCTCTGGAATGAAAAACTTAGACAATGTTATTATAATAGTGGAAACCGAAGATGTCAAAAACACTTGAATGTGGTATTAACTTTGGGTCAGAAACTGTTTTTCTTATAAAATCTTTTAAAATTGAAGATTACAATAGCCTTCATGCCTACATGTTCTAAATAGTTTTCTTCATCTAGAAATTTTATGACAGTGTATCTACAGAAGAAGGGAACCACAGGTGCACATTGGCAACAAATAATGAATATTTCTTATCAATAAAGTAATTTGATTAGTATTTGTAGAGATGTTTTAATTGTTTAATAGTTTCTTTTTTTTTTTTACGATTTTATTTATTTGACACACACAGAGAGAAATCACAAGTAGGCAGAGAGGCAGACAGAGAGAGAGGGGGAAGCAGGTTTCCCGCTGAGCAGAGAGCAGATGTGGGACTCAATCTCAGGACCCTGCAATGATGACCTGAGCCGAAGGCAGAAGCATAACCCACTGAGCCACTCAGGTACCCCTAGTTTAACAGTTTCTTACCAGATATCAAATCACTTCCACAGCAGTAAAAAGAGGTGTCAGGGTTTTTTTTGTTTTGTTTGTTTTGATTTTGTTTTGTTTTTGCTTGAGAAATCTGAGTAGGTATACAGACTTGTCCTATATTTTACTTTCGCATTTGTCTTTGAACTTCTATTCAGATGATTATAAATTTTCTCTTGCAATTGCCAGCAATTTCCTCATTTCAATTGAGATTTTCCACTTTCACTTGCTTAAAGGCTAGTATACAGGTGTGTGTGTGTTTATCCCACACATAAAGGGACTTTTTCATTTCTGAAATGTGTGAACTATCTTCTAAGTGTTTAGTACAATTAGTAAGTGAACTGCTTGTATTTCACTTTCCCATGGATTTCATAGACTGCTTTTTTGCTTTAGGCGTATATAAACAAGATATTATGCCAAAAATTTTAAAGAAATGTATTCCCTTGGGAGTGTTTTGTTGCCAGGCAAGCTCTTTCATATCCCTATTCCTCAGTTTTCCCCATATATCATGTACAGTAATTGTATCTAACTTTTAAAATTTTCTGTGAGAATCAGTACATTCACATATGTCAAATATTACTGACCTATGATAAGCAAGCCAAGTAGTAGCTAATATTTTTCCTTAGGTAACCAATGCCTTAGTGTCTATCAGAAACACAGGGGAAAAAAACATACTCTCCAAAAAAAAAAAAAAAATTAAAGCTAATTGATTTCTGAAATTTGTTATCATTCTAAAGTACTTCCTTTGATGTTCTTTTGAACATGTAAGTGAAATTTAGATGAGTATCTTTATTCTCTACCAACATATCACAAAGTAGCTTCATGTTTCATTATATCCTTCAGTCCTATAAACTGCTATAACCTCTTGTTTTGATTACAAATATCATATTTAAATATTTAGTTGATTTTTTAACAACCTCAAAGGCTCATCAATATTAGTTTTAAACAATCAGACTCTGACATTCAAGATTTTCCATAGCTCTGACTCATTTATCTTTCTGTTCAGTTTCCTAACAGGCAACCCGATCTTCTTGCTTCTCTCCATTTGCACATCAACTTATGTGATTCCTGAAACCTCAGATAGACCGCCCTTACTTTGAAGTTTGTAGGCTGGAAATTCTCATGAAAATACTAACTCCGCTCTGTATACAAATAAGTCCTGATCTGAAGTTTGTCCAATATTTCATCACTAGTAAATACATACACATGGGGTTACCTTCAACCCTGTTCCAAACTTGTTGATGGCTGTAGATAGGCTTAAGGCTCCATCTGATACATGAAGCAGATGAAAGTTTATGATCATAAAGTTTTCACACGAGCCCTGTTCCAGTGTCACCTTGGAAACATCTAATCTTGGGTGAAATAATGAGATGATAATGAAGAAAGCTCTTGTATAATAAGCCAAAAACAAAACAAATATAGGGTTACTCACAGATAGAATATGAATCATAGAAAAATGAGTACATAGCCAGCCACATCATTATTAGATGTCATGGGAAAGGATTTTTACAGTTATATAAACATTTAATATCAAGTCTAGAATTTGAGTCAGAAACTTTTTAAACCAAATTTTCACACTCTCACTGAGTGCTCCCAGTTCCAGGTAAAATGAATTAAGCACAAGCTTTCTTTTCTTCCTCACTCAAAACAACTATACAATCTGTACAGTATGCTTACCTTCGCTACCTGAGGACTCTGCAAACAAAATAGCAACAAGCAGTTTGGGGAGGAACGCTAGAATCCAATGTGCCACCGCATCTGTGCTGAGTTTACCATTATTTTCCCTTTCTGGGCATCTCCCAACCTAGTCAATCCCACAGTAAGTAACAATGGGCAAAGAGAAATACACAGAAATGCCTTATCTTGAAAAGTAAGAAAAGGAACTGCTAAGACTCAGAGAGAATGAGAGGAAAGTCCCATTTGGGGGACTATCCAGTATACAATCCAAAGTTACTCAGTATATAAAAAACTGTGAAACTGTAACGTTCATGAGAAATAAAGTCAATAGAGGTCAATGACAAGATGACATGGATATCAGAATTATCTGGTAAAGACATAAAAGCAACTATCATAAAATTCCTTGATAAATGACTGTGAACATTCTCAAAGCAGGTATGAAAAACAGAAAATATCAGCAGAGGCATAAAAAAAAACCAAATAGAAGTTTAAAACTGAAATATACAATAACTGAAATAAAAGTAGTCACTGAATGGGCTTAGTAGGAGAAGTGAAGTAACAGAGCAAAGAACCTACAGATAGATTAATAGAAACTATCCAGTATGAACAATAGGAAGGAAAAAAGACAAAAAGAAGTAATCAGAGTCTCAAAGACCTTTGAGCAGTCTAACCCAGAAGTCTAACAGTGTGACTACTGTCCAGAAAGAAGGGATTATGATTGCAGTTCAGAAAAAAATATTCGAAGAAATAATGGCATAAAATTTCTCTAGTTTGACAAAATACATAAACCTATAGATTTAAGAGGCTGAGCAGCTCCAAAGAGAATAAACCTAAAGAAACCCATTCCCAGATACATTAAAATCAAACTGCTAAAATCTAAAGACAATAGAAAAAAGAAAGAAAAACCCATAAAAGTAGCAAAAGAAAAAGGACAAACTACCTGTAGAACAATTAAAATTACTGTATATATTCCATTAGAAACCTGGAGGCCAAAGAGCTAGAACAATATAGTTTTTGAAGTTTTTCTTTTAATTCCAGTTAGTTAATATACTGTGTTACATGAGTTTCACGTGTATAACATAGTAACTCAACACTTCTATACATCACCCAGTGCTCCTCACAAGTGCATTCCTTAATCCCCATCACCTAGTTCACCCATCCCCACAACTTACCTCCCCTGTGGTAGCCATCAGTTTGTTCTCTACAGTTAGGAGTCTATTTCTGACTTTGACTTTGTCTCTCGCTCTCATTTTCATCCTTTGTTTTGTTTCTTAAATTCTACATGTGGGTGAAATAATATGGTATTTGTCTTTCTCTGACTGACTTGTTTCACTTACCATTATACTCTCTAGTTCCATCCATGTGTTTGCAAATGGTGAGATTTCATTCTTTTTATGGCTGAATAATATTCCATTGTATATATAAACATACCACATCTTCTTTATCTGTTCGTGAATCAAAGGACACTTGTGTGGCTTCCATATCTTGGCTATTGTAAATAATGCTGCTATAAACATCGGGGTGCATGTATCCTTTCAAATCTGTATTTTTGTATCCTTTGGGTAAATACCTAGTACCGCAATTGCTGGGTCATAGGGTAGTTTCATTGTTTAACTTACTGAGGAACCTCCATACTGTTTTCCAGTGTGGCTGCACCAGTTTGCAGTCCCATCAACAAGGAAGCACAATATTTTTTAAGTCTTGAAACAAGAATTATGCATCTAGAATTCTATACTAGAGAAAATATTCTTCAGGGGTAAAGAGGAAATCAAGAAATTCTCAAAGGAAAGAAAACTAAGAGAATCCATAAGCAGCAGACTTGCTCTGGAATTAAAAAAAAAAAATGCTAGAGGAAGCTCTTTGGAAACAAGGAAATGATACCAGAGAAAACGGAAAACATCAGGAATAAAGAAAGAGTTATAGAAATGATAAATATCTAGGTAAATATAATAGGCTTTTCATCTCATGTTGAGCTGTTTAAATTTTGTGAGATGATTAAAAATGAACTACATATCCACACTGACTTTTCAATGTATGTAGTTGTAATATATAAAAGAAGTATAACATTAATAAGAGAGCCTACATGGTAGTCAGATTTCCACATCCAAATTGCAGTAATAAAATATTGTTCCTGAACAGCCTTTTAAAACGTAACTATGTATTTTGTAATCCTTAAAACAGAGATTTTTGTTAAATTCAACATGATAAATTAAAAAAGAAATTTTAGAATATTCAAATCAGTCAAAAGATACAGAAAGCAGGAAAGGTGAAAATGGAGAATAAAATGGAGAATAAAAATGGAACAAACAGAAGACAAATAATAAAATGGTAGACCTAATTTCAAACATATCAGTAATATTCAGCACACACATGGTCTAAACACAACAGTTAAAGACAGATTATCAGAATGGATTAAAAAGAGAATGTCCCAAATATATAATGTCCATAAGAATCACACTTCAAAGATAATAATATGATTAGATTAAAAGTAAAATAATAGAAAAGTATATGCAATGCAAACATTAATCATAGGAAAACTGAAATGACTCTATCATCAAACAAAGGAGTCTTCAGAGCAAATAATTTTCTAGAGATAAATAGATTGTATAATGAATGAGGGGTTAATTTGCTAAAATATAACAATCTTAAATATGTATTCAACTAATAGAATTTCAAAATAAATGAAGCAAAAACTGGCAAAGCTAAAAGGAGAAATAGATAAATCTATAACTATAGTTGGATATTTCTTCTCTCAGTAATAGAAAAATCAGCAAGCTTACAAAGAGGTGAACAACACTATCAACGGACTGGATCAAATTGACATTGATAGAACATTCAACAACACCAGATTACACATTCTTTTCAAGTGCATGTGGAAAATTCAAACTGATAGACTATATCCTTGGTACTGAAACAAACCTCAACACAATTAAAAGACTTGAAATCATACAAAAATGTGTTCTTGGAGCATATTAGAATTACACTGAAAATAAGTAAGAGAAAGATAAGAAAATGCTCAATCATTTGAAAATTCATTAATAGTTATAAAAAAGTCTCAGAGCAAATCAGAAATCGTGTTTAACTGAGTAAAAATGAAAATGCAATGTACCAAAATTTATGCAATACAACTAGAGCAGTACTCAGAGAAAAGTTATAGAATTAAAGGGTTGTACTATACTATAAAATTACACTTTGAGACTAGAAAATAAAGGATCATTTAAAATCAGTCCAGAAGAAAGGAAGTACTAGAGAAAAAAGCAGAAATCAATAAAATTGAAAACGGGGGGAAAATCATCAAAATTTAAAGTTAATTCTTTGAAAAGACCAATGAAACTAATACATCTCTAGTGGTATTAATAAAGATAAAAAAGAACAAATTATTAATATCAAGAATAAGAGAGGGAATATCCCTACAGATCCTGAAATAATGTTATTAAAAAGAAAACAAAGATATTACTACAAACCCCACAAAAATTATTGGAAAGATAAGAAGGAAATATTGCAAATAACTCTGTGTAAATAAATTTGGCCAATTAGATAAAATGGACTGGTTCATCAAAAATGACAAACTATTAACATGCACTGAAGATGCAGGTTTTTTGAATATCTTATAACTATTAAATAAATTGAATTTGTAACTAAAATCTGCAGAGAAATCTCTAGGCACATGCGATTTTACTGTTGAATTCTACTAAACATTTGAAAAATAAATAGCACCAACTCGATAGCATCTCTTCAGAAACAGGTGAAGAGGAAACACTTTCCAACTCACTTACAAGGCTAGAATTACCCTGATTCCTAAACCACACAAAGAAAAAAGAAACAAAAACGGCAGGCCAATTTCTCTCATGAACAGAGGAGCACACACCCTCAACAAAACATCATCAAATTAAATCCAGCAACACAGAAAAAGAATATTACAGCATGACCAAGTGGAGTTTATCCAGGAATGTAAGACTGATTGAGTATTCAAAAATGAATCAATATAATCCATCTAAAGAAGAAAGGAATGCATGATGATTTCAACAGATGCAGAAAAGCATTTCACAAAATACAATTTCAGTTCTTGTTATAACTTTGTTAAATTAACATTTGTTAAGTGGCACATAGGGTGCCAGATGGAGAGTCGAGGTTCAAAAAAAGACCGCAAGAGAAACTAAACAGCAGTTTATGACTCACAAGTCCTGCGGGAAGTACATGGTACTCCTGGAGTAGCCAGCCAGAGAGGGAGGGCAGGGCTCAGTGCAAGCAGGGGGAGAGGCAGGACTCAGGCCCGGGTCTCTTTTAGGGTCCATGGGTGGAGTGCTTTGGGGTTCCACAGGTAACGCTAAATTAGACAATACAAACCAAAAAGAGTGGGGATTTGATAAGCACCATGGGGTGTCGACTAAGTGGCACACAAAGGTCAGGTTCTGTGAGGTGAAGACTGTTGATAATAAGGGTGTTAGGAACTTCCACTTCTGACTCTACAGGATGTTATCTAGGGCGTGAGCCCGTAGGAGGGAGTTAGTGTCAGTTCAAGGTCCCCACAGACCCCTTGGCCACACAAAATGGAAGCAAGGCAGAAATCCCATGGAGTAGCTTAAACTCTCAACATTGCTTGATGAGAATTCTTAGCAAATCTGCAGTAGAAGGGAATTCTCAACCTATGAAGTCCATGTATATAAACCCACAGCCAACACAGTAAATGCCGAATTGAGTGATAGCTTTTGTTCCAATATCTGGAACACAAGGAAATACCCTCTCACTACTTTTACTCAGTAGTCATCACTATCATGATACAGTGTTCAATGACTTCTTTATAATTTATTTTCTCCAATATTAAATACAGCTGACCTTCAAAAAACACAGGGGTTGGGGCACTGATTGCCAATGTAGTCAAAAATTCATGTATAAATTTTGACTTTGCCAAAACTCAACTACTAATAGCTTACTCTTGCCTGGAAGCCTTACGGATAACACATACAAATAACACGTTTGCATTTGATATGTGTTATATGTTGTATTCTTAACAATAAAGCAAACTAGAGAAAAGAAGATATTAAGAAGATCATAAGGAAAATACATTTACAGTACTGTACTGTTCTTATTGAAAAAAAGTCCATGTACAAATGGACCTGTGCTTTTTGAGTCCAACGCCTTAACCACTCGGCCATCACAGCCCCTCTGGACCTGTGCTTTTCAAACCCGTGTTGTTCGAGGGTCAACTATAAGTCCCTCTTTCTTCATATTTGTATTGAAGGCTGAGGAAATAACACAGATTATTGGAACTCTATCAGGAGGAGAGTGAGAAACTGTGAGACTAATGTGTCACTACCTCCTAATCTTTCATATTTAAAGTCTACCTATCTTTCAAGATTGTCCCAATGCCACATCCATCATGATCTCCTACATCAAAGACGTCTTCACCATCTTAAGAACCACACTATAACTGTTTTTATATTTTTCTCCTTTCTTAAAATAAGTTTTTCTCATAAGCATGGTTATGGACATTTACATTCTCTCAGTCTTGCTATTTTAAGTATTTCAAAGGCTAAGGCAGTGCCAATCATCTTTACTGCTTAAAATAAGCATAAAGACTACAATGAACAAGCCTTCAAAGTTTATTTAATGATCAATAAATGAATGCATCTAAGACCTTTCTCTAACTTGTCCTCAAAAATATGTTCCACTTATAGAATTTAACCTCTTGTACTTCTTGCCTGTATCCTTTTCATGATGACTTTCACCTGGAATTCTTACCAAAGATGCATTTCAACCAATTAAAATAAGTGACTTATTCTTCAAAAGCTATTTCTTCTATGATAATGCTCTACTTTATGCAGTATTATTTGGACTTCACTTGTCAATAAAATAGCTTCTTTTTTTCCCCCCTTCTACCTGTCTTTCTAAACAATTGAAGCATAAGCTCCTTAAAGACAGGCACCATAGTATGTGGGGAGGCGGTGCGTGTTTATCATTACAGAGAAGCTGACAATAAATTCCTTAAAATCTCTTTAACTGGGTATTCAGCATAAAAATGAATGTTTCCAACCTTCTATTTCTTGTTGCTCTACTTAGGTTTAGCCATTGAACTTAAAGGACAACCTATTTGTTAGACTGAATATCGTGGTAGCATGAATTATTCATTTTAAGAGATCCTGTCTTCTATTCTTTGTTTTTGGTTTTTGCTCTAAGCATATCTTATATGGACATAGAAAAAATAAATAAACCTTTTTCTCATACGTTCTAAAATTCCTCTACTAATATAAGAGCATCTATGCCATGAAGGTGAATAGGTAAAAGCATACTTTAATCCATCTAAAAAAATGTATCCTGATAAAATAATTAAATTTTCTAAGCTTTTTCTTTTGCTGCCTCATGGGGGAGACAAATTCTTATCAATAAGGAATAATAATTGTTTGATGGAAGTCACATTGGACATTCCTACATATAAAATAAATGGATTGATAGTATGTTATCTGGTTATTTGCTATGCAACAAAATTACTTATCCTGGATAAATGGGAATTTCAGGGAAATTATTTTTAAGACTTTCCTAAAGTTTCTATAGATACTACAGAAATCCTGATGTCCTTCCTATACTATATAACCTGAATTTTGAAAAATCATGCTGATTTTATTAAAAGTTACTCTCTCTTTTTTTTTTTCACATATAAGAACTAAAACTAAATCCCATAGGCTTCAACTCAAACTGGAGTCTATAAGACTATTCAAAATTCAAAGTTGCATTCTGAACAGATTGCACCAGCTAGTTGATGAAACTTGAGCTAATTACACTAATGTTGACAAATGTACTGGCACAAAAACAAATGTCACATTTTTCAAAAAATTACACCTCTTCAAAAGATGCTAAATAGATTCAGTGATTTGTGGGTGTAACTGAGCTATTTGTGCAAAAACAGTTTTGAAAAATTCTGATTTAAAGTATAAAAAGTATAAGTACAGTATGAGTGCTTATATGCTATTTTCAAATGCATTTTAATAAAATATTTGAATTTTTGGAACAATAAAGAAATTGCTATATTTGTTGTTGGAATATTATCTCTTAAGTTATTTTAAATTTTATATCATATACAAAAAATAATTTTTTTCTCTTAAGGAATGCCTTTATGTATTTTAAATTAAGTTGGTATGGATATCTGAATTGAGAATGCAATTTTTAGAGATTTGAGTCTATGTACTATTCTAGGAATAGTATTTTTTTTAAATTCAGGCACAAATACATTTTCTATTACTTGGCACAATAGCTACTATGTGCTGAAAGTTTTATGCTAAACGTCATGCTTAAAGTTTTAAGTAAATGATCTAATTTGATCTTTTCAATATTCCTGCAAAGGAGAAGTTATCAAAATGACATATTTGAGAATCAGAAAAATTAGGTAACTCAGTCTACTTAATGGAACTAGAATTTGATCCAAGGTCTCCCCAGTTCTCAAGTTTGTACCCTTCTTATTATTCCAAAGGGGGTCTCAACTGGAAAGTTTTTATCTGAGTATTATGCATTCAAAATTATCAGTTTTCTCTATTTCCCATTTGAGAAAACATTCCAATGATATTTCCAGAATATGTCAGTGATTCTTTTAGAGTTGAGGTTTGTCTTTCATTTATTGTTTTGAACTGTCCCAAATCACTGTTGCACCATCTTAGAAGAGGCCCATCTGTGGTAGATATACTCCCATCCAAGTACTAACCAGGCCCGACCCTGCTTAGCTTCCGAGATCAGACGAGATCGGGCGCGTTCAGGGTGGTATGGCCGTAGACTGTGGTAGATATACTCACCATGGTAAACAGTCTTGTCTGATTCCTTAAAATTTTTTAATTGAAAAATTAAAATGAACTCAAAACACTGACGATGGAAATCAAGCTTGTTTTTAAAAAAATAAAAAATAAGTTTAAATTATAGAAGCTTTGTTAGTCACCTACTTAAATTCTGGGGATAAGAGGAGTCTTATTGACAAAAATTGTTCTTACCCAGCAACAAAAGGTTCAAGATATCATTAGCCCTTGTGATCAGGGTTCAAAATGATCATTCTGGGAGTTACAATTAGACACAACCAAAGTCACCAATGTGTCATACTGGAGTCGCTAATGCATATAATTATTTGATGTTTAAATAGCATCTATCAACCAATACTAAAGGTATAAAGGAATATCCAGTTTTTAAGGTTGATATAAAAGTAACAAACCTTTTTAATTTTCTATCACCTGTTATGAGCCAATTAAAATTCTCTTCATATTTATGAAAATTGATCTTTATTAGATCTTCCTCTTCTCTCAGGTTTGCTTGAATAGTCTGATATGCTGGTGCCTTATCATTTACAACCTGACTCTCTAACTCCTAGTTTAATTTAAATTTGTCTGTTCTTTCTAACCTACGTTAGTTCTTGTCCTAGACTTTTGTCTTTCTGGAACTTCTGATCTTTGCTAGTTGGAAGGAGATGTGAGGCTTCTCAAATATTCCTCAGCATGCTTATCTATCTAAAACTTCTCCAGGTTTTAGTCCTTCAGCAACTAGTAGTATTAAGCTGAAACATTTTTCTGGTTGCCAGGCATACAAGCCATCATTTATATCTAAAGTAATATTATTGAGATTAGAGTAATCTTAATCTATAAAATAGTTGAAAAAATATTTTGAATTATTTAAGATCAGTAATAACAGTCTCAAAAGTTTATCAATTTGGTTTTACTTTGAAATCTTCACTTGGGCCTTAACTTTAAGACATTAAATTTTTATAAAAAATTCAAAGAAGTTTGAGATTTAACAAATTAAGATTATTTCTATTTGTCTTCATACAAGCCTTGCTTAAAGATCACTAATTTAGCAGCGCCTGGGTGGCTCAGTGGGTTAAAGCCTCTGCCTCTGGCTCAGGTCATGATCTCAGGGTCCTGGGATCAAGCCTCACATCGGGCTGTCTGCTCAGCAGGGAGCCTGCTTCCCTCTCTCTCTGCCTGCCTCTCTGCCTACTTGTGATCTCTCTCTCTCTGTCAAATGAATTTAAAAAATCTTTAAAAAAAATCACTAACTTATAGTTATTCATCATACTTAAGTGTGTTTGCACTTTAGTAACTGATTTTACAAAAGGACAAATGTCTACACCAATGAGGCACTTGGGTGGCATCTATTTTTTTTCCCTCTGTTGGTCTTTTTGATTCACATCCACTTATAAGAAAAAATATTATCTTTGTTCATTGGATGCATGTTTTAAATTCTAAATTGTATTATCATTTTAATTAAAATCTGATATCTCTTTATAAATTAATTTTCTTTTTAAAATGATCTAATATTAAGCCATTTTGCATGACAACTTAACATAGTGCAAGGAGTAAAGGTCTAGACAAAAGAAAAACCAAGTTCAAATTTAAGAACGTGACCCTTGAGGTACTAGATTTCAAGATAATTATTTGACCTTCTCCAAGTTCTAATGACTTGTCTAAAAATAGTAGTCCCTGCCTAAAATTCAAATATATAAAATCTTCACAAACTAAAGCTTGCAGTATATCAAGAACTAAAGTTCTTAATTAACATTATACAAGTTTCATAGAATACTAATGGAAAAACTACTGAAGTGAAGAATTTTGTTTCCACATAAACAAATATAGAAGGAAAAACTCATGATTGATAGGAATTCAGATGTATCTCTATGGGATACCCTGCATTTCACAGCTGTTTCATCAGTTTAGCATTAATCACATCCTTTGTCTTTGTTCTTTATTATTTCTCTGGGTTTGGTATAGGTTTTTTGAATAAAGACACATTAAGTTTGTGTGGAGATAGAAGGAGATCATTGTCTAACTGAGTATTTTTAAAGCAGAGAAAATGTCAAAAACTTACCAAACAAATAAATCACTTTGGACCAAAGACAATGATTTTCTGTAAAAATAAATATGACATTTTTATTTTATTTTTTATTATGTTCAGTTAGCCAACATATAATGACTTTCAAGATCATTTAGGATGTTTCACTGTCGGGTGAATGTATTACAGAATTAATTCAATTAAAGACAGATTAACATGCCTATCTATAACTCTGATTTCACATCTATATGAAAAGTGAAAGATCTACTCATCCAGATGTTTTCAAATATTTGTCATGTACCTGGATGAGTAAGATTTCTTCTGGTTATTGCTGTTGTTGCTTTTACTTTTCCTCGAATATTACAGCATATTACAGAGATAACCTAGATATCAATCAGAGTACATGAAAATCATTGTTGTCTTTACTGGATCTCAAAAATCTTTAGCCTATTGATTTATACAAATGAAGATACCAAATGAATACTTAGATGAATAGATTGATAAAAGCATCATAAATATTGCTATTACCTTATGAAATTTCATTATATAAAACATGATAAGCTTAAAAAAAGAAAAAAACTCTAGAAGTGTATTACCATAAACTCAGAAGAGTGGGATCAGCTCTACTTTTGAGCTATATATTTTATGATCAAATATAGGTCATGCCTATCATTTGTATAAGATTTCTTCTATCCTTAAACTTGAATTTTGATGAGCTACATAGCTAATCATATATATTATTTTTTAAATATTATTAGAAATAACATCTTTATATATTTCTTCAATAGTCCAGATGGAATTGATCCTCGGCAGAAGTCTTTCTTCCAATTTTTACCCTTGCTAAATTTGGTTTTATGATACACAATACTAAACAGGTGGTTTTGGCTTTGGCTTTTTGTATGTTTTCTTTTTTAATCTTAAAAACAGAATTCTCGCTTCTGTTTATATATCTACTGCTCTTCTGGTTGTTTAAAATCAGAACAAAAAAGACTGTAATAAAATACCTTAGAATTCTTTCTGACATTTATTAATCCAACGAGGGTTTAGTGAGTCCATACATTAGCTGATAGGGAAAAAAATACTTTTTATCCCAATAGATATTGTTAAGATTATATTAGAAATTTGAGATCATATCTTGCTTAAGAAGTATCCCTATAGTTTTAAGGATATGGAGATGTGAGAATCTTCTTTAAAAAAAAATAATTTAATTTATAAAAATTCACTTGGGTAAAGTACCCGAGTTATAAGTTACCTATTTCAAACTTAAATCTTAAATATAGATTCAATAAGCAGGCCACTTCCAAAGTCTATCCATTGCTTGGAAAGAAACTGCAGTGATAGTCAAAATAATAAAGCCAACCTTGAAACAGTTAAATTTTTGGTAGCATCTAGTCATAACATGCAGCGAATTAATTAACCATTCCAGTAACTGTTTATTTTATATATTTGAAAAATAATAAATACTACCTTAATTTTAAAGTAGTCAAGATATTGGGAAAATAAATGAAGAACTCAGAATTCAAGGCATATTTTATTCAAATAGACCAATTACATAGGAACAAGACTCCACTCCCAAATTTCTGGACCCATTTTTATGTTTCTGAAATCTATAGTATGATATAGTTTCAGAAAAAGTTCAGAGGAGACCCTCACCCTTTTAAGAGTAGTCATACTGGTCTACGTTTTTGAGTTGTCTATTGTTAATTAGCAGAGCTGTCCAAACTGTTTTGATATAAATCTCTAGAGAAAAATAGAATGTAAACTCTTTCTCCTATTGTTAATGCTTGTTTTATAGATGATGAAGTATGAAATGATTGATCATGTACTATAATGATGGATAAGGACAATTTCTGGAAAGGTCAAACCTATTAAATAAATCTTAGAATATATTTAAAAACATCATATCTGCCTCACTGGAGCATGGTAACTCTTTTCGATGACAGGTGGCCTTCACATCAGAGGAGTAACAGCAGTGGCAAACAATAGACACTCATACTTCACTAAAAGAGTGGTGGAAAAAGGAGTGAGGATCGTGAAATTACTATTGCTAAAGTAAGAGGTTATCCTGAATAGAACAAAATAAATAAAGACCTTGACTACAGCTGCACAATCCTTGAACATTCTAATGAAAAGCAATGGAAAACAAACAAAACAAAACAGATAAACGAACAACAATAAAGAATCTTTTCAAACACCCAGATATTTGTATACATGGTAACATACAAATATTTGAAAAACTTCTTTTTCATGCCTGCTCTACACACACACACACACACACACACACACAAATAATAGATTCTTTAAAAATAAAAGAAAACTCAACCTTCCTATCAAGCACACATTTTTTCTATGATGTATTCAAAGGCTTTATTTCTGCCAGCTCAGGAAGTTAGAATACATTTCACTTAGATTTAACAGAATTATAGAAGCATATAGCTGGAAGGAACATTGGCACTCATCTTGTAAACACAACACATATTTCCTTAAATCTTATTTTCACGCATCATAAAACTAATTAGCCATCCCACCCATCTTCATTTATAACTTAAGAGGTATGACTTCCTTATCTTTAAATTATTTGTGAAAGATTATAAGTGTGTAGTGTTAAAAACAAGATAACAGTCCCCAAATGGAGTCACTTATGCTAAGACCTACCTCAGCAAACCAAAACTGAATGATGGTTTTAGCCTCTCCAGAAATGAAATCTTAAACTGGCCAATCAGGAATCATCCAGTCAAGACTAGTGAGGTAATTTGCCTGATAGAAACTGAGTCTCCTGAAGGAAAGTGACCTTGCCACAACAAATCTACTTTTTGCTAATATAAGTTCCTTGTTCGCACGCCCTTCTACCTATGAAAGAATTTCATTGTGTACACCTTCTTGGAGCTTCTTTCTGCTAGATGGGATGCTGCCTAATTCAAAAATCATTAACTAAATCCATTAAGATCTTTAAAGTTTACTGAGTTGAATTTTGTTTTTTTACAGTGGTTTTCCATTGCATGCATTCCTCAGGCTAATATTAATATATTTAGCAATCCTTTTTACTCTCAACTCTCCGAATTCCATCTTTTTGGTAGTCATTTGAATAGGCTAAGAATTTTCTTGTTGCCATATTTTGTAGTTGCTCTTTTTTTGCCTAACTTTTCTTATTCAAACTTAGTATCACTGAAATATTTTCTGTGATTCTGTGTAACTTTACCCAAGCATTGTCTCTTTCATGAAGCTTTTCTAGCCTTTTCCAGATAGTGTTATGTTCTCCTTTAGATTCACATAATATTCCTTTATGCATACCTCCTTTATTGAATTGTGTTATAACACCCTAAATCTTTCTCCAATGTGTTTCTTTTATATTCTCACACTATTAGCACATTCACAATACT
Source organism: Mustela nivalis (assembly GCF_964662115.1). NCBI lineage: Eukaryota > Metazoa > Chordata > Mammalia > Carnivora > Mustelidae > Mustela > Mustela nivalis. The sequence continues at coordinate 59,605,011 of NC_139026.1, forward strand.
TCTGATACCAGATGCATGTTTTTGGTTGTTTGTTGTTTGTTTGTTTGTTTGTTTGTTTTTTCCCCATACCAAGCAATTCTCTGTCCTACAGTTCATATCTATTCTGGCATTACCTACCTGGACATATCATCAGATCCAACAGGTTAAGGACTCAGTTTCACAAGACTCTCTTACCCCATTTCAGATGCCATAGGATGTAACCTGTGCTTCTGATCCACTGGCTATAAAGTTGAGGTTCCCACAACCTCCTGCTTGGGTTTGATTAATTTGTCAAAACAGCTCACAGAATTCAGAGAAACACTTATATTTTCCAGTTTATTAAAAGGTACAATAAAGGATATAGATAAAAGGGCCAGATGAAAAGATGGGTAGGACGAGGACTGAGGGGGTCCTGAGCTCAGGGGTTTCTGTCCATGAGGTATTAGAATGCATCACCCTGCTTGTATGCGTCAACCTGGAAGCTCTTCCAACTCTATACTATTGGGATTTTTTTTTTAATTAATTTTTTATTTTCAGCATAACAGTATTCATTATTTTTCACCACACCCAGTGCTCCATGCAATTCGTGCCCTTAATAATACCCACCACCTAGTACCCCCACCTCCCACCCCCCACCCCTTCAAAACCCTCAGATTGTTTTTCAGAGTCCATAGTCTCTCATGGTTCACCTCCCCTTCCAATTTCCCCCAACTCCCTTCTCCTCTCTAACTCCCCATGTCCTCCATGCTATTTGTTATGCTCCACAAATAAGTGAAACCATATGATAATTGACTCTCTCTGCTTGACTTATTTCACTCAGCATAATAATCTCTTCCAGTCCCATCCATGTTGCTACAAAAGTTGGGTATTTGTCCTTTCTTTTTTTTTTTTTTTTTATAAACATATATTTTTATCCCCAGGGGTACAGGTCTATGAATCACCAGGTTTACACACTTCACAGCACTCACCAAAGCATATACCCTCCCCAATGTCCATAATCCCACCCCCTTCTCCCAAACCCCCTCCCCCCAGCAACCCTCAGTTTGTTTTGTGAGATTAAGAGTCACTTATGGTTTGTCTCCCTCCCAATCCCATCTTGTTTCATTTATTCTTCTCCTACCCACTTAAGCCTCATCACATAGGCATAATAGATTATTACTCCATTTTTAGCCATCCTCTCTTCTCAAAAATCCCAACTTTCTAATCGTGACTTGGTCTTACCAGAGAGCAACCCTCATTCAGGAGCCATCCAGGAGCATACCTGTAGCCATCACAACCAAAAATGCTTCTATTCTCTTACCATTTTGAAATTTACAAAGGTTTTAAAAGTTGAGTGTCAGGGACTAAAGAAAGACCAAATATATATTTATTATAAATCACAATACCAAGAAGATTCAACATATTACCATAATAACTTCTTTAATATCTATCCCTTCAACCAGACTCTTAAACCCTCAAGATCTGTTGCAGTGGGAAAATAATTCGTTTATCTGTAAAAACTAAAATGGCAACTAATATATGATATGCTTAAAGTTTATAGCTGAATGTGTGAATGACTTAGAGGAACTTGCATGGAAAATGTTGTCACAGGAAGCTAAAATAATCACATACATATTGCCATCACAACCACGGATACACAAATGTGTTACTTATTAGTTACTTATATTAGCTTCCTAAAGCTGCTGCAACAAATTACCAGATATTCAGTGGGTTAAAGAACACACAATCCTTTTCTTATAGTTCTGAAAATCATAAGCCTAAAATCAGTTTCATTGGCTAAAGTCAAGGTGCCAATAGGTCTGGTTCCTTCTAGAGAATCCATTACCTGGCCCTTTCCAGCTTCTAGTAGCTACCTCCATTCCTGGTCTCATGGCACCTTTTCCATGTTCAAGGTACATCATGTTGTTCTAATATTTCTATTGACACATCTCCTTCTCCTCTGACTCTGATTTTCTTGTATCCCTCTTATAAGAACTCTTATGGTTGGGCCTACCCGAATAATCCAGGATAATTTTCCTTCTCAAGACCTTAATGTAATCGTATATGCAATATCCCTCTAACCACAGAAGGTACAATGAATAGTTTTGGGGAACTGAAAAATGGATATATTTGAGGGCCATTATCTAGCCATCACTAAAACTCAGTTGAATTCTCACAGAGAGTTGTGTGAAGTTTGGTTTAGTTTTCTTAATGACATACCATCATCATTATATGAATGTGATTTAGCAGAGTGATATCTATTGCAGAAAAGAAATGCCTTCCTCTATAACAGAGTTTTTCAAACATTTTTCTTGGGGGAGTCACCATGGGAAGTAGCAGGGAGGGGAACCCTTGACAACAGAACCTATTCCCAAAATGTTTGGGGAAAAGCTTCTGTATCTCAAACAACTAGAAACAAACTCCTTAGTTGGGAGTGGTGTGAAGGTTGCAGGGTCTGCAGTGTGGCGTCCCTCTACCTCTGCAGTGGCCTTTCAGGTGTGTCTGTGGAGCCTTGGGGTATGAAGAATTCAGTTTGAAGAATGCCCTCTTCCCCCATGTTTTGAAATGGCTTCTACTATGTCCTTTGATTTTGTTTTTTTAATTCCAATGGTAACTACGTTAAGGTGACCTTTTTTTTAAGATTTTTTTTTTTTTTTTTTTTAAATTTCAAGGGGGAGCAAGGGGGCAGAGGCAGAGGGAGAAAGGGAATCTCAAACAGACCCCATGTTGAGCATGGAACCAGTATGGGGCTCTGTCTCACAACCCTGAGATCATGACCTGAGCTAAAGTCAAGAGTCAGACACTTAAGCAATTGAGCCATTGAGGCACCCCTAAGCTGATCTTTGTTTAGTATTTTAACCTAATGTGTTAGAAAACTTGTTAGAGGAACGCCTGGATGGCTCAGTTGGTTAAGCAGCTGCCTTCAGCTCAGGTCATGATCCCAGCGTCCTGGGATCGAGTCCCATATCGGGCTCCTTGCTCGGCAGGGAGCCTGCCTCTCCCTCTGCCTCTGCCTGCCATTCTGTCTGCCTGTGCTCACTCTCTCTCCCTCTCTCTCTCTCTCTGATAAATAAATAAAATCTTAAAAAAAAAAAAAAGAAAAGAAAACTTGTTAGAAACTGAACCTAAACACTTCTGTGATTTTTTTCAAAATAAGAGAAAATATAATTCATGGATATCAATTATGAATCTACTGAATCAACTTTTCTACACTTTGAATTTATTTCATTATGTTAGTCTATTTTGTCTATAACAAGGAGATTTGAATAAACCAAGCCTTAATGAGAATTTTACTCACCAAACACAGAATAGTATTAGGTATAAGGTATTAGATGAGTATTGAGTATTAATGACTATTAGGTATTAATCTAATTTTTCTACAGATGAGTATTAGGTGTTAATCTACAGAAGAGTATTAGGTATTAATTTTTAAAATATTGATTTTTTTCAAATATAGATTTTTCAAATATAGAAACTGACTTCAAGAGTTTAAGTATTACTTAAACACATTCAACATCCCAGTGAGTAATTTCAGAAAGGATTCATGTTTAATGGTAGTCCTCCCACTAAAATAGTTTTCTCATCTTTATATATGTTTGAGATTTTGAAGTACAGATAAAGGATCTCTATCTTTTCTCCCTCCCTTTAATATATTATATTTGTGTTTTAAAATCATCTACATTCTTAAGTCTCTTTATTCTTGAAAACAATCCTGTCACTATGTAGGGCAAGTGCTATTGTCCCCATTTACAGATATAAAAATCTCATTTCCAGGAAGTCAAATGTTTTCTCACTAGGCAATTATGATTAATTCCTTCTTGTTTATAATAATGCTGTCTTAAAGAAGCTATTACTGTTAAGAAGCACTGAGAAAAATTCTGTCTGAAGAGGCAATATAGAATCAATCTTTTAAAGTAGTTTTACCAATTTTACTATATGGTTAGTGGCTATTATGATGTTGATTGAATTATATATTCAGGAAAAAAACTGTCAGGAAATTACAGAATATCACTGAGTTCCAGACCTAAGCCAGTTTATACACCTAGAGTCCCTTATTTGTAGAGAAAGGCTAGTTTACTTTAAATAAAAAACCTGCAATGGAGGTTTAAGTGTATACTCTGAATCTTTCTCCAAGCCACTATCAGAGAAACTTGGAGCTATATACAAGGGTATTTCTATTTATACTGCTGAAATAGAAATACCTAGAACCTGTGGGGATTATTAAAAACTCATTCTGAAATAGCATTAATTCCTGTGGAACCAAAACATAACCAGGATTCAACCTTCATTATGTTTACTTATGGATATCAGGTAACAGATAAAATCATCTCTCAAGTCGAATTCACAGTGGATTCAAGAGCTATTTCTCTAGGATCTAAAAGTACAGCTAAAGTAAAAATATTTGGCAACTGGCATAATGGTTGTATTTTTCCCTGATCTGTGTGATAGCTATATTTGTAGGAAGAATCAGGACAAATGAAGAATAATTTCCTGAAAGTTGACTCTCTTCCTGAAAGTTGACTACAATAAGGATCAAAAGCACATCAAATTGACATAGTACCTGATGTGTAATATATACATATCGCCTCAGCAGATTCTTATTATTGTTATTTTTGTTATTTTGTTATTATTGTTATTATTGTTATTTTAATTTCCAAGTAGTTACAACAATTAGAAGTAGTTTGTCTTTACCTAACAGGGACAGATGTATGCCTCTAATGTCTTAAATCAAGGATAGGTCGAATCTACCGCATTCTGTCATAGTATGACCTATAATACCAGTTGGTGCCCATAAAATATCATTCTTGAACATTACTTGATGGCATTATTCTACTTTATGAGCCTGATGTAATAAGCACTCTAGATGCCACAGTAACAGGACATGTACTTATCCTTAAAGGGTGAGAGAAGGTAAGTGTACATACCATATGCATTTAAAGGGTAAGAAAAAAACCTATGTGCACAAGTTTGAGGTTTGCCACATCAGTGAAGTTTTAGGAATCCAGTGGTCTTAGAATGTCAAGTTTATTTTCTAAAGTAGTGACAACTTGCAGCATCTTGCACTATTTGCCATGAAGAAAGGGGCATGACAAATAGTGAGTCTGTTTAAGGTTAGTGTCTGCTGTGCTGACCAACTTACCTAGTGATCAATAAATCTTTTGGTTTTAACTGGGCCCATAAAAACTGGCACTATTGTCATTATGGATCTCATGTTAACCACTATGAGAAGTGTGTGCTGTGGTTAGATGCTGTCTATGAAAGGAGAGATATAGGAGGCATACCTAAATATAATATGTAGGATGAATAATCACCAGTGAGAAAAAGAGTTTTTGTTTTAATATAAAGAGATCTGGGAACTCTCTGTTATGCATAGCTATCAAAGCAACACTGGAATAATACAACAGGTTTTGAGACCTTAGTTACAAGCTGAAATGCTTTGCCAGGTAGCAGATGCATTGAAAGAGAGACTACTCATAGAAACTGGGGACTTCGTATGTCCAGGAATCAACACACATTAAGAAGGTTATTATACTGGGGCGCCTGGGTGGCTCAGTGGGTTAAGCCATTGCCTTTGGCTCAGGTCATGATCTCAGGGTCCTGGGATCGAGTCCCACATCAGGCTCTCTGCTCAGCAGGGAGCCTGCTTCCCTCTCACTCTCTCTCTGCCTGCCTCTCTGCCTACTTGTGATCTCTCTCTATCAAATAAATAAATAAAATCTTAAAAAAAAAAGAAGAAGAAGGTTATTATACTGGTTGAAGTAATGTTTCCTTATTACTAGGGGACGGTGGGGTCCTGGCTAAGCAATGGGAGGCAGGAGTGTCTAGAGCCTAGTGAATTTACTGGAGTGCCTCTTAGAGCTCTCAGGTTCATTGATAATAGTATATGGAAAAGCAGGATAACCCAATAAAAGCAGAATAACTTAAGACCCAATTTTTGTTGAATTAGTCAATCAGATAAGCCATTAGATAGGGCAATCCTACCATCTCATAGAGGATAAGGAGAATATGAAATAGGTAGTGGTAAAAAAAAATTTATAATTTTTTATTTTGGCTTCATCACCAGAAAGAGTCAGCGACTATAGAAATTATATTTTTTTGATTATTTGCTTCCATTTCATGCTAACTAGTATGAAATGACAGTAATATTATCATTTAGGTCCGAGATAAGAATAAAGGGGTCTAATACCATCTCATGATATTGAGTCTGATGGAAGTTTATTCTTCCTTTATATTGCAAATGAGAATTTCTTCATTTGAGCAAATATCAAGAATAAATATTATTGGAAACAGAAATAATCTGTATTGGTAATATGCCACCTTTGCCCATCCTAACCCATGAATTTTCTTCTCTTTCAGTATACCACATGCTTGACACCATGGGTTCCCTACCAGTTTGCTGTTAGTTCAATCTGTCAAGTGGCAGGCATTGATGGCAGATTGAAGGACAGGGATATGAAGGACGGGGAAACAGAGAGTTCTGGGTATTCTCTCTCTCAGCACTGCACCTGTGATTCTCATGGCTCTAGCTCCCAAAGGGGTTAGCCCTTCTTCAGGCTTCAGTTCCCTTGGATTCCAGTAACACTATTTCTCCCTGCTTTTTTCAGCTCTGTGGGTAATAATCACCTTTTTTCTGTTTTTGGTCTCTAGATTCCTTTAAAATCTTTCTTTATCCTTGTAAGCAGTCACCTCCCTAATTCTCCTTAATTTTAATCATCTGATTGGTTTTTATGTCATGCCAGTGCTTTGAATGAAATACTTTCCTCAGATCACTTCCATTCCTCCAGTATGGTTTATGTGTTTACTCCACACAATCCCATGGCTGGCCCTCTGAAAACCCCTATTATCACTCTCAGTGCACAGTTTTGTCATTGTCTGTTTTGTTGTTCGTACCTTACATAAGACGTAGAAAGAAATCTGAGGCTTTTTCGTTCCTTTTCAAAATTACATATCTGCAGGCTAGGATACTGTGTGGCATATAGCAAGTATGCAAGAGATTACCGTTGAGTGAATAAATTAATGAATGAACATTCACAGAATCCCAAGTCCTTAAGGCATTAAAAGGTGGATTAAAATTTTGTCCTCTTGAGAAACGCAAGGAAGAAAAACATTTCAAAGGAAAGGTGGTAAATGAAAAAATAAAAAAGTCAAAGAGAGAACAAAATAATGACATGATTATGTAGGTATCTCAGTTAAAGCGAGATCAAAAGAATCAGTGCACAAGCAAGGGAGATAAAGAAGAAGACCATAACTATTTCAGTAATGAGGTGGAAGACAGCTTGAGCCATCAACAAAGTAAGTTGGGCTTGAGAAAAATAAATCACAGAATACAAAACTTTTATAATAATTTTGGTAGGGAAATATAAGAAAATGATAAGATAATAAATTCAGGGTTATCAGAGTCCAAAGTTTTATGTAGGGAAAGGAAAAAGAAGTAAGATAGCAGGAAGATAACTTGGGAGATTTGAAATAACTGACTGAAAGTAACAAGAGGTTTGTCTCCCCCTCCAGTTTATCCAAACTCACTTCTCCTCTCCATATCCCAGTGTGAAGGGGGAGAAAAACCATGAAGGACTGTGGGCTCTGAAAAACAAACTAAGGGTTTTGGAGGGGCAGAAGGGCAGGGGGAGGGGTTGGGTGAACCTGGTGGTGAGTATTGCATGGAACACTGGGTGTGGTGCATAAACAATGAATTCCGGAACATTGAAAAGAAATAAGAAAAAAAAGTAGCAGGACGTTAAAAAGTCAAATGATGTCAAATAACTGCCTAGTGTGGCAACTAATGCCCCCCCTCCTCAAAATAGGGATACCTGGGTTGCTCAGTTGGTTAAGCATCTGTCTTCGACTCAGGTCATGATCTCAAGGTCCTGGGATCAAGTCCTGCATTTTGGGGCTGGAGTGGTCCCTGCTCGGCAGGGAGTCTGCTTCTCCCTCTACTCCTCACCACTGCTTGTAAAATCTCTTTCTCTCTCTCACTCTCCCTCCTCACTCTCTCTCCAATAAATAAATATATCTTTTTAAAAAAGAGGTTTATGGCTGAACAAATGGGAATTGTTGAACATATGAAAATTGTAATGAGAATAAAGAAAATGTTCATCATAAACAAGTAAGAGGAAAAGAACCTGAGATTAAAACAAATAATATCTTTTCTACTACTATATATCAGGAAGGATACAAGATAAATCAGCAATTACTCACCTTAAGTTTTTATTCACTAAAATCACACTGAAATTAACAATTGTGGAAGAAACAGGACATAGAACTAAACAAGATTTCCTAAGCCTAAGTTAGAAATTGACACATAGCCTTCTTCAGATGTAATTTCTCTTGACCTAAAGTTGGTTTGTAAACTCAGAAAAGATCAGGGCTACTAAATTTCCTGAGATGTGGAGTTGCTTTGAAGAGTTCTCCAGGGAGTTTCTATTTTATTGTACAAAACTCATGAGTGTTTCCTAAATCGACCTATGTTCAAGGGTCATTTTAGTACTCCACTTTTTTATTTTCTTGGTGATCTTCACAGTTACTTGGTCTGTATATATTTGGTTTGGTAGTTAATATTAGTACTTGGAGTCTTTCTGTTTTAAGCTTATTTAGTATAATAAGATCTAGTTATAATAAGTTTAGCATAGAATCTTTGTGGAGAAATATCCATTAAAATTCAATTCTGATGAAAAATTTATTTAGTCATTCAAAGCAGACCCAACAAAGATGACAATTTTCTCCAGTTTCTTGGCTTTTTTTGTTTATAATATTTTTGCCTACATTATTTAGTTCAACTCAATTTTAAACTCAAAATTATGAAAGTCTATCATAGGTATTGATTTCATGACATTCAACAATGTAATGAAAGAAGATTGTAATCAAGAGTTTAATATTCTGTCTTTAAACTCGGTACATATAGTAGTGATATAATTTAACTAGTGACATAATGTGATATAGGGTTGCTCTGAAAACTGGTTGAAGAGGAAAAAATATTGACATTATTGAAGTTATAAAGTATTGAAGGCAATTAAGCCAAGGTATCCAAAAAAGTATCAAATTTGGTATTACAGTGTTTTTGAGTAATAATATATAGAATGGTAAGTACATTTTTTAAATACCTACCAAATACCAGCAATTAACCTATGCACTTTGGGTAACTCATGTAATACTTCCAGAGAACTACAAATAATTGCCCATGACCAATGCACAATAATGCTGAATGTCTTATAGGCAGTCGTATTCATCTGATCCAAACTTGGTAGATCTATGTATCTGTGACCAGCTGGCTAGTAGACTATGGTTTGGCTGGTCAAAGATGACCTCAGCTGAGATGCTTCATCTCAAGGCTTTGTAGTCTGTCTCCTTTATTGGGTCTGTTATATGGCAAAAGTCAAGGTCTGAGGAAGAGGTCTCTTGAGCCTCACTTAGAAATTGGCAAACTCTCATATTCCCCATATCTATTGACCAAACACAAGTCACAAATCTACTACAGATATAACAGGCAGAGAAGTAGACTTCACTGTCGATTGAAGGAGCTGAAAAGTCATATTGCAAAGAATACGTAAATAAAAACTATTAATTGGGATTAGTGCAAATAACCTATCACAATATCTTTTAGGTAAATATCAGAGTTAGATATCAACCTTAATTAGTCTGACGTTAATTAGTCTAATATCAATGTGATTCTCTCTCATTGCCAATAATGAATTAGTAAAGAGGAAAACTGTAAACCAGGATCTGAACTATGTACAATATGAGAGTAATCTAGATGTCGATGAACTACAGTATTGGGTATTGGGAAAGGTGGTATAATGAAATGATGTGGACTTCAGTAGAGAAGACAGAAATCTGACCTCTTTCTATTGGTTACAGGAATTTATGGGGGAAAAAAAAGCCACATTTCCCTTAAATGTTTTTTGGGAAATAAACAAGATCCAGAGAAAAACAAGTTTCTGTGAAAGAAAGAAAATATAATGTAAATACTAAGTATTTGGTAGTGACATTTGGTTCTCAGTCTAAAAACACAGTAGAGCTTGTATAGAGGTTGGTAATGGAAATGTGCTGAGAGTAAGGAAGAGTAAAGGAAATGTAAGTATTATATTCAGGCAATATATAAGTTATAAAATTATCTTCCTACAAGGCAGTATGTTTGAATATAAACATAAAATTAAAATGAAATGGTGGTTTCTGTTGATTAAACAAATTCTTTCTCTCCCTAAGTCCCATTAAAATATTGGTAGGAAGTATCTAAAAGGACATAATAACCAAAGAACAAAATGAATGGAACAAGAGGAATGACTGACAAAATTCTTAGGCAAATAAATTCAAAGTAGTCCAAAATAACTGACTTAGCAATCAAAGAAAGCCAAGGATGAATTTCACCCCTGAGTTGAACACCAGAAATGTGATCACATAGAGTCGGGAATAGTTCAACTGAAAAAAAGCAGGCAGAGAACTGGAAAAATACTGTGGTTCTTGAACTCTACTTAAAGTGATATAGTATTATTGAAAGTATATTGTGATTGTTAAAGATGTATACTATAATCCCCCCAAAGCAATCAATAATAAAACAAAAATTATAGCAAATAAGCCAACAACAAAAAAATAAAATGGAGTCCTAAAAAAATTTTCTATTAATATAAAAGATAGGAAAAAAGAAGAAGAAACAAAGAAGAGATGGGATATATTCAGAAGTAATGGCAAGCTGATAGATACAAATCCAATCATATGCATAACAACATTAAATGTAAACAGAATAAACATAGGAATAAAAAAATCGTCAGGTTAGATTTTTTTTAAAAGTAAGACTGGACTTATGTCCCTGAAATATATTTTAAAATAAAAATATGAGTAAATTAAAAATAAAGAAGGGTAAAAGGTATATTATGCTAATATTAATCAAAAGAAGGGTGGAGAGGGCATATTAATATCAGGTGAATATATTTTAGAGCACAAAATATTACCAGGGTTACAAAATGTCATTTCATAATGATTGAGGTCAATTTAAGAAAGCATAAAAATTGTAGACATTTATGCACCTAATAACAGAATTCAAATTGAAGCAAAAACTCAAGAGAACCAAAGGAGAAAATAGACAATTCCATAGTTACAACTAGAGATATTAACACCTTTCTACCAATAATTAATAGAATAAGTAGACAGAAAGTCAGTAAGGATATCGAAGATTCTGATATCACTACCAACCAATTAGCTCTATATCTTTTATAAGGCATCCCAACCAACAGAATTAGGAAACATTATTTTCAGTTACACATTTCTATTTGCCAAGAGAGACCATATTCTGGGCCATAAAATACCAATAATGTTAAATAGTTTCAAATCATGCACTGTATATTCTCTAAACTGTATATTCTCTAATCTTGGAATTAAATTAGAAGTCAAGAGCTGAAAGATATCTGGAAACACCCTCCAAATAACTGCCATCTAAATAACACATTTCTAAAAAGCACACAGATCAAATAAATAATTAAAAATGATATCTGTAACTTGAATAAAAATGAAAACACACTGTACGAAAAGTTATGAGAGGAAGCTACAGCAGTATTTAGAGGGAATTTATAGCAACACACATTAGAAGAAAGTTGTTAAATCAATATTAGTTTCCCTTACAGGCCGGGAACTCCAGTGGATGGTCCCAGACTCTGTGGCAGTTGTGGTGGGCCTTGTTCAGAACATACAGGGCAGGCTATTTCGGCACTGTAACAGCATTGGACTTTAAGGGCAACCCAACAGCCTTGGCAATATACCATCCCAGTGAGGCACGACGGTGGCCACTCTTTTTATGCACCCTATCTGCTGTATCTCTGAAGGGGTCAGTTGCTAAAGCTTTACACAAACTCGGCCATCTGCCTCCCAATTGCCAGGGGGTGTTGCCTTGTGAACCGGGATGTGGAAGATGGTGAGAACCACCTCAGGAGTTTCCACGTGAACCCAAATGTCTTTCCACACATCTTCATCCCTAATCCCCTGGTCAAGGGCTGATTTGTGATGATTAATCCCTTGGCTTCCCATTGTCCAGGCCATAGGGTTAATCCCCTTAGAACACTCAGCTGTCAGTACAAATGGCTAATAGCCGGGCCCACTAAGTGATCACCAGCCAAACTCCTCTGGGTGGCGCAGTTTATTCCTGTTTCCGTCCACATGGTGTCAGTGCTAAGTTGGAAGAGAAGCTACAGTCCATGTGGGCAAATTGACCAGACTAGATGGATCTGTCAGGCTTCAGTGGGACTGTCCCCTGCTCCCTGTCTATAGACCTCAGGGTCGCCAGAGAAATAGGAGTAGGACTATTTGGAAGATATACATAATTTACAGGACCTAGCAACCCCCACATTTGTAGACAAAAAGTACTCTAAATAGACGTGCCTCTTAGCCTTGTGGCAGAACATGGACAGTGTTCTCTACTCACCCTTCATAAGCAAGGAAGTTCTCACCACAATGTACTGTTCTTTTATGAAAGACTCTACCTAGAGGAGCACTGGGTATACCATGAGAAGCTCTAGCTCTATGAGAGCAGAAGGGGTTTTTGCCCTCCTTCCAGAGCTAGAACCAAAATTTAAAGGACACACTCTCCCTTTGTTATCTCTGTCACAGTGCCCAACCCACACATCCTAGAGTCACAGATACATCTGATTCAAATACTAGCCCTGCTTGGGAGATGCTCAGAGCTTTTATATGCCTCCCTAGGACTTTCACCTTCTCAAAAGTGCTTGGTGTTCTAATTCCCAGTTCAACATGTGCCCTTTTTTACCAGAGTATAAAGGATGGAGGGGTTGTCCCAGGAAGGGGATAAAAGTCCTTCCAAGCCCCAAAATCCCTATAAAGGCTTGTACCTCTTTCACATTCTTAGGGGTTGAATAGGTCTGTACCTGACCGATCAGGTACAGCTTCTGAGACAAGACAGTTCTTACGTGACAAAATGACTCCTTAAAACTTAAGCATGGTGCCTGGGCTTTGAATTTTCTGTGGTCTCACTGCCCATGTTCTCCCTCACAAATGTCCCTGCAAAGCCTGCAAGGTGTCCTGCAACAGAGACAAATCTTCACATGTTAGGAGCATATCATCAATGCAATGGGACCATTGTACTGATGTTGGGAAGGACAATGGAGAGATCTCAGGCTGCCATCCCATGACGTATGGTGGGGTTGTCCAGGTCACCTTGGGGAAGCCCTTGAAAGGTCCATTGTTGCATCTCCTATGTGAAGGCAAATTGATCTTGTGAGTTGGGTGCTAAAGGTTTTCTGAAAAAGACCTTTGCTAAGTCCACACAGCTTAGTACATTCCTAGGACTCTAGCAAATATATCCAAGATGGCAGCTGTGTGGTGGGAGAGTGCTACCTTGTTCAGTTCTCAGCTGTGCACTTGTCTTCTGCCACAAGGCTTATTCCCAGGCCATACAGGGATATGGCACTCTGGGCAGGGAGTACAATACTCATTTGGGGGAGTTCTTCCATAGTTTGTCCTATCTCCTTCTGCCCCCAGGGAATTTATAGTGTTTGACAGTTACCACCCCTCGTGGGAGCAGTGGGCTTACCAGTTCCCATTTGGCATTTTTCTCAGACTAACAGGGAGGTGGAATTTACCCAATAGAGGTTTGCAATTTGACCCACAAGGCACAATAGGCACACATGTGCATATACTGCAATAGGGACAAGACGTCAATGTACAATATGTACATCTGTTATTGTACAAAAACTCACATTCTCATGAGAAAGAATACCTAATTTGCAGTGTCAGAGAGAACTTCCTGACTGTAACTGTTTGCCCTCTGTAACTAGCAATGGCACTGAGAGGAGCAAGAACCTCCTGAGGGCTACCCTGTATTAGAGTACGTTCAGATTTGGTGTTAAGCAGAGAAGTCACTGTTTATTTCTGGAGAACCAGTGCATAGTGAGCTTGATGTGAGGGTTCTGATCACCTACCTCCAACAGCCCTTACCTGGAGGCAATCTTGGTCTGTATCCTGTATGCAAGGTGTGGAAGGCACCACGATATCCCTGAGGCCTCTGCTGGCAGGTGGGACATCAGGAAGTGTAGGAGAAGATGGTACAGGTCCGAACAACTGTTCTGGTTTTAAGACTTTGCACAGGCCAACCAACACAGTCTATCTATTCAAATGGAATCCATAAAGCAATGTGGTCAAAACACATTGGCTTCCAGATTATTTTAACCAGAAACTTTAGAACCAACTGGGATAGCCTTTTTACATTTTCTAGCTCCCTCTCTGTCTCAGGTCTTTTCCACAGCCCATACTCATTCCTGGGAATTGTCAGTCTTCTTCAGATCAACACGGGTTTCCCAACATCATAAATGTCTTGTTCCATGACTGGGCTCAGCAGGGATAATCAGCGTCCCCCACCCACCCCCCCGCAGGTGCTGGGGTGGACTGGAGAGTCCTAGTGTACATTGATGCAGTGAAGGTAGCTCGATTAGGGCCTTCAAAGACAGGGTTGTATATGGCCTATATCATTCCCAACTCCCTAAGAATTTGTTGTACCTCCTCTACAGATTTCCAGGGTCCCATATGCTCAGGGAAGTACCCTCACAGTACCAAGCCTCCCTGCAGGCTAGAATAAGCCAGTGTATAAGGCATGAGTACCTTGAACCTCCCAGCACCATGTAGGCACTAGTGGAGGGCTAAGTGTGTGTGATGTTGCTGATTTCCTCTGCCTCTTGCCTGGTCGGAAAAATGCCAATATTTCTTCCTCCCTCCACCCCACACCCCCATATTTCCTTAGCTGCACTAACCACGCCTGGATACTTTCCCTGGCCTTTTGCTGGAACTTGGCAGCTGTATCAATAAGCTCAGTGGGAGTATATTCTCTCATAGTGAATGTTTCCTGAATTGGAGCTGCCCTGCTGGCTGGGGTTGCTTTGCTTTTGCTTTCCTTTGTCTGGGGTCAGATGGCAGGAGGCTTTCGTCCGCCTCACTGTCAATCAGCACAACACTCCTCTTCACCCTTCTCATCCTCCCAGAGCTTCCACCTCTTAGCGTCCTATCAGGTTTTGTCATAAGCGTTCAGGTCTTCATCTGCGTCAGCCTGCACCCTCCTAGCTCTGCAAAAGAGCACACTGAGGTCTCCAACTGATTATCCTGCTCTACCACCTTGTTTGTCGCCCTGAAGCTAGCAGAGCAGTAGCTTTGACCTCAGCTCTTCTTCCAACTTTCTAACCTGAGCTTCAGCCTCTAGTTGGACATTGGTGGCCAGCTCACAGTAGAGGCCAGTTCACTGTGGCAGCCATTTGCTTTACTTCTCTGCCACCTTGCTCTCTGCCCAGTTCCCCAAACAAGTACTTTAAAGCAGCTGGCAGTCCACAGGCTTCTGATCTGTGGGAACTTCTCCCCATGGAGAAACTGATGGCCAATGCAGGATTTCCCCCAATGGATGCCTCTTTCCCAAGGCCCATTTCTTTAGTCTCCTGGCTGGCTTACTAACTGTTGGTTCACAAACTAGCCCTAGAGAGACTGAAGAAAGGCAGGTCGCTCCAGACTGGTAGGAGCCAGGTTTAACGAACAAGGGAGCTCACTTAGGAGGCTTGTCTTGGGCAGCTGCAAGATGAGTAGATCTCCACAGCTGCCCACCAGAACCTTAAAAGCTTATATAGATGCCTTAACTGGGTGCAGTCATTTATATCATCCAGACACACATCTCAACAGCACATTACTGTCTCAAGTTACATCCTTGGGGAAACTTCTAGTGCATAGAAGGCAAGAGGAGCACACATTTCAAGGACAGGGGAGTAGGTAAGGAGTCTTTGATTGCCTGGGTTGAGCTTGAGAGTTAGCAGGTGGCCATATGCTCTCAAGGACTTCCTCCAGAAAAAAGAGTACAAAGTTTCAGTTATGTAGGGTGAGTAAGTTCTGGAGATTTAATATACAGCATGGTGACAATAATTAATACTATATTAACCATACAGATAATGTGTTTAAATGTGTGGAGAGGAAATGAACACTTCAGTAGAGTTCGGGGATAAATTATAAACTTCCTACAGTGATAGATACTCAGTATTAAGAAAACCATATGGAGTATAATCTTCTAAAATACACAAAGTTGTACAGAAATTACATGTAACCCTAGTGTACTGCATAGCCCAATGGTGAATAATGTTCACATTTTCAGAATACAAATAGTATTATCTATTTAACAAAAACAACTATGGATATAAGAATACTTATAGAGAAAATAGAGAAAGACATGTGTATGATGGAAGGGAAATAGAAAATTTGCAGTAGGAAGTGAATAGATACATTTAACACAGGAAAAAATAAAATAATTATGTTATTTAAAAGTATAAGATACTAACAAAATACAGGAATAAACTGTTGGTGTAAAAGGCCTCCTTTGAGGAGCAGAGATTTGGGGTTGTTAAGGTGTAAAGAGGTTTCTTTTTTTTTTTTTAATTTCTATTATATATATTATAAAACTATTTGACTTTTAAGAGTACGTATAGAGTTTGATGTGATGAAGTTAAAATTAAAATTAAAGAATTAAAATAGGAAAAGTCTAGCTCTGCATAATGTAGTGACTAAAAAGAAGAGCATTTATAGTTTAATGTTAATTGTAAAATAATCTTTAATAGTTTTAAAGGAAAAATAATTTTGAGGTTTACTCTGAGATTATAAAGTTACTAAATTATTAAAATGGAAATATTAGTACTTGATTTATTAGATTTTCCTCATAAGACAACAATTTCTTTAAAGTCTCTCTCTCTCTGTCTCTTCTTCCTGCCTCTACTCTAACCTCTGACTTCTTCACAAGGAGTGTTTAACTTGAATTTTCAGAAATGTCCACACATAACACAAAAAGAGACTACCAATCTCTTTGCCACTAGGCAACTGTCACTTTTCACTAAGTCCAATTATCATTGGGTATCACTGTAAGTTAATTTGTTACCTGATTCGTTTCACTGCATTTTCAGACCTGTTTTACTTGCTCTTATGACAGATGTATTTCCGCCATTTTAGCCGCTGAAGTGAACTGCAGAAGGCACTTGATTATTGAAGAACAATAACTCAGCTACACAGCAGCACCATCTTTTGGCCTTCCAAGGAAAATGATCCAAACTTGTCAATTATGAAGTCTGTATTTCTGGCATGTTTACTATACCAATCACCTTTATAGTATGATTTAAGAAAATGGTTTCAAAAGGAATTAGAGCAATTTTGCATGAAAGAAATCTTTTGAAAAAACAATTATATTTTATTCATTTAACAAAAATTAAAGTTTTATGTTAGAAACAGGTTACCTTTGAAATTGTTACTGTCTTCATTACTACTTATAAATTCAGTATGCATTAACTTTGTATGATTCTTTAATATTGAAAATTTTAAATTACTTGATATTTCTGACTTACAAGAGGACTTTCTGCAATATACTTATTTGTTGGAATACAAAAGCCAAGATACTGTTTCTTCCACTTATCTTTAGAATAGTGATACATTTCATCCCAAATATTCATGATTTTAATATATATTTATCAAACGTTCCTATCTTTTCAAATCTTATTATCAAGTGTTTCCTGAAGAAAATTTTCAGAAAGTACAAATCCTATGAAAACTAGATTTTAAGTCAATGTAAATAATAACACACTTACTATGTCTTAGAATATAATTTTATTCTGTCATTACTAATTTAGTTACAGAAATTAAATATATGAAATAAACAGAATGCAGCATCAAAAAAATGTAAGTTTTATTCTGATCCTAAAAAAATGACTAGCTGAGAGAGGTAATTCAATCTCTATCCTATATAAAGAGAAATATATTCTAATATTGATCTAAATAATTGCCTCTGTAACTCACTTAGATGTATGTGGTATATTTTTTACAATGTTAATTTTGCACTGTGATTTCTTTCATTTTACCAAATAAAAACTTGTGGCATTTACATTTTTTATAATTACATTTTCCTGCTATAATCTTTTAGTTTTTTATAATTCTATTATATGTAAATGTGTAAGCTTTAAAAAAATGCTTATCTTAAAAAAATGCTTATCTTTACATTCCTTAAAATACTTTTCTACAGTCTTTCTCATTAAAACCAATCTTATAGTATAGGCTTAAAATATTTATTCATAACTCCTTTTCTCCTTATCCACAGATTTGGATCATATTCAGAAATTAAAAACATTAAATAATCCACCGTATTTTCCAAGTTATCGAGATTTAGATCTAGGTCTGTGCTGGTTACTATAACAGCCACTAACTGTATGAAACTGTTTAAATCTTTTTTTAATTAAAATTACCTTGTCAGTCATAGTAACCACATTTCAAAAGTTTAATAGCTACAAGTGGCTAGTGGCTTGGACATTAAAGATAAAGACTATTTCTGTCATCACAGAAGTACTAATGGGCTGCACTCACGATTATTTATATGTGAAATAATATTATCTAAAAAGTAAGTAGAAATCTAATGGTATGCCAGATTCTCAATAGCAAGTTGAAGTTAATAAGTCCCATAAACCTTTATATGGCTATTTTCAAAATAATAGAAAGCACTCAATAACAATTAAGCATTAGAGATTTTAGCAATTGAAGTCATTAAGACAAATTTTATGCTACTTTATTATAATCTCCAAAGATATTTTTGAAAATCAGATATTTCTGATATTTTAAAATACAGATATTTTATATACAGATATTTTAAAAAACAGATATTTCTGATAAAAAGTACATTTCCCTTTATGAACTTGTGAGAGTTATATAAATATTTCAAGTCAAATAGTATCTAAAAGAAATTTGCTAGGGCAAAAAAAAAAAAACCAAAAAACAAAAAACCTGTAAATAACTCTACATATTTCTTCACAAAACATCTCAAAGTTTGACATCTCAGTCAAACTTTAGGCAAATGGGGGTGGGGGGGAATCAAACAATGAAACTGTTGATTGTGTTAGTTGGTGGGAAGGAACTCAAGGCATCTTGATTTTTTTTTTTTTGTATTTTGTATTTTTGTTTACTACATATAGTTAACAGGAGGTTGAGGATTGGTTATTCTAAATGACATATAAGTTCTAAATTATATGTATGAGTTTAATATATTTAAGGTTTTTTCTTCCTTTGCGTAGTTGGAGTTATCTGCTCAGCTTCTACAGGCATGTTTAGATTCTTTTGATTTCCTGTATTCTGTCTCTTCTTTGTATAAATGGTATATGTAGGGTACAGTAGCAATAGCTGATTGCTTATCCAGTCTTTATAGATGTTGCCACTTCCTATGAACAGAGAGATGTACCTGGCAGCCATATTTGTGCTAAATGACAGCATCATACTCCATCAATTGTCCTGGGGCTATACCACCTATATACACTAAACACAATTAAGGTCTACCAAACGGTCTCTCTTAGAATTAGAAAATAAATTCAGAGAACTAGCCGTCCCCTGTGTCTGGCTAGAACCTTGGAACATGAACTTTGGTACACTGAACTTGAAATAAAAATTCTAGTTCCTGACACAAATGATAAAACAGTCAAATAAAGATTAATAAAGACAATATACTACGTTCATAAAACTAATTCATTATCTTAGGCTGCATTAGTCAGTGTAATCTCAGCTATGCTGTAGTTGCAAATGGCCCTGCAACCTCAGTGCTTTTCAGCAACTTTTCAGGCTCAAGATTATATCCATTTAATGTCAATTACAGTTCTTCACATTCTCTGTAGAGTGAGATCAAGACTGTAGTCGCTAGCTTGAACTTGACAGTCACACTATAGCGGGACAAGTATCATCAGAACCATATGATTCCCCTTATTTCTTCTGCACAAGAGAAACACATGTGACCTCCACTCCCTTCAGGAGATAAATGAGGTCATATTGCCAAGACAGATAACAATGGAGTGAAAAAAAAAAAAAAAAAAAAGTGATTCACTTTTCAGATCAAGACCAGTAGGCAGAAGTGAAAATATATTTAGAATTTACCTCAAGTCTCTGAGACCTGCTACATGCTTACTCTTGAGACCTGATACATGCTTACTCTTGGATCACTGAAGGCTTTAAGGCAGGTACCAGAAAAAATTCCTATGTTATAAAAATATGCATTTTGGGGGATACCTGGGTGGCTCAGTGGATTAATCCTCTGCCTTCAGCTCAGGTCATGATCTCAGGGTCCTGGAATCAAGCCCTGCATCAGGCTCTTTGTTCAGGAGGGAGCCTGCTTCTCCCTCTCTCTCTGCTTGCCTCTCTACCTACTTGTGATCTCTCTCTGTCAAATAAATAGATAAAATCTTTTAAAAATGTGCATTTTTTTCACTTTTTTTATTACGGTTAAATATACATAACATATATTTTACCATTTCAACCCTTTTTAAGTGTCCAGTTCAGTGGCATTAGGCACACTCACATTGTTGTTCAACCATCACCACCAACCACCTCCAGAACTTCTCCATCTTCAACTGAAACTCTGTCCCCATTAAATGCTAACTCCCCACAACTCCTTCCACTTACCCTGGTAGACACAACTCACTTTCTGTCTCTACAAATTTGACTACTCTAGGTATCAAATTTAAGTGAATCATACTTTGTCATTTTGTATTTGTCATTTTGTAACTGGCTTCTTTTACTTAGCATAATGTCTTCAAGGTTTGTCCATGTTGTAATATGTGTTAGAATAACCTTCCTTTTGTGGTTGAATAATATTCCATTACATGTATGTCTACATTTTTTAAAATATTTTACTTATTTATCTATTTATTTGAAAGAGAGAGAGAGAGTGAGAGCAGGGGGTGGAGACAAAGGAAGAGAATCCCAAGCAAACTCTGCACTGAGCATAGAGCCTGCTGCTGGCAACCTTATTGAAAATAATTTGACCAAAAAAAAAAAAAAAAAAAAAAAAAAAAAAATCAAAACCAAAACCAAAACCAAAAAAGAAAGAAAATAATTTGACCACATATGCAAGGCTTAATTCTGCCACTCTATTAAATTCCATTTATTTATATGTCTGTCTTTATGCCAGTATCACATAGTTTCTATTAGTCTGGCTTTGTAGTAAGTTTTTGAATCAAGAAATATGAGACCTCCAACTTTTTCTTTTCAAGATAGTTTCAACTATTTGGAGATCCCATATGAACTACAGGATGGATTTTTCTATTTCTGCATACATGCTGAGATTTTGATGGGGATTGCATTAAATCTGTATATTGTTTTGGATAGTGATGATTCCTTCATATTAAAGTGAACATGGATGCCATTCCATTTATTTGTACCTTCTTTAATTTCTTTTAACAAAGTTTCACTTTTGGACGTATGATTCTTTTATATCCTTGGCTAAGGTTGTTCTATTATTTTGTATCCCGCAACTTTGCTGAATTCATTTGTTAGTTCGAACAAGAATGGGTGTTTTTGTTTGTTTGAGTGAGTGTGTCTGTGTGTGTGTTTGTGACTTTAGGATTTTCTACATATAACATTCTATTATCTGCAACCAGATAAAATTGTACTTCATTTGTAGTTTGAAGAATTTTCTTTTTCTTGCCTAACTTCTCTGACTGGAATTTTCAGTACTGTGTTGAATAAAAGAGGAAAACGTAGACATTTCTGTCTTATATCTAAACTTAGAGGAGAGGAGTTCAGGTTTTCATTATTGAGTATGATGTTAACTGTGGGTTTAGCATACATATCCCTTATTATGTGGAAATATTTTCTTTCCATTCCTAGTTTGTTGAATTTTTTTTATCATGAAAAGATATTAAATTTTGTAGAATGCTTTACTGCATCAAACAAGATTATCATGCAGCTTTTGTCCTTTATTCTATTAATGCAGTGTGTTATATTGATTGAGTTTCATATGCTGAGTTGTCCTATCATTCCAAGAGTAAATCCAACTTGATCATGATATAAATATTTTTAAATATGCTATTGGATTTGGTTTGCTAATATTTTTTGAAGATACATTTTTTAAAGATTTATTTATTTATTTTAGAGAATGGGGGAGGAGCAGAAGGAGAAAACCTTCAGCTAGACTCCCCACCAAACACAGAACTCTATGTGAGGTTCAGTCTCAGAGCCCATGAGATCATGACCTGAGCTGAACTGAAAAATCAATGTTCAACTGACTGAGCTACCCAGACACCCCAAGGCTACATTTATTTTTAATTGAACAACAACCAGACACAAAAGAACACATAAACATATAACTTTTCCCATATAGCAAATGTCTTTTAAAGGATATATTAAGTCCTGAGATATACCTGTGGTTGGGATAATAGATAATATCTTGCTTTCTTCTAATCTGCTCTCCTCACAAACCAGAATATTTTATCTAAAATGTGAGTCTTGTTATAGCACTCTCTGTGGTGTATTGATTATAAAAATATCTCCACTATTCTTCAATGTTCCTGTATTTGCCCTTTGGAATGCGAAATTATAGCTTCTTCTATTAAAGAAGAGTCTATTTCTTTACCTCTCGAACTCGAATCTTAGCTGATCTTGTGACCTGCTCTGGCCAACAGGCTATAGAAGTGATAACACGCCAATTCTGAATTCATGTCTCAATAAAGCTGCCTATTTCTGCTTTTTCTCTTGAGACCTCTGTCTTGACATGGGCCAGCCTACTAGAGGAAAACAGATGTGGAGCATAGCTGAATCAAAGCCCCAGACAAGTCAGGGAGTCTCGACAAGATCAGCATAGTTGACTCTCAACTCATGACCAAGAGCAATAACAACAAGATGCATGACCAAGAACAATAACAACAACAAAAAACACCAGTCCCTTAGTCTAGATTAAAATGCTGACCTGTAGAATCTTGAGATGAAGTCACTGTTTTAAGTTACTAAGATTTGAAGTGATTTCTTAGAAAGTGTTAGCTAATTAATTGATTCTCCTACTTAAACTTCTTCAATAGCTTTCCATTATTCTTGGGGGAAATTGTAAATCACTTAAAATAGCCTAACATATAGCAAAGAATGGCTATATAGCTGCTTTTGTTATCTTTAAAATATAATATAGCACATTAGCACATTCAGGAAGATGAAAATGAGAATGAAAAGAAGAACTATTTCTTAATTGTGCATAGATAATTCTAAAAATACTATATAGGATTATCAAGAAATAAAAAAAGTACTTCTCCTTTGTAGTCAATGACTGGAGATAAAATAGCTTAACCTAAGTAATGCCAAGCTGTCTAGGATGTTACCTTATTAATACAGAGGATTTATCTATGGAAAAAAGGATAAACTCATTGTTATATATGGCAGGTGGGTTTTCAGTTATACCTACTCCCACATATATAAAGTTATGCTTGTGACTTTTTGAATTTTCACAGAGTTCCTGGATCAACTGTTTGGCTGGATAACATTTTAAATCCTATGAACCAGAACTTAGAAAAAATTTTTGAGTCAAATCAACCTCTGCCAAAAAGTGTTGATGGACCTCTTTTTTATACTTGGCAGATAGTGTTTAAAAATAAAAACCAAGTAATTAGTGTTACTATTTTTACATAACTAACAAAGTAGCAGATGTAAATTCTATTATCCTGTTAATAAAGTACTATTGAGCCTACTTGGCAATTTGGCCAATGAACAAATTTGGTTCAAGCAACTGATTTAAATATTTAAGACAACTGATGTGGTATAATGTCAGTAAAGTTAAACATGAAAACAAAATTAAAACTGAACATTTTGTTTTTCTTCCTTCTGTTTGCTATTCTCAGTTAATCAATTCATCATGTTAAAAGTCCAGTTAGCTTTCTTAATTCTTAATTTTCTATTTTTTTAAAGATTTTATTTATTTATTCCACACACAGAGAGAGATCACAAGTAGGCAGAGAGGCAGGCAGAGAGAGAGGGGGGAAGCAGGCTTCCCACTGAGCAGAGAGCCCGATGCGGGGCTTGGTCCCAGGACCCCAAGATCATGACCTGAGCCAAAGACAGTCCTAATTCACTGAGCCACCCAGGCACCCCTGAAATTTTCATTCATTCCTTATTTTCAATCACCAGATAAATTTAATTATGCCTTTTATATATATTTCTTTGGAATCTAACCTTTAACCTCTATCATCATTGTAATTTCCTTAATTTGAGTCATATTTCCCTACTTGACACTGAATTCTCACTGTAAATTCAAACCACTAACATCAAGTTGGGTGCCAATTATATTTACCATGTCTATTCCTATTCAGTCTCACAGATGTCTATTTCATACCCCTATTTGCTTTAAAAAACATCCCCATCTTCACTCCTCACACATGACTTTGCTACCTTCTACCTTAAGAAAACAAAAATAATTAAAAGACAACTTCTGCACACTTCTTCCATCTCACCACCCCACCTGCTAACTCTGACTAATTAATTTCTCTCCTGTTACTGTGTGTGTCAGTTTCATGAGCTGCTATAACAAAATTCCACAAATTGTGTATCCTAAGTAACATAATGTTACTCTCTCATAGTGTGGAGATTAAAAGTCTGAGGTCAGGATGTCCTATTCCTTGGTCCAGTTCTTTAGGAGGGCTATGAGGGAGAATGATTTCCATGATTCTCTCCTGACTTCTAGGGGTTTCCTGGCAATTTTCTTTATTTTTTTACTTATAGATGTGTCAGCCCCATACCTGCCTTCATCTTTCCATGATATTATCCCTGTGTTTGTCCCTAAATGTTCCATTTTTATAAAAATACAGTTAATATTGGGTTAAGGCCCACCCTAATGACCTCATCTTGACTTGATCATCTGAAAAGACATAATTTTGAAATAAGGTCACAGTTACAGGTACTCAGGGTTAGAACTACATCTTTCTGGGAGATACAATTGAACTAATACATTATCTGTGCTCCTATCTAAAACTAAACTCTCTCCCTATGAACTTGATCTTAACCCCACTCACCTATTTAAGGACCTCTCTTTCTTCAGCAAATTTTTCTGTCCTTCATATTCAATATTTCCTTTCCTACTATATTGCCACAATTATATAAACATGTCATAACATTGGACACTCTTAAAAATTACTCTCTAGACTTCTTATTTCAGCCCTACATGTAGAGAGCTTAGAAGCTTTCACTCCTACCTCAACAACAAGAAAAATGGTAGGCAAACTGAAAGTAAATGACGAAACACTTAGTGAAATGCTTAAAAGGTAATTTTGATGAATTGCTTGAGACTAAGGGTGGACAAGCATAAGAGTAAGAAATTCTTAGAGATTTCAATACTAGGACCCCCCAGACTTTCATGAGCATTATATGAAGGAAACCTATCAGTCTCTCAAGATAAAGCAGTGAGAATGTTCCTTCATGGCTTTTGCAGGACAGCAGAATATTTATTGTTAAATGTGCTTAGAAGTTTCTAAAAAGGTCCTACTCTTCAGGGAAAAACAGTTGGCGAGAGCTTTGTTCTATATCAGCAGAAGTTCATTCCTCCTACGCCAGGCCCTTTAGTCACTTTGTCTCACTTGAGAGAGGAAAAAACAACAACAAAAAAAACAAAACACAGTCAAAATGAATTGGAGCCTCATGGAAATAGATGAAAACACTGCAGCCCAACGAGGTATACTGAACAAGGGGGAAAAAAAACCTTGTACCACTGCAGGAACAGTTGTGAAATTCACAGCCCTAAGACACAGACCGCTAAACAGATTTAATAGGAATATTGTAGAATAATAACCCTTCCCCATACATTAATATCACTCCAACAGGGATCTAGTATATTAACAATGGATTACAGCTGGAGGTGCTGCAAGACACAATACCTCAAGTTGAAGAGGAATACAAAGGGAAGTCCAAATTTAAAAAAAAAAAAGAGGAATTAAAAAAAAAAAGAACACTATAGAAATTCAGAGTTTCTGTCATCTAGGGATATATCAAATGTAAAACACAGTCTAACTCTTAGCCAGATTAGTATATACCCTCACACTAAAGGCTTATTTACCTCAGTTCCCATAACCCAGTACAACATCTTTAGTTTGACATATACATATGTCAAAAGAAAATAAATAAAATAAAGCAGTCTTAAAGATGAAATCATGTCAGAACCAGACTCAGATATGACACAGTTATGGAAATTACCAGACAGGCAATTTAACTTAGCTATGATTAATAAGTGAGCTAATGGAAAAATCAGACAACATGCAAGATAAATGAGTAAAATAAACAGGGAGATGGAAGCTCTAAAAAAAAATAAAAAGTAAATGTTGAAAATCAAAAGCACTGTATCAAAAATGAAGAATGCCTTTGATAACACATCAATAAATCCAATAAAGCTGAGGAAAGAATCAGTAAAAAATGTGCAAAATTGAAATACATAGACAAAAAATAATAAAAATAAAAAACAGAAGCATAACAGAATACCCAATAGCTAAGGGTCAATTTCAATGGGTGATATATATATACACAAATGGAATACCAAAAGAAGAAGAAATAAAGAATGGAGCAGAAGAAATATTTGAAGTAACAATATTTGAGCACTTTCCAAAATTCATGACTGACAGCAAACCACAGATTCAGCTCAGAGAACATCAAGTAAAATAAATAAAAAACAAACTCCCCAAACTCTACCCATGTTATATTCAAACAACAGAAATTCAGAGAAAGAAAACAATTTTTTTAAAAAGCTATAGGCTTTAAAAAAATACTTACAGAATAACATAGATATAATTACAGTGAAATTATTGTCAAAAACCATTAAAAAAGAGTAGAATAACACATTTAAAGTGTTGAAGGAAAGCAAAAGTCAACCTAGAATTCTATATCCAGCAAAAGTATCATTTAAACGTGAAAAAGAAACACTTTCTCAGATAAACAATAATTAAGAAAATTCATTACCAGCAAACTTGCCCTGCATAAAATGTTAAAAAAAGTTCTTTAGACAGAGAAAAGAAATATGATACAAGAAGAAATTTGGATCTATATAAACAAAGGAAGAGTTGCAGAGAATAAATGAAAATATAAAAATTTTGATTTTTTTACTCTTAACCTGATCTAAAAGATATATGTTTAAACTAAAGGTATATAATAATATAATGGGTGATTGTAATCACTTACGTCTAAATGAAAAAATTGACAGCAACTTTACAAGGAATGGGAAGAAGGAGTTGATTGAAAGATAACTGCCCTCCATGTGAAACCATATAATGTTCTTTGAAGTATAATCTAAGGTAGACTTAAATTATTTAATTATGTGTATCTAAACTCTAGAACAAGAATTATGAAAATTATAAAAATAAATATAATAGATACTCTAAAAGAAGAGATCAAATTGAATCATATAAAATGCCCAAGTAGGGGAACTTGCATGGCTCAGTTGATTAAGCATCCACTTTTTGGTTTTGGCTCAGGATCCTGGGATCAAGTCCTGTGTCTAACTGTGGGTTCAGTGGGGAGTCTGCTGAAAGATTCTCTCCCTGTGCCCCTGCCCCCACTTGCATTCTCTTTCTCCTATCCTTCTCTCTCTCTCTAATAAATAAATCTTTTAAAAATTTTTAAATAAAATGCCTAATTAAAATAAAAGAAGGTAAAAAAAATGGGAAAAAGAGAACGAATGCAAAAAAGTAAAAACCAGTTAAACAGGGTAAATATTTAAAAAGTATATTAATAATCACTTTAAATTTTAACACTCTAAATACATCAATTAAAAGACATTTTCAGAGTAGATTTTTTTTAAATGACATGTTTTCTATAAGAAATGCATTTAAATGTAAAGACCTGTAGGATACAAGTAAAAGGATGGAAAGAAACCTTCAATATTAACACTAATTGAAAGAAAACTAATGTAGCTATAATATTTCAGACAAAGCAGTTTCAGATCAAGGAAAACCAACAGGAATAAAGAAAGGTATTACATAATAATAAAGGGTTTACTATGACCCAGGAATCACAGTACTGGGTATTTACCCCAAAGATACAAATGTAGTGATCCAAAGAGGCATGTGCACTTGAATGTTTTCAACAGCAATATCCACAATAGCCACACTATGGAAAGAACCTAGATGTCCATCAACAGATGAATGGTTAAAGAAGATGTGGGGTATATATATATAATGGAATATTATGCAGCCATCAAGAGAAATGAAATCTTGCCATTAGCAATGACATGGATGGAAATAGAGGGTATCATGTAAAGTGAAATAAGTCAATCAGAGAAAGATAATTATCATATGATCTCTCTGATATGAGGAATTTGAGAGGCAGGTGGGGAGTCGTAGGGGGTAGAGAGGGAAAAAATGAAACAAGAAGATACCAGAGAGGGAGACAAACCATAAGAGACTCTTAATCTCACAAAATAAACTTATGGCTGTTGGGGGATGGGGGGAGAAGGATGGTGGTGGTTGGGTGATGGACATTGGGAAAAGTATGTGCTATAGTGAGTGCTGTGAAATGTGTAAGTCTGTTGATTCACAGACCTGTAGCCCTGGGGCAAATAATACATTATATGTTAATAAAAAATAATAATAAAGAGGTCAATTCAATAATAGTACAAAAGAATCCTAAATGTGCATTCCCTAAATAGAGCATAAAAACACATGAGGCAAAAACTAATAGAAGTATAAGGAGAAATAGATAAATCCACTAGTAGAGTTGGTGATATCAACAACACTCTGTAACTGATAAATCAAAGAGATACAAAATCAGTATGAATATAGATCACCTAAACTATATTTTCAATCATCTGTATACAACTGACAATTCAAGAGTTCTCCAACAAACCAAAAGCAGAATACATTTTCCCAAACCATATTGAATGTTCACCAAGATAGATAATATGCTGGCCATAAAGCCCACCAATTGAAATCATACAAAGTATAAGCTTAGAGCACAATGGAATTAAAAAAGAAATCAATGTATGAATTGAAATGAAAATTATAATGCAATTTATCAGAAGTTGTAGGATACAGCAGAAGCAGTGCTTAGAGGGAAATTTATTTGAACATCTGAAAGATATACAATCAATAACCTAAGTTTCTACCTTAGGAAAGTGGAGAAAAAAAAATGTCAATATAAGATGAAAGCAAGTATAAAAGAAATAATAAAAATTAGGACAGAAACAAAGGAAATTGAAATCGGCCAAAAAGAAAAAATATATGTATCAACTAAATTTAAAGCTGATAATTGAAAATATTGATAAAACTAATAAACTTCTAGTCAGGCTAATCAAGGGAAAAAAACAGAAGACACAAATGACCACTATCAGAAACAGATGATGGGTTATCACAATTGATCCCATGCAATTGCTAATATAAAAAATATCAATAACTATATGTCCACAAATTTGACAATCAAGTTCTTAAAGGAGACAAGGTTTCAAAATTCACACAGAAGAAAGAGACAATCAGAATAGCTCTACAACTATTAAATAAATTTAACCAATAATTAATATTGGTTCAAAATACTCAAAAAAAAAAGTGTAGCATTCAGGCCAATTGATTTCACTGGGAAATTCTAACAAAGAAATAAGGCAAATTTTCCATGTTTTCCAGAAAATATAAGTAAAAAGAATACTTTCTAAGTCATTTTATAAAGCCAACATTAATATTACAACCAGATAAAGACATTTCAAGATAGGAAAGCTATGGACCAAAGTTATCAAAAACGGGAAAGTCTGAGAAATTGTCACAACTGAAAGGAGCCTAAAGAGATTTGATAGCTAAATATAATATTGTATTTTCAGTGGGATCCTGGAACTGAAAAAAAAATGTAATTAAGGAATCTATAGATATTAGTTAATAATAATGTATCAATATTGGCTCATCATGACAAACATACAATACTGATGTAGAATATTAATCAAAGAAACTGGGTATGGGGTAATCAGAAACTCTCTATACTATAAATCTATTTTAAATTAAAAAGTGTAGTTTTGAAAAAGACTCCATATCCATCTCCTCCTCTGACACTACTTTTTTTACATTCCTCAAGAGTGGTCTTTGCTCACTGTTTCCAATCACTTAGTCTTTTTTCTTTCTTATATCTACTCCAATCAAGTTTTTGCACTCTCCCTTTGTTAGAATATCCCTTATGGGCATATGGACACTGTTGAGTCTTATTGCACAGTCCGATCAAATGTCATAATTGATGATTGACCAATCATCAGCATTTGACATCCATTATAGTTCTGTGCTTTTTTTTCTTTCTTTTCTTTTTCTTTCCTTTTTTCTCTTTTTCTTTTCTTTTCTTTTTTTTTAATTCTGTCCTTCTTGAAAGATTTTCATCTATCTGGGAAAGCACACTCATCTAATTGTCATACTACCCTACTGATTGTTGCTTCTTGGTCTCCTTTGTTGATTCCTCTTATCACTCCAGCTTGTTAAATTTGAAATGACTCAGGCCTCTGTTTGTCGACTTCATGCTTGTTTATACTCACTTCTTTGGTAATCCTAAGTTTCATGACACATTTCAAATTTAACATGTCACATAATGGATCTTTATTTCCTCTTCCCTTACTACGTTTCTGAAGACATTCTTGTTTAATTGATAGCAACTCCTTCCTTCTAGTTGCTCAAGCCAAAAAACCTGTAGCATCTTTAATTATTCTCAATCTCTCATACTCCAAACTCATTCATAGAGAATTCTGTTGAGTTTACCTCCCAATTATACCGGTTAATCAACCATGATATAGAAATGACCTAAATGATTTTCAACAAATGAATGAGTAAAGAAGAACAATGAAATATTATTCAGCTGTAAGAAAAACCCAGGAAATCCTGTCACTTGCAACAAAAAGATGGACCTTGAAAGCTTAATGTTAAGTGATAAGTCAGACAGAGAAAGACAAATACTGTATGACATGGTATCACTTATATGTGGAATCTTAAAAAGCTGAACTCACAGAAACAGAGTAGAATAGTAATTACCATGGACAGGGAGATGGTGGGAGAAATGGAAGTGTTGACCAAAGTGTACAAACTTCCAGCTAGAATATGAATTAATTCTGGAGAGCCAAGGCACAGAAATATGATGATATTAATAATGTGTTATATACTTGAAAGTTGTTAAGAGTAAATGTTATACAATAAAAAAGTAATGTTATATGATGCAATTGACCTATTAGCTAGCACTCAGTTGGTAATCATTTTGTAATATATGAGGGTATCAAATCCACATGTACCCATTAAATGTGTACAATTTAAATGTCAATTATATATCAACAAACTTAGGGGTAAAGAAAGAAATATGGCAAATATTCCTTTATCTAGAAAACAACTGTCAGAAGTGGAAAATTAATGTAGTTATCAAACTAAGAACAGTACTAAAAATGTTCAACTAGCAATTTTGAGTAGAATAGAACTAGTTTATAACTAGTGAGGAAGAATGTTAGCTGCAACTAAAATGCCATATTCATAGACATACTAAATTAGCTAGCAAATCCAAGAAAATTGACAACATAGGTACAACATAAAAATTTGCACATGAATAGTCACAGTAGATTATTCATAGTAGCCAAAAGGTGGAAACAACACACAAATTGCCATCAGCTAATCGGAATGGAAAAACCAAAATGGTATATCCTTACAATGAAATGTTATTTAGTCACAGAAAAGGAATAAAGGGTAAAACTTAAAAACATTATGCTGAGTAAAGCAAGCTCATGAAAAGTTGATGACTCCAATTATATGACATGTCCAAAACAGGTAAATCCATAGGGACTGAAAGTAAATTAGTGGTTGCCTATGGCTTGGAAGAGTGGGAGAAATGGGAAGCAATTGTTAATGACTAAGATTTCTTTTTAGGTGATGCAAATGTTATAAAATTAAGCAGTGGTGATAGTTGTACTTTGTCAATATGCTAAATATGCTAAACCATTGCACTGTATACTTGAATAGGATAAATTTTGTGGTATATGAATTGTATCTCTAGAGTTATTACTGTACTGTTTTTGAACATAAAGAAAAGAGTGAAGTGAATACTTGAACTACGGATTTAAAGGTCACCGAATTTCATTTTGTTACTTTTATGGTATGTTAACTATATTTATTTTATACATGCATAAATCACTAATAGGCCTAATAGATGCTAAATAAATATTTGTTGAACAAATGAACTTGCTTTTAGGTGTCGCTTTGATATAGATTCTTAAACATGGAATTTCTCTTTTTCTTCTTGTAATTTAAATGACATTGAATTCCACCTTGAAGCAAAATTATTTAATCAATAGATTCATGTAGATACAGTCACAGAATACATTACTTCTCAGTTCTATCGTTAACTTACTTCCTTGTTGGTTTGGAGAAGTATCCCTTTTATAGATTAGTTTCCTTGCCAAAGTTTTATTTCAATGATGCTGCTCTTGACACTGCTTTAAGTGAAAATGTTACTATACTACTTCATAGATATTCAGAACCTTTCAGGTTTTGGATGAAGAGGTCTGATTGAAAATCAGATACAGACACATATGGAGAATTCTAAGTTCCCAGTTGCCTTGACGTTAACTGGAGTGGGCACTTGATTATTATGAAGGCTAGAATTGGATTGAAGAATCATACTTAAAGGTGTAATAGAGCTCAGAAAGTGCCAGACCTTAGAAGTACCTGGCCCTTGATTGTAGCAGCTGGAAGTGATTTAACAAGCACTTGAGGTGACAGAATCAAATGCTTTATATGATGAATAGGCTGTTTCAATATAGTAAATTATTTTGCTCTTAAAAATCAGAATTAAATAGTTTACGTTTTGTGGGGAAAAAAAAAAAAGAAGAAGAAGCTCCAACAGAAGGACACAGTCATCTACATAACAAATGGGACCGACCTCAAATCACAGACATATTAATATATTTTTCTTTGGCCCACTACACACAATTAATGCTCTGTATTGACTACACGCTCCTTATTAACTAAAGGAAATTATACCTCAGTGATTATTTCTTATAGCATTTGTGAAGACTCTGTCCTTTAGAGAAGTAATTCTGAGTGGCTTGCATTTTAAAGCAGGTTGATTTAGAACTTCCAGATGTGTTAAAAAAGTTATCATTTTATTTAGTGTACTAATATATCAATTTATACCATTCTGTAGTTCAGAGACTAACCTGAGTTATGCCTTTCTTTATCTCTCTTTCTCTCCCCTTCCTTCCTTCCTTCCTTCCTCTTCCTCCTTCCCTTGTTCCTACTCTCTTTCCCTTTCTCCCCCTCTTGATTTCTCTCTTGTTTTCTTTCTTTCATGTTTATTAAACATCAACATTTATTTAACATTTATATTTAACATTAACATTTATTTAGTTAACAAAGTCTTGGGAATACAATAGAGAAAAAGTGAATCCTTGCTCTTAAAATATATGTATATATTCACACCAGCAAATGTAAATGGAAACCCTCCTACTATCAAAATGTCTGTCTTTCTGGACTATGTACTGCTGCCCAAATATCCTTTTTTACTTGAAAACTTTACCAAACTCTGAGCATTATTATTTCTTGAATTAAATAGTTTTATGTCATTTGAGTTGCTGCTCTGATACCCTCATTTGCATGTTCTAAAATAATAAATTATTAAAGGCCTCAAACTAATTTCCTTTGTGTGTGTGTTTTTTAAGAAGATAAAGTCATATAAATGGTAAACTGAACAATATGGAATTCAGATCAATAGAATTAGCTTTTATTTTACGGAGTTATGAAATGTTCTATCTTAATAACATTTCTTTGCTTTTATTGTCAAAACTACCAAAATCAATACAACTGAACACACAAAAATTTTGGAAAATCAATTTTTATTAAACATTTTATAGAATAATAATATTAATAAAGACCAATTAGGATATATTTGAAGTGACATGATTAAGGTGCCCAAATAATTAAGTTAATCTAAGGTTGTAAAATTAAAAACTAAAGCAATTGCCCAGAAAAATTAGTTGATCATAAACAAAACAACAAAATTCAGCAGCAGCAATGGTTTTTAAAATTGGGGTGGTCTCCTGGGTGGCTCAGTGGGTTAAGCCTCTGCCTTTGGTTCAGGTCATGATCCCAGGGTCCTGGGATTGAGCCCCGCATCGGGCTCTCTGCTCAGCAGGGAGCCTGCTTCCTCCTCTCTCTCTGCCTGCCTCTCTGCCTACTTGTGATCTCTGCCTGTCAAATAAATAAATAAGAATCTTTAAAAAAAAATAAAAAATAAAAAAATAAAATTGGGGTGGGGCAGAAATTTTTTCAATTATTCCATTCTACTATGAACCCTGATTAAATTAACTAAATTAAATTAATTAAATATACATGAACATTTAAACTATAAAAGGAAGTGATAACTTTATTTTTTATCTGGAGTTCCAATTTGGCTCTGTATATGTTTTCTTAATTTTATTTTGATTATTTAATTCCTTAACTTAGGCATTGCAGAACTAAGTATGAATTTTTTTTTACTCGGATTCATTGATTTTATAACACATAACATAGAACGTCAAACTTATTATATGTAAATTCATCTTTATTAAGTTAGTGTATGCTCTAAAAAACAATGAATATTCATGGGAAATAGAAAGAAATCTTTAAATAATTATAATGACTGATTACTCATTTACCACAAATATTTTTATCATATCATTTACATAACTCTGCATAATCTCTACAACTACTTGCATATACACCTTCCTTACTCAATTTTAAACTATCTGAGTGAAGTATCAAATTCCATAGATCTCTTTAACCCTATCATTTCAACCAATTAATTGAACAACATAAATATTCAAAAATATATCTGTGTAATAAATAGATAAAATACTAAAATTTAAAACATACTTTGTAGAGATATTTATTAAATACTATGATAGTTAAAAATAAATTATTTTTTTTTAGATTTAGACTATATCTAATAAAGTTTTGTCAATGACTTCCACTCATAACACTGAAAACCTTAAACATATTGAAATTTTTTTGCTTTTTTTGTTTTTTGTAAAACAAATTTATGTTACTAAATTTAAACTTCAGTTATAAGTTTTGTATAAGAAGCTTAAAATTTTAAAGTCAAATTTAATATCTCCATTATAATGACTTCCTAACTTTTCAATATAATTCTTCATAAGTGAAAGGATAATTGCTCTCTGATTTATGATGCCTTACTTAGCACCTATTAAATTGTTTTATGTATTAGGTCCAATTTAATGACAATTCATTATAGTTATAGAGTCCACCAATCTAGGTTTTTATTTATTTTTATTTTTTTTATTTTTTATTTTTTATAAACATATATTTTTGTCCCCAGGGGTACAGGTCTGTAAATCACCAGGTTTACACACTTCACAGCACTCACCAAAGCACATACCCTCCCCAATGTCCATAACCCCACCCCCTTCTCCCAAACCCCCTCCCCCCAGCAACCCTCAGTTTGTTTTGTGAGATTAAGAGTCACTTATGATTTGTCTCCCTCCCAATCCCATCTTGTTTCATTGATTCTTCTCCTACCCACTTAAGCCCCCATGTTGCATCACCACTTCCTCATATCAGGGAGATCATATGATAGTTTTCTTTCTCTGCTTGACTTATTTCACTAAGCATGATACGCTCTAGTTCCATCCATGTTGTCACAAATGACAAGATTTCATTTCTTTTGATGGCTGCATAGTATTCCATTATGTATACATACCACATCTTCTTGATCCATTCATCTGTTGATGGACATCTAGGTTCTTTCCATAGTTTGGCTATTGTGCACATTGCTGCTATAAACATTCGGGTGCATGTGCCCCTTTGGATCACTACATTTGTATCTTTAGGGTAAATACCCAATAGTGCAATTGCTGGGTCATAGGGCAGTTCTATTTTCAACATTTTGAGGAACCTCCATGCTGTTTTCCAGAGTGGCTGCACCAGCTTGCATTCCCACCAACAGTGTAGGAGGGTTCCCCTTTCTCCGCATCCTCGCCAGCATCTGTCATTTCCTGACTTGTTTATTTTAGCCATTCTAACTGGTGTGAGGTGATATCTCATTGTGGTTTTGATTTGTATTTCCCTGATGCCAAGTGATATGGAGCACTTTTTCATGTGTCTGTTGGCCATCTGGATGTCTTCTTTGCAGAAATGTCTGTTCATGTCCTCTGCCCATTTCTTGATTGGATTATTTGTTCTTTGGGTGTTGAGTTTGCTAAGTTCTTTATAGATTCTGGACACTAGTCCTTTATCTGATATGTCGTTTGCAAATATCTTCTCCCATTCTGTCAGTTGTCTTTTGATTTTGTTAACTGTTTCCTTTGCTGTGCAAAAGCTTTTGATCTTGATGAAATCCCAATAGTTCATTTTTGCCCTTGCTTCCCTTGCCTTTGGTGTTGTTCCTAGGAAGATGTTGCTGCGGCAGAGGTCGAAGAGGTTGCTGCCTGTGTTCTCCTCAAGGATTTTGATGGATTCCTTTCGCACATTGAGGTCCTTCATCCATTTTGAGTCTATTTTTGTGTGTGGTGTAAGGAAATGGTCCAATTTCATTTTTCTGCATGTGGCTGTCCAATTTTCCCAGCACCATTTATTGAAGAGGCTGTCTTTTTTCCATTGGACATTCTTTCCTGCTTTGTCGAAGATTAGTTGACTGTAGAGTTGAGGGTCTATTTCTGGGCTCTCTATTCTGTTCCATTGATCTATGTGTCTGTTTTTGTGCCAGTACCATGCTATTATGCTACCTAAAGCAATCTACACATTTAATGCAATTCCTATCAAAGTACCATCCATCTTTTTCAAAGAAATGGAACAAATAATTCTAAAATTTATATGGAACCAGAAAAGACCTCGAATAGCCAAAGGGATATTGAAAAAGAAAGCCAACGTTGGTGGCATCACAATTCCGGACTTCAAGCTCTATTACAAAGCTGTCATCATCAAGACAGTATGTTTTTATTTTTCTTTAAGATTTTATTTATTTGAGAGAGAGAGAGCACAGTGGGGTGAGAGGGAGAGCCAGAGGGAGAAGCAGACTCCTTACTGAGCAGAAAGCCCATTGTGGGGATCCATCCCAGGACCCAGAGATCATGACCTGAGCCAAAGGCAGATGCATAACTAACTGAGACAGCCAGTTGCCTCATCTACCAATCTATGTTTTTATACAGTTCATTAGAAGAGTATTATATCCTGGGTGGCTACACCCATTCTGATTTTGTTTTCAAAATTATTCTAACTATTCTCAAAAGCATACTTAGATAAATACAATACATTTGATGTATGTTGAAATTATACTGAATATATGGTATAATTCTGAAAGCATCAACATTTTTATAAACATCCAGGCCTCTAACATAGGAGAAATATAGTACCTTTTTCCATTTTCCAAGACTTCTCATGTATCTCTAAATGTGAGCATATGCTTTTTCATTTTTCCATTAATTTTTATTTTATTTTAATTTAATTTTATTTTTATATTTATTTTATTAAAGTTATTTCATCTTCTGTTACTTGGTTTAAATTGTTACTGCTAAGGCTTTCCCCATTATCCTTTTTCTCTGATTATTTTGATATTTTTTAGGGAAACTACTGAATTTTTATATTTTCCTCTCACCAAATTACCCCATTAGCATATTTCAGTTGATTTTCTTAAATGTCTTAAGTAATTATATGTGTATGAATGAAAATTGTTCCCCTTTCCTTGGAGTATCTGCAGCTATTATTTCTCTTTCATGTATTTAATTGTCTAAAACAATGATAAAGAAACTATAAGAGCGCTCCAATGGAACTTAAGGGTTAACTTTCTTCAAGCTTAGTACTCTTTGTTTGCTAACTAGAGTCTCTTGGTCTATAGCAGAACTAGCTTATTTTCCTTTGAGATTTCACTGGTGTTGAAGGATAAAGGGCCAAATTTTCTCAGAAGATAAGTCCTAACTACATTTAAAACACCTGCTTCTGATGCCAGCAAGTCTGCTCCTCGTCACACCTGTCTCTGCTTCTCCAGCAGGTAGCTGGCCACACCCCCTTTCCCATGCCTTCCCCCTTAAAACACTCCAGTTTCATCTGGACCAGGAGTACAGTCTTTGGGATGTTAGTCCACCATCTTCCCATGTTGCCCACTTCTTGAATAAAACAAACTTTCCTTTCCCATTGTGACTTGTCTCTCAAATACTGATTTTCCAGTGATGAGGTGCCAAACTTGAGTTTGGAACCAGCTCTCTTCCCAGTAACATCGCCATTTTAATCATTAGAAGAGGTTTCATTTAAGGCATTTTTAATTGTCTTAAAAATAAAACTTCAAGAATGCTTTACAGACACGAGATCATTATAATACATCTTGAATAGTACCATAGTCGAAACTATGAGGAATAGTCTTTTTCCTCTGAGATTTAATTATGCTGTTTGTTCAGGCCTCTCTGATTTTATTGGCTAAATGCAATAATCATTGCAATAGCTTGATAAGCAATATTAGACAATCAAAAAATCAAAGACAAAATAGGAGATATTGCTAAATGCTTGTCTAATACCTGTCCTCTCTTGCTTTGTTAGCAGAATCCCCATTTGGAAGAATGGTATTATTCATGATTATAGACACTTGCCTCCCCAGACACATTTACAAGTACAAAAATCCACTGTTTTATATCCTGATAAAAAGTTAGAGACTCAGTTGACATGTATTTTATTTACCCTTTGCTCATGCTCCTGTTTTTCAAAATGTAAGATATGGATGTAGTGGCCAGTACTTCAGTATACATATTTTTAGAATCATAAAAAAGATTACCGTGTATTAGTTAGCAGACCAGGTGGGGCAAGGAACTGGAGGAAGGTGGTTAAAAGATACAAACATTAGCTCTAAGTTAAATAAGTACTAGGGATATAATGTACAATATGATAATTATAGCTAACCCTGCAGTATGATGATAGAAAAATTGTTAAAAGAGCAAAGTCTGAGTTCTAATCACAAGGAAAATTTTTTTTCTTTTCTTCTTTCCTTTCTTTCTATTGGCTCAATATGAGATCATTGTTGTTAGCCGAACTGACTGTGGTCATCATTTCACAATATATGTAAGTCAGACCATCATGCTATATGCCTTAAATGGACACAGAGATGTACACCAACTACTTCTCAATAAAACTGGAAAAAAAAAATGCTTTAAAGAGTAAAAAAAAGAAAAGTTAGCAGACCAGAAAGATGGAAAATGTCTAGATCCTCTCAGCATTGAAGCTCAGCATGAACTGATTTCAGGAACTCCTTATTACCATGAAATTGGTTGCTTGTTGTTACCCAATCAGGTTTCCTCCACATAGACTCAAACGCAACTCAGAATATGGCTACAAAACTTAAATGAATAGATTCATTAGGAGTAAAATTAAGCAGCATACAAAGTAGTCTTTACAGGTTTTTCTTTATATTAGTTTATAGTTCATACCCTTTCTTTAAGCGGTTAGACAGTTGGTTCCCAAATGTCTAGCTTTTGGCATCACAGACTCCATTACTTACCATTTAGAACAACCATATTCCTCAGTCTCTGCCACAGGCATTACGGATGTTACAAAAAGAAAAAAAAAAAGAAAAAAGACTCTATCTTAGAATCATCCTGCATCCAGGCCTCTGTTTCTATACAAAAGAGAGGGCTTTTTTATTTTTGCTGAGAACATAGTATCTCTTATTTCTTTCTTCCTTTCCTTTCTAACTCCTTCAGAAGGAAGTACTTTCTCCTGATTAGAAACATAAAAGAAGACTTCTCTTTTTCCATAAATTTTATTGTTCTATGCACCAAAATATATTGCCATATTAACTCCATGCATCCAAAACACCTCAATAACGCCAACTACACCTTGTACTTAACTTCAAAGAAAACCATTTAGATTGGAAGGTCCATATCCTCTTACATGGGATCTAG
Source organism: Mustela nivalis (assembly GCF_964662115.1). Taxonomy (NCBI): domain Eukaryota; kingdom Metazoa; phylum Chordata; class Mammalia; order Carnivora; family Mustelidae; genus Mustela; species Mustela nivalis. The sequence continues at coordinate 59,644,609 of NC_139026.1, forward strand.
TGTTTAAAATTTCAGTATTGCTGATTTTCTCAAATCATATCCCTTTGCCTTTTTGCTCTTCAACTGAAATGAAAATAACAGAAAAATTGTCCTTTGGATATTTCTTCTGTGTCCAGTGAGTGTTCAGATGTGAGTAAAATCTGAAATGTTTTATGAGCTATTAGAAATAAACTCTTTTAACTTGAAATAATGGTTGAATTTTTTATTTAATGAAGAAATGGGCATTAAAAATCTATTAAATGTGCAATCTAAAAGGATAAAATGTAGAAAAATATCCATTTTTATAATAAACTAAAATTAAGGATTACAAAAAATCAATTATCTATTAAAAGGTTTAAAAATACTCTAATCAGTATAATAAAAGCAAAGTTCATTAATTTATATTGCTGAACATCTGTTCCTAGTTACAATAAATTTGGAGTGGTTGTAGAGTGTATTTTTACTTTTAGATCATCTAAAATAAGGTGCTTCAAAAAATTTCAGGCAAATTAAACTTGATGATACACACCAGCCTTAGAAAAAAATTGCATTTTGTATTATTTGTACTGCCAAAAATAGATATTATTTAAGGGTGATATCAACATTTATAAAAATTGAAATAAAGTTGACATATACTACAACGTGTGACAGTAAGGTCCATGAAATATTTTACAATATCATATCTACTTGTATATAAGCTTTCCAATTTTGCAAGTTTTATTTCCCATGTACCATATATTAGCTGAATTTGACACATTGGATTCTGCATAATCCTCTAAAGTACTATGGAATGCAAATCTAAGTTTATGTTTTAAATCTGTTAAACTACATGTAAAATATTTCTATATTTAAACAAATTTCTTTAAATCATGTTAAAGAAGAAAGGCAGGCTAACAGTGTGCTAGCACTGTTCCAGGTGCTGGGGATTCAGTAGTGAGCAAAACTTTTCTCATATTAGCATGCAGTCTAATAAGCAAATTGCATTTTAAAATAAAGAGCCGAACAAAAATTTGTTTTGAGCACATTGGATCCAGCTGGTCACATCTTTTGCTTTTGCTCATCCTACTCTACTTAGATTTAATTCTTTTTTTCTCATTTTTCTATCTAGTGGCACCTACTCAACCTTTAAATCCTAGTTTAAATTTCACTTCTTTGAAGATTTCTTGTATATTACTCCCACTGCTTCACCCCTGTGTAAAATTAATTACTTCTCAGTTCTGATAATAGCAGTGATACACAAACACACACCATATATATATATATATATATATATATATATACACACACACATACACATAAATGCACACACAAATATATAATTCTATATCTATAATATATATTTTGCTTTGTTATTAATCCCATGTTTGAATGTGAGATTTTTAGTAGGGGTCTTACTGTATTTGTTTAAATGGCTTCTGTACTTAACACAATGCTGGCTACATACAGTTATTTTTTTAAAAAAAAGGATTATATGATGAATGGAACAATTTTGGGATGTCTTCATAGATAACATATTCAAAGGACAAATGGTTCAGTGAGGAACTAACATTTGATTAGTTTCTAATTGCTGCCATAACAAATTGCCATAGTCGTGACTTAAAACATTGCAAATTTATTATTTTATAGCTCTGTTGGTTAGAAACTTGACATGAGTGCCACTGGGCTAAAACCAAGACAAGGCTGTTTCTTTCTGTAAACTTTAGGTAACCTGGTCTCTTCCAGCATCTAGAGGCTGCCTGTGTTCCTCGACGTGTGGTCCCTTTCCTCCTCCTTCAAAGATAACAAGGTCTCATGTCTCTGACCTTTCTCTCTCTGACCATAGCCAAGACTTCTCTGCTTTTAGGAATTTGAGTGATTAGATTGAGCACACCGAGATAATCCAGAGTAGTCTCCCCATCTCAAGATCTTCAGCTTTAACCATATCTGCAAAATCCCTTTTACAATGGAAGGTAAAATATTCACAAGTTGCTGGAGTTAGGATGTGGACATCTTTGTTTGGGGGGTGAGGGAGAGCATTTTTCACCTAAGACAGATAAATGTATACTTGTAACTTGGCTCATGTGTTGTAATGAGTGCTAATAATATATAAAAACAAAGATGGCCAGGTAACAAAGTAAATCGTAACAACCAAGTTAAGACATTACAGGAATGCATCTAGTGAAGACATCTTCTTCACAGTTGATGAAGAATTGAATAAGTAAATAAATAATTGAATAAGTATAGTCAAGGAAAGTTAAATAAAAAAATAAACAATCTGGGTGCCTGGTGGCTCAGTCGGTTATGCATGGCACTCTTGATTTCAGCTCAGGTCCTCATCTGAATCTCAGGATCATGAGATTGAGTCCCAAGTCAGGCTCCCTGCTGAGTATGGAGCCTGCTTAAGATTCTGTCTGTCTGTCTGTCTCACCTCTCCCTCTGCCTCCCCCTGCCCCAGTGCACACCCATGTTCTCTCTCTCTTTATGTAAAAAAAAAAGAAGAAAAAGAAAGAAAGAAAGAAAAGAAGCAAGCAAAAGTTTTGGCAGACTAAATACAAGCCTAAAAGCCATCAAAGACAAAGCCAAAGTGTTTTCATAGAAGGTGAGCTTCAGAATTATAACTCCCTTTCAATTGAGAACCAGCTATATGAGAGCGAGTTCATAAGTCTGTTTTTGCCATCTTAACTTCAGTTGCCAGATATTTTATAAGTTTTGAATGTACTGAAAAAAAAAAATAGATCTTTTGCAATTTCCCCAAAGAGGTCAAAGCATTGTTAGGGCATTTGTCCTGAGACGTGGGCTGTGATTTCACCGGCTCAGTTTGTCTCATCACTTTTGCTTACATTCCCATGAGCTGCCCACAATCATTCCTCACTATCTTGATAAACACATCCGTCAAATACTACTACTTGTCAATGACATCAATTTAATTTTATTGGAGATAGGGTCAGAAGCAAATATCTAATAGAGTACTATCCTCTAAATCAGATCTAAAAATACCCACATTTGTTGTTGTCACCACCATTTTTTTGAAGGAGAGGGGTCTGGGGAAGAAAATTTACTCTTGTAAATGTCAGCAAGGAACAAAAGAATGGATAAAAGGAGAACAGTGAATGCTCCGAGTTTTGATTTAAAAGAAATGTTAAGCAACTTTGAATTTCTAGTCTTATTTAAGTTGAAAGATGTTCCTATGATTTGGGTTTTAGAATATTCATTTGACTTTTCAAGGTACGAAAATGCCATTCAGACAATGTTTGTCTCCATAAGCATATAAAGTATACGTAACTTCACAAATCAAATAATCAGTTCATTTGTGTAAAATACAGTTATAAACCTGTGTTTCATTATAGGAGCAGAGTTATGTTACTCTCTTTAAGTCATTTTGAAATATAATCAGACAATTTCAGGGCAACATTGTGTTTTAAAAATTATCTCATTTAAGCACAGTTTTAAAGATGAGCAAGTTGGATGAGATTTAATAATTTGCCCAAGGTCATATCACTAATTAGTGGCAAAATAGTTAAACTCAGTTTAAATGTCAATAATCTTCCTCACAACCAAGTTTACCTTCAGAATTTCTCCTTTTTTCTACCAACGTCAACATTTGCATTCATGGTGTTCTGTAATTTACATGTATTTTCCCATCTAATTAATGGGATGGGCCAGAATGCTATCATCAGATAACATCTGCCATGTTGATACTTGCATCTAATCCCTGCAGGGATTAGAAAAAATAGTTCACATGAGATGAACTGTTAAGAATAGATTGCAGTAGGACACCTGGTTAGCTCCATTAGTTAAGGGTGTGCCTTTAGCTCACAGGTCATGATCCCCGGGATCCCTGCTCAGCAGGGAGTCTGCTTCTCCCTCCGCCTCTGCCCCTCCTCCCTCCTTGTGCTCTCTCTCTAATAAATAAATTTTTGAAAGTTAAAAAATAAAAGAATGGATTGCAGTGATACAGGTGAGAGATGAAAGTAAATCTGTCTAGGGAAGTGTCAATATAGAATCAGAGAAATTAGTTAAAACTGGCAGGAGATGATGTTGGAATAAGTATGGAGGAAGAAGGAAAAAGGAGGTAACACAGATAATTTCTGAATTTCTGGGTTACTCAATAGAAATACAGTGATACTGTTCACTAAGATAGGAAATATTAGAGAAGGATCAAAGCATTAATTAGCTTTTGATAGGATATGAGGCAATAACAATTTCCCAGTTTTAGTAAGAACAAAAGTTTAGTTTTTTTCTTCATGACTAGAGATGCAGAAATATATATATTGAAATTTTATATATATATATATATATATATATAATTTCAAATAGGACCTGATGCAAAGCAAAATTCCAATAAATGTCAGCTAATATTATTCCTATTACTATCTCAACCTAATGAAAAGGAAACTGAAGGGTAAGAAGCTTAAATAACTTGTCCAAGATCATATACATAGTTATGGATAGAGACAGAATTTGAGGCCAATTTTATGGAGGGCAGATTCAATTCATAATCATTACATTAAAATTTTTCTGCTTTTCCTCCACCTTTCAGTGCATGTGGACTGTGGGGCTCCTAAGTACTGACATTTTACAACCAACGTATTGTTGGTGACAAGCATGGATGCCTGCTTATAGCATTACTTCTGAAGCAACCCAGGAATATATAAATATTTGATAGAATATCAAATAGAACAGAACAAAATTGTTATCTCTGGAGAAGGGAAAGATATTTTAAGGAGTAGCCTGAACAATTAAATTTGCACTGAAATAAAATAAATTTGGACTACTACCACCAATCAAGTACAAAAATCTACATCAAATAATTCAATGACTTCATGAACTCAGATTAGGAAAGAACTCTTTGTTTACTTACCTATTTATTTATTTAATTATTCCAGCTTTATTGAGATATAATTGATACATAACAAGGTTAAGGTAGATGTGATGATTTGATACATGTACATGTTGCAAAATATTTACCACAATAAGATTAATTAAGACATTCTTCTCTCACATAATTATTATTGTGTTGTGATTATGGAGAGAACATTTAAAATCTCATGGTGACTTTCAGGTATATGATGCAATATGTTTAAGTGTGGTCACCATGTTATTTATGGAACTTCTTTCTCTTACATCTGAGTTTATGCCCTTTGCTAAGTATCTTTCTCTCCTCCACTCCCTAGCACCTAGTAACCATCAATAACTCTCTGTTTCCATGACTTTGACATTTTAGATTCCATATAGAAGCAATAACATACAGTATTTTTGTTTGCCTGATGTATTTCACTTAACATAATGCCCTAATGTTTCATCCATATTTTCCCAAATGGCAGGATTTCCTTCTCTCATAGCTAAACAGCATTCCATTGCAAATATATACATATACAAACTATACACACACACATACACACACACACACACACACACACACACACACACACACACGTACACACCATATTTTCTTTTTCCATGTCAATAGACATTTATTTCCATATATTGGCTATTGTGAATAATGTTGAACCAAACATGGGAGTGCATATATCTCTTCAAGATCCTGATTTCTCTCCATTTGCATATATACCCAGAAGTGAGATTGCTAAATTAGATCGCAGTTTTATTTTTAATTATGCTGGAAAGTTCTATACTGTTCTCCATTGTAGCTATACTAATTTATATTGCCACCAATAATTCCCTTTACCCCATATCCTTGCCAGCACTTGTTATTTCTTCTTTTTTTGATACTAAGGATCCTAACAGATATGAGATGGTATCTCATTATGGTTTTGATTTGCATTTCGTTGATGATTATTAGTGTTGAGCACCTTTTTGTATACTTTTGGCCATTTGTATGTCTTCTTTGGGAAAATGTCTATTCATATCCTTTACCTATTTTTAAATTTAATTATTTGCTCTTTGGCCATTGAGTTGAATGTATTCCTTATATATTTGGCATGCTAACCCCTTATCAGATATACGGGTTTCTATATTTCTTTCGATTCCATATGTCGACTTTTCATTTTGTTGGTTAGACCTTTAGCTGTGCAGATGTCTTTTTGTTTGATGTAGTGACATTTGATTTTTGCTTTTGCTGTTTGTGCTTTTGGCATCGTTTCCAAAAAAAACCATTGCTTAGATATTATCAAGGAGCATTTTCCTTAAGTTTTCCTCTAGGAGTTTTATGGTTTCAGATCTATGTTTGAGTTAATCCATTTTGAGTTCATTTTTGTGGGCAAATATAAGATAGGGGTCCAATTTCATTCTTTTACATGTGAATACCCAGTTTTCCCAACCCTATTTATTGAAAAGACTCTCCCTTCCACATTGAGTATTCTTGGCTCCTTTATCAAATATTAGTTCACCATTCATACAAAGATTTTTTTTTTTGAGCTCTCAATTCTATTCTATTGGTGTATGGGTCTGTTTTTATGCCAGTGCCATGCTTTTTCCATGATTACAGATTTGTAATATAGTGGAATGTAGGAGACACAATGCCTCCAATTTGCTTCTTTCTCAAGATTGCTTTGGCTATTCAAGGTCTTTTGTTTCCATATGAATTTTAAGATTTTTTTTTTTCTGTTCTTGTGAAAAAAAATACTATTGGAATTTTGATAAGGATTGCACTGTATCTATAGATGTCTTTGGGTAGTATGGATATTTTCAAAGTATTAACTTCTAATCATGAACACTGAATATCTTTCCATTTACTTATGCCTTCTTTAATTCTTTTCATCAATGGTCTGTACATTTGTATAGGTTTTTTTACTTTCTTGGTTTAATTTATTCCCAAGTATTTTATTGGTTTTGATGCTATGGAGTTGTTTTATTTCTTTTTCAGAGAGTTCATTATTGGTGGATAGAAAAGCAACTGATTTTTGTATGTTGATTTTGAATTCTGAAGTATTACGGTATTTTTTAAATGTAAAGACTTGTAGTTACAAGTAAAAGATGGACAGGTTTTATGTGAAGTGGTTAGGATTTTCTATATACAATATAGTGTCTTCAGAAAACAGAAATTTTACTTCTTCCTTTCCAATTTTGATGGCTTTATATCTTCTTGCTTGATTGTTCTAGCTGTAACTTCCACCATGATGTGGAAGTTGTTGTAAGAGTATGTACCCTTGTCTTGTTCTTGATTTTAGATGACAGTTTCAATGTTTCACCATTAAGTATAATGACAGCTTATGTCTATCATATATGACCTTTATTATATTGACATACATTCTTTCTATACCCAATTTTTTGAGAGTTTTCAGTATGAAAAGATGCTGATGTTTGTCAAATGCTTTTCTGCATCTATTGAGATGATCACAAAATGTTTGTTTTTCTTTTTATTAATACAATGTATCGCATTTATTGATTTGTATATGTTGAACTATCCTTGAATTTCAAAAGTAAATCCCCTTTAATAATGGTGAATGATCCCCTTAATGAATTCAATTTGCTAGTGTCCTGCTGAGAATTTTTTTCATTTATTTTCATCCAGGGTATTGCTCTATAGCTTTTCTTGTTGTGTCTTTTTTATTGTGTTTTTATCTGGGTTTATGTCTTTATCAGGGTAATGCTGGCCTTGTAAAAAACTTTTGGAGTATTCTTTCTTCTTTAACTTTTTGAAAGAGTTTGAGGATTGGCATTGATTCTCCTTTAATTATTTAGTGGAATTCACCTGTGAAAGCATACTAGTCCCGGGCTTGTCTTTGTTAGGAAGTTTTTTGTTTTGTTTTGTTCTGTTTAAAAAATTTATTTATTCATTGTTAGAGACAGAGAGAGAAAGAGAGAGAGCACGCGTATGTGTGCAAGCAGGGCAGGTGGGGAGGGGAGTGGGAGGGTAGAAGAAGAGGAAGAGAGAATCTTAAGCAGACTCAACATTGAGCACAGAGCCTGATGTGGACTTTATCAAAGGACCCTGAGGTCACGACCTGAGCTAAAACCTGGAGTCGGTCACTCAACTGACCGTACCACCCAGGCACCCATTAGGAGGTTTTTTATTATGGATTCAATTTTCTATCTAGTAATTGGTCTGTTCAGATTTTCTGTTTTTTCATATTTTTGTCTTGGTAGGTTGTGCACTTCTAGGAATTTATCCACTTCTCCCATGTTGTCTAATTTTTTGGTGTATAATTCTTTTTATTTTTGTGAAATTATGTAACATCTCCTTTTTCATTTATGATTTTATTTATTTAAGTCCCCTTGATTTTTTCCTTGGTAAGTCTAGGTAAAGATTTGTCAATTTTGTTTGTTTTTTCAATAATCCTATTCTTAATTTCACTGATCTTTTATACCTTTCAGGTTTCTAGTTCATTTATTTCTGCTCTGATATTTGTTATCTCCTATCTTCTGTTAATTTTGGACTTAGTTTGTTCTTATTTTTCTAGTCCCTTGAGGTATAAATGTAGATTGTTTAGTTGAGACCTTTATTTTTTAAATGTAGGCCTTTATGACAGTAAACTCCACTTTTATCTTTTCTTCTGCTTCATTCTCTAAGGTCTGATAAGTTCTTTTTGTATTTTCCTTTTTTCAAAGTATTTTTTTTTAAACTGGCTAGCTTGCTTTATTTATTTATTTATTTATTTATTATTAACACATAATGTATTATTTGTTTCAGGGGTACAGGTCTGTGAATCATCAGGCTTACACATTTCACAGCACTCACCATTGGACTTCCCCAATGTCCATCACCCAGCCACCCTATCCCTCCCACCCCCCCGCCTCCAGGAACCCTCAGTCTGTTTTCTGAGATTAAGAATCTCTTATGGTTTGTCTCCCTCTCTGGTTTCTTCTTGTTTCATTTTTTCCTCTCTTCCCCTGTGATCCTCTGCTTTTTTCTCAAATTCCACATACCAATGAAATAATATGATAATTGTCTTTCTCTGATTGACTTATTTCACTCAAGTTCCATCCACATCATTGCAAATGGCAAGATTTCATTTTTTGCTGGCTGAGTAAAATCCATTGTATATATACACCACATCTTCTTTATCTATTCTTCTGTTGATGGACATCTAGATTCTTTCTGTAGTCTGGCTATTGTAGACATTGCTGCTATGAACATTCAGGTGCACGTGCCCCTTCAGATCACTATATTTGTATCTTTATGGTTAATACCAAGTAGTGGTATTTCTGGGTAATTTACAAGGTATTTTCAAAATTTTTCTTTTTGATTTCATCTTTGATTTGTTTGCTCAGCAGCATGCTATTGGACCCTTACCTGACTGAGCCATCCAGGTACCCTTTCACTCAAAAACTTTCAGATAAACTTACAAATGAGATATGTAGAATAAACATGGTGAGAAGCTGACACATTATATAGATGAATGTAAAGTTCAGTATTTTTTATCATACTTTAAAACCTTTATAGTTAAAATAAACTCTACCATATTACCAAAAAAATATTTTAGCCTGGTTCTTAAATTCTCATGTTTCTTACCTTAAAAAGTAATACTTACTGAACTAGTCAGAGATATTATTTTTAAATGCCCCTTTAACTATTCCCATGATTCTCTTACTGATCATGTGAAACAGCCTATCAAAAAAGACAAATAATGATTCTTGCTGAAGCAATGGGGACTTTATGACATCACACCCTGAAAAGCCAACAAATCCGTAATCTCTAGTTTGACAGTTGTAAAAGGCATTTCAAAAATTGACTATAGCTACTATGACTTTAGGAGAGTTGGCATATGACTAGGGAAACAAATCTTAAAACCTCTTCTCTAGGGAATGTACTCTAAAAGATTTTATTCTTAATTCATAAATACTGTCACCCTTTCTTCAGATTTAATACAGATTATTGCAAAACATTCCATTTTATTTCATTCTAAAATGAAATATCTCATGTTATATGTATAGAGTTAGCTATTATTCATTATATTATATGAAATAAACTTTGCTTCTAACTTTGTGTTAGAAGTTCAATATCTTTGTGTTTTTATTGTGCTATATAAATTTAAATACTTGGTTTTCATTTTTTTAGTTATAAATGATAATGTTCAGGTATAAGATTTCAATGAGAATTCAGTTTTATTGATACTTCTTGGTTAAGTGAATTTTCTTGTATTTATGTGAAAAGTATATTTACTTCCACTATACATGCCTTTCTTTTGCTTATTCTGAACCTATTTATCATAGTCCAACTCTCAAAAATACAATTTATGTAATAAAAATATTTTTGAAACTGAAAACAATTCTTTTTATTATTGGCATTTCTGTTTTTAATAGTAGAAACACTAATCTTTTGCAAATGGATTCAGACATTGGTGACAGCATCCAACAGAGAAGAAATATTACTTTCAAGCTAGCTCAGTAGATTTGTAACTGAACTAAAATCTTTTGATTATATTGTGGGGGAAAAAGTAGTTTTCTGGTACTGATTTATGGAATATTAACTTGTAGTAACTGACTATTCTTTTGCTCTCCCAATTTGTGATTTACATTTTCAGTATCTTAACAGTGTCTTTTCAAAGCAGAAACATTGGCTTTAATAAAATCAAGTGTATCCATTTTGCATTTCATGGATTGTGTTTTTGATATTGTATTAAAATTCTATCACTAACTCTAAAGCCACATAGATTTTCTCCTACCTGTTTGCTTGTAGAAATTTTGTTGCTTTTCATTTTATATTAGGCCGATTTTGAGTTAGCTATTTTTGGAAGTATATGAATTGTATCTAAGTTCAATTTTTCAGCAGATAGGTGTCCAATTTTTCCAGCATCATTTGTTGAAAATAATATCCTTTTTTCCATTGAATTGCCTTTGAATTTTTTTTGTCAAGAAATACATTAAGAATATTTGTTTAGGTCTATTTTGAGCTCTGTCTTCTATTTCATTGGTCCATGCACCTGTGCTTTCACTAATACCATGCTGCCTAGATTACTGTAGCTTTTAAAATAAGTCTGCAAATCAGTTCATGTCAGTCCTCCAACTTTGTTTCCCTTCATCAATATTTTATTGACCATTCTAGGCACTTTGCCTTCCCATTTACAACATTTTAGAGTCAGTTTTTCATTATCTAACTTATATCTCCTGGGATTTTGACCAAAATTCTGTTGAATATAGCTCAAGTTGGGAAGAATTCATATCCTAACTATTTCATGTTGTACAAGCTATGAACATAAACTATCTCTTCATTTATTTAAGTCTTTGATTTCTTTCATCTGTAGTATCTACCTACAACACTTGTATATATTTTGCTCTATTTAATCCTAAGTATTCAGAGGAAGTTATTATAATGACATTTTAAAAAACTCCAAATTCCAATTATTCATTTCTGATATAGGAAAGATGTTGACTTGTGTCGGTTGACCTTATATCTTGCCAACTTGCTATTCTTACTTATTTATTCCAGAAGGCTTTTGAAGATTCTTTAAGGTTTTCCACATAGACAATCATGTCATCTCTGAATAAAGACATTTTAAGTTTTTCCGTTCTGATTTTTTTGGGAAAGATTAGAAATCTTAAGCAAAACATTTTAAAATTGTCTTATTATACAAGCTAAAGCTCCCAGGAGAGTGTTAATATGGATTTTTCTCTGTAATTTCTCTATTTCATTGAATTCTGGCCATTTTTATTTATTTTTAAAGATTTTATTTATTTGAGAGAGAGTGAGCTAGCACATGTGCAGGTATACAAGGAGGAGGAGGGGAGAAACGGGGTGGGGGTGCGGTGCAGGAGAGAGTCAAGACTACCCTGAGGACAGAGTGAAATGCAGAACTCCATACCCTGACCCTGAGATCAGGACCTGAGCTGAAGTCAAAAGTCAGAACCAAATGACTGAGCCAGCCAGGTGCCCGAATTTTGGTCATTTTTAAAATTATTTCTTTTCCCTACTCACTTAATATTTAATTCATTTTTCTTTATTTAGACTCTCAGGGTGAAAACATAGATCATAGATTTTTGTTGTTGTTGTTTTTAATAGACGCATTTAACACAATATATTTCTTTCTTTTTTTTGAGAAAGAGAGAGCGAGTGAGCTGAGGGGAGAGGCAGAGGGAGAGAGAGCAAGAGAATCTTAATAAGGTTCCATGCCCAGCACAGAGCCCCACCCAGGGTTCCATCTCACCACTTTGAGATCATGAACTGAGCCAAAATCAAGAGTTGGATGCCTAACCATCCAACTGAGCCACCCAGGCGTCCCTTATGCAATATAGTTCTATCTAGGGACTATGTTAATTGTATCCACAAACGTTGATATGTTGTATTTTCCTCTTTCATTCAGTTCAAACTGTTTTCTAATTTTTTCTGAATTTTTGCTTTAGTCTATTCTTTTTAGAGTGATCTAAAAGGTTTTTTAAAATGTTTGATGATTCTCCGTGACATCTTTTTTTAAAAATGATTTATAGCTAATTTTGTTATGGTCAAAAAACACATCTTGATTATTTCAATCTTTAATTTATTAAGACTTTTCTTTCTTTTTATTATTTGGACTTCAAAAATAAATAAATTTTATTAAAACTTTTCTTTATGACCTAGAATATCATCTATCTTAGTAAATTAGTGATGTACACTTTAAAAAAGTATATATTCTGGGGTACCTGGGTGGCACAATCAGTTAAGCATCTGACTCTTGGTTTACATTCAGGTTGTGATGTCAGGGTTGAGAGATGGAACCCCACCTCAGGCACTATGCTCAGTGGGAAGTCTGCTTGAGATTCTCTTGCTCCCTCTCCTTCTGCCCCTCTCTCCTGCCCTCTAAGTAAATAAATAAATAAATATTTTTTAAAAATAGAAAATTATATACTCTGTTAGAACAGCAGAATGATTAATGGCAAAGTTTCTGGAGGTGAGTGCTTGGCTTTGCATCTGCACTTTACAGCTTTCTAATTTAAAATCATTAAAAAAATTAATTAACTTCACTGTAACTGAGTTTTCCTATTTTTGAGTTGGAATTAAAATGAAGATACCTACCTTATCGTATGGTTCTAAAAACTTTTTTTTTTTCATTCATATAAACATTTTGGTCCTTTTCTACACCATACATGTTTGCTGCCATTATTTGTGTTATGATTATATGACATTTGCCTTTGTCATTATCATCTGCAGCAGGAACAATTATATCAAATAAACTTGAAAAGCATATTGAGAAACAATAACTGATATGTACACAGAAAGTGAGAAGTACATAAGGTCATGAACAAGGGAAGTGGGTGACTGAAAAAGACATCAGAACATAATTTCAAAGGTAATCATTTTTCACACTATACTTCCCCTATAACCAATCTCCTCCACATAAAGTTACATAGAACTCCACAATACACACACACACACACATGCGAATATATATGTATCTATGCATATATATATATATATAGAGAGAGAGAGAGAAATTTGCTTATGATTACCAAATCCACAACTCTTAGCCAAACCTCTTTGAACTCCAGCTGTCTTAAGCTACTGTTCACTGTAAAGGTATTATTAAGATCTCTCAAAGACTCTTCAAGCTCCACATATCTATGCCTAAACTCATAAACTTTGCCCTGAAATTGTTATTCTCCAGTTTGTTATAGTATTGAACCACTCATCTTCTTGCGTAGGCCAATATCCCTCATTATTAATATACCCGAAAGTCCCATTAATTTTTCCTTTTAAATATTGTTGATTTAAGTATTGTTACATTTGCACATTTTTCTCTTTCCTTAGCATCATTATTTTAGATCAAGAAATCATTGCTCACATGGACAATTATGGACTTTTAACCAATCTGTCATTCATTCTCAATGCTTCCAATTTCATACCTATATTTTAGGCAAAGCAGTCATTACAAACTGCAAAGTTGACCATATTACCCCCACCTAACCATCTACATTATGTAAAAATTGTTTGGCTTTCAATTTCTTTGAAAGATCTTGGTCTGTTTCCCAGTCATGTTTGTTATCATGCTTTCTCCTTTTTTTACATCTCAATCACACATGCCTTCTGCACTCAGTCGATGTTTTCTACTCTTAGCCAAAGTCCCTTTGCACAGAATTTCTTGTCCCTGACCTCTGCCCTACTTTTCTTCAAATTAGTAAATTTGAAAAAAAGATTAGTAAAAAAAAGATTAATCAGACTTCAGTCAAATGGTATTCCCTCAGGGAGACTTTCCTGATTTATTTGTCTATGCTCACTTCCATTGCTTCTATAAAATGCAGAAGTTTAAAAAAATGCAGAAGTTTATGCATGTGATCTTGTGATTAATGTCTGTTTCCTCACATATTTTTAAAAGCAAGTGAGCAAGGACAGTGTTATTGTCAACTGCCTTATCACCAGTAACCTGCAAATGTCTGATCATACTAGGCATAAATCATGTTTCTAATATCTTAAAAAAAAAAGGAATAAAATTCCACTTCAGGGTGGCATAAGTTAGAAGAATCAAGTGTTATTTAAAAGGAAAATAAGCAAAAATTTTAGCATTGCAAGAGTATTAGTAAGAAGAGCAAGGTTCTTGTCATATAATTTTATCTTCGAATTGATATTGTTTACTAAAAACACAAATTCCATTTCCTTAATGAAAAAGAGCCATTATATGGCTCTTAATGAAAAAGAAAACCACTATAGAACCCTAGAGAAATAAAGAGAGATAGAAAGAAGAAACAAAGAAATAAAAAAGCAAAGGAAGGAAGGAAGGAAAGAAATGAAAATATTGAGTTCTGGCCTGACTTTTGTCAAAGAAATCATACAATAAAGTTGCACACAGCTCACATACTGAAAATAAGCTCTTCTGGAATATAATTCTTCTCTTAGGACCAGTTTCCCATTAACCTGTAACAAATCACTGCAAATAATTAAGTCCATTTTCTTTGAGCTACACCAGAAGCAAAGCCAGAAACACGAATTTGATAGTAAGATCATTTGGGAGATGAAACCACAAAACATCTGTGGGAAAAGCAGCAGCGAGCCTGGGGTATCTGGGAGTCAGTTCAGAATCTGTACTTCAAAATTATCTCTCCCACAAATTAAGGGACCTGGGGTATTTATTCAATGATTTCCTTCAGTCATTGGTGGATGGTTACTCCTGGGGTGGATGTCAGTTCCCAATACTGCTCTGTCGGGCACATGGACAAAGTAGAGTCTAATCATAAGGAAACTTGAATAATTGGAAGATAGACCAGAGTGTACTGCCCTGAGAAAGCCCCAAATGATATGGATGGGATATCAAAACAGTCTGCTGCAGACTACTCCTTGCACTCATTCATGTCCTGTAACAATATATTCTTACAGCTCCCATACCACTCATTCAACATGAACTTCATTCATGGCTGGCACTTCTATTGTCTAAGTTTATTATTGCCCAGTGGAGTAACTCAGTCTCTAATTTCCAAGAGGGACAACCATTGGTTATGATGCATTTTCAAGCTGCTGTTGCTGCAATAGTCCATTATTGGGCATGGACAAAGAAACCATAGTAGATTCTCTGATTTCCAGATATATACTTACTGGTCCTCATGTAGCATCAACCCTATCTCCTATGATAATACAAGTCATTTTCCCTACCAGTATAGTATGCAAAGGGAGTATCGCTATCTTTGCCTCTCTGTCTCCTGTGAAGAACTTACTGTATCACTTGATAGATGCCTGTTAATGGTCTCTCTAAAAGCCCATTTGCATTCCAGAATCTGGATCCTGAGCGATATAGTTCTCTGCTGCAGAGAACATGGTCTGCAGAGAACCAGGAACATAGGGGTCTCTGCTGCTAAATTCTTAGACCTTTCTTCGGAAAAAATTTCAAAAATGAAACTTGAATGCTCATTTTATTGTTTTTTTTTTTTTTTTTATTGCTCTTGCTTTGTTTTCTACTCTATACTAGTGGTCTCCAGAGTCAATTAATGTGTTACTAATACCCCCAATATCCTAAGGGGCCCACCTAGCACTGTGTATCTTTCTTAGAGATAAGAGTTATAAGAAACAACAACTTACTCTTTATCTTAGATGGGATATGCTAGATTATTGTACCTCTATAATATTCACTAATAAGGAAATCCCCTGTATTTCTGAAGGGTTTATTTTAGACCCTACGGTACTTTACTGTAGTTCTTTCCATTGCTTGCTTTCTGAATATGATCTTAAAAATGTCATCGGTGTAAGAGAACAATTTGAGGTTTGATAGAATATCCAGATTGATCAAGTCTACTTTGCACTACATTGTAACAAAGAGCAAGAAAATAATTACAGCTATAGCATAAAACAATGAAGGTGTATTGCTGTCCACTCCAAAGGAATACAAATTGTTCTGCTCCTCTTCCTTCTTAGGAATGAAAAGAACACATTCACCAAATCAATAGCTACATGAAAGTGCTAGAGGCTTTGTTGATTTGTTCTAGTACCAAATCCATATTCAATATATCAGCTGAGAGTGGGGCTATCCCTTGGTTAGCTTAAGACTATATTCTACCATTTGCAAACCTTCAGGATTTTTGGTGAAACAAACAGCCATATGACAAGACTACCACACCCGTCTTCAAGAATAGCTCTACTCACTGCCATTCAACTTGAGATATCCATTGCTTCTGATTTTCTATGTGGGTCACAGATGTGTATGTGGCCTTCCTTACAGTGAAATCTTGACTCTTACTCCACAGCTAGCCAGTGTAAGGATTCTGTCAGCTGCTAAGTGTGTTTATCTTAATGACAAACCCGTGACTAGAAAAATGATCAGTGATTGGTTCTCATACCCTTTGGATCCACTGTGAAGCAAACTTAAGGAAAAGGTGCATTTATCATCTGACCTGCATGTTCCCTACCCCAAAGAAGGATCATAATGGTATTTTATGTTCCTCAGCACTGCTTCAGTTCCTAATATACCTATTAGCCCTTGGAAGATATATTGCAAGTCAGAAAACCAGATTGTGATTTTCCACTGTGGTAAATGACATTAGCATTCTGCTCATCAACTGTTTATTGTTTCTGATATTTAGTCAAATAATGACCTCATTGGCTGCCCATCTCCCTACCCCTAATAACATAATGGTTTATTCACCCTCATCACATATTCCCATGTATTGATGGCCTCCTGCTGGCCATTCCAATCTTGCCGCTGATTATAGTAATTGCATACACCTTGCTGTTGACAATTACATGCTGCTATGTGGCTTCTGGTTCTCTTGAATCCAATCATCTCCACTGATGGCATAGTTTAAATTGCTGTATCTGCCTGCAATGACCTCTTTTGAGGTCCCTTTCTTCCCACAAAGCCATCCTAACCAACTACCCTTCTATGACCACATTAAATTCACTTCTTTGTCATAAAGTTTTCTCAGATTCCACCAGCCAGAATTGGTTGCACTTATGTTTTTCCCATTTTTAGTTTGTACTGGATTATCATATCTTCTCGGGGTCTGTATTAGAGGCAGTGTGTGTTTAACTGTAGTATAAGATCCTTTAGTACAGAAACTTTGTCAAGTTTATCAATTTATACCCTGAATTCTTCTTCCTAGAGCCCTTCCTCCTTTTAGGAATGGTTGAAGTCATCTGAATAAAATTAATGCGTGATTTGAGAAAATAGTATATAGTACAAAGATTCTGGATGCTTATATGTTTCAATAATTAATATTTGATTAATTTGTAAATGCTAGAAATTGAGCAATAAGAACAATTCAGAATTGTGATTCTTTAGACCTATCTATGGCAGGGGCTAAGGTATAGTCTATAAAAATGTATTTACTATGCATGAGAATCTCATCCCTAAAGAATGACAAGTAGAATGGTAATTTATTCGTTTTAATGAAACAATTGACATGTCTTACACAAAAACCCTTCTGCATCTAGTGTATTACATTTTCCAATGAATAATTTAAATAAAGTAACATGGATAAAGTCCTTGTAATGGTCAGTTTATATATATACATATATATATAAATGTATCTATGTATATCTTGAAATGATTAGAGGAAGAACATAACAATAATGATTTCTTTACATTAGCAATTCTGTTCTAGTTTATTTTATCTGAAGATCTCCAAGGCTTTACAAACATTAACATCTCCCTCTTATCCAGTGAGATAAGTATCATTATCCAAGTTTTATATTGAAGTGATGGAGGCACAAAGAGATTAAATGATTTCCTCAAGGTTACCGCCAGTTATGACAAAGTAAAGGATAGAAGTTAGATTTATGAATCTCAGTCTTATGCTTTAACTATCCTTGGGCTCTGTGTATTTGTCACCAAAGACATCCAGATAAAAAACATTGAGAACACAGTAAACAAAGACCATATAGGTAAAAGCCAAATATTTGGATATTCAACATCAAATTGATTAAATAGGTAAAAGCATTAAATACAAATCTGGAAAGCTAACTTTGTTATAAAGAAGGTGATCCATAGTTTGTAATTAAATAAAGCTGGATGAGTTTTATTACTTTATATGCCAGTCAATTTGTATGTAAGAGTATAGGACTGTGCTTCAAGAAAAGCCTAAAAATATGTATGTTTCTATATTTACATCACTTGGAACTTATTAATGTGGGCTTTGGTAATCTATACACCTAATAACCATATCTGGGTAATATGTTTTCTTTGCGATTTGTTTTTAACAATCTATTGTGTCAGATTAAAAGGTTAAATTACTTTTCTCCGTGACCTTTATGTGAAGTAAGAATTGTATTGTGAAAGCAGAACGAAATTTTTTCTTTTGTTCTGGTAAGTCAGGCAAAAGAATTGTCATTGTACAGATTACTTAAATATTCATAAATAAATACTTGTCTTATGGATTTGTTTATCTACTGATTGTTTATAAGAAATAACATTGATCTCAGGTAACCATTACAAAGTTCTAGGCATTCTTTTCGTTGAAACTGTATGTCTGCACCTCTTGAAGACAATCCAGTTACTTTGGTTTTAATATGCAAGAATCTGAGCGTATATGTGTTTCTCTGTGCACACATGCTTGTGATAGATATTTTTTAAAAGATAGAAAAACGTTTGTATCTACTCCCGCAACTCTTCTCTTTGATCTCAAGAGAGGAAATGTAGTATATTTGAAATTCACAAGTTTTTGTGATTCAATCATTCCTCCTACTGAAATTTTTGACAAATTGTTTTTTGAAATAAATTGCTCTTGGGAGTAGGAGGGCATTATTATTCAATGACCTTCAAAAACTCAACAGAGAGTAATACTTACATAATGTAACCTCACTGCTGATCAGGCTTGAGTCCAATGATTTGAT
The DNA here is from genome assembly GCF_964662115.1 of Mustela nivalis. Lineage (NCBI taxonomy): Eukaryota > Metazoa > Chordata > Mammalia > Carnivora > Mustelidae > Mustela > Mustela nivalis. The sequence continues at coordinate 59,663,693 of NC_139026.1, forward strand.
CAAGTAAGTGGAGGCTCTCTTCATCCCTTGACTAGAGGACACATATACTGTGTCCTCTACTTATTCTACCTATCAAACTCCTGTTCCACCTCAAGATAAAGTAGATTCTACCTATTTTCGTTTTTAAAGATTGTTTGAGAGAGAGAGAAAGAGAGTGAGTGAGAGAGAGCACACAAACAGGAGCAGGAGAGCACTAGAGGAAGAGGGAGAAGCAGACTCCCCAGCTAGGGAGTAGATTTGGGGCTCAGTCCTAGGACCCTGGGATCAAGACGTGAGCTGAAGGCAGATGTTTAACTGGCAGAGTCACCCAGGCACCCCTGGATTCTGCCTATTTTCTTAAACCTTACTTGATTGCTTTAGAACATGCTCTCCGTTAATACATATTGCATTTTTATCTATCTGTCTCTCCAATAGACTATAAATTTCCTTATTTCAAGTATGGTATCCTTTTCATATCTCTGCAGGCATACCTCGGAGACACCACCTGTTCAGTTCCAGATGACTACAATAAAATGAATATTGTAAATAAGCAAGTCAAATAATTTTCTTCCCCTGTGCAGAGAAGTTATGTTTACACTAAACTATACCATAGTCTAGTAAGAGTTCAGTAGCATTATGTCCAAAAAAATATGTATTATAAGGGAAATACTTTATTGTTAAAAATTACTAACCACTGTCTGAACTTGCAACAAGACATAATCTTGTTGCTGGTAGAGGCTGTTCCTCTGTGTTGATGGCTACTGATCAGGGTGGTGGTTGTTGAAGGCCAGGGTGTCTGTGACAATTTCTTCAAATAAGACAGCAATGAAGTTGACTCTTCCTTTCATGAGTGGATTCTCTGTACAGATGATGCTATACATTTCATGCACAGTAGAATACTCTCGAAATGGGAGACAATTCTCTCAAACTCTGCTGCTGTTTTATCAGCTCAGTTTATGGACTATTCTAAACCCTTTCAAAAATCCTTTCAACAGCCCTTTCAGCCGGAACCGCCACCTTCCAGTAATTTGCCAAAATGACCAACACAAAGGGAAAGAGGAGAGGTACCTGTTAAATGTTCTCTAGGCCTTTTAGAAAACATGGAGTTGTTCCTTTGGCCACATACATGCGAATCTATAAGAAAGGTGATATTGTGGACATTAAGGGAATGGGCACTGTCCAAAAGGGATGCCCCACAAATGTTACCATGGCAAAACTAGAAGAGTCTACAGTGTTACTCAGCATGCTTCTGGCATTGTTGTAAACAGACAAGTTAAGGGCAAGATTCTTGCCTAGAGAATTAATGTACACATTGAGCTTATTAAACATTCAAAGAACCAAGATAGCTTCCTGAAGCATGTGAAGGAAGATGATCAGAAAAAGAAGGAAGCCAAAGAGAAAGGTACTTGGGTTCAACTGAAGCATCACCCTGCTCTGCCCAGAGAAGCACATTTCATGAGAACCAATGAAAAGAAGTCCAAACTGCTGGAACCCATTTCCTATGAATTTATAGCATATACATACAAAGAAAATAAAAGACCTCAAGACTGTAAAAAAAAAAAAAAAAAATCCTTTCAACAATCTTCATAGCAGCTTCACCAGGAGTAGATTTCAACTCAACAAGCCACCACTTTCTTTGCTTGTCTATAAGAAGCAACTCCTCATTGTTTAAGTTTTATCATGAGATTGCAACCAATCAAATATAATAATGAAAATTTTGAAAAATGTAACACAGAGACTCAAAGTGAGCCAAGGCTGTTGGAAAAATGGTGTCAGTTGATTTACTTCACACAGGGTTGTTACAAACCTTCAATATGCAAAAAAATGCAATATCTGAGATGCACAATAGAGCAAAGTACAATAAAACAAAATATGCCTGTATAATTATTACATACAAATCCATAAGTGCTACAACTACTAAGTGTTATTCTAAGTTTGCAGAAATGACAAACAGTCTCTTCCCTTTGGGAGATAGAGATCTCAAAGTTTAGCAGAGAAGACAGATGAGAAAAATATTTAAACAGCAATATAATAAGCCCAAATAGAAGTTATTATTTGAAGCCATACCCTAAGGGAGTCAAGGAAAGCTTCCTACAGTAGGTGACTCCTAAATTCGGTGTTAAGGAAGAATCAGGCATGAACCAAGCAGAGGATGAGTGGAGGGGAGCGGTCCAAACAGACAGGACAGCATGAAAGACCACGTTGGTTTATAAACTAGTAAAGGCAGATACAGAACTTAAATTTTGAGATCGGGATCAGAAAAGTTGAGATTGAAACAGAAGTCACAGATACCAGACCATGGAAAGGATCTTAACCTGGACAACCACATATTTCCATCTACCAGGTTTTTGCCAGTTGTGCTGACACAACTAGAAATAGCATTCCCCTTAACTCCTATGTGTCCCACTTTGGACAGTAAATTCTAAGGTCACTGTAATTTAAGACTATCTCCTGATTTTTTTTTTTATTGCAAATAGTAAGGAGCCTTTGAAAGATGTTTATAAATATTGATAAGGTCAATAAACCATTTAGAAAGACTAATCCGGCACCTGGCTGGAAGATGACATCCAAGGAAGGGAGATTAAGGCCATAAAAACTAGTACAGAGCCCCCAAAACAAGCCAAGTGAGAAATGATACAGACCTGAGTGGTAGTGATGGTAAACGGGGTCGTAGAGAAGAAATCATTTCAAGAAGTGTTTAGGAAGTAAAATAACCATCAAGTTTGAATGATGGAGAAAAACAAGGAGGAAACCATTAGATACTGTGATTCAGAAGAATAAAGGCAACTAAGTGAAGGCATAGAAATGGAGAAAACTCTAGGATGTGTGCTTTGATGATGGAATAGCATAAAATGGATCATAAAGTGTGTGGGGCAATAATTGTAAGATAACTGGCAAAGTTTCTTAGACACAAATATCAGGCAACGTTAATATCAGCACTGTGAAGAGTGATCCTAGAAAGAAGCATGGAATAATCAGGAGCCTGTTTGGACAGGACAAATGTGGGGCACTGGGACAGGCTGCCCAGTTCTGCAATAGCGTCCTGGTGTGAGCTGCCCTGTGAGTCAGAGGTCAGAGCCAGCAAATCCCAGCAGGAATCTGGTAAACAATTCATTATTGAGGCTAAAGATTGACAGCAAGATAAATGAGCTGATGATACAATAGGTAATCGACTAAAACACAGGTAGAAACAAAATAACAAAATCAAGGACTCCCTGCTGGGACAGGGAACAATGAAGAGAGCATCTGTGAATAAAACTGACAAATAGATGATTGCAAAGCTGTTCCTGACCACAGAAACTGGAAGAATGACAAGGAAAGAAGCGGGCAGAGGTAAGACAAAATAAATGAGTGCTTGCTCACTGCGGTTCAGTTTCACTCAAATAAATGGGGTGCCTGTGTGGCTCAGTCGATGAAGCCTCCAACTCTTGACTTCAGCTCAGGTCATGACCTCCCTCATGAATCAGGGTCATGATCTGAGTGTCCTGAGATCCAGCCCCCTGTCAGGCTCTCCACTCAGCAGGGAGTCTGCTGGAGATTCTCTCCCTCTCCCTCTGTTCTTCTGACATGTTCTGAATAAATGAATAAGTAAATAAATAAGTCTTTAAAAAAAATTTTACCCAAAAACGTAAACTATCAAGTGCCAGACTTAACAGATGAGCTTGTGAATTCACAGGCAGCGACATCCGAGAGCAGTCGAAGCAAAGGCCGAGGGTTTTGCTAGAGCCGCTGTCATTTCTTTTTTTATTTTTTTTTAGTAATTTTTTTTTTAAGATTTCGTTTATTTAACAGACAGAAATCACAAGCAGGCAAAGAGGCAGGCAGAGAGAGAGAGAGAGAGTAGGAAGCAGGTTCCCCACTGAGCAGAGAGCCCGATGTGGGACTCGATCCTGCGACCCGGAGATCATGACCTGAGCCGAAGGCAGAGGCTTTAACCCACTGAGCCACCCAGGCGCCCCCATTTCATTTTTTTTTTTTTCACACACAATGAGAGCAACAGAAAAGTGAAATTTCAAAATGAGATGACAAAATAAGTGTTGGTTGGTATGTGATCAGGTCTTTATGCTTTATAAGATAGCCAGAATATTCTCTTTTATTTTATGTAGTCATATGTAAGAAGGTAAACAGTTCTACTTATTGTCAAATGTGACTGAAATTTGTCAATGAAATAAATTATGGCAAAAATTCATCTTCTGGAAGAATATTTTATCTTACAGATATCCTTCTGAATTTTTCTTTCAACAACCCTCATATATTTCAGAAACTTGGTATTCTGCTCCTCACCTAAAAATCCTCACTGCAAGGTGATGTGCTCTATTGAATTACAGTCACAGATAATAGCATGGAGGAAATTAATAGCTAAAAACTATCATGACAGTAAGTACCAAGTAAGTAAGTAAGGTTCGAAAATTACTGAATAGTAGTTGGAAATTTAAAGTAAGAACAACTTTCAAAGTGATATCTGGACGTTAGATTCAAGCTAGTATGTCTAATCTTAGATATCTGCTTAAAAGTAGGATATTTTGTCACTTAATTTATTAATTTAAAACATTTATTAATTTATTATTATTAATTAATTAATTTAAAGTTATTGGTTAGACATTTATTAATTTAAAGTTATAATTTGTCTAAAAATGGTATATTTTATGTCATACCCAAATGAATGGTGTATTAATGAAACCTCTTATTAACCAGCCACTACATTAACCAGCCACTTATTAACCAGCCTCTACATTAAAACAAACAAAACAAAATGCAAAATGACCCTTTCTGTCATATTTGCAATCAGTCATCTATTTCCAAAATAACTCTATATGGATCTCTAGTCAGGAAAGATTATACACAATGAATTGATAGATTAAGGAACAATGAAGAATAATATCAGCATAATCTATAAACAGTCAACATAATTAGTGTTTGCAAAAGTACTTACTTCAAAATTGGGCTAATAAGATTTAAGCAAATTAAGTTCCTATGTAAGTCTGAGTTTTTATAAGTAACATAACTAATATGCCATTAAGGCCCATTGTTAGTTTCATTGGGAAATTATCTTCTCATTGCATCTGTCCAGCCTGAATACAATTCATTTTATCATCCCTCATAACTCACTTCTTATGGTTTTATGGAAGTGTATGTAGTAGTTTCACCTCTGGCTTTACCCTGTGTTCCACTACATCACAAACTCATTTAATGGTGATATTAATGATTTTAGAAATCACTACAAATGGTTGGCAGCACCGTTGTCGTTAACGTCACAAGGGAGCCATACAAGTGAGTTTTATCAGCTTGAGGCTGAGGTATTTGATGAAGTAATAACAAACTCGCTCCGAATTGTCTTTCATTACCCTTTATCTCTCCTAGAGAGAATATAACTTATTCAAATTATAATGGCCTCTGTTATCAATGAGGTTTACTATTTATTTACCTGCATCCAGACATGCAAATGCACATGCATTCTGGTATTTCAACCTACCTGTAATGAAATTTCTTCACTATCAGAATCATGCACAATCACAAATTACAAACTAGTTTCTAGTATAATTTGCTTAGCATTAAAAAAAAAAAAACTACTCATTCTTTTAATAAACTATCTTGATTAAAGGAGTAAAATCCAATCATTAGGGTTGAAATACAATATATGATAAACAACTTTTAAAATAAGATCACATTTCAATTAGGAAGTAGTTTTGTTTTTCTCTTAAGCAACATATGAAGTGAAATTGTGCTGAGGCTAACTTAGGTTAAGTGGAGAATTACTAAAGACAGGGACTCCCGCTCAGCACAGATATCCAGGCATCTACTTTTTATTTTAGCTTAGTTATCTTTATTTATGGCAGTAGTCCTTATATTTGTATAAGATGGGGAATTTCAAAGCCTTTTCATACTCCCTATCAGCTGTATCCCCTTAAGGGTTGGTAAAGTAGGGTAAAAAGTTACAATTATGTGTAATTGACAGAGAGAGGAGATCCAGCAAAGTGCTCTGATAGCCTGTAAAGAGAATCAAGGGAAGAGTGTTCCCTGGGCCATTCCTCTTTCCTCTCTGCCTTGTCTGCTTTTGACCTTGAGAATAACTCTGTCTTCCTTGTCTCTTTTAACATATGTTAACAAATGATGCAAAAAAAAAAAAAAAAAATCTTACAATGAAGTTAATGATGATTCATTCTTACAACGAATATTTATTGACTACTGGCTTCTTGCCACACCTGTTCTAGATATGGAGGATGATATTCTACCTTCACTATGTTCTGTTAAAGGTAATGTGTATAAAAGCTATGGAAAAATAGAAAAATCATGTAAGGTAGAAGGACACTGCGAGGGATTGCTTTTAATTTTAAAAAGTGTAATGGAATAGGCCTCAATGACATAGTAATAGACTAGAAAGAGATGAGGTAGTAAAACTACCTTATAGAAAAAAATGAAGCATTTGTAACAATAACTTCCAATGGCTTACCGTTTTCTATTTTGTGAAATGTTCTTGATATACCATTAGATTCAATCCTCCCAATAACCCTGAGAGGTAAGCAGGACAATTGTGACTAACCCCATCTTGCAGATGAGAAAACACATTTGAAGAAATTAAATGTCACAAGCATACCCTGTATTAATTTTCCCTTTCCAGACCATATTTTAACCCTTTCATTTAACACTCCACAGGCCAATGCATTAGCTTCATTGGAGATTCTTTCAAGCAAATGAAAGTCCCTAAAATTAAAGTGCTAATATTACAGCAGTTGATGACATCCACACAGGTAGAATCATGTCTGTTCTATTCACTAATGATGTCATTTCATTAAGCACATTAGTGCCCAGCTCCACTGGACTTCCTGATTCTCAAATACACCCATTAATTGTTTTCTGCTTTCTCTGACTAGAAGCAGTTAAATACTTGCCCACATAATCTCTTTTTCTATCTTACCATTATGATATCAGATATTCTTTAAAGTTGTTTTCTCACATTTTCAGATGGTGGGCACTATTTTGTCATTTGGGTCTTAACTCTGTCATCCCATTCAGATTATTTATTGTCTATCTACTCCCAACTAGTGTGTGAACTGTCTGTGAGCAGAAATGTTGGCACCATGATCAGAGTGGTTCAAATTCTCACAACTTGGGGTGCCTGGGTGGCTCAGTGGGTTAAAGCCTCTGCCTTTGGCTCAGGTCATGATCCCAGGGTCCTGGGATCGAGCCCTGCATCGGGCTCTCTGCTCAGCAGGGAGTCTGCTTCCCCCTCTCCCTCTGCCTGCCTTTCTGCCTACTTGTGATCTTTCTGTCAAATAAGCAAATAAAATTCTTTAAAAAAATAAAAAAATAAATTCTCAGAACTTTACACAACACATTGTAAGCACCTTGTATTTGTTGTTCTAGTGAATAAATATTGGCTTTCAAGTCATCTCACAATTCCAAATATGTACTAAGCATCAGTAACTACAGAAAGTATTTGGAACTAATAAAAGTAATATGCACTATATCAAGTTCTTTTCTTAGCATTAAATTATTTAAATACCCTTACTATTATCATTTTCAGATCAGAAAAGTAAAGCAGGGAGAGCAGGTCTACCAACCAATAACTCTCAGAACCAAGATTTGGGTACATAGTCTTAACCACTCCGCTCTATGAAATTCTTCTTTGACACTATCCCAAAAGATTATGACTATTTCCTGTGAATTATTATGATTATACTTAGTATAATATTATCTTTGAAAGATTATGAATCTTTCCAACACACTGGCAAGTCTAGGCAGAGCCATTTGCATGATTGTTACATGAACATACAAAATAATGTGAATATTACTCAAATTAATTGTGATTAATTAATCACAATTGGGAAGGGAAGGTCATTGTTTTATTTAGAGTACTTTGAATAGCTTATATTTTTCTCCCTAATTCTATTGCCTTCTGCTCTTTCTGACTGGTGAGTAGTTAAATAGTTGCCCACATATTCTATCATTTTTCTATTCACCACTAGAAGAAATGTAAATAAAAGTGTAAATATTTCAAAAAGAATACCTTAGTTCTATAATGTTCATACATAAATATACATTGGAAAGCTTAGATGTGTACCTGGAGGAAGGAGGAATTCCCATCAAAATATCAACGGAAGAGAAAACTAGAAAAACTTCTAGGGTATATATTTGTCTATGTTGTAAAATTAATAAGAAGGAACTCTTATTTCAATATCATAAATATGAGTTATCAGAGAAATTGGATATTATGGTGCAGGGGGAATATTTATGCAAGACTTTCCCACATACTATAAAAGATGGGACTTTCTTCTTTGCCCTAAAGTGAAAGAAAAAACAGGATCAAGAAAGCCACATGAGGGTATAGACAACAGCGTGAAGTCTGAACCTTGCACCCACGATATAGTGTTGGGGAAATAGCAGAAGTGAGTAGTGATCTTTTAGTGATCTCTATTAGTTATTCCAAGTGTATTCCGCAGAGCCCATAAGTAGGATATTAATGCTACACGAAACAAGATTTCTATGGCAGATACATTTTTAAGATGCTTGATGAAAGTCAATTAAGTGTTATTTCTGAAAAACTTCTTGGAACTTTTAATGCATCAATGTGACTTCCAACTATTCAAAAGTCAGTTATGGGTTGCAGGGTTTCCCAAATTAACTTGAATTCGAAATCACATTTTCATAAAAAGGAATGATGTGCCTTAGAGTTTACTTGGGATTGCTAATTATTCTGATTAGTAATGATAGGAAAAGCCAATTAGCTCATGTCATTCACCAGTTGATAATGTAAAAAGAGTAGCTAGTGTGGTTGCAATGGGTAGAAGATAAAGGGAGAGCACTTACTTGACAACATTTTGGTATAATTATATTGGTAGTTCCTACAGATAAGATTCTCTGTATTCAAATACAGTTTCAATTATATTACTATCATCTTAGAAAAAAAAAAAACCCTTATAGTAGGTTAAGCTGTAGTTGAAGATTTTATGATTATTTCTAGGTATGTATTTAAAAGGGGTCTTATAGGCGCCTGGGTGGCTCAGTCGGTTAAGTGTCTGTCTTCCGCTCAGGTCCTAATCTCAGGGTCCTGGGATTGAGCCCTGCAGGAGGCTCCCTGCTCAGTGGGGAGCCTGCTTCTTCTTCTCCTTTTGCCCCTCCCCACTGCTTGTGCGCTTTCTCGTGCATGCTCTCTCTGTCTCTCTCTGTCTCTCAAATATAGACCATCTATATATATATATATATATATATATATATATATATATATATATATAAAATCTTAAACTAAACAAACAAAAGAGGTCTTATTGTACCTAGATAGGTGTATTTCTTTCAATCCTGTTTTGAAATAATAGTTGTTTGTATGTAACATTAATTTAAAATATTTGTAAGAAAGTCATTAATGCCTGCAAAAAGGATGTATAATCTAAGTACTATTTTTCGACATAGGAATTTAGCTTTTTAAACCTGTTATCATTCTAAGAATATATATCATTTTATCATGCAGCAGCTTTTCTCAAATGTAGGTATGGATCTCTAGAAAGAAGAAGCATCTGAAATTCTAATTTTGCATACTCAATCTATAAGGGTGTAGAAGATGTCAGACTAAAATTTCTTAGGTAGATCTCTTCCTGTCTCTAGGATTTATGACAATAAAATACTAAAGAGAAAAGTATAACATCTACCTCATGGAATTTTTTGGAGTCTTAGAAAGAAAGAGGATGATACTGAATAAATGAAAGATCAAATGACAAATACAGTAAATAAAAGATCAAATAAATGAAAGATCAAATGAGAACATGGTTACCTCTTACTTTCCACATGGTTCACAAGCAAGCCCACAGGCTTCCTTAAGTTAATGTCCAGAGGAACTATATTAAGGGACCTCTTACCTTAGAATACTGGGTGTGACCTCAAAAGTGATTAAAGGTCAATGACAATGCCTAGCAGAATATTAGAGCAGTTTAAGGCAGAAGGGAAAACACGGTGAAAGCGCAGGGAAGCCATACGAACAGGTAGTTCGTACAAACATAGTGTTTGGTGAAATTTTTGGAGGTCTTAAACAGGAAATGAATTTCTTATTTAGGAATTTGCAAACTACTTTGCATTGAAGTAAAACACAAGGAATGTATATATCATTAGTTTGCAGTGAAATTAATCATCATCAAGAGAACACAGCCACATAAATAACAAGTAGATAAACATATAGAGCATTATTGATGCCAGGGAACACCAACCGACCCCCTCGAATCCCTTGAACAACTCTGTTCATTCCAAAAGAATCATTATAGCTTATTTTTTTTTTAAGATTTTATTTATTTATTTGACACAGAGAGATCACAAGTAGGCAGAGAGGCAGGCAGAGAGAGAGGAGGAAGCAGGCTCCCTGATGAGCAGAGAGCCCGTTGCAGGGCTCGATCCCAGGACCCTGGGATCATGACCTGAGCCGAAGGCAGCGGCTTAACCCACTGAGCCACCCAGGCACCCAGAAACATTATAGTTTAGTTTGGTTTTTTTTTTCCCCCTCCTTTTGGGCCTTACCTAAATGGAATCCCATAATATGTACTCAATATAAAGAGATTCACCCATCTTATGCAATCGTATAGTGACTGTTTTATTTGGACAATTAATAAAAATGATTACAATTTGTTATTGTAGATCATAGAAAATAATTCTATAAGTTACCCTAATATTAAGACAAACTTCCATTTGAATAAACCAATGACTTTTTTTTCTTTATTTCAAATATGGTACTGATAAACAAAGAACTATCCTGAACTCTTTATGCATAGTTATAAAAATTGAAATCAGTATCACATGAACATAAGAATTTTTTCATGTATATAGGAGTGTAACTATAATGTAAAAGGAATGATTTTCATGTATGGTCCATAGGATTCCTTTTGTTTCTTGGCTGTTGGATGATGGAACCTTTTGAAAATCTGGAGATCACCTACATAGATCACTCACTTGAAATCTTTCCATATTTACATACACAACTTTTTGCATTTAATTTCAGAGCATCTGACCACCTGAGAGGATTTGCAAATATACAGTGTTCAGATGAAGAATATTAACTTTAAAGTCATACTTTAGCAAACATTTGTTTTTGTTTTTCAGAGAGGGAGGGAGGGAGAGAGGGGTGGGGGGAGGAGGCAGAGGGAAAGAGACAACCCCAAGTAGGTTCCATGCCCAGGGCATGACCCCATGTGGGGCTTGATCCTACAACCCTGAGATCATGACCAGAACCAAAATCAAGAGTCAGAGCTTAACCATCTGAGCCACCCAGGCACTCCTACAAACATTAAAAACAAACAAACAAACAAACAAACCAGTATACAACAACCAAAATACCCCCACAGAGAACTATTGTTTAGAACAATAGTCTCCTTCTTTTGTAGAGAAGAAAATCATGGAGGTTTTTTTCATAACATGTTTTAAAACATAGGAAGTGGGCAGAACACTTGCCTTTCTGGAGTGATTGAAAATAGGCCACCAAAGTTTAATTAGCCTTGCCTTTGAGTAGTCTCAGATCTATTCTTTTGTTCTACTCTAGTTCAGATACAGTATATTAGGAATCTCTCTCTCTCATACTCTTCTAATATGTAATTTTTGAAAAGTCTTCAGAAATTCTTAGGTTTTTCTCATTTTATCACTGGGTCATTTTTGTGAAAACAGTGTCAGTCAGGTTCCAGTTATAGCTAACAGAGAGTGCTCTAGCTATTTCATGCAAAAAGTTACTTAAAAGGAATACAGTGCTACCAGATCAGTGTTTGGGCACCCTTGAATAATTCAAGAATCACACCATAGAAATGACCACTAAACGGCCCATGACAAAAATCAGGAAATGAAAGACGGACACTGCTTCCCTCAGTTATGACTTCGTGATCACAAAATGTGAGCGGGAATCTGGAGACCCCAGAACGACCCCTTCATCTCTTGGTTTGGGGAACGTAGCGCCTGCTGTGATGCAAGCATGAAGAGGTTCCAGGCTCTGCTGCACCAGCCCTATTCATGGTGGGGCCCTTCTCTCCACTTAGATTAGCTCCGAATTCAAGACTTACCTGATCACACGTGATCAGTACAACCTAAACTACACCCAGAACGCCTGCTACAAGGTAGTACATAAGGAAGACCACAAGGGAGTAGAACCCATGCTGAGCAAGCTTATTTACCTTTCATGCTGCAGATATCTCACGGCATTCAAACGGGGCTTCGATTATGCGGATGTGATTATCACAACAGCAATAATTCTCCAAAATGAAGTTGCTTTAAAACCTTTTTTTTTTTTTTTAAGATTACACTGTTTTTAAGTGTTGGGGCTATTATATAACAGCAAATAAAGGATATAGAACTGACACTATGGGGGTGCCTGGTTGGCTCAGTGAGTTAAAGCCTCTGCCTTCCACTCAGGTCATGATCCCAGGGTCCTGGGATCGAGCCCTGCATTGGGCTCTCTGCTCAGCAGGGAGCCTGCTTCCTCCTCTCTCTTTTTGCCTGCCTCTCTGCCTGCTTGTGATCTCTGCCTGTCAAATACATAAATGAAATCTTAAAAAAAAAAAAAAAAGAACTGACACTATGTGACTGAATCCTATACAGTGAATAACAGACATTGCTCACAATATCTTACTATACTGAAATTATTTTTGCATTAAATATTGCTTGAAATAAGAGAGACTGAAATTGGCTCAGGCTTACCGTTTTTTGGTTTGTTTTATGCTCTTTAAAATGTGTGTGTATGTGTCCTTCTTGTGGAGGAATTTTTCACTAAAGTAACATTTTTGCAACAAAATTTGATATGCACATTCCAGGTGTCTAGAGAGACAAGAAAATAGCAAATATTCTTTACTTTTTCTGTATTTAGTTAAACTTTTTTCTTACACAAGTTAGGAGTATTGTATTGTAAATGCTATATACATTTTTAAAAACTTTGTCTCTATAATGCTCTATAATAGTGATGTCACATATGTATTCCCTGAAAGCAGATGTCCTATTTTTAATATATAAAAACAAGAGATCAGAATTAAATGTATGTATATATGTTTCTCTGAACTTCTGGGTAGCTGAGCTAAGTATCGATCTGCTTTTTGAACTCCAAAGAAGGACACTCATATTAGGGTTTTCTGTAATTTATGCATAATAAAAGTAATTTTGGTTAAAATCAATAGTTTGAAAAGTCTTTGTAGCCCAGCATGATACAATACGGGAAAAGTAAGTTAGCTATTCAGGCAGACATCATATCTCAATTGTAAGGTGTCAGATACATCCTTATATTCTCCATTCATTAAAACTAAGATGCTTCTCTCTCTGCCTCTGCCTCTGCTGCGCTTGCTCTCTTTCTCTCTCTCTGACTCTCATGAATAAATAAATAAAATCTTAAAAAAACTAACTAAAAGAAAAACTCTTTGGTATGTTAATACAAAATGTTTTAGGACATTTCCTTATCAAAGTGACCTCTATCCATTTAAGCCTTGTTAGTAAGTAATAATACTATTTGGTGGATGACCTCACTTAAAATTGAATCCCACCCAAAAATCTAGGGAAAGATTCCATCTTATACAGCCCGAAACTACACGTGGAAAACTTTTATTAAAGAAAATTGCAGACAATAATATAACAAACACAGAAAAAAATGTAGAGGTGTAATAGAAGTTACATGTGTCTAGATTCTCAATTAGAAAAAAAAATACGCTCTACATTTGTCTTCGTCTGCACTCCTGCTCCTCTCCACCTCTGACTTCTAGGGATCCCAGGGCCTTGAGCAGGAGGTACCACAGGAGAAGGGCTCTGGCCAGTCAGGCTTGCAGCTGTGTGCCCTTGCTCCCACCCCTGCCCATTTCTGGCGGGTCTCACCTTGAGAATCTTTGGGGTGTGTGTGTGTGGTGTGTGTGTGTGTGTGTGTGTTGTGAGAGAGTCAGAAAGCAGCGGACACTCTTTCTTCCCAGTGTCATTGTAATTTTTCTCAATTGCTCCCTATGGCCCTCAAGCAATAGCAGGAACCCCCTAGGGGAAGAACTGACAGAAGCCAGGTTGAAATGCAGCCTTTCTAGCGCTGCTGTCCCCAGGGCCAATCACAGCATTTGGAAGCATCAGAACGGCTATTTATCCTTAAATAAGGAAATTCTACCTTCAAAGCTTTTGTAAGAATTATGTAGAAATGGCAAGCCCCAAGGTCCTCAGAAAGTGGATTCTCCAACCACCTCAGTTCCTTCCTGTCAGGGACAGCTGTCACAGGACTGTGTTTGCTCGCCCCCTAGTGGCAGACACCCGCACTCACATTTGCCTGAATTGCTCCTACCGCTCTTGTTTCTTGAGACAGTGTGCCCAGAAGGTCAAAAGGTAAGATAATATTATGTCCAAATCGGATACTTTGGAAAACCTAATGCAGACCTTATTGAAACAAAAAGAATACAAATACTAGATGGAATACTCCCCCTAAAAAAGACTATTAAAGTGAGAAAATAAACAGTCTAATTACAGAGAAGGAAGAACACGTGCTGCTTGCCCAGCCTGAATATAATTTTTGGTTCTGCTTGTCACAATTACAAGTTAAGTAGCATTATGTTGTTCATGCTTAATTTACTTCGGAGCTGCTTAAAAGGACCAACTCTTGATGTGTTTGTGTTTTCTGGAGACGCATCTGTTGACATTGCCTCCATCTTATAGCCAAACTACAGAAGTTGATTACAGCGTCAACCCTCTACTTAGAAATAAGACTGCCAAAAAAAGAAAAAAAAAAAAAAAGAGAAAAGGAAAAAAAGAAAGAAAAAAGAAAAAAAGAAAGAAAGAAAAGAAATAAGACTGCCTTTAAAGAAACATTTTTTTTCTATATTGCAAAAATCTCCTGTAATTTCAAATATTGCAAACCAGGTTGGAGATAGATATATATATATATATATATATAGTCAGATTTACTTCTTTTAGTGTGTGGTTTTTGTTTTGTTTTGTTTTGTTGGTCAAATGTTAAGGGATAGCCACAAGGGGACTTCTTAGTTCTTAGTGCATATTAAGTTAACAGTGTACTTGCTAGATATCCATTCCAGTATGCTCTTATTTTTATTTTTACAAACACCATAAAAACAAAATTTAAAATTGTTCTAGTGGATGCAAATGGACTTGTGATTTCAAAGTTGGATTCTACTAGGAAGAGTACATTTTAACCTGATATATTTTTGAGAGATGAAGAGATTTTTCTAACAGCTTTCATATCTATATTCAAATCTCTCTCTCTTTTAAGAGATTTTATTTATTTGTCAGAGAGAGAGAGAGCAAGAGCACACAAGCAGAGGGAGCAGCAGGCAGAGGGAGAAGCAGCCTCCCCATGGAGTAAGGAGCCCGGTGTGGGACTTGATCCCAGGACTCTGGGATCGTGACCTGAGCCAAAGGCAGATGCTCAACCAACTGAGCCACCCGGGTGTCTTTATATTCGAGTATCTTTTAAATGCTGTGAAAAAATTATATAGACTAATTGATCTAATGTTTATTAAATAAAGTTTTCCTAAGAAGCATTTTTTAGGAGAGACTTCATGTTGAAATTAAAGAATTAGTTATTTAGTGGTGACTTTATTCCCATTTTCCACTTTTTAAACTCGGCTTATCTTCATTTGTTGTCTTTTACAGATAAGAAACATTCAGGTCAGCAACATCAAGAGGTTTTATTACCAAAAGAAACCCCAGATGTTATCATCATCTATTCTGTCAGTTTAATTAGAAATATTGAAATGTGCTCTATCCCTGCTGAGCTTCAGACTCTAGAAAAACCTCGTTTTCCACATTCTTCAAATTCTTATGCAGCTACTACTTTGGGAAATGAATCACTTTTCACATTTTAATGGGACCAAAGAAGAAGCAATATTTGGGCATTTTTGTTTTCAGGCAAATAATCCAGGATATTTTAGAAAGCAGTGATCACATTTAACATGGATTTTAATCCCATGATCATGGTATTGTAACAGAGGCACAAGCCCCATTTTTTGCCAGCAAAATAAGACAATAAGCTTTCAGTATGCTACAAAATTAAATGGACTGAAAAATTACAGGTGGTTTATTTAAAGAAAAATATTTTTTATTTCAAGACCAAATGATTTGTTTTATTTCATAAGTAATGCTTCAGGGCAGTGACTCTACATAGTTCTTTAGGAACCCAAGCCAATGCCCTCTTTTCCTCTTGAGTGAGGGACTTCCAAGAATCCCTGGGCATTACCATTTCAGTCAACTAGAAAAGGGAGCACACATCAGATCTGGGAGTAGTCCAGCATTTCCACTAGAAATGAGCCAGAGCTCAGTCCCATAGCCACAACTACCTGTGGAGGAGAAACTGGGAAGTACAGGCTAGTTATGTGCTTGTGAAGAAATATATCGATATTATGGATAGCTACTAGCATTCCCTGCAAAGACTGTCAGTAATCAAGTATCCATCCATATGTTCCTTCCTACACATGGAACAAGCTGAGACTCCTTTCTCAGGGGAAGACCTGAAGTCCTATGTAGCTCAAAGTCTAAAATCCCTTGATGATGTATGGATTCTCCATCACATTCAGAAGCAGATCCTACGGCCAATATCCTGAAAAGACCAGTTGTCTTCTATTCTAGCATGGAGTAATTGGGCCTCTGATCACTGGGATCACTGAGGAAAGTTGCTTAATTACACCTGAGTACACCCTTTGGTAGAAATTCGCAGAGACCCCAGCTCTTGTGGCTCATGAGCTCTTTGTCATCTTTTCTCTTCTTAGCCATACCGGGACAAGGTATCGCTCAGATTTTGCAGCCTGATTCTGATTTATAGAAATTGGGAAACCTGAATAGGTTTTAAGACTTGAACAAACTAAAAGTGTTTTAGAACCCAGTGGTGGTTTCCTTGGTACAACTAGTGGATTTTTTTCTAAAATTAATTATATTTTCATTCTATTTGTGTCAGTAACACAGAAAAAAAGTCTTCCCAGATAGTTTCCAACTCCTACTGTTTGGGTTTCTCTTCAGTGTATCTGTTCAAATTAATGACAGCTACCCAGCAACATTGAGTTCATCTAAAGAATAAGTGTAAATGGGAGGGCACACTTTCTATTAATGAATTGTTGAGATACACACACACACACACACACATATATGATTTCTTCATTGTATTTCTAATTCTGAGCTATATTTTGAATTAGTGAAGTTGAAAAATAGAAAAATTTTGAATAATCTAAGTGTTATAGAAAAAAGTCAGTTCAAGGGTGCCTGGGTGGCTCAGTCAGTTAAGTGTCTGCCTTCTGCTCAGATCATGATCTCTGGATCCTGGGATCGAGCCCTGTGTTGGTTTTGCTGCTCAGCAGGAATCTATTGCTCTTGTTCTCTCTCCCTCTGCCCCTCCCCACCGCTCATTCTCTCTCAAATAAATAAATAAAATCTTTTTTAAAAATGTTCAGTTCTTGGGACACCTGGGTGGCTCATTGGGTTAAAGCCTCTGCCTTCGGCTCGGGTCATGATCTCAGGGTCCTGGGATCAAGCCCCACATCGGGCTCCCTGCTCAACCAGGAGCCTGCTCCCCCCTCTCTCTTTGCCTGCCTCTCTGCCTACTTGTGATCTGTCAGTCAAGTAAATAAATAAAATCTTTAAAAAAAAATGTTCAGTTTAAATAAAGAATCATGCATACACCTGCATATGTAGAATAACTGTTTTATAGGTATTTAATAATGTGCATTTACCCAAGATTGTAGAACATCTGATTAATATTCTCTCTAATTACAGTTATATCTTGCTTAATGGCCATATGTATTTCACTCTCTGTACCAGTGTGCACGTGTGTAAATCCAGATCAAGCTGGAGAAGACCAGCACATTTCATTTCAAATATTCTCTAGTTTTCTGTTGCCATCTTAAACTGGAAAACAAGTAATTTAATGGAATCAAGTCACCGAAGCTACAAGAGTGAAAAATAACCCATTAGTAAATAAGGAAAAGACTATCAAATAAGGGAAGAATAAGTTGGAAAGCTTTGATAGGCTTGGATCCTAGATACAATAAGTGGTAAGTTAAAATATAATCAGCAATATGATATTTATGATACAATAAAATCCTGGCATGGGCACAAAAATAGTGGGTCATAGACAGAGGCTTTGAACTGCATTTTTCAAAACCTTGCTACTGAAACAATCGTAACTGTTATACAAGGGTAATAAATCTGCCACAAAAATCTGATACTTCATAATATCATCTAATGAAATCAGACTGATACTGATTAATTTAAATGTTCATTATTATTATAAGCAAAATCTATGAAGTAGAGAAAGATACTAAGAATCGGGAAAAACAGTATGCAGGTGTGTCTTAGGAGGAGAACAATAAATCCTGCAGATAAAATTAAAGGTCAAAAGTGGTTCTAAGTGCACCCATGTTCATAGTATCATTAATCAGTCACAAGAGCCAAGAGCTGGTGGCAATTTGGATGTCCACTGGCAGATGAATGGATAAAGAAAATATGGTAAATATGTGCGATAGAATATTATTCAGATTTTTAAAAAAGAAGAAAATCCTGCCAGATGCTTCAACATGGATGCACCTGGAGGATATTATGCCAAGTGTAATAAGCTAGTGCCCCCAAAATAGATACTGTATTATTTCACTTACACGAGGTATCAGAACTAGTCAGACTTCTAGAAACAGAAAGTAGAATGGTGATTGCCAAGAGTTGGCAAAGGGGGAGATTATGAGTTGTTGTTCAATGGGTACTGAGTTTTAGGTTTACAAGATGAAAAATTTCTAAAGCTGTGTTGAACAATGTGCACACAGTTAACACTACTGAACAGTACCCTTAAAATAGTTAAGATGTAAATTTTATGTTAATTGTATGTAGTATTTTTTACCACAATTTTCTAAAAAAATGGGTGGAGGGGAGATGGAGATAGATTATGTAATGGGGATGGGGTTTTCTTTTGGGGAGATAAAAACATTTTGGAACTAGATAGAGGTGATGGTTGCACAACATGGAGAATGTACATTTTTAATGGTTAAATTTATATTCTGTGACTATCACCTCCACAAAATTTTTTTTTAAAGTGACTATGAAGTTTATGCAAAGTAGTAGTGAAGTTCACACATACTTAAGGCAGATTGCCGGCCAGGCAAAATATAATAGCTTCGCACATGGTATAACCATTTAATCATCACACACTTAAGGTGTAGGTGCTATTATGATCCATATTTTACAGAAGAGGAAAACAAAACTGTCTTCCAAGAGCTCGTAGCTCATAGGTCATTTCACTGAGGACTGAAGTGAAACCATCTTCACTAATAGCCTGTCCTCTCTCTTCCTGAGAAAGAGACAGAGTGTAGATGGTCTCCAGAGATGCTTCATTTACTGAAGGAATACTTGTTCCCAATTCAGCCCACGTGACTTCTAATTATAAATCACACGTTTATTTAAACAGTTTGAATGAGTCTCTGTTCTTTGCAACCAAATGACCCCTACCGAGATCTCAAATGACTGATATAGATAGGGGGCCCTTGTGATCAGAACAGGAGTCCAGCGTCAGGGTCAGACTGTCAGCAAAGTAAAGCTGATACTGAGTAAAAACATGAGGAAAACGGGACCGGGGAAGAACCGGCTGGTCAGAATCAGTTTGTTGGAGCTTGAAGAGGAGAAAGTTGTAGTAGATTGAAATTAAGGTTAGCCTGATAGTCAAATTTAAATCTCAGAAATTCTAAATGGAACTCTCACTACCTATATATAGTCCCCAGAAACTAGATTAGAAGAATTTTGCTTTCAGCTGCACGTGCAAAAGTGATCATACTATTCATATGGGAAACTATTGTTTTGGCAATACTATTTTCTTTCTGTTTTGTTAGTTACAGGCTCATGATCTGTCATCCTGTTGAAAAGGTGAGGTCTTGGAGTTAGATTGGTTGGAGTCTAATTTGCCACTTTCTAGTCAAACCATTTAGATATGCCACTGAGTAGCAGTCACTTCATATGTGGAATGACACATGTGGAGAAGAATAAAATGGAAAACATGTAAATTAACTACCCCCATGCCTCATTGGCGATTCCAAGTGTTCACTAATATGTTACTATAATAACTATGATTACTACTGTGTATGTAAAATACCTCACCACGTAGAAAACTTCCTAAAATAACACTCCCTCGGTGAAAGCAAGTGCCATTTTTTTCCCCCACATATACTTATTTAAAATAAGATTCCTGATGGAAAAGGTTCATAGTGATTGATTTTTCAGGAACGCTGAATTTTAGCCTTAAAGTGCTTCTGGACCACTGTAAACTTAATTTAAATATTTTGGGTTTACTGAGACTTAGAGTCATTAATGCTCCTCGTTAATATCCCAAACATAATCCTACTGATTATACTTTTACTTCAGACCGAGTTTCCTTTTAAGCATTTGCTGTTTCTTTTGTCACTTTAAACTGTTAGTTGTAACACTCAGGGGGGCATTCTGTGTTCTTACAACTTTGCAATTAGCTCTTAGTTCTCCCCTAATTGCTGCGCCAGCACACCTCTCTCTCCTCCAAAGACACCCTGTTTCCCCTATGATGTGTTTCTTCGCCACAAGCTAAAAGTACCAGTATCTCCTTTTCTAGTCGTAGGAAAACTGCTCTGACCTCACGTTCTTACTCTTTTCTCTTCCTAGTGGCTGATGTTATAAATATTGGGCTTTTGGGTCTCCAAATCTTGGTCCTTCATAACCAAAGCCACATTTTGTAATCCTGAAAGAACTTTCCTGGCTCAAGAAAAGCAGAAGCATATGAAACATTGTTTTAAAAACTCTTGCCTCTGTTATAAAGGGATAAAATCTGTGCATATGTGAGTGGAGTGTCTATGTATTATTCATGCATGAATGTGTTCTAAATGGTATTTGTCGGGGGGGCACCTGGGTGGATCAGTCATTAAGTGTCTGCCTCCGGCTCAGGTCATGATCCAAGGGTTGAGGGATCGATCCCTGCATCAAGTCCCACACTGGGCTCTCCACTTGGTGGGGAGCCTGCTTCCCCCTCTCCCTCTGCCAGCTGCTCCCCCTACTTGTGCTCGCTTTCTGAATAAAATCTTAAAAAATAAATAAATAAATGCTTTTTGTCTGCCGTTAATATAATATCCTAAGTGTTCTTTAATTACTGCAAGTATCCTATTCCTTTTTCTACCCTTTTAACTCATAGCCTACGTCTTTTTTTTTTTTTTTTTTTTTAATGTGGAGATGTTTTGTTTTGTTTTGTTTTCCCCAAGATACAGCTGGGTCTTACTTTTTTTTTTTTTTTTTAAGATTTTTTTTATTTATTTGACAGAGATCACAAGCAGGCAGAGAGGCAGGCAGAGAGAGAGAGAGGAGGAAGCAGGCTCCCTGCCAAGCAGAGAGCCCGATCCAGGGCTCGGTCCCAGGACTCTGGGATCATGACCTGAGCTGAAGGCAGAGGCATTAACCCACTAAGCCATCCAGACACCCCTGGGTCTTATTTTTTCTGCAATCTGACAATCTTTGCCTTTAACTAAAATATTTAGATAATTAAAATTTAGTGTAATTATATGTGTAAATTTATACTACCTGGCTGTTTATTTTCTATTTGCTTCATTCATTCTTTTTCTTTTCCTCTTTTCCTTTCTGTGGAAGAACTAGTATTTTTTATGACTCCATTTTGTCTGTTTCTTTTGTTATTATCTTGATTGGTCTAGGGTTTATAGTGTATACCTCTAACTGAATATATCCACCTTCCTACGCTTTTATATCAAAAATGTAACATAAGGATTTCACATCAGTATAGTTCCATTCTCTTCTCCTGGCTTTTGTGATACTGTTGTTATATGTTTTAATGTTGCATATATTATAAATCCATTATATGAATTATTATTTCCATTTTATGAATTAGCTTTTAAAGAAATTTAAATAATAAAAAACTCTTTAGCCATATAGTTCTTTCCAATGTTTTTTACTTCTTATGCAGATCCACATTTCCACCTGGTATTTTTTCCTTTCAATTAACAGGAGTGTTTTATGTCTGACAGACTTTATTTATCTTCCTTTGTAAAATTTATTTTTGCTGGATATAGAATTCTATGTTGGCAATAATTTTTTTATATTTTTTTCTTTCAATATTTTAGAGATGTTGCTTTAATTTCTTCTTACTTGTGCTATTTCCAGTGAGAAATCTGTCATCTTTATCTGATTTCTGTAAGTAATATGTTTTGCTTTGTTTTTTCTTCTGGCTGCTTTTTAAGATTCTCCACCGAGGGAGGAGCCCAGTGTAGGACTTGATGCAAGGATCAATCCCACCACCTAGGATCATGACCTAACCCTCAGGGCACCTGGGTGGCACCGTCAGTTGAACTTCCAGTTCTTGGTTTCGGCTCAGGTCATCATCTTAGGGTCATGGGATCAAGCCCCGTGAAGGCCTCCATCTGCACTGAGCACCAAGTCTGCTTGAGATTCTCTCTCCCTCTCCCTTTTCAAAAGATTCAAAAATCTTTTGAAAAAAGACTATCATTCACTTGGAGCAATTTGATTATGTACTTTGGTGTAATTTTCTTTAGGTTTCTGTGCTTAAGATTTATTGAGCTTCTTGGAAAACATGATTTTATATATTTTATCAAATTTAGAAGATTTGCAGTCATTATTTCTCAAGTGTTTTTTCTGCCTTCCTGTTCTCTACTTTCTTCTGGGGATCACCATGATGCATATATTAGGCTTCTTGAAGTTGTCCAAAATTCACTTAACCTCTTAATTGTTTTCTCCTGAGTGTTTCATTTTTGAATGTTTTTATAGATATGTCTTCAAATTCTCTAATTCTTTTCTCCTTCAATGTCATCTGCCATCAATTACACTCAGTGTATTTGTCATATCAGAAGTTGTACTTGGGTCTTTTTATTATTTCCTCTATGTCTCTAGTTAACTATTTTAACAGAACTGCTTTTATATCCTTTTTCACCAAATGTAACATATATGTCAGTTCTCAGTTAGTTTTGATTGTTTATTTTCCTTTTTACAGGTTATATTTTCCTGAATCTTTGCATGCTTCATCATCTTTAATTGGATGCCAGACATTTTGGATTTTACCTTGCTGGGTGCTGGATGGTTTTTTTATTCTTACAAATATTTTCACATTCCATGCTCGTATGCAGTGTTACTCAGAAATAGTTTGATCTTTTTGTGTCTTATCTTTTATGTTTATTTGGCAAAACTAGAGCATTATTTAGTTTAAGATGAATTACTCACCACTCCTAAGGCAAGACCCATCTCCAAACTTTATCAAAGTCCTAAGAGTTATGAGATTTTTCTAGTCCGGCTGGTGGAAATAAGCACGATTCCTGGCCCTATGTGATCACCATGTACTCTTTAAGACTTTCATATGTTTCTATCCTCTCTATGAACAGCTTCCCCAATTAGCGCTCTGTTGATTACCCCCAGAGACCTTTAAAGAGTTCTCTTGTGCAGCTCTTTCTTTCCTATTCTCTGTCTTGTGAATGCTAAATGATTTTCCCTTTTTGTAATGGCCAATGATGAACATATTTTCAAATTTTTATTTTCTCTTGGTATATCCTCTCTGTGAAATGTCTGTCTACACCTTTTGCCCGTATTCTAATTAGGTATTTGGTTTCTTAATGTTGACATTTAAGAATTCTTCATATAGCATAGTTAAAAGGATTTTTTTGTCAGATATGTAACTTGCAATTATATTATTTTGTCCTTTCATTCTTCTAACAGGATTTTTACAGAGCAAAGCTTTTTACTTTTACTGAGATCCAGTTTATTGGAGTTCCCTTTTATGGATTGTTTGTTTGATAACAAGTCTAAAACTCTTTACCTAGTCATAGGTCCCAGATGCTTTTCAGATGGCTTTCTGAACACCCAAAATCCCCAGTTACATAAAAACATACATATTGATGTATTTGGGTTTTTAAATATATCAAAATTTTTGTGGCATTTAATTCATTTGTCTTGTGATTTTATCTCCCTTTTCTTCCTTTCTATGTGTAAATCAAAAATTGTTATTATTTAGGGGTTCCCAGGGACTCAGTCAGTTAAACATCTGCCTTTGGTTCAGGTCATGATCTCAGGGTCCTGGGATGGAGCCCACATTGGGTTCTCTGCTCAGCAAGGAGCCTGCTTCTCCCTCTCCCTCTTCCTGCCACTCCCCTTGTTTGTGCTCTCCCTCTCACTATCAAATAAATAAATAAAATCTTTTTAAAATTTTTTATTATTTAGATTTACCTTGCTAGTTTTCTAAATTATCTTGTACTCCCTATTTAGTAGTCATTACATATTTTTAAAATATTTTATATTTGACACTTCATAGTCTAATATAATTATTTTATTTCATTTTTTTCTTTTTTTAAGATTTTATTTATATTTGAGAGAGAGTGAGGGAGCGAGAGAGAAAACATGAGCGAGGTAGCAGCAGGCAGAGGGAGAACCAGCTCCCCTCTGAGCGGGGAGCCTGGTTTAGCGTTCAATCCCAGGACCCTGGGATCACGACTTGAGCCCAAGGCAGCTGCTTAACCGACTGAGCCATCCAGGCACCATTTTTTCCACTATCTCAGTAATACTAGACCCTAGGAAACTTCAACTTTATTTACCATTTTTTATCATATTTCATGGAGATTTAAAATTTGTAAGACCTTACATTGTTTTGTAAATCGGTATTCAATCAATATTCATTTGTATTTGCCCTTATATGTGCCCTTTCTGGGGGTTCTCATTCCTTCTTGCATAGCTCTGTTTTCTGCTAGAAAGTCCTTTTGCCTGAACTTCACTTCGTATTTCTTTTGTTACAGATTATCTAGTGACAATTTGTCTCAATTTTTGTTTTTCTAAACTTGTGAACTATTCCTCAGTTTTTAATTGTTCAAAAACGATTTCATCTTTGCTTTTGAAAAATATTTTCACTGGATATATGTGATTGCTAAGGTGAGAGTTAATTGCTTCCTGCACTTTGGAGATTTAATTCAATTTCTTCCAGCTCCCATCACACCCATGGAAAGGTCAGCCATCAGCTTCCTTGTTGCTTTGAAGGAAATGTGATTTTGTTTCTCTGCCTGCTTTTATTTTTTGTTATTTTTGATTTTCAGTGCTCATACTGGGATGTACCTAGGTAGAGTTACCATTATATTCATACTGAAGGAGTATTTTGGTACTTCTTGAATATGTTTTAACCAATTTTTCCAATAATGTATTGTTCTAATTTTGTTTGAATTCTAACGGTTCCGGTTGATTTTTTCCTTGTATTCTATGCCCTCTACTTCTGGACTTCATCAACAGTAATGCTTTTAAGTCTATTTTTACAACACTTTTTTTTTTTCAATGTTCATAATTTTTCTGTAATACAAATGTTCAAATATTTTCTATTGTCATATCATTTAGTTCTGTAATCTTATACTGCATCTAATTTAGTATTAGATGTTTCTAGCCACTTTGGTTAAATCTGTCTAGCTATTATCTATCTAGATATGTCTATCAGCATTTACATAGATGTCCATTTATATTTTCTGTTTCCTTTGGCTTTTGTTCTTATGATCCTGGTTTTTGACATGTTTTTTAACCTCTGACAAATTCCAGATACTTTGTTTCTAAAATAGTCTAGAGGCTTGTATGCTATTTTCATGCCTTATTTTCTGTATCTTGGAAAGTTCTCTCCTTCATTTCACAGATCAGATAAAGAAGAGGCTGATCATCTTATTCTTACCAGAGATTATGTCAAATCAAGGCTGGGCTGAAGTTTAGTAAGGCTGAGTTCACCTCTGATTTATGCGGCTTCCCAGGTTTCTGTTTTGTTTTTGCTTTTACTTTTAAATAAAAATAGTATGTATTCTGGGGGTTTTCCTGTATCAGTGAAAACCTCTAATCTCTATCCTCATGAGAATAGTAACAGTCTCGTACATTCTTCAAAATTCTTCTGTAAAACTTTAGACCTGTGCTCCATGCAACCTCAGCATTTGGTAAATGTACTGAAGGAAATTAACTATGAGCTACGTATATGAGTCTGTAAATTTCCATCCGTAATTCTTCTGTTTTCCCCATCCTTTCTCAATAACCCTCCTCTGGGCTTTGCGGTAGACTTCCAGCTGCCCCAAATGCCTTGCCTAGTAGATGCCCTGGGGGTTTCGGGTGTTCAGAAAGCCATCCTTTATCTTTGAGTTTTTCTCCATTCAGAATTCTCTCTGGTTCCTTTTGTCCAGAAACTGTCTACTTCCTTCAAACAGATGTGTGTTTTTTTTTCCCTGTGTTTTTTCTGTCAGATGTATTTTATTCATTTTTATTTCATTTATTTAATTATATGTATTTGATTTCTGTTTCTCTATATTAGACGAGGATGCTGATCCACCAAGAACTAATCTAGCTCCAACGGAACTGAAATCCTTAACATAGAACTTATAAATTCATGTGTAACAATGTATAAAGTTAATCATTTTCTTGAATCTTCTGGAAACGCATGCTCTTTTCTAGATGTTTAGTTGTGTTTTGAACTTTAATCTGTTCAATTAATAGAATATCATTATTGTCTTACCTAGTCACTATTTGTCTAGACTCAACCACATTTACAAAATATCTGAGGCATGACTGTACCTCTTGGACTTCCCTTCTGGGACGATTTTTCTTTTTTCTTTTTTTTTTTTAAGATTTTATTTATTTATTTGACAGAGATCACAAGCAGGCAGAGAGGCAGGCAGAGAGAGAGGGGGGAAGCAGGTTCCCTGCTGACCAGAGAGCCCGATGTGGGGCTCGATCCCAGGACCCTGAGATTATAACCTGAGCCAAAGGCAGAGGCTTAACCCACTGAGCCACCCAGCCGCCCCTAGGGGGATGATTTTTCTTTGGATGATAAATATTAATTATAACTAAGTAGGTTTTCTGCTGTGTAACTGCAGAGTTTCTAGGTGTTACTCTGTTCAAATTTGAAATCTAAATAAGAAGTAGACAATTGTAAAGATGATTAATGAATACAAATTCCCAAAGTTAGTTTGGGACAAAAATAAGTTGTGTTCAAAATGAAGTACAACATGAATTGTGTCTTTGGTCCGAGAGATCTGGTGTTAGTTTGTAACTCTGAGACCCCGTGAATTTAAAAGTCTACTTTCTTCTCATCTCTTTGTGAAACCAAAGCTAATGATGCTGCTCTTTAAAGTACAGCCAAATCCATGTTAATAGAGTGCAGATTATTATGGAAGCTATAATAATCACAGAGAAATTGATAATGACTTGAATCAGTGTCTGGCTTGTTAATTGTAAAAGCTTTTACTATAAAAAGAAATTACTTAACAACTACACTTAACTAGTTATGAAGTTTTATTAGAAATAGAGATTAATGGTTCCTATGGTATCTAGCGCAAGATATAAAACATCATTGTGTTTAAAGTAAAACTGTGAAATTCAGATGTTGATAATCTACAACCAGGTAAAGATTTGGAAACCATAATGTTTCACTTTTCTTTCGTGTTTCATATATTTAAATGATTTTATTAACAAGAATATAGTGAAAGAAGCTTTCTGACTAATAAAACTGAATATTCAAACATTATCCTCTCCAGCAGATAAGATTTACTGAAAGAAATTCTATCTCAATTCTACCAGCTCAAACATTTTAGAATCCCCTTCAATATAGAATAAATTTTATACTTTTTTATTACATATAAAGCTTAAAATTGAAGTCTTTCAGGACAACCAATTCAGTGATAAAACTTCTCCTTTTAGTTTAGCTTTCTGATAGTAGACCCTTTCAGGAAAATATATTCCAGTAAAGAAAGGTAAGTGAGGACATAAGAAACAGGTGTGGACTGGTTCTTGTTTGCTTTATATTACCTGAAGTCCTTCAGATATACTCTCTGATTTAATGCCTCCAATTCGATGAAATAGACATTGTTATTTTTATTTTCAAGGTGTGACAACTGACAAAGAAAGGTACTGAGCAGCTGGTAAGGGTGAAGGTCTAATTTGAAAAGAGGTGTGTCTAAATTTTTCCATCCGCAAAGCATTAAATGTAAACGTAACAGAGACAAATAGAAGGGGAGCAATTTCAAAGAACACAACGAGAATGAGGGCCTCAAAACAGCTTCATTATCTTCACAACTCTCTGGTGAGGCACATCCCTAGATTCCAGAAATCCAATGATCCAATGATCATTTGTTTTTCACCTTTTTTCTTTCACCATATATGTATATGTATATAATTTTACTTAGAAGTAACCATCAGGGGCGCCTGGGTGGCTCAGTGGGTTAAGCCGCTGCTTTCGGCTCAGGTCATGATCTCAGGGTCCTGGGATCGAGTCCCGCATCGGGCTCTCTGCTCAGCAGGGAGCCTGCTTCCCTCTCTCTCTCTCTACCTGCCTCTCTATCTACTTGTGATTTCTCTCTGTCAAATAAATAAATAAAATCTTTAAAAAAAAAAAAAAAAAAAAAAAAAAAGAAGTAACCATCAGGAATGAACTAAGAGATCTGGAATGGAGAGAGAAAGAGAAAAACAGACACAAAGAGAAAGAAGAGGGAGTGTGTGTGCTTTGGGTATATTTGGTGAAGTTTACATGACTGTGACTGTCACCCCAGTTAATACCAAGACTTAACTTTAATCCTTCTCAGGGACTTTGCATCCTGTAATTAGATAAGCTCCAGCAGGTTGACACAGGAAGGCAATACAGAAAGCATTTCAGGCTGTGGTAAGGATTATTGACTTTAAGTGATGGCTAATTTACATTTTGCTTTTGAGAAAACTTTTGTGATCTACACAAGGAAAAAACAATAAAGAGAAGAAAAGATGACATAAAGAAAACGGATAAAGGAGAAGGGAGGGAAAGAATAAGAAAGGAAAAAAGAAAGAAAAAAAAGAAAAGAAACCAAAAGAAGAGAAACCAAAGGAAACCAAAAGAATAGAAAACTTACAATCCCAAGGCATTTTTATACTGCTGGTATGTCACGGACAAAGAGCAAACTTCTCCACCTCACTGTTTTATATGGAAGTTTCTAGCTGAAACTATGGAGTCATTCATAATAGTGGATGATGAAGAGTTTGCTTCATCAGAGCAGGATTAAATCAGTCTCCAATATAATATAAAAGAAACAGGAGATAATATTATAAAGCTGGAATTCATGTTTTGAGAGAGAAAAACGTTTTGGATGAAATCAGAAAGGTTAGTCAGGAATGAGGACTTCTGCAATATTTAGAACTTCATGGAGATGAGCAAAGGTAGGTGGATTTTTAACACATTTGACTCTGTGACATACTATATACATTCTTTTATTTCAGAATGTATTCACCAACTCATTTGAGAAATTTTAGTAAATTCAGTGTTTACTAAATTTAGAAATTTAGTGTTTCGTAGACTCTAAATCAATGACTCTTTTGAATGTTACTTGATGCTGAAATGAATCCCAAGACCACGTATCCCTACCCCAGCAGCAGAAATATTACATCAGTGCCCCGCTGACCGCGAATTCTTTGGTAACGGGTATCAGATGTTGTGGTACTCATTTTCTCAGTCCTTCCTCCTCTCTGCTATAGGTGACATGATTCCTTCTTGCAAGCTCAGGTATATCCATGGGTAGCCCCAACTGTGACCTCAGTCAATAGGAATTTAAGAGACAGCCAAGGTTTCTTATTACCATGTGAGAGAACCACACATGCATGCAATCTGTTTTTATCTAAAATGTGCAGTTGCTTATGTAACTCACTATGTCTTCCTCCTTGTGCAGCTAAGGACTTTCATGTCAAGATACTCTTCTAAGGAACTAGGGAAACTGTTAGGTCCTAGTATGTGTGAAACCATAAACTAGAAAACATCCATACAATGGCTACCACAGAAGTACTTTTTGCAAATAGTATGTATAAAAGATTTTAATTAGAACCTAGTGGATGTATAGATTAAATGACTTCTAGGGCATCTGTTCTATTTTTAATTCCAAGCTCTCAATTCCTCAAGAAATATATATTCCACTAATAATAAAAACACTCTTATTTCAAGACTACAGTTAAATTATCGGTTGATAAAGTTTATTTTGTGGGAACCACACTAGGTGTTCATCTCTTTTATGGTTGTGTTCAGTGAGTACTTCTATAAAAGTATTTCAATTGATCTAAGAGTCTTACATCTTTAATTGTACTATATAAGTATGTGGTCCCTGTTTCAGTTTGAAAGAGTGAAAGAACATTTTGGTGTTCTTTGGTGCCTCGGAAGGGAAAAGTTTTACTCTAAATACCAGAGAATTATTCTTCCGAGTGGAGACAGCCACCCATGTGCCCATAACTTGTCATCCTCACTTGTCATACTGGTGAGGCCTTTCTCTTATGTGCTTCCTAATCTCCATATAAGATTATGGAGGATTCTTGTATATATATATATGCATATATATATACACACACACACATATATATAATATTTATATATTTATATATATAAATATATATAATCCTCCCAGGATAGATATAGATAATCTGGGAAGATTCTAATAGCAGCAGCTAACACATTCTATGTATTTCCTGTTAATTCAACAGTAGCAAAGAAGAAACCTAGAATTGTTCATTCGTCCTTGATATATCTGTATGGATATATCAAAATGAAACTATCTTTACAAGGAGCTTTCTTGCAAACACCATCACCTTTAACTACATATAATACAATTGTATGTTCACCATTATGGCATTATACTACTACAGAGTGAGGTAAAAAAGTATTTTATAAACATTTAAAACTGCTGAAAAACAGCTGACTCTGGTGCACCAACAGAAAGCCAAGAATAAAGAGTATGACAACCCAAATACTAAAATTCCTTACTCTCATACAGCTGGTTCTGCCATGCAAAACATACTCTCGTTATTGTCCTCCTTAATCCCCAGAACTCCTGTGAGATATAGGGGGAAATAATGTCATTAAAAAAAGGTGACTTTCCCAACATGAAAAATTGTAAAGGCCAGCTATCCAGTATTGTGCTTTCAGTTAATAATACTGTACCATACACTTAAATACTTGTTAAAAGATTGGGCTCCTGGGCGGCTCAGTTCATTAAGCATCCCACTCTTGATTTCAGCTCAGGTCGTGATCTCAGGGGGGTGAGATCCAGCCCAGCATGGGGCTCCACACTGGACTTGGAGCTTAAGATTCTCTCCCTCCCCCTCTGCCCCTCTTCACCCCACCCCACCTGTCACTCACACTCTCTCTCAAAACAAAGCAAAAACAAAAACGGAAAAAACCAACCCCCTACAAATGTTTAAAATGTATGAAAAGTACTTAAATGTACAGTCGCAAAGGTAAGAAAGTGTCATGCAGAAAATTATCTTCACACAAAAGTAACCTCCAAGTACAAGTACGCTACCAAACAAACTACCCTAGAGATGAGGGACCAAGAAAGGCTCACAGAACAAAATGAATGACTTGAGCTAATTTAGAGCACATAGCACAAAGCAAAGCAAAAGAGATGGGTGCTTAACTGGCCAAGGATATAATGCAATTAAATTGAAAAGACACTACCTGATTCTTGGGGTTTGCAGTGTTCGTGGTGTGAGGATGGTATGAACACGAGGACAAAAACAGGTCTGAATGTGCCTTGCAAGGGCAGAGGGCTCACGGGGCCATGATGGCAGTCATCAAATGTTGGCTGAATTTAGACTGCAAGAATATTGAATGTCTCATGTATATTTAGTATGTCATGAATATTTAGTGCCCCTTGTGCCTCATGTATATTTAGTGCCTTGTGAATATTAGTTAGGTATTTCTGCTTTCTCCCATCCCTTTCCATAGTCAGATATATGATCCACTTTATCTTTCTAACATGCACCACAGTTTAACATGTAGGTTACTCTATTCATTCTCCTTTCCTCTGTAGCAGAATGAATTTTCTGAAATATAGAAAATGAATTTCACCATAAGAAAAAAAATCTCCTAAGGACCAAATGTAGAAGATGCTGAAAAGCAAAGAAATAATGGATAAGCAAAGGTACTATCATACCTTTGATAGTCCTGGAGATGGTATAAGTTGGAAAGTAATTTGGCAAGAGGTATCAAACATCTTAAACCATTGCGATTATTTGACATTTTCTCCTATTCTCGAATGTTATCTTATTTACATAATAATTCTATGAAAAAATACATGTGTAATAACACATATAATGTGTGTAATAACACATATAACACATAGTATAACAAAATTGAAAAAGCATAAATATGTAACTGTAGAACATTCATTAAATAAGTGTCATACCTATAAAATAAAATGACCAAACAAGGTGATTATATGAAAAATGTATAGTCACATACATGGCTAGAAACATGAAGTAAAGTTTTATGAATAACTTTGTGGAATTCATTAAATGTATAAAACTAAAATAGATAATATTTATACTAAGTATGCACACCTGTAAAATTAACATATATATTAATTGAATAACTAGTTGAATACCTTAAAATTTCCTACAGGTCCCATTAAATAAAAATAATTTGTAAAACGAATCCTGAAATATTAAGTATTTCATGGCGAAAAGATATAAATATTATTTCAAACGACAGTTTTATGTGTGTGCCTCTTTGTGTCTTAAAGGAGTTAAAGAGGCATAATTTCCCTGTGTATTATTTCTTCTTCTTTCCAATTTCAGTAGAAATTTAAAACATGAAAAAAAGAACTTTAAAACCTCCAAGGAGTGTATTTAGTCCTTAAAATAGACCAATGAAATAAAGAGTACCCCAGAGGGAGTAAAACTCTTACCAAAAAGTCAGCTTGGACGAGGCATTGAAGTAAATGTGATCCTTACTTTTTTTTAACCTTTATATTTTTTTAAAATTAGAGTACAACGAATAAAATGCTGCCTATAATTCAGACCCAGGTCAAAAGAATAGGTCTTATGGAAAAAAAAAGAAATCACTTTCTTCAGAGTTTTAAGTATATGTCCATGTGAAAACATAACATTTAAATTTCAAAAATAATTTTTGACATAAATTTACCTTTGTAATCAAGTGGAAAAAAAAATATATATATATGTATGTATGTATATAACATAATGGTACAAGAAAATTAGAATTCATTTCTCCTTTTCACATAAAAACATAACTGAAATAATTTAAACATTTAAAGAAAACATTATAGAAATGTAAACTATCCTACATTTTGATATAGTTTTGACTATTCTAAATTTGAAAATTTAGACAAAATCATAGGATGTATAACTTAGAACTGAACAAATATGTGGAAAAAGGGAACATACATATATTTTCTTGTTCTCTCCTCAAAATTTAGTAATAATTAAAGAATTATGTCAGAAGAAATGAATAATGCAGAGTTATCTAAAGCATTCTGCTGTGTTTATAATTTGATTTGATTTTTTAATAAAATATACTAAGTCTACACAGTGCCATGCACATAGATAGAAAAAAAAAACCAGATTTTTCATGCATAGGATCTTGATACATATTGACAAATTAATTTTCCCTAAAGTTTAATAAATGTGTATGCTACCAGTAGGGTGCAGGAAATGCCAGACTCACTATCCTGGTTTTGGCACTGAATATTATTCTCATCTTAACATTTACCAATATGATAGACAAGCCCAAATGTTTCAGTATTTTTATTTTAATTTTTTTGGTTACTAGAAACTTGAATAATTTTTGATCTGTTAATTGGTTATTTATATTTTCTTCCTTGTGGTCTTTACTCATTTTATGTGGAGTAACTGATGTTTTTAATTTCCTTTGATTTATGAGATTACATTAAGTATTGAAGACATCACACTTATTACCTCCAAAGAAATAGTTCTGGAGGGTCACAAATTTTATTTCATACCACAAATCCAATATTTCAATTTTTGTATATTCCTATATATCTTTAAATGTTAAATGCATTTCTTTTACAGCTCTAGACTTTTATTATTATTTTTTTTTTTTAAGGAGCACTGGGACACAGGATTACCAGCTGCCCAGGTACCAAAAAATTATGCTTCCGAAATCTCTTGATGTCAATTCCTCACGAAGAGCAATGGAGCTGTCCTACGTAATATTTTGTTTTCAATACAGATGTGAAAAAGAATACTTTTCTGTAAAGAGGAAGAGGGTGGGGCAGGGCGGGGCAGAGGAAGAGAGAGAGGGAGAGAACTTTAAGCAGCTGCATGCCAAACACGGGGCTTGATTTCACAGCCTTGAGATCAGGACCTGAGCCCAAATCAAGAGTTGGAAGCTTAACTGACTGAGCCACCCAGGCGCTGCAGAAGGAATAGTATCTTCTTCTCTCTCTCTCTCTCTCTCTTTTTAAGATATAGTTGTTTGAGAGAGAGAGAGAGCGCGTGCATATGAGTTGGGAGGGGGCAGAGGGAGAGGAGAAAGGGCACCTTGAGCCTACCCTCCCACTGAGTGCAGAGCTAGACCCAGGGGTTGATCTCATGATCCTGAGACCATGACCTGGGCAGAAACCAAGAGCTGGTTGCTCAGCTGACTGAGCCACCCATGCACCCTGAAAAAACTTTCTCATTAGCTTCTGTGCAAAGGTAGACCTATTATAATGACCTTTGTTATATTTTTTAATCTTTCTAAGGCTACAATAAACTTTAAATTAGTTGTACATGCTTTGCTAGTTAAAGTATATTTACACACTACTTCTGTACCGTGTCTGTACATAGTGTCAATTTATTTATCTCTTTACTAAGGCTTACCCAATTACACAAGGTGGTACAGTCTATTTTGCAAATCCTGAAATGACAATAACAAATGCAGAAAAAAGAGTGGGGCATTTTAATATCAAGCACTCTCCTACCACAGTAGGTTATCAGGGCAAACTTAAAATTTCTGTATCTGCTTTATACAAGATATTATTCTGTACTTGAATAATCCTAGAATTTAATCCCTTCAATAAATGTTTTTTGAGTATTTATTACATTCTTCAATGGTGCATGTTAATGTCCTCCTCTACTATGGGTGTCACAAGATTATTATTATACATATATCAAAGATTGGTTTTTCTGGATTTGTATTTATAAAAACCTGAGTATATCCACAATGGAGGACAAGGGATATGATGAACAAGGGATATTCCATGTGTTAAGAGACAGTTACAAAATACCCCAAGTGCTATGTAGGGAAAAATAACCACCAATACTACACAGAATGAAAAAGGAAAAACAGGAGACTATTTGGCCAGAGTATGCTGGAGATGTTTATGGAAGAAGAAAAAATTAAGCTGAGTTATTAGATGATGTTCCTCTTCTAATAAAGGACATAATTGATTCTGAGAATATTGTCTCCATTAATTGTAAGAAAATCATACCACCAAGTTCCTATCAGGATATCAAAATGAAATAAGGCTTAACCCACAATTTGAAATAGGATTGTGAAAATACCACACTCTGAAATAAATGTAAAAACAGGTAACAATAGGTTGGATAAGTGATCTGCACAAATCTTCCTAGAAGTGTCAATGTGAGATCATTTCTGGATAGCAGATGATAAAGTAGGCAAATTATTCTTTATCACGATTCCTTAGTGCATCCCCCAAATGAAGATATTGTAACATATTGTGAAAAATAAGATGTGTGTGGGTGGTTCAGTTGGATAAGTGTGACTCTTGGTTTTGGCTCAGGCCATGATCTCAGGGTTGTGAGATCGAGCCCAATGTGGGGCTCCGTGCTAAGTGTGGAGCCTGCTTAAAGATTCTTTCCCCCTTTTTCTCTGTGCCTCCCTACCTCTCCCTCTAAAAAAAAAAAAAAAAAAAAAAGGAAAAAAAGTGTTATTGTAAGTTTTCACAACAAATGAAGAATATGGCAGAAAAAAAGAGATGAAATTTTCACTGAAATGACCATTTAAAGCCAGTTAGAAATTTTATCTTTATATGGAATGTGACACTTAGGACAGCCAGACAAGGCAGCACTCTGTAAGTGATTTTTCCCACTCACTGTGTGCTCACCGTGAAGATGACTCGTGACTGAAATATCAGGCTTCCTGAGAGCAAATATGTTTATGCGCACATAAACCTTACAATGATACTGTAGATGCTTCTGGATTCCATGTTAACACTTTTGGCTGTTTTTTTTTGTTTTTTTTTTGTTTTTTTTCCTGCCTGTTGAAATGCTCATTTCTTAGTCTCCATAGAGCAGTGTGGCTTTATGTCCTGACCAGCCAGGGTCAGAACCCATTAATGTCCATCACCTCACTATCTTTATTACTAGTGTCACTCTCAGAAGAACAGTTTGGAGAAGATTTCCTGTGGTGACACTCTTAGTTACTTCCTCCTCAGCTGGTGAGTGTTCCTAAGGCTTCCTGTAGTGTGCCTTCTTTTCTTCTCACTACATTCAAGCCTTAACATCCCTTCGTAAGATTTTGAGTTTCTTCACTATGCATCGAACTCTTCAAACTACAGTCTTACAGAGATTTGTATCTGGAAACCCAAAGTGTTGTGTTCGTCTGCCTGCAGGGATATTCCAGGGACATCATAAACTCAAAATCCCAAACTGCATATATGCTTTTTCTTCCTACTGCACTTACTATGTCTGTGGAAAGTGTCACAATCCACCTCATCTCAGGCCTCCCTATCTTTTTTGTCATATAAGCAACCATCAGTCCTGTCAAGTCTGCCTTCTCTGTAGCTCCCTAATTTGCTGCTTCACTTTTTTTTTTTAAGATTTTTTATTTATTTGAGTGAGAGAGACAGCAAGCGCTAGCAGGGGGGAGGGGCAGCAGGAGAGGGAGAAGCTTACTCCCTACTGAGCTTGGAGCCCCCTGTGGGGCTCTATCCCAGGACCCTGAGATCATGACCTCAAGCCAAAGACAGATGCGTCCCTGCTTCACTTTTTAGACAATATCACAGCAGTTGAAAATATAGGCAGGTGAGTCAGAGAGATGTGGACTGGAATCCTTGTCTTACCACTTACTAATTATATAAAGTATTTAATTACTGTGTTGAGGTTTTCTC
This sequence comes from Mustela nivalis, assembly GCF_964662115.1. Classification (NCBI taxonomy): domain Eukaryota; kingdom Metazoa; phylum Chordata; class Mammalia; order Carnivora; family Mustelidae; genus Mustela; species Mustela nivalis. The sequence continues at coordinate 59,700,478 of NC_139026.1, forward strand.
TTTTGTCTGTTTAAGGATAGTAGGAGTTCCTACCTACCTTATAAGGTAGTTTTAAAATTTAAGTGAGAGAATGCTTAGAAAGCACTTTTTATGGCACATAGTGGTTCACTAAATATTAGCTATGGCTTTTAATATTGTTTTAATTATGATGAGTGCGACCCACTACCATCTCGGGACTAGATCCCTACAACCACTTCTGACTATGGTTTCCCAGATTTCATGCTTCTCTTCGCATTGCCCTTCTTTATCCTGCAAGTAGAATAATATTTTAAATACACACATGTGTGCCCATCATTCTCCTGCTCAGTGGCTGCCCACCATGTTCAGTGTAAATACCAAACCTTTTATCGTGATGCCGCCACCATTCCTGACCTGTCTCCTGCTTACCATGCTAGCTTTCTTGACTCCCCCTTTAACAAAAAAGGTTTTTCAAGCTTGATAGTGCCTAAAATGTGCTAAAAAATATATTAAGACTAATTCCTAGGATATGCCCACAGATTTTAATTTAGTAAATCTGGAGTGAGGCCCAGAACTCTGCATTTTGTTAAGTTTTTATTTAATTTCCAGTTAGTTAACAGAGAGCAATGTCAGCTTCAGATGTACACACAGCAATTCAACCCTTCCAAACACATGATTCTGCATTTTAAATTAACTCCATCCCCTCCCTCACAGCAAACACCCTCTCCCCAGGAGATTCTGCTATAGGGAACACAACTTTGGAAATCTTGTCTTAAACTCCAAATGCCTTCATCAGCATTTTTGCCGACCTGCCTCTTATTTTTTACTTTCACCTTAGCAGTTACTTTCGAGGAAGCAATAAGTTGAGTTTCTTTTATTATAATTCTGGGCAGAAAAGCAAATTTCTAATATCAGTTTGGTATCCTACACAGGTTTTTTTTTTGAGAAGATAATTCATTAAGTAAAGTTGCTACTTTTCCCAGTCTATATTAATCCATTGTTACCTTAATGTTTCCATTTCTATGGGTTTGGTTGGTCAGCGTGAGGAACACTTTCCTGAAAGCTGAATCCTCCGAGGCAAGCGATATAAGTGACATAATTAATATTTACAAACAAAATATAGCTCCTTACATTGAATATATCTTGTGAAGTATCGCCTAGACACGGAAGAGAAAGGAAACACATCTCTCTTACGTTTGGCTAATTTTCGACAACATCTGGGATGAAACAGGACCATTCCCTTTCCACATCCAGTGGCTTTGTAACTTTTATAACAACAATGTCATTTCTGTTCACAGCACTACTCAACCATTTAAGACATAGAACTCATGAGAATAAATTTTACCAATTGTTATTTTCTCCTTTACAACAAGAGTAATCCTTCCTGTGCACTTGATTTTATTTAAATTTTACTTTTTGATCTGTGCTCATTTTCCCTCAGGTCATAAGTAATTTGACAGCCAGGTGTGTGTACATGTGTGCTAGAGAGAGAGAACTTGGTGTGATTTTTTTTTTTAAACACTTCCCAGTAAAATCTCTAAGATTTTGCTTTTATTCTCCCCACATTTGATGGATACAAACATGAAGATAAGAATCGTGATAGGCTGTTGAATAGTTTATCTGTTTGTAGTTTAGCTTCAAATATATGACTCTAAAATTCAGAATAGATACATCACTTGGTGTAGTTCAGATAATTGATTCATAAGTCAGCTACATCAGGCAGGTTTTGATGGTATCTTTATAAATAGGCCGGAGCTTTCAAATGCTTGATGGTATCTCTCATGCTGACATGAAAGGCATTTAGAGGTTGGAATATGCTACCGGTACAACTTGCATTCTAGATACAGTTCACGAGGCCTATTAACTTCCTATCGTACATGGAACAAAATATATCACTGAAACTAATAAATTTAATGGTGATACAAGAAATGCTTTTATAACTGTGTTTTAAAGGAGCAGGGTGAGATAACGACTTTTATATTAGATACTTAGAAGTAAAAACACAAGCAATTTTAATGTTAAAAATAAAAGCAAAAGTAATAACAAAAGAAGAGGGTTTAAAAAGTCCAGAGACATAGCCGCTGATGCACACTGTCAAGATGGTTTCCTACTGGTTTGTGAGTTAGACTGAGCCTGCCTTTGCAAAGTTCATACACTCAGTCTGTCTTCATAATTCCAGATGCATGCACGCATCTTTTATCCTAAAGCTGGGTAAAGGATTAGGAGTTTCTGTAATGAGATATTTATGAAACAACTGTAAACATAAAAGTTTCCGGGCTAGAAGAATATATGAAACATTCGTTGGTAATTCTAAGCAAGTCCCCGCATGCTATAAATTTCTTTATAATTTTTACTGTTACTGAGGCCAAGCAGTCTGTTCCCCACACTGGGCCATCATCTTCCCTCTGACTGCTGTCCTATTCTGACTTTCCAGTCGGCTCTCAAATCCATAGAGGATTTTTTTCACTGAGCTTGTAATACTTGCTCTAGGTGCTGCTCCCCCGGCCAACACACATACTCTACTCTAAAAATAGGCACCCAACCCCTATCATCCTAGAAGATATCCATACTCCGTTGAAGGAAATTAGAATGTATCACTTCAAAATATGTCACTTTGGCAAATTAATTATTTTTAATTCAGGGCACTTCAGAAACAGGTGAAAGGACAGTCAGGCCTTCCTTTTTCTGTCAAAGAAGTTCCTTAGCAAATATAGTCTAAAAGTCCACAACAGGAAACACACTGGGGAGAATCCCTTCCAGTGTCTCCAATGTGTAAGGTGTTATTTTCAGAAGGAGAAACTCTCGGAGCATAAACCATGAAATTACATGAAGGGCTGGGAGCAGGTCTTCAGGTATTCGGTGTTCCAGGAGACCTTCTGCTGGAGGACAGAGCTGTGGTGGCACCTGGCATCCCACATGGAGAAGAAAGACCCCCGACAAGTGTTCCTCCTGCCCCCAGCAGTTCACAAAGGGGGCCTTGCAGAGTCCCAAGATCAAGCTTCACCAAGCTGCCAAGCCCCCCACGTCTGTCCCCCCTCCCACCCCCGCGTCAAGTGCTTCGTGTCCCAAGGGAGTTGCAGCTGCTGGAGGCTTTTGAGCTCCCTGTGGAGAAGCTGTTCATGTGCAAGGAATGGGGGCACCGGCCTGGAACAGAGACAGCGTGCACTGGAAGGAGAGGCCATCTGTGTGTGAGTTCTGCAGCCACAACTTTACCCGGGAGGCTGATCTCAATCTGCATCTACGAATGCACATGGGCAGGAAGGCCTTCCGGGGCCACCTCTGTGGCAAGACCCTCTGTAACCAAGCCAACCTGGACAAGCACAACCATACCCCACACGGGTGAGGCCTTTCAGGGGTGAGCTCTGCAAGCAGCCCTTCCCCTAAGAGTTCCAGCTGAAGTCAGTGGCCAGCAGCCACCAAGAGTGTCGGCCCCACTTCTGCCAACAGCTGGGTGTGCACATCGGAGGGGCCAAGGGGGTGCAGAAGTCCAAGTGCACTGAGCGGGGCTCTTGACAGGTGCACCTGAAGAGTCGCATGGATATTCGTGACCAGATGGAGAACTGCAGCCCACAGGGCAGCATAAGCCCTGGAACCAGCTCACTGAGGACCGTATGAAGATGATGGTGGCTATACTCCAGCCGCCTGGAGAGCTAGAGCTGGACTCTGCCAAGGTCATCCTTAAGTCCCTGCCCAGGACGGCCTGGCCTCACAGTTCTCGTGTCAGAGATAGTGCGGTGGTGGAAAGCTTTGCAAACTCAGGCGGCAGGCGGCCCTCGTTCATCACCTCTATCCTCCTAGAGTACTACGACGCAGAGCTCCTCCACCCCACCACAGCCTGCCTGGCCCTAGACCCCAATAAACCACACCACTTTGGACTGGGTGTGTGTTTGGGGGGGGGTGGCGACAAAGTGGTTTTGTTTCATGAATGCTTCTCTGGTGATCTTTGCATCTTTGCTCAAAAGATCTGCTCAAAAATTCCATAACACTCATTTAAAATAGCTCAGAATCTTTCTCCCCAGCCATTCCTGCCACATGCCTGTCCTTTTTGGCAGACTAACTTTTCTCTGTAGTCCTTATGGATTCATCTTTATCCAACATCCTGTCTAATTACATATTTGGTTTATCACTGTGTCTTCCCACTGAAATATAAGCTTTATGAAGGTATGGAGTTTTATGTGTTGTTTGCTGCTCTTGCTCTAAAGCTTAGAACAAAGCCTGGCCCATAACAGATTATTGATCAACATTATTTTATTTGTTTTTAAAGTGAATATATGTGTAGGTTTCACACATACTAGGACCTAGTGGTTCACCAGTTCCTAGACGAGTACCTTGACATAAAGGTCATTAGCTGCACAAGGAGAAAGACATAGTGAGTTTACATAAGCAACTGCACATTTTTTTTTTAAGATTTTATTTTTTGAGAGAGAGAGTTCACAATCGAGGGTAGGGAGAGGGAGCCCCAAATGGGGCTCTATCCCAGGACCCAGGGATCAGGACCTGAGCTGAAGGCAGATTCTTAACCAACTGAGCCACCCAGGGCCCCAGCAACTGCAAATTTTAGATAAAGAACAGATTCCATGCATGAGCGGTTCTCTCACATAGTAATACAAAACTCTTGTAGTCTCTTAAATTCCTATTTGATTGAGGTCATAGCTGGGGTTACTATGGATATACCTGCAAGAAGGAATCGTGTCATCTGTAGTACAGAAGAGGGAGAATTGAGAAAATAGGCACCATGACATCTGACATCTGGTATCAAAGACGTCGCTGTCGTCGGAAGCACTTACAACTGATGGAGTCGCTGCTGCTGGTGATGAGCCTTCTCGAGGTCCATTTCAACACTGAATTACTTAGAAAGAGTCACCAGTTTGGAGTCCACAAAACACTGAAAAGTGATTTATACTAATATCTCTCACATAAGTGCCTTCAGATAAAATGCATTCAAATTTCATTCCGTGAGTATGTTACAGGCTCCAACTGTGTGCCAGGCACTGTGGTTAAATCCTGTGGAAGTGGTAATGAACAGGACACACAAATAATCCACATCTTGGAGCTTGAAGTCATGTGACATGGGAGTAATCATCTCCTAAAGACTGAATATTCCTTCTGTTGTTTATAATAATTGCATATTCTTATTATTGTTTATAAAGTTACACTTACGTTTATGAAAAATGGTAAATTGGTTTCCAGATTGCTTGGAAAGGACCACAAGGGATGTTTCCAAAATGATGGAAATGCTCTTAATCAGGATTTGATGGCAGTTACACAGATGAATACCTTTGTTAAAATTCACAGAACCAGGGCTCCTGGGTGGCTCAATGGCTTAATGTCCTCATGTCCCCTCTCATCCATTACTTGTGCAATGGAGAAGGCTACATCAGGCAGCCCAGCGTTGGCTTTCTAGCTCAGTATTGCACTTGGTAGGGTTGCTGGGGCTACTGCTAGGCTACGGCCCCAGGCGGGGGGAGAGGCAGATGACGAGATGCCCTGCTGCACTTCCAGCTGGCTGGAGAGGACCACTCCCACTTGGGATGACATCAGGCCTCCCCTGCAAAGAGTGTACTGTCCTCCAAGCAAAGCAGTCACACACAGATGGCCATGGGTGGAATTGTTTGCCCAAGAAATTTCTGGCCTTTCCCTTTCCCTTAACTGCATCAGGGAAGAATCCTTATCTCTGGCTTGGTTTCCACATGAGGTTTTTTTTGAGGAAGGGGACTGGGACAAGAAATTTGTCATGTAGTTAAATAGGCAAGAGATCTTATTAATCCAGCTTTGTTTGAAAGTTGCTTGTCCAACTGAGCCTTCGGCTCAGGTCATGGTCCTAGGGTCCTGGGATCAAGCCCCACATCAGGTTCTCTGCTCGACAGGGAGCCTGCTTCCTCCTCTCTCTCTGCCTATCTCCTCTGCCTACTTGTAATCTCTATCTGTCAAATAAATAAAAATCTTTAAAAAATATTTTAAAATTCACAGAACTGTGCACTTAAAATATAGGCATTTTATTTTATGTATATTAACTTGATCAAAGATACAAAAAGTACATATTCTTTATTTTTTTCCAAATTATAAACATAGCACGTTCTTGTGGAAAATTGGAAAAAGAAAATCCACCTGTAAAATAGTAAATCTATGTGATTAATAAGCTTTGGGATTTGACTTAGATTAAAAAATAAAGATCTATAAGATCTTAATAATAAGGGTAAACTGCTGAGGTTTTTGTAATTCATAGATAATCCATATAATCCCTAATTTTTTACTGTAAATCAGCTCAATAAACTCTTTCAACATTTGTAAATTTAAAATAATCTTTAGGGGCACCTGGGTGGCTAAGTTGGTTAAGCATCTGCCTTCAGCTGAGGTCACAATCCCAGGGTCCTGGGATAGAACCCTGCATCAGGCTCCCTGCTCAGTGGGGAGCCTGCTTCTCCCTCTCCCTCTGCCTCCTTCTCCCCCTGCTTGTCCTCTCTCACATGCTCTCTCTCTGTTAAATAATTAAATAAAATCTAAAAAAGAAATAAAAATAATAATCTTTGTCTTTTAATTACAAAAGTGATTAATGTTCATTTATAGGAAATTTGGAAAACACAAAGAGATAGTCATCGAAGAGCTAATGATCATTTGGTATATTCTTTTGTAACCCTTTTTCTGTGATACATTTGTACATAAAGTCATACCTACCTGTACTTTTGTATCTTGCTTTTATTTTTATTACCAAAACACAGGCATCTTCCTGTATAATTCAAAACCATTTGGAGAAATGATTTAACATGTGTATAGAATTTTCAGTAGTATTGAGGGAGGAGGTGGAGAGAGATGTTTAGAACCAGCTACATTTATTCGTGAATTCCAGCTCAGGCAATAACTGGCCTTTGATCTAGATTAATCTTTTTAATTCTGTTCAGGTGTGTAAAAGATATAAGCCATGTAAAATAAGATAACAATATCTCCTTTGCAGTGCACTTCCTATCTTTTTATAAAATATGTTTACGCCGTCTAGCACTGTGCTACATACCTAGCATATACTCAAAAAAAATGATTATATAGTCCACATAACTATTTTTTCTACTGTAACTAGCTTGACCATATTCTTAGACAATAGTGTTACAGAAATTTTTTCTCTGCTTTAACAAAGTCTACTTGAAATAATTTGTTTTTCTGATTATTCACAGCCTAGATTTCTACAAGTATCATTTTAGCCATTGATAAATAATATCACATATATCATTCTATGCATATAATTAGACCTACCACAATTGCTTTTATATTATAGCCTTCTAGTTCTTAAATTCTTAATTTTAATTATTCTGTATTTATTAGAACTGAAACTTTGATAATTTTTAAATAACACTAATTGTGAATATTTTTTCAGAACACTTGCATATCTGAAAATATTTCTTTTGCCTTCACATTTTAACTAGAGTTCAGCTGTCTTTTTAACTAGAATTTTGCCAGTTACCCTCAAAACTCTTTAGAAGTTTTACTTTTCTTTAAGTAACTTCTGTTTATATAATTACAAAGAAATTTAAGTCAGCTGAGTTTTTTCAATTACTTTTTACATGCTTTTACTTTCTGAGAGACTAGTATATGTATATTTTTCTTTTTCTTTTTTTTTTAAGATTTTATTTATTTATTTGACAGACAGACAGAGATCACAAGTAGGCAGAGAGAGAGAGGGAAGCAGGCTCCCCACCAAGCAGAGAACCCGATGCAGGGCTCGATCCCAGGACCCTGAGATCAAGACCTGAGCCAAAGGCAGAGGCTTAACCCACTGAGCCACCCAGGTGCCCCTGTATCTTTTTCTTAAAAGACACCAAATCATATTTGAGATATAGAATTTTATCTGTTTGTACTACCAGGATAGGGATTATTGCTTCTGTGGATTTCTAAGTTTATAGTCCAGGAATAAGTATTATCTACTATAATGACTATTATTTTAATTATATTCTTCACATCTATAATATTTACATTATATGTTTTTAATACATTCATTTATTTGTCCTTCTTCATGGTCTTAAAAATCTTCTCTTGTTTTACATCAATGCCATTTAAATGATGTTCTGAAATGCCGATTCGATGCTTCCTTACCAAAAATGCAGATTTTAAAGTCTGCTCTAGACTTTCTATTCTAGTTCTATTCTAATTTTATTTTTAAAATTATTTCTAGATATATACTTTCCCCCTTCCAATTAATATTGCTATGTTTTTGTCTTAAGGAACATTTTCAAAAGTCCATTATTTTTAATGTATATGTATGGTGGGGGGATTTATCTGTTTGTTTGATGTCTCTTGATCCCTATAAAAAGAAAGATGCTCTGTGGTCAGAGCATATTGCCAACATATGGTGCACCTGTCTTCTCCTTATCTTATAACCCTCTTAATTATTATTTTGGGAAGGGAATGGTGTAGCTCTCTCTCTCGAGTCTCAGCTCCAGGAGTCTGGCTATTGTGCCCAACTCAGCATAATTTCTATACATAATCAGGGTTGATTTAGTTGGCCTTGAGAAGTGGTACCCAAACTTGCCATCATCATATGTAGTGAGTAACAGGACACAAATTATTTTGTTTTGTTTTCCTTTTAAAAAAATACAACATGCGAATCATAGTAAATCAAATCTCTGAGCCTCTGCCCTAACATTTCCAGCAACCAAATCTCTACTTCTCTCTGTGTTTGCCTTTACCCATAAACACTGTCCTGGCCAAGAAGCAGTTTGCCACTCCCACTCTTCTTACTCTTCTGCCTGTGAATGTTTAAAGGAAAAGAAGGTATTGGTAGTGGGTTCTAAGTGAGAGAAATTAAGGGATGTGGCTATTTCAGAGAACCATGTTCATGGAAGGAAGAGAAGATGGCCAGTTTTCCAATTATGCAAAGCTGTGTATACGCTTTCTTAAGGAAAGGGCAGCATATTGTAGCTATCTGTACCAGGCAAATTATGCATTTTCAGTAAAGAAGGTAGCACAAACATAAACCATGATTTTTCCCTCATTTCAGTTCTCAGTTCACTTAGTGAAACACTGAGCTTCTGCTGATTTCTGTTATATGAAATTTCAATGCTATTATAAACTGTCATTATTCAAATTAAAATTAGAATTTCAATAGAAATTGGAAAGTGGCAGATTCAGTCATCCTAACTAGTCAATGTCTCAGTGAAATCCTCATGATTAAAAAATATATGCCAGTGTGTACAAATTAAAGTTTTTTCATAGATATTCCTTACTAGTGGTTCTCTAAAGGTAAAATAAAATTACTAAAGCTATGTTGTTTTATATTTTCCTTATAGGGGAAATTCAATTTGCTTAAAGATATTCTGTAAAAGAGCATAATCAAAGTTCTGCACTTATCTTCCATCATTTTCCCTCAACAACCTCTGGTGTCCTCTACTAGATAATTGACAGAGCCACTGGTGTTAAAGAAAAAAAAGTAATATAAGCATTTGCTGTTCTAGTCCCGATTCTTAGAAGACTGTCACAAACCAACATATTTATTTCAACAAGACAAAATGTGGTAGGAGAAAATAGATTTTTTCAAAATATCTTTTTTTTATTTTATATATAGTTTCTAAGTTGGCATGTTAGTCACGTCATAAAATAAGATACCCAAAGAACATATATTTTGTTTTTGGTAAAAAATTCTCCTTCTGTGAACTTTCCTCCTAGTTCAATTTTCTAATACTTTATAGATGTCCACTAATTCTTCTTCAAATTCTAATGTTTGCTGAGACAAATGGGAACATTATCTCATAGTATCTGTTGTATTTCCATTTCTTCTGAACTGCTCAATTTCATTTTTGTCTCATGCCCACTTATTTTAACTATAATGCTAAGCTGATAAGCAGCTATTCATTTTATATAGCTACAAACCAATTCTTTTAACACTTATATGCACCCAGTCATTCCCCATTTTATAATTGCACTATTTTTTTTTTTCCTCCTCTAAAAAGATCCATCCTGGAATCTGTCACCAATTTTGTAATTTTGAATGCAACTTTTCTCACATATGTTAATCCTCCTTTTTAAAATTATTTTGCTATTTTCTTTATTTCTTTGCCATTATTTCACTTGATATTTTGTGTTCCTTTGACTGAATGGATTATTGGATTAAATAGTAACATACTTACATATACATACGATATACATGTATAGTAGTCTATCTATATACAGAAACACACACATGCGTTAGTCTTACTCTATAAATATATTAAACTTTAAAAAAATAGTTTATTAAAAAAATAAATTGTAATTTAGAATGATCAAATTCCATAATTTTTAAACTACTTCTTAGCAGGTTTTGCTCAAAATCGCTCTTATTGTGGAGAATATTGCATAAGTAAAACATAAACTTCTTTTTGTCTAGGCCTTAAAATATTCTGATAAAATCAACCAACTGGTTATTTTTTAAATAATTGTTGTTTGAATGAATTAAACATTCTACCTCCAATTCAACCCAAGAATTTTAACCCCCAAATGTGTTTATGTGTAGAACCATACTCAAATTATGCAAAACTGAATAATTTATTACCTTGAAAGTAAATTTATATCTGGAAAAAATACCAGTCTAATTTTATATGTGTTTGAATGTTTCCAAGTGTCTAGATATTAAGTAGTCATCTTTGGTCCTATAAAATGGTCTGAATACTACAGCGGTAACTCAGTCATGCTTTCATATCATGGCAAGTAATTTGATCTCTACTCATCTTCAGTGTTCTTTTTTTTTTTTTTCTTAAATTTTTATGCTTAGTGGTTCCAGGATTACTAAATGTTGTGAAATTCCATATAGCAACAGCACTTTACAGTCTGCTAATTTCCTCCTTAGAAGAACTTGGGTTTCCATTAGTAAAAGTAAACTTAAATTGTATCTTTATCCAAAAGAAAGAAAAACAATCTGTTTGGTATACATTTTAAAATTATGATGACCTTTTTCTTTGATTTGAAGTAATATATTGCCATTATAAAGTATATTTCCAATTTATGGTGTGTCTTTTTTTTTTCTTTGGGAATTTAAAAAACTTTCAATAATTTCGGCTTTGCGTGATTCCCCCAGAATTGTAGAGTATGACTGATAACTGCCTTTAGAATCCCTAATAGCTAAATTACAATTATTATGCAAAGTCCTACAATAGACAGTTATATGGATTATTAAATGACTTTGCCTTTTTTGCAAACTATAATCATTTTCCTTTATTAGCTGAAGGATTTCATAATTTAAGGAAGATGAGAAACCTATAAGTCACGCTTTCAAATAAGGAACATGGATATTGCAAACATTAAATTCCCCCATAAAAATGTTAAGGCATCATTAAACTAGGTTCAGATTAATACAATTCAGTCAACTCTAGATAGATATCTCCCATAATAAGCTGAAACAATACCTAGTGATCTAAGATGTAAAATATTTTACTACAGCCAATTTATAAACCTATAAAACATACAGGTATCATTCAACCCCTTTATTAATAGTGCATGCCTTGTATTAAATCAAAACCATTTTAAAGGCCCCTCCCTTTTGGCATTCCCTTCCTCTGCTGTTGCCCCTCATTATGTGTTATCTCACTGAAGCTCATCCAAAGTGAATGACAGCATCCTTTTACTAGAAGCAGCATAGGCAATTCCCAGCCTAGTGATACAGCTTAACTATCTCCAAGATTTATAGACACACTTGCTATCCTCAACCTACAATATTCTATGGTCTAATGTTGATGTATTTGTTTCTCTGTAAGCAGATGTGGTTTTTTTTCACTTTGGAAAACTGTAATTTATTATTTTTTTAAGTTTTTGCAAGTTGCCTTACATGTGAATTACATTCCCAAGAAAAAAAACTAACAGTGGGAAAACTTCAGATTCTGGACTGTTTTGAAGCTGTTTGGAAGAATCCATTTTCACCATTTTTCCCCAAGAAAAAAGCCAAATCTTTTGTATGATCTGAATTACCAAAAGTTTTAATAAGTTGTCTGTTCTGATGATCCATTATTGTGTAACAACCTGAAAGCAATGGTTTAACAAAACCCAAACAATGACAATATTAATTATTCTCACAAATCTGCAGTTGGGCCTGAATTCTGTGGGCTAACTCATCTCTGCTCTATTCGGCATCAGCCAGCCCAAGGTTAGAGGCTAGAATCACCTGAAGATTTGCTCATATGCTGGGTGGCTGTGTGGTTACTAATCCCAGGTGGTATCTCCAGTCAGATGCCTGTAGGGCAGCCTGAATCAGACTTGTTGACTCGTGGCTCCCAAAGCGGAGTCCCAGGGAGGCACAGATGGGACAGCTGAGAACAGTTGACAAAGGAACAGATGGGAGCTCTAGCACCTTTCCCAACCTGGTCTCCTAAGTCCTACCCATTACTTCCACCTTATTATGTTTGTTAAAAGAGAGTCAACAAGGGTGATCCATAATCATGGAGAGGGGAATTGGACTTAACCTGTTGATAGAAGTGTCAAAAAATGCGTGAACATGTTTTAAAACTGTCACAGCATAAATGGGGAAATTAATCCAGTACTTTTAAGTATCACTCTGGAAAATAATCAAGTGTGCATTTCTTTTTTTTTTTTTAAGATTTTTTATTTATTTATTTGACAGACAGAGATCACAAGGAGGCAGAGAGGCAGGCAGAGAGAGAGAGAGAGGAGGAAGCAGGCTCCCTGCTGGGCAGAGGCTTTAGTCCACTGAGCCACGCAGGTGCTCCCAAGTGTGCATTTCTGAAGTTGCTTCACAGAAACTGCACTTAAAATGTAAATTTTTTTAATGTAAAACTGTTTTCTTCCAGGTTGAGGAAAGTTGAAAAGTAAAGTTGTAATATGATAGTTTAATATGCATATATATAATAAAATGGTTACCAAAATCAAACTGCAATCAAGTTAATTAGCACATCACCTCACATAGTTATCTTTTGTGTGCCTGTGTGCGAGTGTGAGAATGTCTGTCTGCATTACTCTGTTCCATTGACTCATAACAAGATGTGTCATCCCAAGTCATCCTGACAAAAAAACAAGGTATAATAAGTAAAATTTTTAAATATATACAAATATTAGTATCCTTAACAGAGGAATTTTGAAATCTGACTCATCACAGACACATATGCATGGATTAAGCTATTAAAGAATTTTCATGCCATTTTGACATTAGAGTTCTTACATATAACATTCATTAATGGGTTGTTTTTCACACAAAATCATCCTAAAAGAACATTTCTTAAACTGGGAAAATAATTTTAAAGAATGAAGTCCAAATCTCTAAAACTGAGATTACCCAAAAGAATAAGGAGAAAAAAAATAAAACAAAAACATTAAGGCCTAATGGTTAAACTGATATGTATATATTGACATAAAGCCATTGAATATTGAGGCTATAAAAGATTAACAAAATCCCTGTAAATAATTGACCAAATATATTGTATCACTGAATTTGCTAAATAACATTACACAGTAAAAACTTTATTTCTTGCGGCACCTGGGTGGCTCAGTCATTAAGTGTCTGACTTTGACTTAGGTCATGATTCCAGGATCCTGGGATCGAGCCCTGCATCGGGCTACCTGATCAGTGGGAAGCCTGCTTCTCCCTCTCCCACTCCCCCTGCTAGTGTTCCCGTTCTCGCTGTGTCTCTCTCTGTCAAATAAATAAATAAAATCTTTGAAAAAAAAAAAAGCTTATTTCTCATTGACATAGCAATCAAATCTGAATGTTCCGAATTGATAGAAAGCTTTCCAAAGCTTGAGATATAAGTGCAAGCAATAAGAGGACTGGGTCTCGTTACAGGGAGGTTACGAAGAAATTCACTGTCCCATTTGCCAGAGTTTTGAGGTGTATACTTGGTTATCTACCCTTTGTATGTTAGAAAAGGTGGCGCATGGTACAGATTTCTATGCAGCCATCAGCGGTTTTGCCAGTTGGTCTGAGATCAGTGTAAAGTAAAAGTGGAAGACAGTGACAAGAAAAACTAGAGAAAAATTATATGAATGGATCTCCTAGAGAGAGCATAAAATGGACATATATTTGTGTATCGTGCTACTGCCCATCAGAGAGCATCCACCGATGAGAACTCACTTTGCAACTAAGTGGACAGAATGACCTGTCCTGCAGATATCAACCTGCCTCTTTTCTTGGCCATCCCTGTGCTTACAAAATGGATCCAGGATAGTAGTGGTCACAGTGGCATTCCACAGATGGAAGAGATGCCTGGGCTTATAATATGGGCTTTGCCTCTATATAGCTGATTGAGCACATTACTTCTAAGTTTCCAACGAGCCAGTGTTAGAAACGGAGCCTCTACCCTGGACATAGCATCACTTCTTTGGGGGCTGAGTGGGTGGATAACAGGAACCTAGTTAAATGCCGGCACTCTGATTCTACTCTTCCAGGATTCTATCACCTGCACTGATACGGAGGAGCACAGTTCGATGGCAGCATCCCCGCTGCCAATTCTGACCTGTAAGCACAGCCACTGTTAAGCTTCTCAAAGTTGTCTGTGCCTCCTCACTTCCTTAGTAATAAAAATGCCTCTGAATGGTCCCAAGCAACACAGCAAGATGGCAGGTTATTGGGTCAACCTGCACCATATCAATTCTAACTCCTCTATCTTTATGAATGTTCTGAACTATTTTGTATTCTACCACACGGTGTCTTATTATTTCCACTACTTTTACTCTAGTGTATCCAGGTCAGGCTCCTGAGGAACAGCAAAGCTGCACCAATGAGCTCTAGGTATCACTCCTCCAACGCGGAATCATGACTCATGGTGACACCACGTCAATGATTCTCCCCTTTGCAGCTGAATCTTCTGTACCACCCTCTACTCAAGATTCTCTTCCACCTTTGCCCCCAGGGTCCTGCCAATACATGTTAACCAGCATATGTACCATTGCTTTTGCTCCCAGTTTAACTTCTCGGAGACCTAACCTTAATTTATCAGTGATTTGGCTGAAGTTAGGTCTAGGACCATGACTTGAAATGGAACGAGGCTAACCGCAGTGGTACTAAAGTGGGGGGGGGGGGGTAAAAGGTTGATTTCTGAAGGAAACTGTACTCAAAGAAATCTAAGAAGGCCCAAATGTCTGTCTAATATGGTGTTTCTTTCAGGGCAATAAGGTCTTCAAGCTTATATATTTAGCAAACAGCATTTATTTTTTTCTTTCCCTGTGATGTATGGATCTCTATGTGAACTAAAATCAACTGCTCTTTTTCATATGAAAAGCTGTATAAGTTGATTTCTCTATGATAATTACCCTTCTTAGCAAAGAATACAAGGAGAGGCAGAATTTTTCATCATCAGACCAAATACAGACTACACCTACAGGCAAGGAATTTAAATCTTCAAGGCCTAAGCTATAGGCAAAATAAGTAGTATGGGTAATAAGTAATATCCAGATGTAAGCAATATCAAGGACTCACTGAATTCCTCTAAAGGCATTTTCAAAATTAAATTCATGCATTTCTACTAAATTGTGAACTTCTACAAATTTATAAGTTCAGCACTATAACACATTAACTATATGAAATATAATTACATACTTCATTCAAAAGAAATAAATAAAATAAAGGTCAACTGAGGCCTCTGGAATGGTAGTTTAATAACATTATTAAGCAGAGTTTATTTGGCAAGGCAAATTGGATAGCAATGCATCAATAAGTTATAGCGAATGCTATTCTGTGTCATAGAGAAAAAGGTTTCATGTGAAGCAGAGTATATAGACACAAACAACCAAAAAGGCAAACTGTGTATCTGAAAACAAAGCTATGGCTTATGTTCGGCCATTTCACTTCTCTAAGAGAATTATTTAAAAAAAAAAAAAAAAACCTGCATACAAAAGATAAATTTCATGATCATGTGAATATTTGAAACTCTCTGATATAATAAATCCCCTAGGATAACACATCTGCTAAACAGATTTCCGTCTCTTTCCAAATACATTATTGATCAATTTAGCCATTGATTTAGATCCACTGGGTCTTCTCTTTTCTTTGAGTTTGAAGTTTGTCAGGATGTCCTTGATAATCCTGATAAACATCATTTCTACCTCCAGAGACTGCTCTGCTGCAGACAATTCACAGAACTGGCATCGGTTATCCAATGCCAGCTTCTGACCTTCTTCCCAGCCAACCTCTCGTACATGACAGAGATCTTGCTTGTTACCAACCAAAAGCACGGCTGATTCCACAGCTCTGAAATACAGAACACAATTCTGGCAAGATTATTTTGCATCTTTTTTTTCTCATTAAGTGTATATCAAAATGAATTACGGACCAAAAAAAAAAAAAAAAACCCATATAGATAGATAGAGTGTGTGTGTGTGTGTGTGTGTGCACACGCACACATGAGTTTGTGTTCCATACAGTCTTATATATGTCTATGACACATATCCCCACTTACTTGCAAAAATTATTTTAGATAGAACGTAGTGTGTGACACAGAAGCGGCAAGACTCTTAAAGCATAGTATCTGCACTGATATAAACCTACTCTTGAATTATGGATCTGTTTACTAATAAGGCATGATTGTTACTCTTCCCACTTTCAATTTTCCTATATGTAAAACAATGGTAAAATAACACTCATTACACAGAATTCTCATAGAGATTAAATTAAATGATGGATGTAAAAATACCTAGCACGGTGACAGGCAACAAAAGATGCTTACCAAGTATTATTTTTCATTTCCTTATCAATTGAAAGAGAAGGACTAACTAATGTCTCTTTGCTGAATAATTACTGTAATTTAACAATTTAGATATGATTTCCCCAGAGAAAATATTACTCAATACTCACTGCTGTTTGTTCTTTGTTAATATCCATTATACCATACTCTAGAGAAAAATGTTATGGTCTCAGGACTTTGTAGAATTTTTCTATTTATTTAAGCAATACATTTCTTTGTTAAGATAATGTCTTCAGCAAATATCAATGTATTCTCCTTGGTTATAGTGACACATTTCTAAAACAGAATTTCATTTGAAGGCTATAGTAAGACAACTAGTCCTCAAATGCCATGGAACTCTGCCAAGTTATCCACTTGAGGGGAAGTATGGACAAATGCAGTATTCAGCTCTATCTGAAGAGATACTGTCTTTATATTCTGCTCAAAGCTGGCTTCATTCACATGATGATGTGAGTGGTGAGGGGGAAAAAAGCACAGTGTGTAGACTTTCCAGAGTATTAATATCTTTTTCTGTGTAATTCAGAAAATTATGGTAAAGGATTAATGGGAAAGAGTAAGTGAAATATTTTGAAGACTGAGTCACAAATATCAGATGCAATTAACAAAAAAAACGTAACATATTTTGCTCTTCTAGTCTATCTACAGACTGAGAACCGGAAATGCTGAAAAATACTTAGTACATTAATAAAATTGCCTGGAAAGTATCAAGTATAGGTGTTTTCACTTTTATGTTTTTGATTATTCTTAAGTGATTCTTTTGATTTGGAGGAATAGCAAAAGAAGTTTATTACTATAACTTATCTAAATCATGCTACTTAAATGAGGTATTTAATGTTTAAAACAATGGAGTTCAAAAAAATCTGTAATATTAAAGGAAATCAGAGCTGTGAGGTATGTTAGTAAAATCACATCCTTTTCTTTACCATGTTTCTACCAGTTTTATAATCAGAAAAATTATGTCTAGAGATTAAAGTGGTTTTCCTAAGGTCAATCAGATATAAACAAGAATATATGCTGATTGACTCCAGGAAATACCGTTGATCAATTATTATCCATGTTTTCTTGATAGGGGGCATTAAAATAGATATAAAACACATATACACATTTTCAGAACTAATACTGTGTTTCTTGATTCTCAGATTAGAATGTCATTTCAGACTCTCAGGGCAAATCTGATCCAGAGCACAAAGAATCTATTGTAGCAGCATCTTGAACAAACATCAATATTTTAAATGCAAAAGGCTAAAACAAAAAATAAGGAAAGCTAAGTGGGAAATTCATATGGTTAAACTTACACCTACTAATACAAGAAGGGTTTAAGAGACAGTTCTGTCTTCCTTCAAGCTACTTGTGTCAAAACAATTACAATGGGAAATCATTGATCAGCTCTTTATTTTAGGAGGTGAAAGAAAAATGTATTCTCACACTTAGAAATTATAATGGTTTGACTCTTCAGTCTATTTTGCTTTGATAGATTGAACAACCCAATGACTAGGAATTGGATGCCAAATGTAATAAATTTGGATTTATTTAGTATCCTTAACATTTCTGTGGGAATGAAAAGAAAAGGTTGCAAAGTGAACTGTCTTGTATACAGAGGCCCAGGGTTTTGCAAGTGAGTGTCATGTTAACAATAGAATCTGTCTTGTAAAATAGCCATTTACTCAGAGCAAGTAACTGTTTATGTCAGCCAGGATATAAAGTATTCTCATCTTATTCCTTTTACTACATGTGTAACTCCTGTGGAATGGAAGGTGAATTGTTCAGGGCTGTTAAATTTTGTAATTGGAAGGCTGTATTAAACTCTTCCTAATGATGCTTATAGCTATACGATGATTTACTCAAAAGAAAGGAGAGAGGAATGAAGAATATCTTACCTTTTACAATGACTAGTTTGTGGCTCCCGAATTCTGTAGATCAGTGCTTTTGCAAAAGCAAATGAGGACCTGTCACTGATGTCATACACAATAACAAACCCATCTGCCCAGTGCAGCTCACTTGTGAGGGAAAATTTTGCTTTCTGTGGCTGAAAACAAATCAAGCACATTGAAACTGGTAGTACAGTCCACCTGCATTTTACACCTTAGACAATTAATTAATGGAAAGCCCATTTCACCTAAAAGAGACATTAATAAGCCAAAGACTGATGATATTTTCTAAACTGTAGTTTCCTTCGTTCTCTCTTCCTTATCACCCTTTCTTTAATTAAAAGTGACTAAATGCTTAAAATAAAGAGAAAGTACAATAAGGTTTTATTATCTATCTCATGTGCAACTTTTCTTTAAGAAAATATCTTAAATTTTTTGAAAGTTGGATAAGCTGTAATAAGTGCCCTTTGAATTAATATTGTTAATATCGTTAATATTGATATTGTTAGAATATCATTTTGAAACGAGAAAATATTTTCTATCAGTATTAGCAAAGGGGTTATCTACTGATTTTTGATACTAGATTTAAATCAGAGGAAAAAAAAAAAAAACCGGTAAGGTCTAGCTAAGAACATTAAAGGGATGTTTTACATAACTAAATGAATCTGTGTCCTGGAGTTGTTTTATTTTTTTATATATTTTTTAAAGATTTTATTTATTTGACAGAGAGACACAGCGAGAGAGGGTACACAAGCAGGGGGTGGGAGAGGAAGAAGCAGGCCTCCTGCTGAGCAGGGAACTTGATGTAGGGTTAGATTCCAGGACCCTGGGACCAAGACCTGAGCCTAAGGCAGATGCTCTCGCTGAGCAGGCAGCCGAAGCCCAGGACCATGGGATTATGACCTGAGCCGAAGGCGGATGCTTGACCAACTGAGCCACCCACGCGCCCCTAAACTATTAACTTCTAATAGCTATATTGTGAAATCCTAGAAATATAAATGAAGTCTGATATTGCTATTTGAAAGATATTTGTACTATGGTAATTTTTGTCAAAACTTTACAGAGAAGCTAGATAATGGAATTTATAATATTAAAAATAACCTCTTAAAACTTTAATTAAAATTGAGAATAAATTTCAGTTTTAAGATTGGCAACTTTATTTTCACTAACTCTTCTCCAATCTTCTTCAAATCATGATTGAAAAAATAAAATAAAAGCATATTTTGTTTTACTTACTTGAGAACAAGGATCGTATATTTCTAGATTCAGTTGCTTCCCTTCCAAATACAAATGCTTGCTATAGATAGATTCTGCAAAATATGCATATATTTGTTGCAGTATGGAAATACTCCAGAATAAAAAAAAAAAAAAAGGAACTCATATTTGAATCACAATCTTGCAAATGCAATTGGTTATCTTCTAATAGAATAGTACAGTGGCTTTTTTTTAAATGTTAGTGGTCAAATACATGTATTTGTTTTATTTGTTCATATATATGTGTATATACATATGTGTGCGTGTACATATATATATATTTCTTACAAATAAACTTCACCACCATATCTTTTCAACTACATGCTATTGTGCTTATGAGTTATCTGTGTTTCTATCTAAGGTCAATGCATTCATTATACACTAGTTACCAATTACTCTGATCTACTGAAAGATATGACCCCACCAATTTTACCTCTTTCTTCTGCATCATAAATTTTTCTTTACTACATCATTATTAACAGCTGAATTTCTAACAACAATCCTTTAGAACACCCAATCTCTTCAACAATTGCCCGATTTCTCTGTTGGCCTTTTAGTTACATATCCAGCCCCCCCACCCTGTGTCCAATTTCTCTCCCCCAAGTTCTTTCAGTTATTCCAATCAGGTTTTAGCTCCAATAACTTAACTAAAACTGTTATTATCAAAGTTATGGTTTTAGAGTCAATGGGTAATTCTATATCTTGATCTTACGTGCCCTACTAGCATTAATACAGTCAATCACTCCGGCCTCTTTAAAAGGTTTCCTTCACATGGTTTTCAAAGCAACATATCTCCCTGTTTTTTTTTTTTTTTCTTTGTTCCTTGTTGATCGGTATTAATCTTTTTTATTTTTCCCCAACATATCTTCTCCCTCTCCAAACATGGGTCCAGTTTATGGATCTCTTCGCTATCTAGACTTCCTTGCTAATCTCATTCAGAGTTCTATAGAACAATTTTTGCTAAGGAACCCAATTTATATTGGTACCTAGACCACTTCCTTGAACTTCAGATACAAACAACTCCTGCAATCGCACATCTCCCTTTAAACACCAGACAGACATCTCAACCTGAAACACTCAAAAATGAATCTCAGATCTCCCTAAAAAGACTGTATCTTCTACAGTTTTCCATTCATTAAATGACATATCCATAACGCCAGCTGATCGGGTTAAAAGCTTTAAGTCACCCTTGATCCTGTCTTTATATTACCTTCCATATTTATCCTATTAAAAATTCCTTTTTAAAATGAAATTGGACCATTTCCTTACACCACACACAAAAATAGACTCAAAATGGATGAAGGACCTCAATGTGCGAAAGGAATCCATCAAAATCCTTGAGGAGAACACAGGCAGCAACCTCTTCAACCTCAGCTGCAGCAACATCTTCCTAGGAACAACACCAAAGGCAAGGGAAGCAAGGGCAAAAATGAACTATTGGGATTTCATCAAGATCAAAAGCTTTTGCACAGCAAAGGAAACAGTGAACAAAATCAAAAGACAACTGACAGAATGGGAGAAGATATTTGCAAACGACATATCAGATAAAGGACTAGTGTCCAGAATCTATAAAGAACTTAGCAAACTCAACACCCAAAGAACAAATAATCCAATCAAGAAATGGGCAGAAGACATGAACAGACATTTCTGCCAAGAAGACATCCAGATGGCCAACAGACACATGAAAAAGTGCTCCATATCACTCGGCATCAGGGAAATACAAATCAAAACCACAATGAGATATCACCTCACACCAGTCAGAATAGCTAAAATCAACAAGTCAGGAAATGACAGATGCTGGCGAGGATGCGGAGAAAGGGGAACCCTCCTACACTGTTGGTGGGAATGCAAGCTGGTGCAGCCACTCTGGAAAACAGCATGGAGGTTCCTCAAAATGTTGAAAATAGAACTGCCCTATGACCCAGCAATTGCACTATTGGGTATTTACCCTAAAGATACAAACGTAGTGATCCAAAGGGGCATGTGCACCCAAATGTTTATAGCAGCAATGTCCACAATAGCCAAACTATGTTAAGAATTTAGATGTCCACCAACAGATGAATGGATCAAGAAGATGTGGTATATATACACAATGGAATACTATGCAGCCATCAAAAGAAATGAAATCTTGCCATTTGCGACAACATGGATGGAACTAGAGCGTATCATGCTTAGTGAAATAAGTCAAGCAGAGAAAGACAACTATCATATGATCTCCCTGATATGAGGAAGTGGTGATGCAACATGGTCTTAAGTGGGTAGGAGAAGAATAAATGAAACAAGATGGGATTGGGAGGGAGACAAACCATAAGTGACTCTTAATCTCACAAAACAAATTGAGGGTTGCTGGGGGGAGGGGGGGTTGGGAGAAGGGGGTGGGATGATGGACATTGGGGAGGGTATGTGCTTTGGTGAGTGCTGTGAAGTGTGTAAACCTGGTGATTCACAGACCTGTACCCCTGGGGATAAAAATATATGTTTATAAAAAATAAAAAATTAAAAAAAAATTCCTTTTATCCTATCTTTAAAGTCTATTTTGAATTTTTCTGTCTCATCATCTCTATTGTTAGAATATCATTATATTTTGTTTAGATTATTACAAAACCCCTCCTATTTCATCTCTCTGCTTTACCCCTCTCAATTCCCTTCTCATGCTTACTCTATTCTCAACATGGGAGCAAAAGGGAACCTTGTACCCCAATCATATCACTTGTCTGATCAAATCTCTCCAAATCTCTCTTGGATAAAGCAAAGCCTTTAAAATGGCAAAGAATGGCTCTCATTGTCTAGTCCCCCACGACTTCTCTGGCTATTTCTCTTGAATTTTTCGCACCTAAGCTACACCATCTTCCATACCATTCCTCAACTTTTTCAGAAATTTCCTGCCTCAGAATTTTGATAATTGTTCCTCCTGCCTGCACATAACCCCACAGGTATCTTCATGGCTCAGTTTTCACCACCTTTATGTCTCTGTCCAAGTGTCACCTTCTCAGAGAAGTCTACTCTAACTACCCAATTTTAAATGGCCACATACCATACTAGTGCCAGTCCCCCATGCTGTTTTCTTTTTCTTCATAGCATTTATCATGTGACATAACTTAATTTTTTAAATTGACCCTCCCTTCTGGAATCTAAATATTATGGAGGCTTAGATAATTGTCTTTTTTTTGTTCTCTGCTATAGCTTCTCTACCTAGAAGAGTAACTGGGACATGGTAGGTGCTCAATAAATATTTGTTAAATGAACAAGGGACTACCTTTCTGTAACTTTTACTCCTTCTCTTCAAAATGGTACACTGACAAAAATCGTGTCCCACTCTGGCAATGTAACCCATAGTTTAAAAGATGTAGCAAGCATTTGGGAAACTAACTTAAGTGGGTTAGGGATGAATATTAAAATCCTTCTAGGCTACATTTAATAAAATCTGTTATAGTTTAATTAAACCTTAAAGTACATTTTCAGTTCCTTTTAACTTCATAGGTTTACTACTGACTGTGAACCATAAAAGTTCCTTCTAGAAATTTAAAAACATCTACTCTCAATTCAAAAACTGCCAGCAGGGGTCACAAACTCTTAACTTTTTAGAATTTTATTATTTTTCCCTTTTGGTCTTCACTTACAAGATGAGGTCATTTTTTCTGTTTTGTCCTTATGCAAGAATAACCTTTTGCTCATCTGATTATCTTTTCAAAATGTCTCAAAGTCTTATTTTTTTTAATGAAAATGTACCAGCCAAAATTGTATATACTTCATTTGTTTACATACCTATATCTTATTAAAGATTAATGGGACATTTTGTTGTTGCTGCTGTTATTTTTAGGTATGGTTTTATTTATGTTATATTTTGCTTTGTTTTGTTTTCTGGAACATTTTTTCATGCCTGACTCCTACTTTGTGAGATATATATATATATATATATATATATATATATATATATATATTTTAAGATTTTATTTACTTATTTGACAGAGAGAGAGAAATCACAAGTAGGCAGGGAGGCAGGCAGAGAAAGAGGGGGAAGCAGGCTCCCTGCTGACCAGAAAGCCGAACCCAAGACCCTGAAATCATGACCTGAGCTGAAGGCAGAGACTTTAACCCACTGAGCCACTCAATATAACACCCTATTTTGTGTTATATTGACTGAGGTTTTTGACCTGAGAAATGAAACAATAGGAATTTCTCTTTCTATGTATTTCTTTTTAAATCATTTTCCAAGCACTTTCCCTAACATATTCACAATGTTTTATTACTGAAATAGTATCTTAGATACATGTAGAAAGCAATACAATACTTTAAAGTTATTTTTAAAATTCTCTAGAAATGTTACCTCATGAATGGAGGCACTAAAAAATATTTTTTAGTGGAGGGAATTATTTCTCATGGAAAAATACACTTGCAATGATAACTTCCTATTACTCGAGGAATTATTAAACAAAAAAATCAAAATCATTCTCTTTTTTCCTAACTCTTTTTTTTTTTTTTTTAAAGATTTTATTTCTTTATTTGACACAGAGAGAGAGATCACAAGTAGGCAGAGAGGCAGGCCGGGGGAGGCGGGGGCGGGGAGCAGGCTCCCTGCTGACCAGAGAGCCCCATATGGGGCTCGATCCCAGGACCCTGAGATCATGACCTGAGCTGAAGGCAGAGGTTTAACGCACTTAGCCACCCAGGCGTCCCATCCCTTTTTCCCAATTCTCATGTTTGTTTGTTTTTAATAAATCTGTTGTTCTTGTTTAAAACGCAAAAACACTTTTCCCTCATGCCTTAAGTTGGGTGAGATATTAGTATCATTATATTGATTAATTGCTGAGCCAAAAATATACTCAAACTCTGGCAAAATTCCTCACTTTTATTAATGCCCCACTGTGGTATTTCCCATATGTCATGCTAATTCTGATCAAAATGAATTTAGAGCAGAGTTAGTAAAATGCTTCTAAGATTATATTAAGGTGTTCTGGCACCTGTTTTGAATTTCTCTGAAACTTAGATAAGCCACCTAGATAATTATGATATGATCTTTAATCAAGGCATAATTTTCCTGTTATTTTCACACAGTTTTACAATTAAAATAAGCTTTATTTTGTAGTTCTAGTACTTTTATAATTAATTTGTCCTTATCTTTCAACAGATGTTTATTTAATTTCAGAACTGTTTTATAGTTTACAAAATTATTCATACTCACATGCTTTACAATATTGGGGGAGGGGAATCTCAGTTTCAATGTTCTTCTAGTTCTAGCCTGAAACAAACAGCCTTTCTAATCCATCTCACTTAACATCAAGTTGGGTGAATTTTATCATATAAGAACATTCAATTCAAGTACCTATTTTGGCATTTCCAACCAGAACCTGTATAAATATGTTGCATAAAATTGCAACAATGGAAAATTCTACCAAAATGCTTCAGTGATCTTAATTGCGGTTTAATTAAAATGCTGACATTTTAAAGGTGAAAAAAAGTCTTGAGTGGTAACTTACCAAAATTAGAGGCATATTCTCCAATGAATCGCTTGGTAAGAAACCTTACTGTGAGGGCTGCAAAACAAACATGCTGGACTTAGGGTTTTTTTTCTGTTTTAGGGCACAGACAACTTAGCTATGTACATAAGGTTTTATCTTTCAGCTCAAAAATTACCAAGCATTAATGCATACCTTAAAGCTTTATTAAATTCTAGTCTAAATAATAGTCAGCAAGATTTTCACTGTACAACCATAAAGATTAAAAGACTAGAAAGAAAGTGATCTGCCAATTCAAAACACTATGTAATTAATTTATGAATGCGAACAGGTAAAGCAGCTTACTTTATGTAACAGAGACAGAGTTCTCATTAAGTTTGAGACTCAAGAACTATAACATCTCTTTATATTCTTGATTGGATTAAATCTGGCTCCAAGGTGCTGCGTGCTAATAGTGACAAAGACAAGACCAAGCATTTATGGCTGGTTGTGAAGATACTGGGACTTCAAACTCCAGGACACCCAGAAAAGGACCTTTAGTGTCAGTTCATCTTGTTCCTGCTCCTGGGTCTGGCCAGGTGTATGGCTCAGGAAGTTCAGGTAGCTCTGTTGGTGGTGTCCTGACCATCATGATGGAACCAAAAATGAAATCCAGTGAAATAAAACAAATCCAGGGCTCCCAAAGTCAGGGCACCTGTTGCTCAGTCCCCAGGCATCTATAAAGCCATGCCCATCCTTAGTTTTTTCACTCTAATAATGTTGCATTTAAAAAATAATTCAAGCCACTGGACAACAGTAAATGCCTGGGGGGCTCAGTTTGTTAAGCATCCGACTTCAGCTCAGGTCATGACCCGGGCTCCTGGGATCGAGCCTGGAGCCAGGCTCCACGCACAGCAGAGTCTGCTTGACTCTTTCCTTCTCCCTCTGCCCCTCCCTCTGCTCATGCTCTCTCTTTAATTAATTAATTAATTAAAAATCTTCTCAAAAATCCACAGATCTCCATGAACTTTCCTCCACCCTTAGTCTCAGAGCAGAAGAATCAGTTCAAGACCATTGTCTGGCTACTAGTGGATGTGAGGGCCATGTATGGTGGAGTGACAAGTAGGGGGACAGTGATGAAGGGATTTACTATTATACCTGTGAATTTTAAAAAGGTATAAATTAACACATATCTTTCTCAAACTGTCTATAAATTCTATAAATACACAGTTAATTGTATTATTTACTCATAAAAATGAAAATTCCTAATGAAAAGTAATATGCATAATTATATAGCTGTATCTATCTATTAGGTCCATATATTTCTTTCTCTTTCTCCTCTCTGAACCATGATGCCATAGGAAACAACACCACTCACCAGATTTGCCTGTTCCTTCACCACCCAAGACAGCAAGTTTCACATCATTCATCTTGTCTTCCTGCTCCTGTCTTCTGGAGCTATACTGACTTGAGTCCAGCATGCGCTTTTTAAAGTACTTTTTATTAATGCTGCTATCATTTCTCTAAGGCCAACTCCGCCCCATAGTCCTATCATCCAATAATAACTTTAAAAAATGTTTTCCTGGAGTCTTTTTAAACATATTTAGCTAAGAAAAAAAAAAAAAAAAACACTGCAGTTACTGTTTAGACTTAAAGTCTTCTTAAGTCAATAGTTAAGAATTTCTAGACTAAGCTAAGAAAGCTTAGCTCCCAATCCTCTATATTTATGTACACAGAATCTTCCTTTCCTTAGGATGTAGAAAAATGATTTCATTAAGAAAGCTTTTAGATGATGAGTATACATTCCTGTAAATCTACTTAGATTGGATCAGTTTTGATTTTTCTATTAATACGTGAGCCTACAGCTTCTTGAGCTTCTTCTGTGAAAGACAAGGGGAGTAAGTTCACTCAGTCATGAAAATAAATGAGAGAAGGAAGAGGATGGCTACCTCAAATGTATTAGTTTAGGGTTAACAGCAGGGCACACAAACATCCAGCCCGTGTTTTAGGGCTCATGTGAGTCATGTGAGGCTCTGAATGAGATATGTGGACACAAAGGGTTTTACATTGTCTTTCCTGATAAACAATTCCTCTCTCTTTTTTAAATTCTATACCAATAGACAACAGTGAGTTTTTGGAGAAAAAAAATAAACCAAGCAGCTTCATTTTGCTTAAAAAGCAATAAACAGAAACCTACATTTCCTTCTAGAGTACTTAATAATTAGGAAGAACAGAAATTCAAAAAAAGGAATAAGATTTGGAAGGGGTATTGTGATATACTTTACTCGTGCTATGACCTAAAGAGATAAATTTAATATGCTATGACCTAACGAGATAAATTTAATACGCAAAATGATGGGTCTTTCATACTTTTAACCACTTTTCCCTACCACAAATCCCTGTATTATTTTCTTACCTTTCTCTTTCCCCATTTGTATATGTATGAATTGGATGGTTGAGAAATAAGTACAACAACAAATACAAGAATTCAATCTTATCTACTCAAGTTTGAGGCCCCAGTAAAGGAGTTCCATTTCTAAGCTGGGTTGATCACAGGTATATAACATGATTTTTTTAAATGCATTTATTTAACAAATGTTGAGTAACTGCCACTTTTTATTGAAGTTATGTTGGGTTTACAAGGTCAACAATTATAAAGAACTTTTGGCCTTAATGAAGCTACAGTATACTATGATGAAAAATGAAACAATTATAATTATAATAAACATGATCATGGCTAAAATAGGGCTCTAACCAAAGGCTGGGGTAAACTGTGCAGTGGATGGAAAGGACTTCAAAAAGTAGATAAAGCTTGAAACATAAGCAGAAGCTTGAAATCCAGCAGAAGAAAGAAAGAGTGATTGGGGATTAGGGAGATGTATCTATTCCAAAAGAAGAAATATATTCTGTAAAGAAAAAAAAAAGGTAAAAGAATGTATGGCAAATGGCAAATTGTGAGATCAACAAAGTAACAGCTGAAACAAAATTTTCATTTCATTACAAAGTATAAAAAAATTTTAAATGAGCTATGTTCTCTTTAAAAGAAACAAGTAATTATTTTTTATTAAAAAATTAAAAGTTTACCAGGGCATCTGGATGGCTCAATAGGTTAAGCGTTTCCTTTGGCTCAGGTCATGATCCCAGGATCCTGGGATCAAATCCCCCATCCAGCTCCCTGCTCAGAGGGAAGCCTGCTTCTCCCTCTCCTTCCACACCTCCCCTTGCCCCTGGCTCATGCTCGCTCTCTCTCAAAAAAAAATAAATAAAATCTTTTTTTAAAAAGGAAGTTTACCAGATGATTTATTATACTATGGAACTCGGTGTTTCCCCCTCTATTTGGAGAAATTCTATTCTTATCTTCT
The DNA here is from genome assembly GCF_964662115.1 of Mustela nivalis. NCBI lineage: Eukaryota > Metazoa > Chordata > Mammalia > Carnivora > Mustelidae > Mustela > Mustela nivalis. Next base: position 59,728,998 of record NC_139026.1, read on the forward strand.
TAAGAAAGTTCTGATCACTGCCTTTAGGAAGTTTAGTGTATCTACAGATAGGAAGGAAAAACTTACTAACTTCATAGTACGCATGATATTGAAAACACTATATAGATGGTTATCAAAATACCTCCATTCTTACACCATATCCTCCTCCTTTCCACTTTTACTGAATTCCAAAAATAATCTGACCCAAAAAGCAGCCTATTGTTGGAGGAGAGTGAAGTTATAAACCAGAGGAGAGAGAATATAACTATGTACATACTTTTCTAAGAAACAGAGTGTCTATATATGTTTGTGGCCTCAGGTAAAGTGTGCTAAAATATTAATATTTTGATAGACATATTACTTATACTACCTAGAATCCTCTCCCTTTTCCCTAAATATATATTTATTCACAACCAAAACAATATTAGTTTATTACTTTATTCATTTATTGAATGAAAAAAAACATTGAGTGTCTAATATGGACTTGACTTATTTTTAGTGCTAAAAACATATTCGTGAACAAAATACTTGTAGATTCTGGTCATAGGTGATGGACATTAAAATAAAAAAATAAGCAGCTAATTACACATCAGGTGTTAATTAATTCTATAATATTAATGTTTAATTTTTGTTTTTCCGAGGTCTGGTTAACCAGCCCTTCTCAGCTAATCTCATTTCCCTGTAATTTCTGTTAGAATAGATGCAGAGTTTCTCCACCAATTGTTTCAGATTCAGAAGGGTGGATTAAATAAAATCTCTAAGGAAAGAGAATATCTTTGTTCCATTCTTCTACTCTAGAACCTTAAAAGATGGGCTACTTCCCATCTCATTTTCTGTGTCTATCATAATCTAAACAAGACACGAATGGTACACATGTACAAACAGTAAACAAATACATATAAATACAATGTTATTTATTAATATAGATTCCCAGGGCCTAAGTATATTAGCAAATCAAATCCAGAAATGTTATTTAAAGAGCCAATTGTTATGAACTAGTAGAATGACAAGCTGATTGAACAATAGGAAATTTGGTAGAATTTTCCAATGCACTGCACCAAGATAAAAGAGAAAAACTATATGAATAATATGCAACCTAAAGCATTTTATGGAATTTAACAGCCACTTAAACAAACAAAGAGAGAGGCCTGGGTGGCCCAGTCAGTTAGGCATCCAACTCTTTTTTTTTTTTTTTAACTTATTTATTTTGAGAGATAGAGAGCTGCCATGTGGGGCAGGGAGCAGCAGAGGGAGAGGGACAGACTCTCAAGCAAACTAAGATTCTCCCACATAGGGCTCAACATGGGGCTTGATCTCACAACCGTGGGATCATGAACCTGGGATCATAACCTGAACTGAAAACAAGAGCTGGTTGTTTAACAGACTGCGCCACCCAGGAACCCCAAAAGTCGACCTTTTGATTTTGTCTTGGTCATGATCTCAGGGTTGAGGGATACAGCCCTGTGGCAGGCTCCCACTCAGCATAGAATCTGCTTGTCCTTCTCCCTCTATTCCTCCTCCACTCCCCAACAAATCACTGATGCTTTCTCTCTCTTTCTCTCAAATAAATAAATAATAAATAAAATCTTAAAAAAGTAAGTAAAAAAACCAAAATATTTTATAATCCAGATATGAGGGATTTCTTAACTTTACTAAGGTTATATATTTTTTTAAATCAAATATTAGAAAAATAACAAATACCTATAAAATTATTACTCTTAATATTCCTCTGAAGAAAGTATTTTGTATGTTAATTTTAGCATAGAACTGGTAGTTCTACTCAACACAATGAGGGGACAAATAGCACATATGAAAAAGGGAAGACAAATGGTTATGATTTACAAATGACATTTTTTCCTTAACTGTATTATCTACATTATTAGCACACATAAAACCATTCAGTAAGATGACCAGGTAAAAGATAAACATAAAAACAGTAGTTCCAAACGATAAAAATAACAACTAACACATGTTTAACACAGTGTATAACAGGTAGTTTTTAAAATGCTTTCCAAAGGGGCACCTGAGTGGCTCAGTCATTAAGCATCTGCCTTTGCTCAGGTCAAGATCCCAGAGTCCTGGGTTCGAGCCCCGCATTGGGGCTGCTTGGCGGGAAGCCTGCTTCTCCCTCTCCCACTCTCCCTGTTGTGTTCCCTCTCTCGCTGTGTCTCTCTCTGTTAAATAAATAAATAAAATCTTAAAAAATTTAAAAAAATGTTTTCCAGGTATACTACATTTAATCTTCTGAGAAACTTCAAGTAGATACGTTATTAACTTCTAATATAATAGAAACCTAGTCCTTGTCACAAAGAAAGGAAAAAAAGAAATAAAAAGAACAAAATCAAAAAAGAATGTATAATATTTCTATGACAAATTCTCTGTTCATTGAAGTTTATGAAATAAGATTTGAATACATGGACAAGCAAATATGAAGATCCAGTGTTGTAATAATTACCAAATTAATCTAAAAGTAAAATGCAATGAAAATTAAAATCCCAACAAAGATGTTTCAATTTAATGTAGAAAGCTTATTTGGGAAACAAAAATATGCAAGAGTAATTGAGAGATTTTTAGGCAAGAGAGTGACAAAATACCTTTCCTGAACCAAATAATAATAAAAAATACTATTTTATTAGAATGGGATTGATATGCTCATTAATAGAATAGATTTTTGAGTAGAGAAACAGAGTTGATTATGAATATAACATTTTTGATACGTTATTTTTTTAATTGTATAGATGCTATTAGAAAAAAATCATAGAATAAGTTATGTGTGTACCTCATACCATGCAGAAAAATAAGTTATGAATATTAAAAATCTTAGTCTGAAAGTTAAACTAAGAAAAGTTACATAGTCTTTGACATATATATGAGATAATCTTTCAAATACTGTAGGGAGGGAACAGTCTTCTTAAGAAAAATATACAAATACATAACAAAAAATATATACCAAAAAACCTATCTAATAACTTCATAATTGATCTTTAAGTGTTGGTTATGTTCGTCAAATGGGATGATTGACCAAGTTGTGTGAATTTGTAGATTTATTAATAGCAAAGTAAGTATCTAGATACAAATGGATTCTTTTAATCAGAATTGAGGGTTTGTTTGTTTTTGTTTTTTTTTACCTGAAACTATACACCATGTTACTGAAGGAAATAAAATTCTAGCAGGAAACAAACAAATGTTTTAAAAATGGAATTACTTCTGGATACTTTTATGTGATAATATGGAAATTTTCAGGAAAGAGTAGCTTTTTTTTTTAAAGAAGAAAATGGTATTCTTCTAATCTCACAAAGCACATGTTTTCAAACAGCTAAGAGATTTAAACTGCATCGAGAGTGTTCAGGTGTTTCCACATTATGTTGGGGTTAGGTAAGCAATCTAGGGGGAAAATTTACAGAAAAAAAGAACATTTGATTGCTAAGCTCTATCTCTCTTCTGTTCCAAAAGCACTCTATGCCATGTATCATGACATAAATAGCACAGATAGCATTCTCAGCCAGAGATTAGAGGCAATTTCTCTGCAATCACAAATCCTCCAAATCTCTTGCAAAGAAATTATTCAGACCCAGACATTTACCTAACCAAATGCTGAAGCTATTGCAATTGCTACAAAACCTCGGTTAGTATTAATAGTGGCTAGAATACACAAATTTCTATTCAATACTTTTTTTGGCCATAATATATGTATCTTAGAACTAATAATTGCTTAGTTCATCAATTTATATTCTAGCAGTTTGCTCATTACATTTGCCCACATAGATTTCTTTTTGGTATGTGTGATTCCTTTTTGATGGATTGGCTATTTATCTGAACTTGTATGTGAAACAGATTGCATGCAACAAAATCACTCCCACATTATTTGGTCTGGGAAGACTATTTTTAGAGTCTATACCTATTTATGGTTATAGTTCTTGGCTTATAGCCTCTCAAGTGTCTTTGCTTAAAATTTAACAAATCAATCTGAATACTGAACACCAACCTAGTCTACAAACTGCAACAACTTGGGTTTACCCCTTCTTTTCCCTTTCCTCCCCTCATGCCTCAGCTCCCTTACCCTTGGTGTGAATGTGTCTGTCTCTCTTCCTTTATTTTTGACTGGTTTTAGGAGTTTTCAGATGCTCTTCTCTATCAGCAGTGTTCTAAAACTTCACACCCTTATTTTCTGGAGCATGTCATTGTTTTCATTCATCATACTGTCATTCCTTTGGCCCTCTCGATCTAGAGATTCCTGCTTCTCAGTTCGAGGAATTGTTCTTGTGTCATTCCTTTAACAATTCATTCAGTTCTATCTTATGTGTTCTTCCTGGTTGAAGCTGACATTAATCAGATTTTTAAATTACAAGATTGATTTGTGATGAATGGCATCTTCTCTCCTACATACCTGTTCTATATTTTTACCTTTTCCTTTACAGCTTATTACAAAGATTATACCTTGAGTATACATATAAAAATACACACACACACACACACACACACACACACACAATTTTTAAGAGTTCTTTCTTATTTGCAGCTATTGTATTGAAATATTGTACACATCAATTTCAATTTAAAGAAAAATATAAAGTTTGATACATTCTTCAGTAGAACTTGAATATATAATCCCTATCATAATTAACTTCATGTTTATGAACCAGTATTTTTCTAAGTTACACTGCAATACATAACAAATACATGATTTTTACTATAGATGTACTGTATTTGTGAATTTCAGTTAAACAAGGTAAAGAGGCTTATATCATTCCCAAACAATTAAAAAACTCAGTTGACATCATTAATAGAATTGACCTATGACAGTTATGCCTTTATAATTCTAATCACTTTTAAAACAAGTTTTGAAAGATAATCTTTCATTTCAGTATCGTAGTCTAAAGAAGAATTTTATTCAATATGTGATGTTTGTAATTGACTAAATTACATGGGCCTGCTTTTTCTTTTTTAAAGAAAAATAATAAATACCTCACCAATTTGCAAAGGTTTTCAAAGCATGTGTGGGACTAAATAATTGAATGCCTCTGCTAATTTTTCTCAGCGTGTATACTTATAATTGCAATTATCTTTTCAAGGTAAATGATTCGGTATTTATTTTACTCTTTTAAATTATTCTTGAAGTGTTTATTGTTTCATAAGGTTTTAGTTTCCTGCTATGTTTATAATAGTTGAAACATGATAGCTAATAGTAATTACAACTCAGCCATCCGCCCTCTTTCTCTTTTCTAAAAATGTCTGTCAGTTTTTCTGCAGACACTGGTAATTTTCGTCGAAGCTACTTTAGTTTTTGTCAGAAGTTTGCAAGTGAACTAAAATTTTAGTTAGCTCTTAGCTCTCTCCCTAATCACTTGAAGTTGGTCAGTAGAACATAGTGACTATGGTCTTCAAAAACAGTCGGTCTCTGTAATGCAGCTGCTCTAACAGGAAGCTTGAGTGAGCAACGCGTGGTTTACTTCACTGAGTGCACATTCTGCAGAAATAGGACTTTGAAAGGCTGAGCAATGCAGATGTGAGAAGGATACGTTACTCATATTTTCTCAACTCCTTTCATTACCCTTTAGAAATAAATATTCCAAAATTAAATTTCCAGAATTCAAGCTGAATCCTACAATTAAATGGAATTGAATGAATAAAAAGTATGATTCCTCTGAAAGACTGTTATAAATAGACCTCAAAATATGTAATGGTTCAAACAGAAGAAAAGCATATTTCCTGCTCACATAAAATACTAAATATGTGTTCCTGATCAGTGAAACAGCTCTCATCCAACATCTTCAATGCCTGGCTTCCAAACATCCTGCCCCCAGGGGCAGGGGAAAGGGAAAGGGCATGACAAATCATGTGTCGGAGGTTTGGGGGGACTAGCCTGGAATAGGTGCGCCTCGCTTCTGTTCACATAAACTTGAATCATAAATGAAACATCAGCTGTTGCCTCCTCTTGGGTCTCACATGTGCTCGCCTTTGGACTCGAAATTATGCCATCCTTTCTGGTTCTTGGGCCTTTGGGCTTGAACTGGAACTACACCATTGATTCTCCTGGATCTCCAGCTCACTGACTATAGATCCTAGTACTTTTCAGCCTCCATAGTCATATAAGTCAATTTCTTATGTCTATATATTTTGTATATTATTTGTATATCTATATAGATTTCTTTATACAATATATTATATATTATTTTTATGTAACTATTATATATTATCTTTACATAATATACATTACATTATACATTACTTATATAAATTATAATTATATATTATGTATTTGTATACATATACATAATGTATACATTATTTGTATATATATGTATTTCTTGATAGATAGGTAGATAGATAGATAGATGGATGGATATCAGGTCCTATTGGTTCTATTTCTGTGGAGAACCCTAATGTGAGTTCCAAGAATTAATTTTATTTTCTCTAGTAGCATATTTCAAAATGTAATTTGCTCAGGGTTACACAAAGGGTAAACAGTGAAGCAGGTGGGCTTAAAGTCTGCAGTCTTTCCACTATAACACACCACCACCCACCACAGATCTTTCCTTTTCCTGTTCATCTGATCTTATGTGAAACAGCGTTTATCTTTTTCAACTTTTTTGGGTAAGATTTTGATACTGTGCTCTAGCCTCAATGATGTTATTCCAACAGATTTATGATATGTGTTTACGTGTGACTTTTTTTTTTTCTTACCTCATCTCACTGGTAATTTTTTTAAAAAGTTGTGTCATTAAAGCACTATCTCTTTATATTCATAAGCATAACGCCATGGTTAATTTTTAAGATATCCTTCTATTTCCTTTCTCATTTTAAGTAAATGTAATTTTTTTTTTCGATTTGGCCTTATACCAAGTATTTTCTTCTATGGCTTTTACTACTGTGAGACCATGACTTCCTTACCTTTTTGCTGATTATGTATTACCAAAAAAAAAAAAAAAAAAAGCTATGTCCTACGTTAGTATGCTATGGCTGCATAACAAATTACCACAAACCGATAAACAACTTAAAACAACACATATTTATCTCAGAACTTCAACAGATTGGATCCAGGTAGCACTGTTCAATTGAATTTTCTGATTTAGGATCTCACCAGACTGCCATCCGGGTGCATCTGGGGTTGTGATCTCCTCGGTAGCCCTGCTGGTAAAAGAGCTACTTCCAGTCTCCCCGCAGATAGAGAAATCTGATTCCTCTGTTTGGTGGTGGTGCTGGTAGTGGTGGTGGTTGTCAGCCAGGGCCTCTCGGTTCTTGGATGCCCCCCTTGATTCCTTGTCACTTGGCTTTGTCCATACGCCCTTGCAGATAGATAGATAGATGATAGATACTGATCTAGTGTTTGTGTGCACCTTATATATATTTATCTTGTAACATAATTCTAGGACTGATAATTCATAATCTTTGCTATAGTCTAGTAATTAGAAGAAAATCATAGGCCCCGCTTGCACTTACATAAGATGGGACTCTCTGGGGATCACCACAGCATGTATCAGTCATGTGTCCTAAATCTCTATTTGATGCTTGTTCCGAACAAAGTATATCCTTATTTTCTTTATTGATAGATGCAAAAATTGATAGTGGTGATTAGATCACATTTCACATTACTAGATAGATAAGCAGGTGTGGATATAACTGTTATTTAATGTGTGCCATATAATTCTGAGTCAGTACTCTCTGTATAATCTCATTAGCCAGTTTTGTCTTGGCATTTTTATCCTAAGAAAATGAATTAATAAGTGTTTGAAATAAAAGTATTATTTCAAATCAGCATTTGAAAAGTCAAGTATTTTTATTTGCATTATTTCACTGGGGTCAGAAAGTAAGCCACACTGGCTGTGAGTGCTTCGGACAGTGAGATAAGCATATACTATCTTTCTTCTTTATTCCCACTGGGTAAATCATCTACTTTGAAAAAAAAAGAGCAGAATTGCCTTCATTTCAAAAGATCAAGAAATACACATTGAGTTCTTATTATGGGCAAGTAAGAAAGGAAAATGAATAAAATCATCCATCTTTTGGCCTTGAAAAGTTTTCATTTTAGTGAGGAAGATTTAATATCTATATTTCAAGTACAAATTGAGGTAAGCACAGGGTGCCATGGGTGCCCAGATAAGAGAAACCTAGCTACATTCTACAGGGCAGGTGTCATAGGCAGAATAATGGCCCCTTAATATATCAGGTTCTAGTTAATCTGGAACCTTCGTAAATGTTAAATTATATAGAAAAAAATCATTTGCAAATGTAATTAAGTTAAGACTCTTGAGATGAGGAGATTATCCTAGATTATTGGAGTGGGTCTTAAGTGGGACCACAAGCCCCCTTGTAAGAAGGAGGCAAAGAAGTATTTGACACAAAGGAGAAGACAATGTAACCACAGAGATGAAAACCAGAGTGATGTTGCCACAAGCCAAGGAATGCTGGCAGCCATCAGAAGCTGGAAGAAGCAAGGAATGGCTTCTCCCCTAGAGATTCTGAGGGAGTAGGACCCTGCTGACACATTGATTTCAACCCACTGAAATGGATTTGGGGCTTTCAATCTCAGGAGCTATAGAAAATATTTGTATGTGGTTTTACACTACAACCTTTGTGGTAATTTTTTACAGAAGCCATTGGAAACTAGTAGAGAAGTTTACAGACAGAGAGATCAGCTTTTTAACAGTCATGAAGGTAGAAAGTGGGTGATACTACTGGGCACTGAAATACCTCTACATTTCTTGAGAGCAAAAAATGAGTAGAAATGGTGGGAAGTGGGGCTCATTCACAAACCAAGTGAAATTATGGTGGCCTTATATGGCATGCTAAGCACTGCATCTTATAGGACATCAATAGTTATCAAGAATTTTTAAGTAAGAGAGATGTCTGGCTGGCTCAGTCAGTAGAGCATGGGACTTTCAATATCGAGATTATAAATTCAAGCCCCACATTGGGTGTACACATTACTTAAAAATAAAGAATTGGGACATCTGGTTGACTCAGTCAGTTGGGCGTCTGCCTTTGGCTCAGGTCACCATCACAGGGTCCTAGGATCAAGTCCCATATTGGGCTCCTTGCTCAGCAGAGAGCCTGATTCTCACTCTGCCTGCTATTCTCTCTGCTTGTACTCACTCTCTCTCTCTGACAAATAAATAAAACCTTTAAAAAAAATTAAAGATCTTTAAAAAAAAAAAGAATTTTAAAGTAGGAGAGTAATGCATTATTAATAAATGTTCCATTCTGGAAAGTAATATAAAATATGGTGTAGAAGTAGAAAAACAAAGGAGGTAGCTGTTCCAAGGCTACTTTGAACTCACAAAGGGTCTGAGTTAGAGTGGCAATGAGATCAAGGAAATATTGTTCGAGAAATACTTAGTCAATGAAAGTTTTAAAATCAGCAGGATTTAGTGATTGTTTGTCTGGGGAGGTGGTATGAGAAAGAGAGAATAAATCTAAAGATGGGTACCAAGTTCGGACTTCGTATGTTTAAATCAACAGTGGTGTCACTACCAGAGTATTTACTGTTGTTTAATTTCACTATGAGAATCAGGTGGAAGGAGCAAATACTTACAGTTTTGGACATGTTAGGTTTGAAACATCATGGGGGTGTCTAGTAGTGAGCTGACTCTACCAGTCTAGTGTGAGAAAAGCCTCAGAACCGATGGGAAAGACAGTTTATCTTATCTGTACACTTTCAGTACAGACTGAAGCTTGTTTTTATAACAGGGATTGCAAATTGTTATGTGATCTTCTGGAAAACACACACACACACACACACTTTGATCTCTAGAGAAGAGGGAAAGTTGTTTACATAGACTTCTCCACATTTGGTTTTCTAGATGGTTTCTTAAGCCAAAATGCCTTAGATATTTTGGAAATTCTAAAAAAAAAAAAAACCAACCACTAAATAAAATATTTCTGCTTATTTTAACAACCCATAAATAAGCCTTATAGATTGTATTTGTCCCAGTTTGTAGGCATGTTATGCTATCTAAGGCTCAGAGGGGATTTTAAGTATGTAACCCAGAGAAATACTCTTAGTAAGTAGAACCTAGAATTTAAGCTACAGTTTCTTTGATACATAATTACAATGTTTTTTTCCTCTGTAACTTGCTGTCTCTCGGTTTTAATATACCTCTTTGCAAAGCTAAAGGATTCATGTTCCTAGCATTTTTTGAAGGTGATTTCTTAAATCAGCTTGTAGTATCATGTAAAAAAATGAAAATGTTACAGAAATTAATTTTCAACAAATTACAGTCCTATAAATATATAGCATGCATGAAATATACAGTAGGTATCCCACATGTCATGTATTGTTGACTGACAATTTTGATTGCAATCAAACCAAGACAAATTACTAAATTTGTTTTAATACATGATGAGATGTATAAAGTCCAAGTATTATTATAACCTGTAGTACAAAGAAATCGTCTGTCTCTGATAGCCTTTTTTTGTTTGCTTGTTTGTTTGTTTTTAATCTAAGCAAAGACTTGGTCTCTGTCACTCTAATAATTAAATTCTTCCTGAGGTGCCTGGGTGGCTCAGTGGGTTAAAGCCTCTGCCTTCTGTTCAGTCATGATCTGAGGGTCCTGGGATCGAGCCCTGCATGGGGCTCTCTGCTCAGTTTGGAGTCGCTTCCTTCTCTCTCTCTCTCTGCCCGCTTCTATGCCTACTTGTGATCTCCGTCAAATAAATAAATAAAATCTTCAAAAAAATAAATAAATTCATCTCAAAGGAACTCCAGCTGAGAACAGAAACCTCCCCATTAGAATATGTAGTAGAATTTCCTTTTGTAGGGGCGCCTGGGTGGCTCAGTGGGTTAAGCCTCTGCCTTCGGCTCAGGTCATGATCTCAAAGTCCTGGGATCGAGCCCCGCATCAGGCTCTCTGCTCAGTGGGGAGCTTGCTTACCCCTCCCTCTCTGCCCGCCTCTGTCCCTACTTGTGATCTCTCTCTGTCAACTAAATAAATAAAATCTTAAAAAAAAAAAAAAGAATTTCCTTTTGTAAATCTCTTTAATTTAGTGGTCTTGATTCTTATACTTATTTTTCTTATTCAGTGGTGACAATATTTAGCTATGTTCTTTCCTAGTTGCAAAGGGAACTGTATTTTGTCAAGAATCTTTGAAAATATAATCACAAAAAGTATACTTGATTAAGGAACCATGTTGACAATTTTCTTCCTCAAGACTGATTTTTGGGGGAGGAGTCAAGATGGCGGAGAGGTAGCAGGCTGAGACTACATCAGGTAGCAGGAGATCAGCTAGATAACTATTTAAACATTGCAAACACCTATAAATCCAACGGGAGATCGAAGAGAAGAAAAACAGCAATTCTAGAAACAGAAAATCAACCACTTTCTGAAAGGTAGGTCTGGCAGAGAAGTGAATACAAAGCAACAAGAAGATAGACCGTGGAAGGAGGGGCTGGCTCCCGGCAAGTGGCAGAGCAATGGAGCACAAAATCAGGACTTTTAAAAGTCTGTTCCATGGAGGGACATCGCTCCAGAGACTAAACCGTGGGTGAAGCCCACACAGGGTCAGCGTGGCCCCAGGTCCCTCAGTGTCACAAAACGATCGGGGGTGTTTGAGTGTCGCAGAGCTTGCAGGTATTAGAACGGGGAAGCCAGCTACAGAGACAGAGCTGAGGAGTGAGATCTCAGCTTGGGGTTACCTTGAACTGGTCACAGGCTCGGTGAGCTCGGAGTGCGAATGGAGGCCAGGGAGACGGAAGTGATTGGGTGCTATTCTCTGAGGGTGCACTGAGGAGTGGGGCCCCAAGCCCTTGGCTCCTCCGGGCCATAGACTAGGAGGCTGCCATTTTCATTCCCGTCCTCCAGAACTCTACAGAAAGTGCTCAGGGAACAAAAGCTCCCGAAAGCAAACCCCAGCGGATTACTCAGCCAGGCTCCATGGTGCAATTCCGCCTGGGGCAAAGAAACTTGAGAATCACTACAACAGGCCCCTCCTTCAGAAGATCAACAAGAAATCCTACCAGGACCAAGTTCACCTACCAAGGAGTGCAGGTTCAATATCAAGGAGAGCGATGGAATTCCAGAGGAAGAGAAAGCAAAGCACGAAACTCATGGCTTTCTCCCCATGATTCTTTAGTCTTGCAGTTAATTTAATTTTTTTTCAATTTCTTTAATTGAAAATTGAAAAAAGTCTTCCTCTTTGGCTAATTTTTTTTAACTTTTACCTTTTTCTTTTTTAACATTTTTAACTAGTTTATCTAATATATATATTTTTTTTCTTTTTTATATTTTTTCTTTATTTGTTTTCTTTTTTTGATTGTTTCTTTTTTTTTTTTCTGAACCTCTTTTTATCCCCTTTTTCCCCTCCCACGATTTGGGGTCTCTTCTGATTTGGTGAAAGCGTATTTTCCTGGGATCTTTGCCACACTTTTAGTATTTTACTTGCTCCTTCATATACTCTTATTTGGACAAAATGACAAGGCGGAAAAATTCACCACAAAAAAAAAAAAAAAAAAAGAACAAGAGGCAGTACCAAAGGCTAGGGATCTAATCAATACAGACATTGGTAATATGTCAGACCTAGAGTTCAGAATGACGATTCTCAAGGTTATAGCTGGGCTCAAAAAAGGCATGGAAGATATTAGATAAACCCTCTTGGGAGATATAAAAGCCCTCTCTGGAGAAATAAAAGAACTAAAATCTAACGAAGTTGAAATGAAAAAAGCTATTAATGAGGTTCAATCAAAATTGGAGGCTCTCACTGCTAGGATAAATGAGGCAGAAGAAAGAATTAGCGATATAGAAGACCAAATGACAGAGAATAAAGAAGCTGAGTAAAAGAGGGACAAACAGCTACTGGACCACTAGGGAAGAATTAGAGAGATAAGTGAAACCATAAGACAACACAACATTAGAATAATTGGGATTCCAGAAGAAGAAGAAAGAGAGAGGGAGCAGATGGTATATTGGAAGAATTATTGGAGAGAATTTCCCTAATATGGCAAAGGGAACAAACATCAAAATCCAGGAGGTGCAGAGAACTCCCCTCAAAATCAACAAGAATAGGTCCACACCCCGTCACCTAATAATAAAATTTACAAGTCTTAGTGACAAAGAGAAAATCCTGAAAGCAGCCCGGGAAAAGAAATCTGTAACATACAATAGTAAAAAAATTAGACTGGCAGTAGACTTTTCCACAGAGACCTGGCAGGCCAGAAAGAGCTGGCATGATATATTCAGAGCACTAAGTGAGTAAAACATGCAGCCAAGAATACTATATCCAGCTAGGCTATTATTGAAAATAGAAGGAGAGATAAAAAGCTTCCAGGACAAACAAAAACTGAAAGAATTTGCAAACACCAAACCAGCTCTACAGGAAATATTGAAAGGGGTTTTCTAAGCAAAAAGAGAGCCTAAAAGTAGTAGAACAGAAAGGAACAGAAACAATATACAGTAACAGTCACCTTACAAGCAATACAATAGCACTAAATTCATATCTCTGAATAGCTACCCTAAATGTTAATGGTCTAAATGCCCCAATCAAAAAACACAGGGTATCAGAATGGATTAAAAAAAAAAATGTATATGTTGCCTACAAGAAACTCATTTTAGACCCAAGACACCTCCAGATTTAAAGTGAGGGGGTGGAAAAAAATTTACCATGCTAATGGACATCAGAAGAAAGCAGGAGTGGCAATCCTTATATCAGATCAAATAGATTTTAAGCCAAAGACTATAATAGAGATAAGGAAGGACACTATGTCATACTCAAAGGGTCTGTCCAACAAGAAGATCTAACAATTTTAAATATCTATGCCCCTAACGTGGGAGCAGCCAACTATATAAACCAATTAATAACAAAATCAAATAAACACATCAACAATAATACAATAATAGTAGGGGACTTTAACACTCCCCTCACTGAAATGGACAGATCATCCAAGCAAAAGATCAACAAGGAAATAAAGGCCTTAAATGACACACTGGACCAGAAGGACAGCACAGATACATTCAGAACATTTCATTCCAGAGCAACAGAATACACATTCTTCTCTAGTTCACATGAAACATTCTCCAGAATAGATCACATCCTGGGTCCTAAATCAGGTCTCAACCAGTATCAGAAGATTGGGATCATTCCCTGCATATTTTCAGACCACAATGCTCTGAAGCTAGAACTCAATCACAAGAGGAAGTTTGGAAAGAACCCAAATACATGGAGACTAAACAGCATCCTTCTAAAGAATGAATGGGTCAACCAGAAATTAAAGAAGAATTGAAAAAATTCATGGAAACAAATGATAATGAAACACAACGGTTCAAAATCTGTGGGACACAACAAAGGCAGTCCTGAGAGGAAAATATATAGTGGTACAAGCCTTTCTCAAGAAACAAGAAAGGTCTCAGGTACACAACCTAACCCTTCACCTAAAGGAGCTGGATAAAGAACAAGAAAGAAACCTTAAACCCAGCAGGAAAAGTATATTGTTTCTGTTCCTTTCTGTTCTACTACTTTTAGGCTCTCTTTTTGCTTAGAAAACCCCTTTCAGAGCAGATATCAATGAAATAGAAACCAAAAAACAATAGAGCAAATCAACGAAACTAGGAACTGGTTCTTTGAAGAATTAATAAAACTGATAAACCCCTGGCCAGACTTATCAAAAAAAAAGAGAAAGGACCCAAGTAAATAAAATCATGAATGAAAAAGGAGATATCACAGCTAACAGACAATTATAAGAAGATAATTGAAGAAGATAATTATAAGAAGATAATTATAAGAAGATAATTATAAGAAGATACTTATAAGAAGATAATTATAAGAAGACAATTATAAGACGATACTATGAGCAACTCTATGCCAACAAATTTGACAATCTGGAAGAAATGAATGCATTCCTAGAGACATATAAACTACCATAACTGAACCAGGAAGAAATAGAAAACCTGAACAGACCCATATCCAGTAAGGAGATTGAAACAGTCATCAAAAATCTCAAACAAACAAAAGCCCAGGGCCAGATGGCTTTCCGAGGGAATTCTACCAAACATTTAAAGAAGAACTAATACCTATTCTCCTAAAACTGTTCCAAAAAATAGTAATGGAAGGAAAACTTCCAAACTCATTTTATGAGACCAGCATCACCTTGATCCCAAAACCAGACAAAGATCCCATCAAAAAAGAGAACTACAGACCAATATTCTTGATGAACACAGATGCGAAAATTCTCACCAAAATAATAGCCAATAGGATTCAACAGTACATTAAAAGGATTATTTACCACAACCAAGTGGGATTGGATGCAAGGGCTACAAGGATGGTTCAACATCCGCAAATCAATCAACATGATACAACACATTAATAAAAGAAAGAACAAGAACCATATGATACTCTCCATAGATGCTGAAAAAGCACCTGACAAAGTAAAGCATCCCTTCCTGATCAAAACTCTTCAAAGTGTAGGGATAGAGGGCACATACCTCAATATTATCAAAGCCATCTAAGAATAACCCATCACAAATATCATTCTCAATGGAGAAAAACTGAAAGCTTTTCTGCTAAGGTCAGGAACATGGCAGGGATGTCCATTATCACCACTGCTATTCAACATATTACTAGAAGGCCTAGCCTCGGCAATCAGACAACAAAAGGAAATTAAAGGCATCCAAATTGGCAAAGAAGAAGTCAAACTATCACTCTTCGTAGAGGATATGACACTATATGTGGAAAACCCAAAAGACTCCACTCCAAAACTGCTAGAACTTGTACAGGAATTCAGTAAAGTGTCAGGATATAAAATCAATGCACAGAAATTAGTTGCATTTCTCTACACCAACAACAAGACAGAAGAAAGAGAAATTAAGGAGTCAATCCCTTTTACAATTGCACCCCAAACCATAAGATACCTATAGAAAACTATAAAGAAAACTATAAAGTACTCATGAAAGAAACTGAGGAAGACACAAAGAAATGGAAAAATGTTCCATGCTCCTGGATTGGAAAAACAAATATTGTGAAAATGTCTATGCTACCTAAAGCAATCTACACATTTAATGCAATTCCTATCAAAGTACCATCCATTTTCTTCAAAGAAATGGAACAAATAATTCTAAAATTTATATGGAACCAGAAAAGACCTTGAATAGCCAAAGGAATATTGAAAAAGAAAGTCAAAGTTGGTGGCATCACAATTCCAGACTTCAAGCTCTATTACAAAGCTGTCATCATCAAGACAGCATGGTACTGGCCCAAAAACAGACACATAGATCAATGGAACAGAATAGAGAGCCCATAAATAGACCCTCAACTCTATGGTCAACTAATCTTCGACAAAGCAGGAAAAAATGTCCAATGGAAAAAAGACAGCCTCTTCAATAAATGGTGTTGGGAAAATTGGACAGCCACATGCAGAAAAATAAAATTGGTCCATTTCCTTACACCACACACAAAAATAGACCCAAAATGGATGAAGGACCTTAATGTGAGAAAGGAATCCATCAAAATACTTGAGGAGAACACAAGCAGCAACCTCTTCGACCTCAGCCGCAACAACGTCTTCCTAGGAACATCACCAAAGGCAAGAGAAGCAAGGGCAAAAATGAACTATTGGGATTTCATCAAGATCAAAAGCTTTTGCACAGCAAAGGAAACAGTGAACAAAACCAAAAAACAACTGACAGGATGGGAGAAGATATTTGCAAACGACATATCAGATAAAGGACTAGTGTCCAAAATCTATAAAGAACTTAGCAAACTCAACACCCAAAGAACAAATAATCTAATCAAGAAATGGGCAGAAGACATGAACAGACATTTCTGCAAAAAAGACATCCAGATGGCCAGCAGACACATGAAAAAGTGCTCCATATCACTCGGCATCAGGGAAATACAAATCAAAAGCACAATGAAGTATCACCTCATACCAGTCAGAATGGCTAAAATTAACAAGTCAGGAAATGTCAGATGCTGGCGAGGATGCAGAGAAAGGGGAACCCTCCTACACTGTTGGTGGGAATGCAAGCTGGTGCAACCACTCTGGAAAACAGCATGGAGGTTCCTCAAAATGTTAAAAATAGAACTACTCTATGACCCAGCAATTGCACTACTGGGTATTTACCCTAAAGATACAAACATATTGATCCAAAGGGGCACATGCACCCGAATGTTTATAGCAGCAATGTCCACAATAGCCAAACTATGTTAAGAATTTAGATGTCCACCAACAGATGAATGGATCAAGAAGATGTGGTATATATACACAATGGAATACTATGCAGCCATCAAAAGAAACGAAATCTTGCCATTTATGATGACGTGGATGGAACTAGAGGGTATCATGCTTAGTGAAATAAGTCAGTCAGAGAAAGACCACTATCATATGATCTCCCTGATATAAGGAAGTGGAGATGCAACATGGAGGTTTGAGGGGTAGGAAAAGAATAAATGAAACAAGATGGGATCGGGAGGGAAACAAACCATAAGTGACTCTCAATCTCACAAAACAAACTGAGGGTTGCTGGGGATAGGGGTGTAGGGAGAGGGTGGTGGGGTTATAGACATTGGGGAGGGTATGTGCTATGGTGAGTGCTGTGACGTGTGTAAAACTGGCAATTCACAGACCTGTACCCCTGGGGATAGAAATACATTATATGTTTATTAAAAATAAATAAATAAATAAATAAATAAATAAATAAATAAATAAAATTTTGAAAAAATAAAAAGACTGATTTTTTTTTTTCCATAGCACCAATGCCTTGGTTGGTTTTTTGCCCTATTTAGACACATATTTAAAAACCATTTCCACCACTAACTTAGTTCCTAGGAACTTGGATTTGTTCCCACTATTCCCTGTGCACCAGATGTGAAGTTGTAATAGTGACCATTTGGGGAATACAAGTAGAGCATCAAGCTCCTCTGGACTTTAGGACTGGATAGGCCAGCTTCTCCTCATGGACTCATCTTTGGAGTTGGGTTCCACATGTCCACCTCCATTCCAACCCAGCATACCCTTCAGTCTGGGATGATCTATTCTTTAGTGATCATTGATATCAAGTAAGTTTTAATACATCAATCAAGACATGCAAAAACTGAACAGAATTAATATATACAAGCATACCTCAGAGATATTGTAGGCTGGGCTGGTTCCAGACCACCACAATGAAGCAAATATCATAACAAAGTAAATCAAAGTCATTTTTCTTTGGTAAAGATTTTATTTATTTATTTATTTAAGAGAGAGCATGAGTGTGGGGAGGGACAGAGGCAGAGGAAGAAGCAGACTCCCTGCTGAGCAAGCGCCCAAGGTGGGGCTCTGTCCCAGGATGTCTGATCGTGACCTAGGCTGAAGGCAGACACTTAACCAACTAAAGTCCCCAGACGTCCTAAATCAAAGTCATTTTTGGTTTCTCTGTATATTTTAAAGTTATGTTTACACTACACTGTAGTCTATCAATTGTGCAATAGCAATCTTTAAAAATGTGCATACTTTAATTAAAAAATACTTATTGCTGAAAATGCCAGCCATCACTGGAGCTTTCAATGAGTCATAATCACTGACCACAGATCACCATAATAAATATCATAATAACAATAAGATTTGAAGGGGCACTTGGGTGGCTCAGTGGGTTAAGCCTCTGCTTTTGGCTTAGGTTGTGATCTCAGGGTCCTGGGATCAAGCCCCGCATCCGGCTCTCTGCTAAGTGGGGAGCCTGCTTCCCCCTCTTTCTCTGCCTGCCTCTCTGCCTACCTGTGATCTCTGTCAAATAAATAAATAAAATCTTCCTAAAAAAAAATAAGATTTGAAATACTGTGAGAATCACCAAAATTTAATACAGATACAAAGTGAGCAAATGGTGTCACAAAGCTTCAATTTTTAAAAATGCAGTATCTGTGAAGTACAATAAAATGAGGCATGTCTGAAGAGACAAAAAATGGTGAAAAATGTCTGAGACAACTATACATGGTAATAACTTTGGGAATGATCAGTGGTAATGAAAATGAATGTGAAAATTTGTTTGCAAAAACAGAATAGGTTAAGGATGATGAAAAGTTTTCAGGTCTATCATATTGGGGTGCTAACTGCCTTTTTAACATCAGTATGGAAACTGATTAGAAAAGATAATTTTAGTTTCAGGACCTATTACATTGGAGATTAAGCTGATTATTAAAATAACTATTAAATTTTTAAGAAGAAATATATTACCTAGAATCTCAATGATATTACTCAGTTTTAGAATGTGGAAAATAAGAGTATCTGGATATGAATATGAGCGAGTATCTTAGATAGTCCATATGGAGAGATGACCTGTGTTTCAATCTTTTAAATATATGTCTATTTTAAAACTTTCTGATATAGGGGTGCCTGGGTGGCTCAGTGGGTTAAGCCTCTGCCTTCAGCTCAGGTCATGATCTCAGGGTCCTGGCATGGAGTCCCACATCAGGCTCTCTGCTCAGCAGGGAGCCTGCTTCCTCCTCTCTCTCTGCCTGCCTCTCTGCCTACTTGTGATCTCTCTCTGTCAAATAAACAAATAAAATCTTAAAAAAAAAAAACTTTCTGATATAAAAATCCCCCTTATAGTGCCCATATAACCCTTAGTTATTATCCCATAATGTCCTATCCCAGCAGGTCAGGTGCTATAATGTCATTTTCTCCTACAGGCAGGCTTTGTTGAGAAGAACAGAGTGATCTGGGGTATTTAAAAATGGTTCCTTTTCCTCTCCTCATACCAGGAGAATGAGGGCATTGTTCTCTGATGTACTCTCTGAGTATCTGGTAAATCTCCTAGAGGTAAAACTCATAGAAGTGTAGGTTCTCCTTAGAACTGGGTCCCCTGGAGACCTTAACTCTCACAGCTGTCTCCAGCAATTCATCAATTCCAGTTCAGGTTTTCCTATCCTGGCACTGGTTCCCACAGAGCTTCCTGCTCTGGTAATTATGATTGTCCACACTTGCCCGTCTATCTCTCTAATTGTGGCCCAATAGTTTGCCCTGTGACCTCCCTCTTCTGAGGAATTTAGGAAGAGTTGTTGATTTTTCAGTTTGTACAGCTTGTTTCCTGTTGTTAGCGGTGAGAACTTCTAAGCTCCCCACATAATAGACAGTTATGTTTGATCTGGGGGGTGGGGAGGAAGGTGGTAGTTAGAAATCTACATAGCACACTGGTTGAAATGAACCAGATAATTATTATTATACTTAATTTACAGATGGTAAGCAGACTCAGAGGTCTTAAATTTTACATTAAATATTGGCAAATATACGCTTTAAATAAATCTTGGCATCAATTTTACATGCTTATACTTTCTTAGAAAAGTAAAAGCAAGTTTATGGAATTTCTAGTATTTTTTTAAACTGGAATACACTTATTTCCAGATGCTTGTCATCTTGTAAGACACTAATCAAGAACTAAAATACATTAAGTATTAGGCAGGTAACACAAATGCATGAAATGCCATGAAATAATTTTATGTCTAAAACCCATTTAAAGGTGTTCAAATATAAAGTTAGAACAAAAAAACAAGCTAATATTCTCTGGCAGGACTTGTCCCCCAAATTACCAGTTTTTAAATCCCTCTTACAAGTGACTAAATTTTGGATTATCTTGTGAATTTTTCAATTTTTAACATGATGTAAAACATAATTTGATTATGATTTTCAATAATTTTGAATGCACCTAAACATAAGAAATCAAGATTTATGTCCTTAAACTATTGGTTCAAATCCAGGACTAAAATATCTCACAGGGAAAACCAAAAAAGAAAAAGAATACATTACCAAAAATAAAGTTGAAAATAAATTATAAGACAAGCTAAAAATAAAACATATGGGAACAAAACAAATATACTTACCCTGAAAGGAATCTGATTGTAGAACTGCAATCCTTATTAAATATTGTTAGGTAAAAATATAAGCTTTTGCAAATCCTGTATCATTCAAACTTCACAATACTGGTATCAATAATAGTTCTTTTTCCTAATCCTTAAAATTACATGTTATTATTATTATTAGTTTCTATAGTCCAAGTGACTTTTTAAAAGATTCATCCTCATAATACAAATGTTCAGGGGCACATGGGTGGCTCAGTCCATTAAACATCTGACTCGATTTCAGCTCAGGTCATGATCTCAGGATTGTGAGATAGAGCTGTGTCAGGCTCCAGGCTCAGCGTGAAATCTGCTTGAGATTCTCTCTCTCCCTCTGCCCCTACCCCCTGCCAAATGAACAAATAAATAAATTAAAATATTTTTTTAAAGAAATACAAATGTCTACCATTGTCTTTTGTATTTCAAATCTTCCCTATAGAATAATCTCCTTCTACTGAAATTACATCCTTATAAGTTCCCATGCTCATCTGAATGTGACAACCAGGTACCCCCATATACAATTATTTTTTAATTTTTTTTCAAAAACACAACAACAACAACAAAGAAATAAGAAGCAACTGCAGTCATTGTATTGGGTGCTAGAGTAAAGTTCTTTAGAAATATGTGAGTCATTCAACACATAAACCTGATATTGTCCTCTGTTTTCACTCACTACTGAAGTCAAAAAGTTTACTGAAGTACTGAGAATAAGGGCACCTGGGTGGCTCAGTTGGTTAAGCATCTGACCTCAGCTCAGGTCATGGTCTCCGAGTCCTGGTATCAAGCCCTGCATTGGCCTGTCCCTCTCCCTCTGCTCCTCCCCCTTACTCATTCTCTCTTGCACACAAATAAAAAAAGTCTTTTTTTTTTTTTTTTTTAGGTACTGAGAATAAAGTAGATATTAGATTTATTCATTAAGGTGTTCAATTTTGGAGTGAATGTGATAAAATTTTCTTTTGCAAAAATACAGAAGTCTGACACTTGTTTCATCTTCATTTTTATTCATTCCCCCAGTTATTATTATCGTTGTTATCATCATCAAAATTATGACTGTTGGATACCTTGATGGTTCAGTTGGTTAAGTGTCTGACTTTGACTCAGGCCAAGATATCAGGATCCTGGAATTGATCCCCAAGTGGGACTCTCCACTTAGCTTGGAGTCTGCTTGCCCTCCTCTCTCTGCCCCTTCCCACCCCACTTGGATGCACATGCTCTCTCTCTCTCCCAAATAAATAAATAAATAAATAAAATCATCAAAAAAAGAGAACTATTACTCTCAAAATCTCTGTGGCTGAATTTAAATTTTAAAAAAGCATTTCAATGCTCTTTCATGTATAATAATTTAGACTAATGTCAGATAAAAATTTAGGATAATTAATTTTAGTCTCTGATTTAAATTCTAGTTTGTGGTAATTTATCAGTTTAGAAGTATAATCCTTAAATAACCTGCATGCAATTTCAAAAAGGTTAAAATCTGGACTCATGAAATTAATTGCTCTTCCCTTTTTCCCTTGATAATTTTTAACCAGATCCAAATAAACAATTTAAATCTATTTGTGTAGAGATAATTATGCCAATTAAATTCATTTGACAGTGCTCTCAAAAACTTAGAGCTCAGAAAATTAGTCTTTCCAAATCTTTGTAATTTCCAACTATGTAGATTTTTCATGGAAAGTAACTTAGGAATAACAGTTATTTTGAAGGACTTGTAGGTACTAAAGAACACTATGGGCTTAACATTAGACATAGATCCTATATATGTTCTTTATTTTTACCATCTAATTTATATTAAACAATCTTGAGTAATGTAACTTCATTTTTGAAGGAATAGTAGACTAAAGGTCCATGGTTTTTAATAGTAGGCTATGTCTTTAATTCCCCACCCAAGCTTGGTGGGAGAGCCAAAGAACATGAGTAAATTCCAGAATCCATTGTTCCAAATAGTAACTTTTTTTTTTTTAGCATATCTATATTTCTTCACACCTTACCTTTCTGCTGCTTATTCCATATCAGGCTTTCCACTTCCTCTTTCCAGCATCCTGCTTACCTTTTTTTAAACACTTCTGTCTCTGGTGTTGGCTCTGGTATATGTAATTTCTGACCTAATTTTCACCTTCTTGCCCACAGTTCGTCTCTCTTCAAAATTTTTTCATATTTAACTAAATTCTTAATTAATCCACCTATCAGCTTTCACCTTTAGCAAGTCTCCTAGTTCTCCTTAATGTGGTTTCATGACTGCAGACCACCATATTAAAACCAAAAACCTCCCTCGGCTTTAAGTCTAATAGAGTCAGATTTTTGACATTTTTTAAGTCCTCTGTTTCACAGATCAATGAGACTTGGAAAACAAATTAAAAACATTAATGTCATTTCAAATCTATAATTCACCTCTTCTAGAGAAAGCATCTGATCTGTGGGTGGAAAAATATCCTGCTAAGGTGTTTACAGAGTACATGCTATAAAGTTAACTTTTTTTTTTTTTTAACAGCAGGGCAGTCTCAACAGTCCTGCATATGATAAATTGACCCCCAAGACAATAGAAGATCCAACAAAAAATTGTAGTGGTTAGAAGTTTGATCTCCTAATTCTCAACGTCTGCCACCATCACCATATAAATTTGGATAATTTTCTTAATCTTTCTGGGTGGCAATGTTTTTATCCATTAAGTAGGTATAATTATAGTGACTCTGTCAAGCAGATGATGGAGAAATAAGTAAGTTAATGCATAAACACACAATAAATGCCCCCTCATAATGATTTCACTGTTCCTTTCAGATTAGGAACTTTATGATTCTCCAAATCTCCAGTTTCTATGGAAGGCTGAGAGATTATTCTTGTTCTTCTTTCTTTTAGAAAAGGGGGAAAATGTGTTGTATCAAAACCCACAATTACAAGCAAACAAATATTCACTCTGGGTTTTCTGGATTCTGAACATTTCTGTAGAATTTACTCATACATTAAAACTAGCAGATGACACATCTGTATTATCTGTCCCAGGTGACACAAAGTATAGTAAGTACAACTTTGACTGCTTTATGGTAATGAAGGCTCTGTCAACTTCTATACAACAGAGTTACAATCTCGAGCCAAGATTATACTTGGAAAGATGATTTCCTCTTAATTAGTAGTCTTAACACACTAGTTCCCCTGACTGAGCTCCTTGAAAACTTGTTAAAACACAGCTTCCAGAGCCACAACAAAACCTACTAAATAAGAATTTCTGTGGGGATCTGCCTCAAGAAATGGCATTTTAACATGTACCTTAAGTAATCTTGAAGCAGATTGTAGTTGGTTACAATATGATTGGAAACACTTTTCAACTTCAGCCATAACTAAAAGTCCAAGTGAAGGAGACGCATAGAGAGGCCTAATGAATTTTTCATCCAGTCAATCCAATGTAATCAGAGACTACTTCACCCCCCATACATTCTTACCAATTTCCAAAGTAGTTCCTGCCCAAGTATATTCTATGGCCACTGCCGTAGAAGATGATACATCTGGCTGGAGGAACATGATGTACCTCAGTTGTATTTTATAGAGTGAGCATTAAGTTTAAGCCATGCACTATGGAATGGTGAGCCATTTTGCATATCTGGCATGTCTGAGGAACTGAAAACTAATACTTCTTGATGTAGTAAATTGAGGAGAAGGATTTATACTAGATAATGTAAAGATATGCATGGAGTAGGCCATGGAGTAACTTGTAAGTTAAAGCAAAGATTTCGATTGTATTTTGAGAGTTAGCAGAAGCCTTTATCGGTGACCACTTTTGCCACTGTGTAGAGAATGTGTTACAAAAGGCACAAGTGGAAGCGGAGAGATAAGACAGGTTAACAGAGCAATCTGTGCACGGAAGAACAATGGTGATTTAAACGAAGCAACAGAAATGGAAAGAAGAGTTTGGATTCAGGATGTATGATGAGAGAATAAGCAAGAATTTAGAAATAAGTTGAAAGTAATAAAAAAAGGTAAAGGAAGAAATCAACATTTTGAATTGGGAGAAACAGGATGTATGGTTTATGGTACCTGTACTAAGATTAAAAAAAAAAAAAAAGTTGGTGGGATCTGGGAACAACTTAGAAGATATGAAGAATCAAGAACTTCATCTCTTAAAGTTCAGGATGTTAGATATGAGTCAGCTTCTCAGAGAACATGTCTGGATAAATATGTATATTTTGAATCAGCAGCATAAAAATGGAGGATGTATATAAAAGGAAACATTTCTGCCAATCATAGAGATTTGAACTGCCTGAGAAACAACATCACCACTTTTCTAGTTTATGTACTGTTTCTTGTGAAATTTCATTTGAAAGGAGAGTTTTCTTTCTAAGAATGCTTTTGCTATTACACCAGCAGCATCAGCATAATCTGGAATCATGTTAGAAATATAGAATTGCAGGCCCCATGCTTGACTTACTAAATTAGTATCTGTATTTTAACAAAATACCTATGACATTCATATGCACACAGAAGTACAAGATAACACCACTTTAGTTTATGAAATGGTGGAAAAGGAAAAAGAATGGTGGAAGAGGAAAAAGAGGAAAAAGAATTAAGGGGAGACAGTACTTCTACTATACTGGGGGAGCTGGGGCCTCTGACCTGGCCTCCAGGGTTTTAAAACAATTCTAATCAAACTTTAATATACATTTGTGTGTTGCTTCTCGTGCTGTTACACACAGTTATGCAAAAGGACTCCCCAACCATTACCATGAGAAAGATGCATAGTCTTCATTGAGGTCTAGAATAATATTTTCTTCATCTACATATTGTCAATACCTATCTATGATTTTTATGTAAATGTCAGTATATAGCATCTCAAGGGGAAACTGAAGGCAAGTGACCAAATTCAGAGCAATTTTTCATTTAGAACTGTAAACTGTGTAACTAAGGATATCCTAGAGATTAATTCAGTCCTTTAAGCTAGTAGGTATTTTAAAGGCGACTTTTGGGAGGCAAACCAAAAAACAGACTCTTAACTACAGAGAACAAAACATTGCTGGAGGGGAGATGGGCAGAGATATGGGTTAAATGGGTGATGGCGATTAATGATGTTCATTATAAAGTCAATACCCCAAACTGATATTACACTGCATGTTAACTAATTGGAATTTAAATAAAAACTTGAAAAAAAAATAAATAAAGTAAAATAAAGGAAGGGCTCTTGGAGGAATTTACTCAGTTCATTGTTTCATGTTAGGAATTTATATCACTTTAATTCCAGAACACTTTTTTTCTCTCAACTGCTCTTTTAAACTTCCACGTTTCATGAAGTCAATACAAGGTCCATATGCTTTGTAGCTGTGTAACATCATCCTCCCTAAAGTACTCTTTTTATTATTCTTTCATATTATAATGTAATTTGACTTTTACAACTACATCTTTTTAGTTAAAAATTCTTTTTTTAACCAAAAGCTACTCTTTATTTTCAAACTAAATGACCATTTTGTGTGTATGAATAGTTGATAGAAATACATCAAAATAAGTCACAGATTAATTAAATTAAGAATATAGATAGATTTTTTTAAAGTTTTTATTCATAAATACGTGTTGCAGCTACACCCATAGGCACACCCACCAAAAATGTGGTTTGAGTGCTGAGACCAATAGCACACATCCAGGGGTTCTAAGAAGGTTCATTGCTCACATACTGAGGCTTTCTGGGAAGAGCAGTGAGGCTTCCAGGAGGATCCAAAATGGCTTAGGTGATTAAAAAAAAAAAAAAAAAAAAGACATTCTCTGGACTTTTTTTAAGATTACAGGGTGGAGGGGCGCCTGGGTGGCTCAGTGGGTTAAACTGCTGCCTTCAGCTCAGGTCATGATCTCAGGGTCCTGGGATCGAGTACCGCATTGGGCTCTCTGCTCAGCAGGGAGCCTGCTTCCCTCTCTCTCTCTGCCTGCCTCTCAGTCTACTTGTGATTTCTCTCTGTCAAATAAATACATAAAATCTTAAAAAAAAAAAAAAAAAAAAAGAAAGAAAGAAAAAGATTACAGGGTGGAGCTGGGGTGAAGATTCCAGGGCACATGGAAAGGGCTGGTAGTATTCAAACTGCTGGTACCAAATGTGGAACCCCCTAGGCTTTTTTCTCAACTTGCCCAAATGTGTGGTAGAAGGAGGAGGGGGAATGGTATGGTGTTAAAGCTATCAGCAGCGAAACATTAAAAATGGAGTCAGAGTTTTATTACAATAAGAAATATGCATTTTTATCTTTAAATATTTAGAAGCATTGATAAAAGATAAGGAAAGAATAATTTTCAGAAATTTGAAATGTAGACATCATGTAGTTCAACAGATGAACTAACTGCAGTCAATAACTACTAAGGGACTTGAAGAAGTTTTCAACACAGAGGCAGGTATATTAGTCTCTTTGTTCATCCAAATTGCCTCCCCATTATCTTTTACAAAATGCAATCTGTTTCTCACAGTTCAAGATGTTTCTCACATAGAAGGTTTTTAATTTAAAACATTCTAAAGAACGTGAAAATATTTTATATTGGCTTAAACTGTTTAATCTGTATTTTATTATTTTAAATTACATTAAACATTTTTCATCTTGTTAATAACTCTATCCTTTTGGCTAAACTTATTTACACATTTGACATTCACATTAAAGTAAAATGGTTATAGATCCGTGAAAAAGTGTTCTAGAATTCTTGAGGCTTTATTGCAATTAAGAAATATGTTCTGTGACTTAACTTCTTAATATTGACTTATCTTCTGACCTAAAGAAGCCTTCACTATATCAGCAGAAGTTTATGCTAAAACCCCAGCATTTCCACAATAATGAGAAAATAGAGGTTGAAAAGTTCTGAATCTACTCATGACTTTACTGTTTCTACTTTTAGAATAGGGCTGACCTTTCTCAGGCATAGGTTTTGAAGGAAACATTCACATGACTTTTGGGAACTTTAAAAAATTAGTAACTTTACCCTTGAGTTTGATATGATTGATGTCCATACATTTTTCACTTTATAGCCATGGAGAATGGCTATGATAAAATTTGATGTTATTTTGATAATTTGATGCTAAAAACTCTAAAGAATGTTCTTTTCTAAAAATAGCACAAAATGTCTATTATGGAAATATGAGACTGGTTAATCAAATCCTGGTTACCTAGAAATTATCATTTTTATTACATATTTGTTTTGAGAATGTGTCCTCTCTTCCTAAAATTTTGAGACAAAAACGTATGTGAAAGAACAGTGTTTTATTTATGCAAACTGGCATGTGTTGAAAGAACATTGTGAAGTTGGAATTCACATTTCTTCTTTTAAAAAGGAGCAAGACTATATCTGCTGTTGAAATTTTAGTACTCATCAGGCCCAGTTCAGAATTTACTTTGTCCTTCATATTTACCCTGGTCTATCCAGATATATTTAATCTTTCCTCTACTTAAAGATTTCAACAACAACAAAAAACCACAACCAAGCTCACAGATACAGAGCATAGATTGGTGGTTGCCAGAAGCAGTGAGTGGGAGGTGGGCAAAATGGGTGAAGGGTGTCAAAAGGTATATACTTCTATTTATAAAATAACTAAGTCATGGAGATGTAATATACTTGATGGTGACTACAGTTAATAATACTACTACTAATAATACTAATAATACTAATTATTAACTACAGTTAATAATACTATACAATAATACATTTTTGAAGGCCACTAAGAAAACAGATCTGAAAAGCCTTCATCGCAAGAAGAAAAATGTGTAACTATTTATGGGGACAGATGTTAACTAGACTTACTGAGGTGATAATTTCACAGTATACACAAATATCAAATATTTTGCTGTATACCTAAAACTAATATAATTTTATATGTTAGTTGTATTTAAAAAAAAAAAAGACTTCATGGTTTATCCTTCATTCACAGCACTTAAACACACTCTGCCTTGATTACTGCTTTGAATATATTTAACTCTACTGAAGCTCTTACCACAAAAATTTGGTCCTGGATTAAAGATCCATATATAGAAATGGAATTACAATCTTTACAAGATTAAAAAGCTCTCCATGCAGGTTCAGTAAAGCAAAGTATAGAATCATTGTAGTGACTGAATCCAATTTCTCAGATGAAACTCAGCCACTATTACTCAGTGAGAATGAGTCATGTTGGAAAACCAGAAGCTACCACTGATGCAGTGCTTAGTTTCCTTATATGAGAATGTTGGTACACTGGAAATTTTTAAATGCCAGCTTGATAGAGACACCACCAACAAGTATTCAACCTATGTAAATATGCAGGTTTCAGTCACCTAATGAGCAGAGGAATTCTGTCTAGCCTAGATCCTGATGAAAGGTAATCCTCAATCATAAGCACTAAATAAAATTATTTTATTTTTACTCATTAAAACCTTGATTGGAAAAAATAAAATGATTGTCAATCATTTTAATTCACAGGTTTTTTTTCATGTATTTTAGTGGTAATCTAATCTGGTGATGCCACCAGAAGATTAGATATATAATCTTGCCACCAGAAGATTAGATATATAATTACTTATACATAGCCATCTAATTGTTTATGAGATTCTTACCTTCCACTTTTCAATCCATTTGAAATTTGATAGTTTGAAGTATTTACATATTTCTCCTTAATAATTAAATAATAATTCTATTAACTGTTATTAATTGATTTTGAATTTATTTATCTTAATTATTATATATAATGAATGATTTCTCAAATGGTTTCAAATATAACCTTCATTATTTACCAACTAACTTTGTGTGAGGCAAAGTAATGAATATCATTTCAATGGCTAGGGACAGAATTCCTTTTAATACAAAACTTTCTCTCTCTCTTTTTTTTTTAATTTTTAATTTTAAGTAAACTGCAGGCCACCCATGGGGCTCAAACCATCACCCTGAGATCAAGAATCACGTGCTCTACCATCTGAGCCAGGCAGGCACCCCCAGAACTTTCTTTAAGGAGAAATATTTTGACAGTTGCTTAGGGATGGAAGATGATTCTTTGAAATCATGGGGCAAGATGTATTTGCTCTGAAGACATAGGCTAAAAAAGGGGGAACAGAATTCCTAAAGAGGGTAGTAACAAAAGGCAGAAAGGAGAATGTCAAATAACAGAGCAAGTCCCAGGTGAAATATTAGGATATTTTGCCAGGTGGCTGAAGGACTTTGAAGAATGGAGATTTCTCCCTCTTTTATTCAACAAATATTTATTGAACACTTATGGCAAAGACATTAATGTGAGTAATGTAGATATTAGGTGACAAAGCTCTTATATATTTTACTTTTTGGTGGAGGGAAAGACAAAAAATACAAAGTCAACAGAATAAATAAAAAATTTCTTTTTTTTTTTTTTTAAGATTTTATCTATCCATTTTACAGAGAGACAGAGATCACAAGTAGGCAGAGAGGCAGGCAGAGAGAGAAGGGGAAGCAGGCTCCCCGCTGAGGAGAGAGTCCGATGTGGGGCTCGATCCCAGGACCCTGAGACCATGACCCAAGCCAAAGGCATCGGCTTAACCCACTGAGCCACCCAGGCGCCCCTAAATAAAAATTTCTAAGCCCAATATTTAGAAAATAAAATGCTAAACAAGATAATGACAGAATGTGCTTGATATGGAAAGTGAGATGGGATGGATAGTTAAGAAAGACATTTTAAAGTATTTCTATTGCTGCCACATAAAAATTCTGTCATACTCAAACTTGTATATCCCACTACAAGGTCTAATATGCAAGCAACAAGGATGACTTCCTTCAATAGACTAATATGGAGTACACAAAAAGGAAGCAGAGACAGGAATTCTGAGCCTGAAGTGATTATGACACATAAGCCACTGGAACTGAGAGTCCAGCAAGGGACTCACAGCTAGATAGTAGTGAAAAGAGGGATGATCCTAGCTGGAATGTAACTTATATTTACATACCTACTTTGTATTCTACCTCCTTTATCTGTCACCTATTCTCATAGTGATACTGAACCCTATTCATTTAAGTACTATTATAATTTATTGATAATAGGTTTCAATTATTTGACTTCTTTTGAAGCATTTTTTTATATTAAAATAATTTACCTTTTTTTTTTAAAGATTCATTTTTTATTTTAGAGAGAGAGAGTGTGTATAAGTGGTGGGGAGGGGAAGAAGGAGAGAAAGAAGACTCCCATGTTCAGCATGGAGCCCAGTGCAGGTTTGATCTCATGACCCTGAGATCATGACCTGAGCTGTAACCAAGAGTTGGATGCTTAACCAACTGTGCTACACAAGTGCCCCTTTTAAGATTTAAAATGAATTTGAATGGCAACATATAAAATATTATATTTCAATGTCCTATGAGCTTATGAGTTATAACATCATAGTTATTGTTTTCAAAGTTCTTTTAAAATCTCTATGAATGTGAGAAAGTATTAATAAGAATAATTATTAGCTCAATGCCTAGGAAGCTAAGGGTAATTAAATGGGCCAGATGGCAGAAATTATTAAGTTCTCCTTATAACCAAATCCATATTAATTTAAGCTTGTCCACAGCTGAAATATAATTGTTAGAACAAGAAGCTACCAGTATGGAACTTCTTAAAAGGAGCCATGCTGCCTATCACTACCCCAAAATAACCTGTAGATGAGGAAAGAACGGAAGTATACAGAAAACAAATACATACAATTGTTCTTATTCTGCTTAAAATATAATTGCTCTTAGCAAACACAAGGCCACACAAACATTCATTCTTTTAAATGTTCACTGAATAGTTTCATTCTACTGAGCACGTGAAGCAGATGAAGAAGAGGTGACATAAAACAAAATATCAAAAATAATACTCCATGTGTTTTCTATAATCCTTATGAAAGTATTTGAGTTTGTGGAGTAAAATGTAATGAAAACTTATTGATAAAACAGTGTAGATATGTTCATGATTGTGACTGTGGGGCACTGAAAGGAAGGCAAAAGACAGAAATTTTCTAGATTTGAGTTTTCCTTATTTCTAGCCATTTTGCTTTTTGTAGTACATTATGGTGACAATTATATTGATCATTTCTTATTTTAATTTTTAAATTATTTTTCTCCCATCTCTGATGATGTGACTAGGTTATGAAAAAAATATAGAAGTTCAGGTTCTGGCTGAAAAATTGACTTGAGTGAAGATACAGATCCTTTTAAATCTCTATTTCTCTATTCTGATGACCAAGAGGTTATGTAAAGAAAATCCCAAATGAATGTTATGAATTCAGGAAGCATATCAAGTACACATTGGAAAATTTCTAATTAGACATGGGACATGACCTGCCAAATAGAAGGAAGCATCTTGGATAAAGTTGTAACTCTTTTCAGTGGGTAAGCAGTACCCTCAGGAAGTAATATTAGGAAACCTATAAAAATATCTGTGAGTCAGAGGTAAATGTTTGATAGTTTATTATCTGATTTTATAGTATTATTTAAAAATTAATAATGTGGGGTGCCTGGGTGGCTCAGTGGGTTTAGTCTCTGCCTTCGGCTCAGGTCATGATCTCAGGGTCCTGGGACTGAGCCCTGCATCAGGCTCCCTGCTTAGCAGGGAGCCTGTTTCTGCCTCTCTTTCTGCCTGCCTCTCTCCCTACTCGTGATCTCACTCTCTCTCTCTCTGTCAAATAAATAAATAAAATCTTTTTAAAAAATTAATAATATAATAAAATTTCCAAACCGTGATGGGAAACTAATAATCAACAACTTAATCAAGTATAAAATACTAGATTTTACATTTAATTTAGAACCTTAGAAAGAGAATTGTGGACATACTAGTTGATGCAGTAAAATAGGAAAAATTACCCATTTATAAATTTTGAATAATTGTATAATTTATGATTTATAATTGCTATGAAAGTAAAAACAACATAAAATTATTTCCAGATGTTATGGTCATATTTTAAGAAACCTAAGAAACAAAATGAAAACAAATTATCTTACAAATGGTCAGTATGTTAAGAAAAATATCCAATTACCAGTTAGAAATGCTGAAAGTAAAATATGTCATTCAGAAAATAGCAGCATATTATGAACTACTTAGGAATAAACACAGAAGACCTATTCAATTTTATTGTAAGATGATTTTTAAAAATTTCAAGTGGAAATCATATGTTTACTGTAAGGATTCAATATTGAAATAAGTCTTTCTAAACACACACACATATACACACATGGGCACACACACACACAAACAGCCCTTGCTTTGTATAGTTCTGATATGAAAAATTTCAGTGACTACAATTTAGTTAAAAAACACCAGTCTCCCGAACAGCACAATGATTTTCCATTTTATATTAGCTCTTCTGTCCATACATCACTATGTGAAAA
Source organism: Mustela nivalis (assembly GCF_964662115.1). Lineage (NCBI taxonomy): Eukaryota > Metazoa > Chordata > Mammalia > Carnivora > Mustelidae > Mustela > Mustela nivalis. The sequence goes on from NC_139026.1 coordinate 59,762,052, forward strand.
ACAGATGCACATCACAATCAAATCAAAGAAGTTTTTAAAAACATGGTGAGGACACCTGGGTGGCTCAATCAGTTATGATTGAGCTCAGGTTATGATCCCAGGGTCATGAGATCAAGCCCTATGTAGGGCTCTACACTCAGCACAGAGTCTACTTAACTCTGTCTCCCCTCAAATAAATTAATACGTTTTTAAAAATAAATAAATAAGATTCTTAAATTTTAAAAGTTGTTTGAATTAACTAAAAAAACTTAATAAACATAATATGGTTAGTAGATGGCCTGGCACATAGTAAATGCTCAATACATGGTAACAATTATAAATAATTTAGAACGGGAAATAATACTCTCTTGTCCCCAGATATGTGATTGTTCATAATCAGATGTAGTTTGCAACTGTGTTCTTAAACTGAAACAAAGTTTGGGACTATTTAAAATATAAAATCTCATTAGTAAGAAACAGACTCAGTGGATGTTAAAAGTTACATTAGAAAGTTAATAAGTAATGTCCTCCTTAATAATACTTAGAAAACCTTGTGGTACTCTTGACTACCCTTTTCCTTGGCTCAAAACTTATTTCTCCAACTCAGGCAAGATCATGCATCCATTCATTCGTCTAACATTTATTCCGTGACTCCAAAATCACAGTGTCCCGTGTGGATGATAGGAGCTGGTCTGTCTGAACTTGCCTCTTAATCATGAATGCCCACCGAAATAATCCAATAACCAGGTTCTCTCTTCCTCTTCATCGATGCCCGCCCCCCTTCCTCCTTTCCTCCTCACCTCTTTTTCTCCAAACCTTCCCTGGTAAAGAACAGGGTTGGATAACATCATGTCTACCTTCCTTTAGAATAAAACCTACAAACTGAATTTTCTTAGAGTGACTGAACTACAAATTGGGATCACATACTTGATAAATTAAATGATATTGAGGTTTTTTTCTGATTAAATTCAGAACAGGTGAACAGTTTATCACAAACCAATACAAATCTTTATCCCTTCCTTTTTCCCCTCCTCCAGTTGCACACGCCCGGTGCAAATTGGCCATTTCCCTTGTTCATTCTCTTCCTCTTTTATGTTGCTCTTTAAAATGTTACATTTTATACCCAATATTGTTCACACTCTACAAGGTTTTTATCACTTAGATAAAAGCAATGTACTTGATGCACAGCTGGTTTCCCGTATGATCTAATTGCTTTTATGATATGTCTCAGACACCTAATGCCACACAGAGCATTGCTGATCTTTTTCACATAAGTAAATTAAATTACTTGCAGATGAACTTGTTTTATAACATGTATCTGGAAAAAGTTTCAGCTCATTTAGTGAAATGTCTAACATAAAATTCCATTGAAAATGTACCTGCATTCACTAGACAGTCCATTGTGTATCTTCTATTTCTGATTTATTTTGGTTTCTTATCATTTATTTCTAAACCATAATTTTGTTTATAAATATTGATGTTATTTGTTCATACTAAGTTTTAAGGCTTTATGTTAATGGGTTTTTTAAAAAAATTTTCAATTCCAATATACTAATCAAAGTTTATAATTAAAGAAGTTTAGCTGAGGTGTATTTTTGTCTGGTTTACATGATTATTTTACTGTTATTCAAATAAGCCATATTGCTTCAAGTCCATGAACCTAGATTCCTGAAAATTAGCAAACTGGTTTTAAATTTACATCCCTACACCATTTTTATGGGATCAAATTTTGTCATCTTGCTTTATATTATGCTTATTTTAACTTTTAAATTAAAAGATTGCCAGTTGAATACCATATGTTTATTAAATGTTTGCATAGTTTTATATGTAAGTGAACACTTTTTGGTTTTATTTGATGAGGTATTTGGGGTAAAAAATACATTGGGAAAGAGTATTACAGAAAACAAAACAAGTAACAGCTCCACTAAAAGTTTAACATTACCTTCATCTTTCATTTTAGAAATTGCGATTTTGGTAGAAATAATCATGTTTACTATACCCATTACTTTGTATGATCTTAGTCTAATGATATCAAACAAAAGCCTGGGTTGGATGCAACTAATAGCAGAGAGACATTTTGCAGACAAAATAAAATCAAACCACTAAAAAGCACTTATTCCTAATTATTTAAGAATTGAGAACCTGACATTTACAGAAATTTTTAAATTGTGATGTATGAATATTATTATATTTTACCCAAGTATAAGTAGGCATGTATTTTACATGATTATTCAATCCCATCAATGCATGTATATAAAATATTTGCCTACAATTTACAAAAAGGGGTAACTACAGTAATTGCCTGTTTTTTGTATTTTCAGCATAAAATCACTAAATAAGCTTTTAAAGATCTAAGATGTATAAAAATGCCTGTACTATGTGTAACAATAGAATAAATTAGATACTAATGAGTATTGGAAGCAATCAAATAGTCTAGGGGACTAAAATGGAAAAATAATGACAAAGATGGATTAAGAATATTGATAAGAGAGAAGCACAATTAAAATTAGATAATAAAAGCAAACTGCCAAAGAACTAATCAAGTAGATCTGTCACTTGAAAAAAAAAAAAAATTCAAAAGGGTGTAATCACCATGAAATGGCATAAAATATGTGTGTTACATTTGTGCACAAATGAATTTAAAGATATTTGGGCAAAGTTTAGGAACACTGAAACACTGAATATATATGCAAATGTAGTCATGATTGGAAGAATTCAAAACTCATTACAAGGTAAGCATTTACCTAACTTTGTCCGTGAGGTCCCTTTCCAGTTTGCTGCATGGACCATGGCATAGAGCCCAGACTGAAAGGAGTGGTCTTACTGGTCTGAGAAGGCAACAAGGTAGAAATCACAGCCACCAGGAGATTTAAAAACTGGAAAGCAAAATCTTGAGGCAAAAGGACCAAAAGTTTGGTATTTGGGGACAGCAGTAAGTAAGTGTATTTGATACATCCCTGAAATTTCAAGAGCCAAGTGGACCTTAGCTGCTGGACCACAGCAAGTGATCAGGAGCGAAAGGGAAGCCAGCCAGACGGTCCACCTGCAGCCTGTCAGAGGCTCTTGTTTCCTGTAGACCTTACTCATATGTGGATCTTGAGGGAGGTTGTTAAGAGGTCATTATTTAAAGGTTTTCTAATAGGGGACATATTCGAAGCAGAAAGAACAGTGTCACTGATAAACATTGCGTGATGGAAGTGGGGTATTATAAGTGTCTTTCCAGAGGACACGCATCATCCTTTAAAAGAAAACTGCAGGGGTGCCTGGGTGGCTCAGTGGGTTAAAGCTTCTGCCTTCAGCTCAGGTCATGATCCCAGGGTTCTGATATCGAGCCCCGCATCGGGCTCTCTGCTCAGCAGGGAGCCTGCTTCCTCCTCTCTCTGCCTGCTTGTGATCTCTGTCAAATAAATAAATAAAATCTTAAAAAAAAAAAAGAAAAAGAAAAAGAAAAGAAAACTGTAAGAATGTTTCTAACACTAAAGTACTGCTAACAATCTGAAAATGTACACACACACACACACCACACACACACACAAAGTCACCTTTAACTACCTACTAAAACTGGAGGGTATCACTAATTGCCAGCAAGGTCATCAAGAGGATGTGACTGGCTGGTTGACCAGCGAGCTGAGCCCAGCAACTGAAGGCTCCTCGCCCACTACTTGTCCTTATAGAGTGGCTTCTGCTTGCCTTCCCCACTCCCAGAAGCTGCCCCAAGGACAAATCCTTGACATAGTGATGTGGTGTCGAAAGCAAATGGCCAGCACATGTGACTGCACCCAGGTAAGGCCTCTCTATATAAACTTTTTTAAGATTTGGCAGGTGGGTGTTGAGACCTGTTCGTCTTGCTGCTGCCCAAGACAAATCTCCTAGGTAAGTTCCTTTGTCCATTAAACCTGCTCCCTGCCAGTCTGGAGGGCCTTCCTTTTCCTTGTGTCTCACCCTGCCCTCCACATGAGAAACCAGCTCACATTTCACCCAGGAAGCTTCCAAGAGGGTTGTGAACCAACACCAAGGCAATCGAGTAAGACTTCTTCTATTCCTTACTCTTCTACTCCCCAGTCCCTTCTGACTCTGCTTGGACTCTATCATGAAAAATCTCACTGCCTTATGACCTCCACACTGGAGAGGGTTCATATTCGCTTTCCAGGCAACAGCCCAGCTGAGCTGCTAGCCAACAGCCTGGCTAAGCTGTTAGCCAACAGCCAGTGTCAGTGGCCAGCCATGTAAGTCCCTTGCTATGCAGCCCATCCATCCATCTTCAAATGACCGAAGTCCCCACTACCCTCGCACTATGACCCCTGAGCTACTTCAAAAAAGAATCAGATGGAAAAGTCATGCCCAAATTCCTGACATACAGACTCACAAGCAAAAGTAAATTGTTTTTTAATCACTTATTCTGGGGTAATTTTAGTATGTCAATAGTAATTAAAACAAAAAAAGTTCTGATCATTTGGATTATTCAGGAAATATTCACTTTCATGGATGCTGGACTTAGACTTGGGATTTGCTTTGGCTGGAGAAAAATTCTTGAAATGGGCATGTACAGTGGACCTTGCCCTCTTGCATTCTTGCTATTGTGAGGAGAAGAAATTTGTGACCCTTTATATGTGGGTGAAGAATGAACACAGGAAGTGCAGAACAGAGCCTGGTTAGCAGCAAGAAGGCAAGCCCAGGCAGACTTATAGCCTGACACCCAGCTATTTAGCTGAACCAAGACCAGCAGAGCTCTTTCAACCGAGCTGCAGATACTAAGCATGTATTCTGCAGGTATTATGGCACTGAGATTTGATAACTGCTGTGCCGCATTTTTTTTTTAAGATTTCATTTATTTATTTGACAAAGAGATCACAAGTAGGCAGAGAGGCAGGCAGAGAGAGAAGGAAGCAGGCTCCCCATCGAGCAGAGAGCGCAATGTGGGGCTCTATCCCAGGACCCTGAGATCACGACCAGAGCCGAAGGCAGAGGCTTAACCCACTGAGCCACCCAGGGGCCCCTGTGCCGCAATTTTATAACAAAGCTGACTGATAACGGCAGCTGACTGTGGGAACAATATATGGGCATTATTTAGGATGGAAGTAAAAATCAGAGATAGAAACGATGGTTCAGCTAAAATAATGAAAAACCCAATTTGTACAGCACAACAGTGGAGATGAAGAATATGGGATTTGGGGATGTACCTGAAATAGTTGTGGCGACATCTAGAAAAACTGTCATTTCTTTTTTTGAAACAGAAGAGGGGAAAAAAGCAGTGGCTCCAGAGTGCAAAACAGCTATATAAGAAGGCTAGTTTTCTAAGTGACAGACTGTAGAGTGCACAGGATCACCATACATTTTAAACCCAGCAGGTATGGACTTCAACATTTATGGAAGGAAGGGGGGCTGGGGTAAGGAACCGTGAGTTAAGCATCCTACTCTTGGTTTTGGATCAGAGCCTGATCACAGGGTCCTGAGATGAGCCTTGGGTCCGGTAGATGTGAAGACTGCTTAAGATTCTTTCTCTCCCTCTCCTTTAGCCCTTCCCCACCCCCTCAGAACCCAACCTGCTTGCGTGTGCATGTGCATGAATACTTTCTCTCAAAGAAATAAATCTTAAGTTTAAAATTTTAAAAAATCTTTTACATTTTAAAAAAATCTTGAAATTTAAAAAATTTATGGAAAGCAAAATAAGCTGAAGGCTATCCCTTCTGACTTCATCTACATGTCACAAGGAGTTTTTAACCATCTCCTCTTCCCAGTGGAAAAGCATACAAACATGCAGCAAGGCACCATTCACATTCCCACTTCCTTCCCTCCCCGTCCTCTCCCTTACTGATCTGATCTGATCTTAGTCAAGCCACCAAGAAGAAACATACTCAACCCTCTACTCTATTTTGTAAAGTCAGAATGTAGCCTGCCTAGCTATGCCCTGAGACAAGTAGTTAAACATGTAATTATCCAGCACTGCAGTTTTAAAATTTACCATTAAACAATCATAACTGCATTGTCTTCACTTTCATTAACAGATCATAATTTCGTTCTTTGAAAGGGTGATTTGGCCTTCAGAATAGTTCCCAGAGAATGACTTGAATTTTTTCTTCTTAAACAGGTCTCAAGATTTTCCTTCTCTTAAATAGGAATGATGATCGGGTCGACCCACTTATAAATGTTAGTGTTCAGCTTTCATTTGCAAGAGCTCACAGAGAGCTGCCCTCTGACTAATCAAAACTCACTTATACCACTGAATATGCTGATTGTTTACCTTGGTTTTACATTTCAATTTATCATAGTAATGCTGCATAAATAGCATGTATAAACTTTAGGACCTCTTATGTTAACAAGGAATACAAGATATTGATATGGTTTTGTTGAAATACATGGATTCTGCCTAACATGTCTTATTCCCGTGCAAAATTTCTTACTACCCAACTTCCTTTTAGCCACATTTTTGGGTCTGATTGTCAGAAAAAATACACATGGAAGAAATTTAGTGCAAATTCAGTCTCATCATTAGGCTGCCTTTAAAATATATTTGGATCAATATGAAAAAAAAAATCACAGAAAAAAAAAAGAGAGAGATGGTCCTATGATGACAGGATGATTTCAGAATGTGTGAATATTTACTATTGTGGAAGCTTGTGAACATTTAATTAAGTTGCCTTATCTTTTGTCTTAAATTCTTAAAAAGACAACCATATTAATCCAGCCTAATAATCACTTCAGAATTTTAAAAGTCTATTGATTTTTTTTTTTTCCTTCTAAAATCTCTTCAACACGATCTGTCCCTACAGAATTCTATAAAAGGGCAAAAGATGTCTTTGCAGCCTTGGCTCTGTCAGACATTTGGCAGTTTAATGACTCATTGTACTTATAAATGTTCCTGATTAAGCTCTTTTATTTTAATTCTGTAATTTAATTTATATCATTACATTTCACACAGAACTTTCTCATTTCTGCTACTTGATTCACACATCATTAAATGTCTACTTATGCAGTTGATAGTCTCCTATAAACATCAAGTATGTTTTCTCTACTTGGCCTTTGATAATATTTTGTAATCGATCTCTTCGAAATGGACAGAAGTGATTTTTCACATGTCATGTATCTATAACATGGTGTGTGAAATCATTTATCTTAAAATCAAACTTCAATTGCACATATGCTGATAGCGAGAAATAACTACTGCTAGTGGCTAATGCTAAAAATTAATTATGTCCCTTGGATTTAGGTCTGCTCAGATCTTGAAAATGTTACTATTGAAGCAGTTCTTTGCTTACTAGGGTATTACTTTCTCACAGCATAGCTTGAAACTTTAGATCAGAAGATGTACAATGGAGTATAAAAAAATGCATATCATTTTACACTGAAGCATAAACTGTAATAGATACAAAATTTTAATGGAAGTTTTCAAACCAAAATCTAATCTTCCAAAAGGTAATTATGAGAACTGTTTCTAGGATTCTTGACTCCCCTCATCTACTTCCCTCATTTCCTTATAATGGAAGCATTATAAGGAAATTTTCTGTGATGAGGGCTTGTGCCTCCCTCTGAGCCTTCTGGCTTGTCAAAGAGGAGACATGAGGCCTCTCTCCCTTCTAACCACAGGAGGCCTCTCTGGTAGGGCTCAGATATAAGATCCCAGAGATTTGCAGACATGGGAGACCAAAGTCTGACTAATGTCTGATAAAGTCAAAGCCACCTTTAAACTGGGATAAGACTCCTAGGTGGAAAATCTAGAGACCAAGGAGAGAGCTCATAGACTGTCTGGGGGGCAGATCTAAGGAGTACCATCACCACGAGATAGGTTTGCACTCACACTTCTCAGACAGGATTTGCACAGATGTTTTCTAGAGATGAGTGTCTCATACAACCGGGGACCACTAAGAAGCTGGAGGTATAATTCCTGATATTCTGGGAATCAGAAATGGTTATCCATGAGGGAAGGTCAAGGGGGAAAGATAACAAAAATCTCCCACAGAGCCCTGGAGAGAGTTGGCTTTAACTAGCTGCCTTGCATGGGAAGCTGGAAAGGATCCACAAATAGAGATTATCCAATTAAATCTCCTCCCTCCCTCTATCTTGAATATAATGGAAGGCAAAATGGAAGGTAGCTGTGGAAAATCTGGACTAACTCTGAGGCAAGAAGAGCAAACCTCAACCCAAGTTTGAGGTTTTTATTTTTGTAAAGAACTTGAAATTCCAACTACTAAATTAAGACAGCATTTGAAAACTAAATGTCTTGAAAGACATAAGCAAACAGAAAAAACAGGGGACCAACCAAAGCTTTCATACAGGGCCAGGGAATTTTTACCCCACGTTAGTGCATTTTTAAGGGATGATGGCTGACCAAAAAAAAAAAAAGTTATTATATCATGAATGAATTTTGCTTATTCAGCATGAAGATGACATAACTTTTGAAATGATTAAAAGAAAAGTAACTTGTATGATTGAAAGTGTATGGTACCTTATTAAAAATAAGAACATTTTATGTTTTTAAAATGTGATACTGATGAAATTCTAGAACCTAGGTGAGGTTTGGTGGGCTGAGGTCCGGAGCCGATGACCAAGAAAGAATTCTTGAGACATCTTTGGTGCAAAATGGTGGTTTATTAAAGCACGGGGACAGGACCCTTGGGCAGGAAGAGCTGCTGCCCCGGGTTGTGAGGGATGGCAGGTTATGTACCCTGCTGTTGGGGGAAGGTGAGGGGAAGGGAGGTTTCAGTGGAGTTTTCATATGCTAAAGAGGGCCTACAAGGTGCCAGGATGTTCCAGGCCTGCAGGGAGGCCTTGCCCTAGCAGCTGGATCAATGTTGTCTTTAGACCAGCCATTAACATTAAGATAGTTGGGAGACTTTTTGGTGGGGTGTCACAATCCTGCTATCAATCATCTTTGTTAGTGAGATTTAGGACATTTGTAAGCCAAGGGAGACTCCAGTCTAGCAGGATTGTGAGCTCTGCAAGTTAACTATTTGCTTATTGTTCATGGCAGTCAGGGCTGCCTGAGGGATGCTACACTTATGGAGGGGAAAGGGTGAAGAGGGGGTGCAAGGCGCCAGCTTTTGCTTTGTCCTCAGCCAGCCTCCTGCTCCCTCATCAATACTAAATTAATTAATTGCTGACATTACAAGATTCCCAAAATTATATTAGTTGAAATTTATTTTAATAAATGTCAGGGTTTGGACTTACCTGGAGTTTCAATTCAGAATAAATAATATTAACTGGCTGTTTCTAAATACTTTTTTTCACCAAGTGTTAAAAGAACATCTTCCGTGTTTATCCAGGGGGAGGCAGTCTGTTGGTTTTGAACAGTCATATGCTCAAATTAATACAAACTCACATTTCTAGTTTATCTCTGTACTATGAAAGAGGTGATTATTACCTCCAGTATCGGAAGAGAAAAAAAAAAATCAATGCTCAGAAAGTTTAGTTTCCCAAACCACACCACCGGCAAAGCCAAAAGTCTAAACTGGTGTCCTTGACTCCAAAGGCTGCAGTCTTTCCTCCACATTTTATGGTGAGCCGGAATAATTCATAATATACCTGCATATTTTTCTAATAGATTTAATTAAAACCAAATCGAGTTATCAATACATTACTGAACTACGTCACTTTACGAAAGTCTTGATAAAACAAAACAAAAACACTAAAATCTCTCAGAGCATACCAAATTTAGTGGTTTGAAAAAATAAAACAAAGCTTTGATTTGCATGGTTTGTTAGCAAACTAGGAAAATTCTGAAGCTAATTTGTCTTAAAATATTGAAAACATCCATTCATTCACATCCAGATTGAAAACATCCATTCATTCACATTTGTATTCATCAGGCATTTCTTGGGCCCACCCTGGGGGGAACTGCTTTGTAAACCTGGGAGATTAATCCCTGAACAAGACAATGTTTCTATTCTCATGCAATTTACATTGAAATAGAAGCAGCAAACAAACAAGTTTTAAGTGGTATTAAATTTACTAAAAGGCTTCCTTGTGATCGGCATTTTCTAAACACAAAATAATTTTAAAATCTGTTTTGAAGCAGATATTTATATTAAGATTGAAACACAAGTGCTTATTCATTGGCTAAATACATGGCATACTGATTGAGAGACAAGTACTAAAAAAGTCGTACCTTCCTATTATTATTAGATACAAACATATCCTTTAATGCCTTCAGCAGCAATATCTTAAAACACCACAAGATGGTGACATTACTCTATAAGAACAAGTGTTTGGGTCAAATACTGTAAATATTTTTTCAGTTTTTTAAAGCAAAAGTTGAAGTTTTCAGGTTTTTGTTGTTGTTTGTTTTTTACTGCCTTGAAAATAAAGATGGGATTTATAACTGTTGAAATCATATCAAAGAGTGATTTTCCAAATTAATATTTTAAAAATCCATGAGACATTTTAAAACAGCAGTATGAATAATGAATCAACCAGAACTTTGGCAAACACTGAAGTTTTGCTTTTAAAATTCTTGACCTAAAGTTACCATGGCTGATCTGTTATGTTTACACACATTTTTTTTCTTGTGGAGTTTCACTACTTGGACTTCCCCTGGGTTGTCCTTGAGAACAAATCGTGAAATGGTTATATGTCAGAATCACTTAAAATATCTTGATATCAAAAGAGGTTACACTGATGGTTTCTAATTACACTAAATAGATGACTTATTTGGGGCTGATATTTATAAGTGTCAAAAGCTAAGAATTTGTACAGCAAAACACTCTGAAATAATTACATATGTCTTCCCTCTACATCAGACTTTGTTTTTTGCCTATTTATCAAATTGTTATCAATTCTTCATTCTATTCATTCCTTATATTCTCCTCTGAATCAGGAGAATCCCTTTCCAGTAGTCCTAGATTAACATCTAACGATAAGAGGCTCTCATTTGAGATTTGAAAGAAGAGAAAGAAAAGCCCTTATTTTGCAATGACAAAATTTGCAAAATTTGCGAACAGAGAAGCAAGAACATAGGAGGTATGTGCATTTCCATAGGAAAATGAATTCCTATAAATCCTCCATCTCAGTGCTCTAGGGACTTGGGATGAGCAGGTTTCCTTGGTATCTTTCAAGTTGATAACATCTAAGTGAGTTTCTCCTTTGAGGGTTGTAGGCAGCTGACATCATTGACTACGATGTAATTTTTGTAATCTCTAGCAGCGCTCTTTCTGACCTTTACTCCCCAGTCCATTTCTATTTTTTTTTTTAAGATTTTATTTATTTAACAGAGAGAGAGAGAGATCACAAGTGGGCAGAGAGGCTTGACAGAGAGAGGGGGAAGCAGGCTCCCCACTGAGCAGATAGCCTGACATGGGACTCAATCCCAAGACCCAGATATCATGACCTGAGCTGAAGGCAGAGGCTTAACCCACTGAGCCACCCAGGTGCTCCATCCCCAGTCCGTTTCAACAGATGTGTAAACCTCCAACTCCCACATAAAAACCACCATTTCTTGGAAGAGGGAGTGGCATCTGCTTTCCTGACATGGCTCACACTGACACACTCCTATAAATTCTGAAGGAATAAAATGAGAACAGTGTTAGATCCATAATCAAAATGATGAAGTCCCAGAACCTAAGTCAGGTTTGGTGGGGTGAGGAGGTTCGGAGCCGACGACTAAAGAAAGAATTCTTAAGAGGTCGTTGGTGCAAAAGGTGATTTATTAAGAGCATGGGGACAGGGCCAGTGGGCAGGCGGAGATGTGGCTGCTGCCCCGCGTTGTGAGGGTAGGCATGTTATATACCCTGCGGTTGGGGGAAGGTGAGGGAAAGAGAGGTCTCAGTGGAGTTTTCATATGCTAAAGAGGGCCTACAAGGTGCCAGGATGTTCCAGGCCTGCAGGGAGGCCTTGCCCTAGCAGCTGGATCAATGTTGTCTTTAGACCAGCCATTAACATTAAGATAGTTGGGAGACTTTTTGGTGGGGTGTCACAATCCTGCTATCAATCATCTTTGTTAGTGAGATTTAGGACATTTGTAAGCCAAGGGAGACTCCAGTCTAGCAGGATTGTGAGCTCTGCAAGTTAACTATTTGCTTATTGTTCATGGCAGTCAGGGCTGCCTGAGGGATGCTACACATATGGAGGGGAAAGGGTGAAGAGGGGGTGCAAGGCGCCAGCTTTTGCTTTGTCCTCAGCCAGCCTCCTGCTCCCTCATCAAAAGGACCGAGACTGATACAAAGAGAAGGTCAAGCAGAGCTTTATTTCATGCCAAGCATCGAGAATCAAACCGACCGGCCGGGGCCGTCTCTTACAAAGAGGAGACCCCTTTCTGCCTTACAGACTAGCTTTTAAGGGCAAAGCCCATGTGGTTGGTCCTGGCCACACACAGGTGGCCAATGAGACTGTAACACACAGAGAAAGCTGCACAGTCATGCTAGGTCACACATAAGTGACCAACTGAATTACAATTCACCCTATAGTAGACATTTGAACTAGCCTATTGAAGGAGCAGGAGGCTGGCTGAGGACAAAGCAAAGGCTGGCGCCTTGCACCACCCCCCTTCACCTGCTCCCCTCCATATGTGTAGCATTCCTCAGGCCCCTGACTGCCATAAAACAATAAATAGTTAACTTGCAGAGATCACAGTCCTGCAAGGTAGGAGTCTCCCTTGGTTTGCAAGTGTCCTTGAGATTTACAACAAAGAAGTTACCTTATCAATAGCCCAATTTCCAGGGACACAGAACTCAGTTCCTCAAGCCCTAATGTCACCCTCCCCTCCATAAAACACCGCAGGAGGCGGAGGTAGAAGGAAAAGTAAATAAAGTTAAATTTCTTCTAAACCTAAATCTCATTAACAAGGATGCTTGATAGCAGGAATGTAACATTCCACCAGGAGACTCCCAATTGTCTTTACTTGATAGTAACCAGGCCTTCAATATCCTGATAGTGCTTTTTTCCGAATGCGTGGGCTAACCCGCCAGTTCTGCTTCTGTAAGATTGCTTTGTCTGCTTTTGCGTGGGGTCCCCTGACCCAATTCACTGACGCCAAGTATGCCTGTTCAAACTGTCAATCAATCAGCTCAGCCCCACCCGAAACTTGTTTGTACCTGTCTATAAAAACCCTGCACCAACCCAGCTCTGGACCTCTCGGTGTTATCAGCAACGAGCGCCGCAGAGGTCCAGGTTCGAACCTGCAATAAACGACCCTTGCTGATTGGCTTTGACTCACGTCTCTGGTGGTCTTTTAAGGTGGGGGTAATACTCTATTGGCATTTCATTATCACCTTAGTCAGAAAGGTGTCCAAAAGGTGCCCAAAAGGCGGGGCCCATACTCCTTGGTAGCTAGAGAGATAATATGTGTGCCCCGCTGATCGGATGTCTCCACCTGGCCTGATCCACCCTTGTATTTGGGCTTTGTTACCTGGGACTGGTTTCTGGGACTTGCTTTTAAGTAAGTCCCCTGGGGGAGGGGGACAGGGACAGTTTAAGTTTTACTGCATAAACAACAAAGTCATTGTTTAACCGGCTGGAATCTCTCTGGCTAAATAGGCCCTTACAAACAGATCATGGGAAAGTGTGTATCTATGTTTGAATTACCAACCTTGTACATTAGGTGACATAACAACCTCAGAAATACAGTTAAAATAATCACAACAAACCCTCCCATTCAGAACGAGGAAAGGGAGGCACAGAGCAGTAACTGATCCATAGCAATTGTGAATTTCTGCGGGCCAATTTTGCCAAGAGTCTCTGGAAGATAAAGAATGCTCCTTGGAATCCTGTTATGCTTGCTTTCTAGGAGTGGCTCCCCAATCCTTGTCCTTTTGACTTCACCCTCCTCGTTATCCCTTTCTTTTTTTTTTTTTTTTTTCCTCTTCAGCCACTTCTTGCCAGTAGAATGTTAGGAAATTCAAGTCAACATCTCGAAGAGCCTCGCTCTGAATTCATGCTGGTGGCCCTTTGGCAGTGTGATGTTCTCAAACACCTTTTTGGCCTTTTGTCGATTTTATTCTAATTAATTAAATGTTGCTAAAGTTCCAATAGCAATTCCTACAATTATTTTCAAGATAAGGCTCTGTCTCAAGTTACCTAGCTTTCTTGGCAGAGCCAAACTCTTAGTCTTTCTGTTCTGAACCACTTTCTGCAATGAACACATTTTCCAGGACTGAAGAGGAAAATGACCTAGAGCAGGCCCAGGCCAGGAGGTCCCAGAAGATGGAAAGTTACTAACAATAAGCTAGCGATAACCAGAAGGCCTATTGGGAGCAAGAGGTAACCAGCAGCTTCTGCTTCTGTAAACAGCCATCCCCATCACAGGCTTCCTACACTACTGTTCCAGCCAAAATCAGCTGATTTTAATCCCCCTGTTTAAACCCACCTACCAGCAGTCAGCATGGCCCTGGGAACCTGATTGCCCACAGTCCCCTACAAAAGCCCTATAACCCCGTCGCCCGGGGCCCAGAACTTCGAGCACGAGCTCATCTGGGTCTGCCGGTATAATCTGAGTTCTCCTACTTCTCTCTCACAGGTATGATTATTTTTCTGCACTAGGACCACTGTGATCCGTTTAGAGTTTTTACTATAAAGGGCCTTTGAACAAACCTTGGGTTGAATTTTGCTTGTAGGTTGAGTTTTAGTCATTCTTTGTTATACAGAGCATTTCTAAATGCATCTTTTTCTGTTTGAATAACAGAAGGAGTTGGATCTTTCAGCACTGCAAGGATATCGCTAATAAACTTCATTTTTGAACTGACTGAAATACAAAAATATAGTTGATGTTTTATATTGTCTGGTATCAGAAGCTGCTATACTCTCTTATGATTTATAATGGTCTTCTTTAGAGTCTACACACAAAGACATATTGTTTCTAAATATTGACAATATTATTTTTGTTCAATCCTTTGACTCCTTTTTTTAATTCTTTGTGTTTTTTGCTTCATTTCACTCGCTGGAATGTTCAATACAATGTTGAATGGAAATGATGTATCCTTTATTCATTCCCAATGTTAGAGAGAAAACTCTCAATGCGATGAGGGAGCAGAAGGCCAAGGACAAAGCACAAGCTAACACCTCAAGACCACCACGTAACACCCTCCCCCACTGCCACACCCCCAGGTGGGATATGTGTGACATTCCTCAGGCACTCCTGGCTGTCCTAAAGTTAATGTAAGGAAAAACATCCATTATTAAACATACTCTGTTAGTTTGAAATATAACGTACTCTATTAACTAATAGAGATCATAGCCCAAAGACAAAAGTCTTCAGCTTACAAAATGTCTTAGTGATTTACAAGAAAAAAGCATTCTTTTTTTAATAACCTGACTTCCAATCAGAGAGGGAGACAAAATGACAGTCTTGACTCCAGGAAATAAACCGAAGATTGAGGAAAGGGAGGTGGGTGGGTATAGGCATTAAAGAGGGCACGTGATATGATGAGCACTGGATGAAATACTCAACTAATGAATCATTGAACATGATATCAAAAACTAATGATGTACTATACTTTGGCTCACTGATTTTAAATTAAAAAAAACAAACAAAACAAAACAAACAAAAAACAAACAAATAAAAAAGTGATACAAAAAACAAACAAAAAAAAAACGATAACCTGACTTCCAGAAGGAAACTCCCAACCATCTTAATGTTAATGCCTTACTAGAGGGAAAAACAACCTTAACTTGACAATAGCAAGGCCTCCAATATCTTGTAGGTCCTCTTTAGCATACAAAATTTTTTTGGAAAACCTCCCTTTTTCTTTACCCCCAACTCTAAAGTATATCATCACTCACCCCTCACAACCCAGATGTAGCAGTTCTTTTTGCTCACAAGTCCTGTCCTGTGTTTAATAAAACCACCATTTTGCATCAAAGATGTCTCAAGAATTCTGTCTTGGCCCACAGCATTGGACCCCACCCAATTAAACTTCAACTACATTCAAAACTACATCAAATGTTTCATCACTGAACGTGAGGGTGGCCAAAACTTATCACATACATTTTACATTATGGAACTCTCTGTTCCTACGTTACTGATAAGCTTTTATCACTGATAGATATTGAATTTCCTCAAATGCTTTTTTCTGACTCTATTGAGATAATTAAATGATTTTTTCTTTATTCTATTAATGTAGTGAATTACATTATTTGGTCAAAGAATGTAAAAAAAAAAAAACCTTGAATTCGCAACATAACTTTCTTATGACATGCTTTTTTATACATGGCTTGATTGGCTTTTTAATATTTTTCTAGGATACTTGCATTTATATTCTTAAGTAAAAATTGGCATGTAATGATCCTTTCTTGAAAAGTCCTTGTCGGGTTTTTTACTAGTTAGTTAAAAAAGTTTAAAAAGCTTTCTTCTTTTCCTATTCTCTGGGAAGTTTACCCCCCCCCTTACAAACTTTTAGTGAAATTCACTAGGAAACACTGGGTTATTGTATTTGAAGATCTTAAATTACAGTTTCATTTTTTTAAAAAAAAGATTTTATTTATTATTTGACAGAGAGAGATCACAAATAGAGAGGCAGACAGAGAAAGAGAGGGAAGCAGGCTCCCTGCTGAGCAGAGAGGGGGGGCTCAATCCCAGGACCCTGAGATCATGTCCTGAGCCGAAGGCAGCGGCTTAAGCCACTGAGCCACCCAGGCACCCACAGTTTCATTTTCTTAATAGTTTTTAAACGATTGAGAATTTCTCATCTCTTATTTGTACTTTTTAAGTTCTTTAACAAATTTTGACCATTTCATCTGAATTTTCAATTATTTTAAACTAAACTTGTTCATAAAGTTATCTTAATACCTCTTGATATATGAACTATATCTATGGTGATATTTCCTTTTATCTTTTTTATATTAAGTTTTTTCTCCTTTTTTTGTTCAGTTTAACTAGAGATTTATTCCTTCAAAGTTTTTCTTTGAGCCAAACTTTGTCTTATTTGATACTTACTAGTATATGTTAATAATCTATTCATTAATTTAATACATTAATAATTTAATTTACTCCTTTAATTTTACTAATACATCCTTTCATCTTTATTACTTCCCTCCAGTTTTCTTTGATATGCTAATTTTCTTTTATATGTTGTTTATTTTTCAGTTTCTGGAGTTGGATTCTTAGATTACTGATCTTCATCATTTCTTTTCTTTTTTTTTCCCAAGTGTATCTATTTTAGCTTTATATTTCTGGAAGAAAGAAGTAGGAGAAAATAACAGCTATAAAAGATAAAGAGTGATGAACTATGCAATAATGTGAAGAGGTTTTTATCCCTACAAAAACTCTCTATTGGATTTGATATTTAAAGCCCAAATTGTTGTGGATTAAGATACAATTTTTTTCAAATTTTTATTTAAATTACAGTTAGCTAACACATAGTGCAATATTGATTTCAGGAGTAGAAGTCAGTGGTTCATCACTTACATACAACACCCAGGACTCATCATAAAAAGTGCCCTCCTTAATACCCTCAACCCATCGAGCCCATCCCCTACCAACTAAACTCCATCAACGTTCAGGTTGATCTCTATCATTAAGAGTCTCTTACGATCTGTTCCCCCCTCTCCTTTTTTTCCCTGCCCATATGTCCACCTGTTTTATTTCTTAAATTCCACATATGAATGAAATCATATGATATTTATCTTTCTCTAACTGACTTATTTCACCTAGCATAATATACTCTAGCTCCATCTGTGTCATTACAAATGGCAAGATTTCATTCTTTTCGATGGCTGAGTAAATACACACACACACACACACACACACACACACACACACACACACACACCACATCTTCTTTATTCATTCATCAGTTATTGAACATTTGGGATCTTGTCATAGTTTGGCTATTGTTGATAATGCTGCTATAAACATCAGGGTGCCTATACTCCTTTGATCTATAGTTTTGTATTCTTTGTTTATATACCTCATAGTGCAAATGCTGGATCATAGGGTAGTTTTATTTTTAACTTCTTGAGGAAACTTCATATTGTTTTCCAGAGTGGCTTTACTAGTTTGCATTCCCACCAAAAGTATAAGGGGGTTCCGCTTTCTCTGCATCCTCACCTATACCTGTTGTTTCTTGAGTTGTTAATTTTAGCCATTCTGACAGGTATGAGGTGGTATCTCATCATGTCAGATACACTTTAATGAGATAACTCCACGAATGCATCTTTCTTTATTCTTTTTTTAAGTATTTATATATTTATTTGAGAATGAGAAAGCTCGAGTGGATGGAGGGGCAGAGGGAGAGAAAGAAAGAAAATCCCAAGCAGACTCCCTGCTGAGCATGGAGCCTGACATGGGGCTCTATTCCACAACCCATGAATGAGATTGTGACCTGAGCTGAAATCATGAGTTAGACACTTAACCAAATGAGCCACCCAGGAGCCTCTACATCTTTCTTTATACTTAAAATGACTCCTTTGATAGCAACTTGGCTTCAGCTATTAAATGGAAAATTCTCTTAAGTTATCAGTGATAGTCCAGGAAAATCCTTCAGCTCGTTAATGTTTATTATCATGTTCTACTTTATTTGCACTAACTTGTTTGACATAAAATTTGTAATACAGAAGAGAAAATCAACACAATTTTTTTTAAAGATTTTATTTATTTATTTGACAAAGAGAGAGAGACCGCGAGAGAGGGAATTCAAGCAGGGGGAGTGAGAGAGAGAGAAGCAGGCGTCCCGCTGAGCAGGGAGGCCAATGCAGAGCTAGATCCCAGGACCTTAGTATCATGACCTGAGCCAAAGGCAGATGCTTAATTACTGAGCCACCCAGGTGCCCCCAACACAATTTTCTATGCAAGTTGAAAATATACCCAATAAAATATTTCTAAGTATGTTCAGACTCTTTGAGTCAAACCTTTCAATTCTATGAATAAATAAAATAATCAAATTATCTGTAATATTTTATGTGTAAAAATGTGCATTTGGACTCTATATTAATAAAACTTCCTAAACATGTTAGAGCTGAGAGTGCAATAACATTTATATTAACAGAGTAAATCTAGAATATTTAGTGACATGTAAAAATTTCATGATAATCTATTAAAAGAAATAACAGGCTGAAGAATCAAGGTATTCAAAACCACAAGTGAGAATGATAGCCCAAAATATCAGCAGTTAGAAGCTGGATTTATTCCAGATGAAATATAAATAATTGAAGTTTTTGAAAATATTTCTTTTAAATGTCTAGAGTCTTTAGAGAGCTAAATAAAGGAACTGCTTCCCCAAAGTTGAAAAGGCATAAATGATACCAAAAAAAATGAGCATGAAAAAGTAAATAAATGGAAGGAAAATCTGACAAGTCAAAATGCTATCTCAAAAAGAAAACTGTCCAACAGAAGAGAGCTGAACATAGGCAGAAACTTGGAGAAATGCAGATAATGAGGAATTTCTATAGAATCCAGTACTGAGAGACAAGTAAATGTAAAAAGTACAAAAGAGAATGAGGAGACTTGAATAAACTGATAGGCACCACCTCTAATAGGAATCTAAAAAACATGGATGAATTGTGGAGAATCACTTCAGAAAATAAGAGCTGAGTGAAAGGCCTGAGTCCTGAGAGGATGTTTGCATTCTGAGTTCCAAGCAGCATAAATAAAATAACTTATAACTCTTACCTAGTTATATTATATATTGAAACTGCAAATTATCAGGAATTAAAGATAAATAATTATAAATGTAAATGGAGAGGAAATTCAGATCACCAAAAAAGATCATGTTAGAGCTGATTAATAAATGCCAAATGACATTGGCATAAAATGCTGAAGGAAAATAACATTCAACTAAAATTTTTATTTCCAGTTGCATTACTATTAAGAATACCAGTGGGGTGTCTGTCAGTGGAACATGGAACTCTTGATCTCAGGATTGTGAGGTCAAGCTCCATATTGTGTATAGAGCATACTTAAAAAAACAAATTTAAAAAAAATAAAAATATGAGTAAAATCAAGATAATTTCAGACATAAAAAGAATGAGAGTTCATAGTCAAACAGATACACACTAAAAGACTTATTCAAATATATACTTAAACAGGAAGAAAATTGAGCCCAGATGTGAGGAGCGGTTGTATGAAAAATATAATGAAAAATGGTAGAATGATTTGTTAGACATATGGTATCCAATTGGTGAGCCAAAAAAAAAAAAAAAAAAAAAAAAATGACAAAGATTCTAAAACAACAGCAGCAAGATAGGGATTAGTCGGAGAGTGGTTAAGACAATTAACTTTCTTGTCTTTTGAAGAGATAATGTTGCATAATTTTACACTGTGTTAGAAAAAAGTTAGGGATGCATATTACATATTTAAAGCTAACTGTTGTAAGAAGAGTTATATGTTCTATTACTTCTAAGACAACAGAGGTATGAGGAAGAGACAGAGAGTATATTATCTGTCCACCCAGGTGCATAAAGCAAAAGGGAGTAAGGAATTAAAAATAAAAGATAAAAAATAAAACTGGTAAAAATACAAGACACAAAATAAATCCCACAGTATATGTAACCATGATAAATATAAACTAGTTACAGCCACTTATTTAAATAAGGAAACCCAAACATAACTATGTTTAATCCACTAACAAGATGAATGGTAAAGATATATCTCATCTCATAGAAAATTTGAAAAATAAAAAGATAAGAATATATTAAGCAAAAGAACTTTCAGAAAAATACTTTTCAAAATAGAGCCAATGAAATAACATTTAAAACAGGTGAATTTGGAAAATGGATCTATTAAATATAAAAAGAAATAAACCTGAATTTAAGGTAAAAAGTAGAGAAGCAGATGGACATAGTACATAACGACAAAAGGCATAATTCAAAAAAATTATGCTAAGCTTACTAGTGCTCACAGATATCTTATTATCCCGTCCTTCTAGATGTATGGAAACTTGGAACTTTCATTACCTTTGCAGGGAGGTGGTCCTATGTGAGTAATTCTAGGTAATAAAATGAGAGGAGAAAAGATGTGCATCCCTTAGGAGCTGAAGCAATGTACAGTCTATGCATGATTTCTCCACTCTGGTTCTTCTCCTGCCACAAAGACTGATACTGTCTGTTCTTGATCAGAGGTTGCCAATAGAAATATACTGTGATTCACATAGATGATTATAAAATATTTTTTAGACTTTTTTTTAAAAAAAGTAATATGAAACCAATAAAATTAATTTAAATAACATATCTTATTTGACCCAAATATATCCAAAATAATGCCATTTCAACATGTAATCAATATAAAAATTATTATTATTATTTTTAAAGCTTTTTTTTTATTTATTTGACGGAGATCACAAGTAGACAGAGGCCAATAGAGAGAGAAGGAGAAGCAGGCTTTCTGCTGAGCAGGGAGTCTGATGCGGGTCTCGATCCCAGGACCCTGAGATCATGACCTGGACTGAAGGCAGAAGTGCCTCTCAATATAAAAATTATTAATAAAATATTCGGCATTCTTTCACTGAAATTCAGGGTACTTTATGCCTATAGCATATTTCTGTTCAGACAGTCACATATCAAGTGTTCAGTAACTAATATGAGTCCTACTATATTGGACACCATAGTTTTACAGAGTAGACTTGCTATGTGGAGCTCACATCACTTGGGGTTGCCAAGTTGTCTTACAGATGACAATTTCCCTAAGGAATCGAATAGATTTACAATGGATTTTGTATGAAAAAGAAAGAAATCTTTGCTGCCACTGAAAATTTTATTCTTTAAACCGAATCATATTCCACATATCACAAAGATACAAAGATAACAACAATCATGATTTTCTAAGCACACAAAAATATAGCTTTGAAATATATGAAGCAAAAACTGACATAATTCCAAGAATAACTCATAAAAAATTCGATCATTCAAGGAGGCTTTTATGCATGTCTATGAAAAAGTTATAGACAGTAGTTCAACATTTAATAAGATTACAGAGGTTTTAATTCACAAAGTTATTCTAACGAACATCTACAAATGGAACCTATATCTAAAAATAGATATTATTTTTTAAGCATACATGAAGCATTTTCTTTATAATTTTCATGTGCTACTCTTGAAAGAACTATCAATAGGGCTAAAAAATTCACATCATACAGACTATTTACTCTTTCCATAATGTGAATATGTTGTGGCACAAAACTGAAAAGAGATAAAAGTCTTGGGAGTTTAAAAACTTAAATATAGGTATATTCCTCAATGACTCACAAAGAACAATAAGTTCTTTATGATAACAGGTTTCCAAAATCTTAAGAATTGTAGGCAACAGAAATAGTGCATGTCAATGAATATAGAATGCAGCTAAGTAGTTTTTAGTGAAAATTTTACAATCTTAAATTCATCAATTTAATATGTAACTGAAAGAAATTGTTCAGCAGTCAACTTAAGAAGCTTGGAAGAAAACAGAGACTTATCTTAAAAAAGTGGAAGAAAGAATATTAAAAACAAATCACATAAATTAATTTTGAAAAACAGAAGCAAATAGTACTTAAAAATTTAAAAAACCCAATTATTTGAAACCTCTAGTAAAACAGATAAAGAAAAAAAGCAATGGCACAAATCAATTATATTACAAATAGAGAGGGAAAATTAAGTATATAGAGAAGTTTTTTTCATAATAAGGAAAAAATTTAAGTTTTAATAGGAGAATTTTAAAGGCTCTATATTACTTGCCTGGTAGAATTGCTTAGCACTAAATAGCAGAACCCAATGAGACATAAAGGAAAATGATATCAGTTATCGTGTAGGAAGTATATCTTGGAGTATGCGGGGTAATTATTATTGCAACAGACATATCCCTGCTTGTTTAATGTTTATAAGCATATTACCTCATACATAGGTGTGCAAAACTGCTCTGTGTTTCTTCTGTGTGACAATTTCTCTATTAATTACAACTCTATATTTGAGGGGTTTTAATTTTATAACATAAATCCAAGTGGTATTATACAGAAAATTTTTATTCAAAATATTTTTAAACCACTTCCTATAATATTTATAGCTGATCAGATGCAAAGTAAGTATGTTAAATAAGTGAAACTTTGTTTCTTTTAGTCCTAAAATGAATCATAATTATATGGAAGACTGAGAAGGAATGTAGAAAATCCCTCTTGTAAAAGAATTTTGATTTTCTTACTATTGATTTGTTTGTAAGGGATTGGGAGGAAAAGTCGAGTCTAAAATGGGAAACCCACACTTTTCAAAAGCTCAGTTGGCCCTGAACTCAAAACAGTTTAATATATCAGAGATATTTTCCTACTGATGGAAAAATAAGCTAGTCTGTGAAAATGCTGGCACTATATAAAGTTTTTGTTCTATAATGTTCTACACACAATCTAGTATGGAATAAACATAAGGAATTAGCATTTCTATGGTAAATGAGTATCACATAATCCCCAAGGCATGCCATGAAGTAAATTCACAACACAGAGTTTAAGTTATTTTGATGGATGGACTAGATATGGAAGCACAACGTGATGGAATTACAAGTTTCTTCCTTTAGTTATCAGTTCTTAACAAGACTGATAACAAGTTGATTTATTAATTTCAGCCAGGCAGAAAGATAGAGTGGGAGGATATTGGAAAAAAGAAATGTCAGGATTTCAAGCTATCAGATACAGATACTTATGAATAAACCAAGATATCCTCAAGTACATAATATACAGAAAAAAGGATAGCTATCTAAATGTGGAAAAGGACTTGCTGTTTACCACAAAGACAAAGATGCATAGTGTCTTTTAATCAATATGTAAAGTGTTACAGATATAAATGTCATGATTATTTTCAACTCAATTCAACAAACATTTATTAAGAAACTATTACCTGCCAGGCATTGTGAAAAATCCTGGGGACACAGAGATACAGAGTTAGACTAAGGGCTGCAAAAAGCTCCTGGCCAAGTAAGGAAGAGAGCCAAGTAAACTAATCAAATCTGAGGATTTAAAGGGATAGCATAATTGAAATATGTACATAAAATCACTACAGAATTTTTTAAAAAAAATCTTACTTAGGAGTCAGGAAGCCTTTCTGGATGAGATGACATCAGATCTGAGTTTTGGAGACAGAGGAAAGAGCCTGTGTCTTTGCAGGGGATAAGGTGTTACTAGGTTAGTGATTTTGGCCAAAGTGGTGTCCCACCTGTGGGTCATGGCTGTTCAGGACTTGGTGCTGACATTTTGACCATAATCTTGGATAACAGAACAGCTTATCTCAGTTTTGGTCAACTTATCTGTAAAGAAAGGATTTTGCAATACTAACTTTTAAAATAGTCATGAGGTTTAGAAATATGTATATAAAAGACAATAAAAAACTAATAGCAATAATAACAATAACTTATCATACTTCACTGAGTGCTTAATATAGTAAAAACTAAAATGAACACTTTTCATAAATAATTGTGTTTAATTTTGAACACAATCCTGTGATCCATATTATTATCCTCATTATAGTGTATAAATTAAGGCCTAGAAAAATTAGGCAATCTCTAAAACATTGTATAATATTACACTTCAACATCACCAGCTGAAATTCCATTAGGAATGGAACACTAACAGGAGACTATGTCTGCAGAATTTAGCACAGTTCTTTGTTCATAGTAAGGGTTCAACAAATATTTGTTAAATTAATAAGTGTTTTGGAAAGAGCCAGGCATGTCTTATTCCAAAAGTCACACTCTTAAATTACAAAGTAAGTAAACATTTTGGAAAAAGAGCTATTCATAAGAACTGTCCATTTTTAACTCAGGTGGTCATTTTTTGTTGTTGTTGTTATTGAGTTGTATTAGTTTTTAACATATTTGGAATATCAACCCCTGGGGCACCTGGGTGGTTCAGTCGTTAAGCATCTGCCTTTGGCTCAGGTCATGATCCCAGGGTCCTGGGACAGAGTACTGCATCAGGCTCCCTGCTCAGTGGGGAGCCTGTTTCTCCCTCTCCCTTCCTCCTGTGTTCTCTCTCTTGCTGTCTCTCTCTCTGTCAAATAAATAAACGGAATTTTTAAAAAAGAAAAAGAAAAAAAGAATAACCCTTTCCATTTTGAATATCGACTTCTTATCAGATACGCCATTTGCAAGTACCTTCTCTCATTCAAATAGGTAGCCTTTTTGTTTCGTTGATGGTTTTGCTGTATAAAATCTTCGTCATTTGATGTAGTTTCATTTGTTTATTTTAGCTTTTGTTGTCCTTGTCTGAGGAGACATATCCAAAAAAACATTGCTAAGACCAATTCAAAGAGCTTACTGTCTGTTTTTTTCTAGGAGTTTTATGGTTTCAGGACTTATATTCAAGTCTTTAATTCATTTTGAGTTTATTTTTGTATATGGTATAAGATAATGATTCAGTTTCATTCCTTTGCCGGTAGCCGTCCCGTTTTCTGAACGCATTTATGGAACAGTCTTGACCCCATTGTGTGTTCTTGCCTCCTTTGCTGTAGATCAATTGAGCCAATAAGCATGGGTTTTTTTCTGGCTATTCTGCTCCATTGATCTAAGAAGACATACAGATGGCCAACACGCTCATGAAAAAATATTCAACATCACTCTTCATCAGGGAAATGTGAATCAAAACCACAATGAGAAACCACCTCATGAATGACCATTGTCAAAAAAAAATTCAAGAAATAAGTGTTGATAAGGATGGGTAAAAAAGGGAACCCTCACGTACTACTGTTGATGGGAATGCAAATAATGCTCCCACTATGGGAAACAGTAGGAGTCTTCCTAAAAAAAAAAAAAAAAAAAAAAAAAAAATTCAAACTAGAACTACCCAATGGTTCAACAGTTCCACTACTAGGTATTTTTCTAATTTGAGAAGATATCTGTACCTCTATGTTCACTGCAACATTATTTATATTAGTCATGACATGGGAGCAACATTGATGAAAAAATGGATAAGGAGGATGCCCATTGATGAAAAAAATGGATAAGGAGTATGTATACATATACATATAGTGTGATATTATTCAGTTATAAAAAAGAATGAAAATTTACCATTTCCAGCAACAGAGGTGTGCTTGGAAGGTACTATGCCAAGCGAAATAAGTCAGAGAAAAAGACAAGTACTGTATGCTTTTACTTAAATGTGGAATCTAAAAAACAGAATAAATGGACAAGTAAAACAGAAATGGACTCATAGATACAGAGAACAAACTGGTACCAGAGGGGAAGAGAGTAGGGAGACAGGCAGAACAGGTAAAGGGGATTAGGAGGTCCATTTTCTAGTTATAAAATAAATAAGTCATAGGGATATAATAATGTGCAACATAGTCAAGAATATTGTAATTACTTTGTATAGTTACAGATGGTAACTAGACCTGTGGTTATCATTTCATAGTGTATAAAAATATTGAATCACTATATTGTCACCTGAAACAAACACAATATTGTGAATCAGTTGTAAGTTAATAAAAAAAGGTAGTACCAATACTTGAAAGTCATTACTATAGTAATGAGAAAAGTGAAAAGAAATAAAGAAAAATCAGGAAGAGAAGTGGTGCCTTAAATCGGGTGGCAGCAGAAGGGGAAGCTTAAAACAATGTGGTTCAGCAACAGTCAGAGCTTTCAGAAACAGGGATAAGGGGGAAAAATAATCAATGTTCCATGATAAAGACAAACATGTTCCATGATAATGACAGAAGACTTCTGTAATTTTTGACATATGGCACGAGAAGAAGAAATCCAAAAAGGTGGTAGAAATGAGCTACTTTGCCTTTTGGGGGGATATGAATGTTACTGGAAAAATAAACAAATATAAGGATCTTTTTCAATAACCTAAGCTACAGGGCCTCTTCTAGGCTATGTTATCTCTGTGTACCTGAAGTTATAAAAATGTTTATAATGATATGTCTGGGTCATCCAGAAAATGTATGTGGATGTGTGTGTTTTTGTATTTTTTGGTTTTGTAGTTGTTTTTTACTTTGAATCTGAATTTTTGAGGCAGATATTATACTACTTTATGTGAATAGGTTGAGAAGTCTGAGGCATATATTATATATCTTTTAAAAATTATATTAAAACTTAAAATTAAAATGCTCATGCTCAGGAATTTTAATTTAGCAGTTTAAAGAGCTCTTGTATGTATAAAACTCAGTTTACTTGGCTACTGTTGGAGGACCCATACTGAATAACTGTGAATTTCCTGAATTCCATGGTCATGTAAAGAAGACAGAGCCATTCTGTCTTAAAGAAATCTAGGGAGGGGGTGCCCAGATGGCTCAGTCGATTAGGCATCCAACTTTTGATTTCAGCTCAGGTCAAAATCTCAAGGTCGTGATATGAAGCACTATGCTGGGCTGGAGACTACTTAAGTTACTCTCTCCCCTCTTCCTTGACCTTTCTCTCTCTCTCTCTACCTCCCTTAAAACAAACTAATAAAAGACCTCAAGATAAAAAAAATAATAATAAAATAATAAAATAAAAAGGAAATCTAAGGGTAGGCTACTGAATTTTCAGTGCTTACCAACACCAAGGAAGCACTGGATGACATAGTTAAATCCAGCCCAGTGAATAAACTTAGGTATAGAAAATAGAATAATGCAGGTTATACTCATCTGACTTCTGAAGTCCTCTCCCAGTTCAGTCTCCAGCTCGTTTTTCCGTTACAACCTACATACTATAATAAGTAGGAAAATTTCAATAAAGATTATACAAAAGGACTGTTTTGGCCTTCCCCTCACTGATTAAATAGAGACCCCATCCAGTGATCTTTTAGTAATTTTAAAAATTACTGAATAAATGATTTTTTAAAGGATTGTATTTATTTATTTGACAGAAGGAGAGAGATCACAAATAGGCAGAGAGGCAGGCAGAGACAGAGGGGGAAGCAGGCTCCCACTGAACAGAGAGCCCGACACAAGACTCGATCCCAGGACCCCAGGATCATGACCTGAGCCGAAGGCAGAGCTTTAACCCCCTAAGCCACCCAGCTGCCCCTAAAAATGTCTGAATAAATGATTTTAATAAGCAATAAGCAAATGTCTGAGAACTATGAATGCACTCTCCTACAAGACATGGGAATACAGGCCAACCTGGCTACTCATAGACCTTGACTCTTCATTTCAGTAAGAAAATTCACCCCAAATCCAAATTTAAATCTAACAATTTTTAAGATAATTTAAATAATTTTGGATTTGACATACTAATATTTCATTTAAGATTTTTTACCTTTTGTTTGTGAGGAATAGTAACCTATAGTTTTCTTTTCTTGCAATGATTTTATCTGATTTGAACAACAAGATAATGCTGTCCTCATTACACAAGTTAGAAAGAGTTCTATCCTCTTTTATTTAGATAAGTGTTTTAAAGAACCCATCAGTGAAGCCATCAATGTGATGAGTTTTCTTTGCATGAAGTTTAAACTATAAATTCAAAACATCTAAAGAGAATTTTCATAATAATATTTGAGAAGCATTTTAAGTTTCTTAATAGTTTGATAACTAATATTTTCCCTTGAAAATAATTACCATCACATTCCAAATAAAATCTAACCTACCCATAACAATTTAAACTCATGCTCCTTCAAGGATCCCTCATTAATTTTGTTTAATAAAATGAGGAGAACAATGTAGCAAAAGTGAAAATTATATAATTTTAATAAGATACTCAGTGATATGTTATCCATCTGGAAAGCTTTTATAAGTATCAAATTCATATAAATAAAAATCATCAACAGTCATCATTTAAATATTTTGGAACACAATTTTATAAAGGAGTTTCCAATTTCATGCAACAGATGTTTAAAACCTCCAGTCATGCTCACTGTTCTTCATACAGCCATTTTAGTATTATATCTAAAATAATATTTAACATTTAAACTACATTCCCAACATGTCATATTTACCTGCTTTAGTTTCCTTCTAGTGTATATTCAGTTAGTAATATTTTCTAAAACATTGTTTCTCTGTGATAAACAAACACATCAGTGTCTAAGTTGAAGAAATCACTATCAATATACCCCAAATTTCAAAATATGACTTTCATTATTTAAAAAAATCTCCTTTTGTAAATAATTTTTGTATGTTTGCTTTTAAAGTATCCATCTTCCTACTGTATTTTTTAATTTAAGAAAAAAAAGTTTTATATAATCAGGTTGCAAGAAAGGTAATATATATATCAGATTCCAATTCATAAAGGCAACACGCAGGGCAGTTACTTTTTTAGCATCTGTTTGTTGTACAGCTCAGTATACCCTCAAGTCATACCTTTCCTAAACACTGAACACGAGAAACACTGTTCATATTAAATTGAGCTGCACGAATACAGAAGTCATGAATTTAAATCATTATTGGTATTCAGAGAAAATGGTAGTATTCCAGCCTTTAAATGCGAACTCCACTTTATTCCTAAAAACTGAAGTTATTAAGTTATAAATCAGAACCATGCCAGGGTTCCAACCTATTCCTGATTTTCAAACCACTTGAAGGTATTTCGGAAATACTGTTCTACATTCCCTCTCCCCTCAGGTTTACTTTAACAAGACACTGAAAGACTTTCAGATGATTTGTTTTTTATTTTCTTATTTTTATAAACACGCAGAATAAAATATGTAGCAGGTGCTAGAATAAGTACCTGACCTAGTATATGTGAATTGATGGATTCACGAACCGCCATCAAACACCGTGGTGCAGCCACAGCTCCAGGGCAAAGGATGCCTTTTTAATGAAGATATCTAATTTAAACATTTTTTCCTCTACCTCCTATTCTTACCATGCTTTTTGCTGCAATGGAACTGGAATAGAACAGGATTCTATGAGCTGTCTTTATTTATTTTAAAAAATCATATGTGTCTGGAAAACATGAACATTAGAACCACCGCTTACATTGTTCACCCCAACTGTAATGTTCTCTTCTTTCCTCTTTCCTATCTGAATTGAGTTAAGTGCTCAATTTGGTGTAGGAATATTGAAAACACTGGGTTTTTTTAAGATCATAGAAACCTGAGTTTGGATTGCTTCTTCTCTTGATGCTTGCAATACGTGTGATGCAACCTTCCCCTTCCTTCCATTTCTGAAATATAGATGTGATTGTGGAACATTGTGCATCAGAGTGGTGAGGGTGAGATTGTAGAACAGTGCAACAAGACAGGTGTCAGTCCCCTTAAAACTTCTCCACGCACAATCAAGAAATGAACTTTTCTTGTGCTTCATCCATGAATATGTGCGGTCTGTATGTCTGTACAGCAACTGAAATGAGATTCTAACTAGC
Source organism: Mustela nivalis (assembly GCF_964662115.1). Lineage (NCBI taxonomy): Eukaryota > Metazoa > Chordata > Mammalia > Carnivora > Mustelidae > Mustela > Mustela nivalis. Next base: position 59,792,119 of record NC_139026.1, read on the forward strand.
ATGCTTATATGTCACATATACATTATACAGATACATACAATCTAAAGAACTAGTCTTACACTTAATAGGTAAAGATTGCAGTATTCTCATTAAAGTCACAAATAAAACAAGAATGTACCCAATCACCACTTTTGTTCATTGTTGCAATAATAAACACCACTGTAATTGGGTGAAAGCAATATATTCAAGGTATAAAAAATTGAAGAGCGAAAATAAAGTTATATATACTTGCCATTATATGGTTGAAATGGGTAACATTCAAGACAATAAATTAGAAATATATTACAAGATAAAATATATCTTATTTTAAAAAGATAAACATCAACAAAAAAGGTATTTATTATAGGTTAAGTAGTATTTAATATTCTGTATATCTAATGACAATCTGATATTTTTAATCATGAAATTTAACTTAAAATTATAATTGTTTATGGTGTGTTTCCTTAATAAACTGAATACTTAAACAGAGTTCTTGCAAATTTACATTATTAAAAGTTGACTTTAAGTCTTGAGCTATTTGAGTTTCATAAAGGAGACATCAGTTGTCCTCATTCTTGGTGACAGTTGATAAAGTGAAGCATTACACTCAATCAATATCACTCTTATTCTTTACAAGTGGGAATTAGGAGAATTTAAAGAAATGTTTGGTTGAATCTTCTGGAAATCTAATAGATTGTTTCTACATAAATATTCTAGCTGGAATATTTTAAGGAAAGAAAAAATTTGGCTCATAGAATCTTTGGCTTAAGTTATAGTTTGTTATAAAGAAATGAAAGACTAAAGTTATTATTTTTATATAAAAATTATACAGAACATAAAATGTAGTAATATATTTCTCATACTGAAATAACACACACCAAATTTTTGCTTACTCATCTCTTACAAAAAGTTTTATTGGGCTTATTTTGATGATAACGAGGTACTTATGAAAATCCAAGCTAGCTTTGAGAATATATGATTTAGCTTTTACAATCTCCTACTTGCTTTGGCTTCTGTCCATTTGTGGTATTTTATTGCAAATAAAATGATAATTGCTATCGATGTCATTGAAATAGCAATAATTAAGAAAAGTACATCCTATTTGGTTTTTGATTGAAAGTTATTTTTTTGTTTTATATAGCTAAAACTAATTCAGCTTCACACAGATTTCTGAAGATCAGTTGTTTACATTTTCAATAATGGGATAATTTACACGGGGAACAAGTATGCTTTGATAATAGAAATTCTAAAATTCTATCACAGGTGATTTAAGATTCATGCTCTCCTCTCCTGCTCAGTCCAACCCTTCAGCCAGTTCTCTATTAGTACTATCCATCAGTTAAATGTTCCTTTCTTTGTTACTCCCATATTTACTACACATGTATACAATGGAGTATTAAAGTCTAACTTGTCTACTGCACTAACTATAAATCCGAGCTAATCTCCATAAAACACTTTGCTCATTATATTACTTGCTCCAAAATTTTCAATGTCTTCTTATTATCCCTGTGATAAAGTCTACATTTTCATCTTGGTATTTAAAGCTCATTTCCTTCTGGCTCTAAAGTACTTTCTAGCATTATCTTTTATTACCTTCCAACATGAGCCCTCAGTTCTACTCAAAACAGCAAAAGGATTTAATGCTCTATGATAACTTTTGCTAAGAAAGTTCGACACTATACGAGTAAAAGAAGAATCATATAGTACCAAATGCTTTGTAGAAAATCAAGTAGGGTGACAAAATAAAGAATGAATCAGATAGTGTCAGTGGGAAATATCAGATAGGATGTTGCTGGTGCTTCACTGATATTTGAGCTAAAAGCTGAATAATAAGTAATTAATCATGTGAAATTCTGAGAAAAAATAGGTTTCAAGTCTTAGGAAAACAAATAAAGACTCCTGGGTAGAAACCAAACCAGGCACATGTCCAAAGTAACATGTTCAAGAAACCAAAAGAAGGACAGTGTGCCTGAAGCAGAATGAGCAAGAAGGAAAGATCCAGAAGGACGTGGAACATGACAACATTATAGGCTATGTTGAGGAATTTAGGTTGTATTCCAAGTCTGTTCACAATCTGCTAAAGATTTTATGCAATAGAGTGGTATGATCTGATTCATATATTTTTTTTAAAGATTTTATTTATTTATTTGACAGAGAGAAATCACAAGTAGGCAGAGAGGCAGGCAGAGAGAGAGAGGAGGAAGCAGGCTCCCTGCTGAGCAGAGAGCCTGACGCGGGACTCGATCCCAGGACCTGAGATCATGACCTGAGCCGAAGGCAGCGGCTTAACCACTGAGCCACCCAGGCGCCCTGATTCATATATTTTTTAAAAGTATCTTCGTTATCAAGGATGGAACTGAGAGGAGAAAAAAAAGCAAAAATACTGAGAGTCCAAACACGAGGTTGATTGGTCTGGCTTTAGAAGTGATTAGTGGAAATGTATACGAGTGGAGGATTTGGAGTTAATTATTGAAATAGGGCCAAAATACTTGCTAATGTATTTGGTTGGAGAGTTAGAGAAGAATCAAGGATGGCTTTTGGATTCTTTTCTAAAGCAACTGGGTACAATTTACTTAGGTAAGGAGTCTGAGAAAAAAGAAGATCATTTATTCATTCAATAGATATTTTGAAAATTCCTATGAATTATTGCTTTATATACTGGAATTCTAATGACTAAACAAAATACATCCTAGAAGGGAGAAAGAAAACGAACAAAATGCAACATTAGTGATAACTCTGATACATAGACTCAAAATAGAGTACAATATGACTCTTTTCAGTTGGGAAGTCAGAAGAGGTTTTGGGTGAGGAAGTGACACCGAAGCTAAGCTGAATAGCAGAGAAGTCACTGGAAAGATCATTCTAGGCACACCAAACCGTGATACAACTTCTAAGGTGAAAATGACCTTGATATGTTTGAGAAATGGAAAAGCAAGTGTACATAGAGCATGGCCTACAGAATGGTAGTTTTGTGACATGAAAGGTGAAGGCCAGATTCTGTACAGTCTTGCAACCAGGGTAATTTTGAAGGTAATGTATGGGACGACTTTAATCAAGGAGCATGCATAACCTGGTTTACGCTTTAAAGGATCACTCTGGTTGTGGTATGGAAAACAACTTACAGGAAAATAAAAGCAGAAGTAAGGAATTTGTTGAAAAAACTATTAGTTTCAAAGGAGGTAGGAGTTTGAGTAGAAGTGGTCATAGGGGAGGGAAGTTGGGAGAGGAAAACAGATTCTGAACAGGGGATTTTTTTGTTGTGTTTGTTTTTGTTTATAATATTTTATTTATTTAATTGACAGGGATCACAAGTAGGCAGAGAGGCAGACAGAGAGAGAGAGGGGGAAGCAGGCTCCCTACTGAACAGAGAGCCCAATGCGGGGCTCATTCCCAGGACTTTGATATCATGACCTAAGAAGGCAGAGGCTTAATCCACAGAGCCACCCAGGCACCCAGTACTCTACTTTTTGAAGCGGGTTTGAGGCACAGAGATGAATAAACAGTGTTTTGCACATGGTTAGTGCTCAATAGTTGTTCCTTGAATTTCACTGGTGGTTGTTATAATACCTATTAACCAGATCACCCTGTTCATAGAGAAAGCTTTATTAGCACGGTTGTAGTGGGAAAACCCAGCGAAGTAATGGCGGGTCTTCTGATAGGATGTTACTTGCTTTGCAATTCAAAATTAGTACAAGTTTTGCAATTTTATGACATTTTAAAACTTGATTTATAATTTTCAGTTATAATGTATGTGATTAAATACTAATTACAGATCTATAGTTATAAGGTATGAAAATCCATTTTATACTAGTTTGGGCCAAAATATGGAGGGCAAACGTATTGGTTCAGAAACAAACTATGGGAAAGGCAAAGATGCAATTCACCAAATTGAATGCTTGTATGTATTCTCCTCCATTTCACCATCTCTTGTCTTCACTTCTCTTCTTTTTCTCCTTCTACGCCTGACTTTTCCCATATGCTAGGAAATAGCCATGGGTTAACACCAGAGTTTCACACTTGGGAAATTCTCTAAACCTAAATTCCCTAAACCTCAGTTGACTTTACTATAAACCAGAGTTAATAGGAATGATACTATTTAACGATAAGGGATAGAGGTATATAGAGTGCTTGGAACAGTTCTTGGTGCAAAGCCTATTTAATTTAAAGATTTTATTTATTTATTTGGGAGAGAGAGAATGAACAGAGGGAGGAGCAGCAGGAGAGGAACAAGCAGACTCTCCACTGAGCATGGATGGAGCCCAACCTATGGCTTCATCCCACAACCCTGAGATCATGACCTGAGCCAAAATGAAGAGTTGGTTACTTAACTGACTGAGCCACCCAGGCACCCCTCAAAGTCCATTAAAAAAAAAAAAAAAAAAAAGAAATCTCCTTTTCTTTGTCTTGGAGGAGCGTTTGGTCCAGTAAGCCTGTCATGGTAAGATAAACTGGAACTTTACTTTTGAAGAACCATGTTAAAATAAATTACAATTTTTTAGTTATTTTCTTCTTCTTTTTTTTTTTTTTTTAAGATTTTATTTGTTTATTTGATGGAGAGAGAGAGATATCACAATTAGGGGCAGTGGCAGAGGGAGCTGGAGAAGCAGGCTCCCAGCTGAGCAGGGAGCCCAACATGGGGCTTAATCCCAGGACCCTAAAATCGTGACCTGAGCAGAAGGCAGATGCTTAACCAACTGAACCACCCAGCCAACCCTTTTCATTATTTTCTAAAATAAAATCTAACCATTCATTTGTCATTGAGATTTTTATAATATTATGTTAAAGTAAAAGGTAATATTTTAAGATAAATTACTTCCATAATTTTGTATTAATATTCAATTCAACTCTAAGAATGCTGTGTACTGGCATCTAAATAACTCAAGCCCTCACTACCGGGGAACAGAAAAGGTATGGTTTACTGCTACAGAAATCATAGTGAGACACAAAAGGGCTTCAGTATCCTTGTGCATGAAGGCACAGACGACAACATATAGTAACTTAATCCTCAAATTACTTGATGCAATATTAAAGCATTTTCTTTGGTACTGTCCTTTCATAGAGAACCATAATATACTTATAAGGTTCACCTTCTTTAGAGAAAGATTGAATTATTCACTGGAATGCAATTTTAAAATTCCTTGCCCCCTGGGGCATCTGGGTGATACAGTCAGTTCAGTGTCTGACTCTTGATTTTTGGCTCAGGTCATGATCTCAAGGTCGTTAGATCAAGCCCCACATAGGGCTCTGTGCTCAGCGTAGTAACCGCTTAAGACTTTCCCTCTCCCTCTGCCTTTCTCCTCTGCACTTGTATTCTCTCTTTCACTCCAAAATAAATAAATAAATCTTTTTAAAAAAATGAAATAAAATCCTTTCCCACCCCCAAATGCTTAAATCCACTTCTGCTAGTGACAAACATCTATTGAGAAAGTGGAGTTCCAGAGCACAGGACTTGAAGAAATGATTTATTGAGTGTTTGTGAACATTCAAGTGATCCTCTTACATTATTTAGGTTGAGTAATAAAGGAAAATTAGGAGCTCTTTATGAGGAAATGTAAGTGTATCTTGAGGCAACCTTGAATACATTAATTTTTGTGGGTGGAAAATTAGGTTTGCAAGATATAGAGTATCTCTACAAACTGAGGAAGCTCAGACTGCAACCAGTTGATCTTATGCCAGATGATAGAAATTATGGGAAAGAAAGAGAAATGAGAAGCACTGCACTGTGTCATAGCAGAAAACATCTTGAATTTGAGTAAGAAGACTTAAAGATTTAGGTTTGGCACTGCCATCCTATAGCTATGTGACTTTGGTGTAAGGCCCTAATTAATGTCTCTTTATAGGAGTCTCTAAATTCAGTAACTCATCTGTAAAATGTGTGCATATATGTATGTATATGTGTGTGTGCGTGTGTGTGTGTGTGTGTGTGTACACACATATACATATGATTGAACTTGGATTCCTGGTGTCAGTCAGCTCCTGCATATAAACAGGATGGAAGTTGTCACTGTCATCCTTACAAATAAAAGCTCGACAAAGTGAAAATCAATCACTTCACTTGCATCCATCAGCGAACTACGATTGTAGGGCAAACTGCCACACTGAAATCTGGAGGAACAGATCAGATCAATCTAGAGAGTCAGTCATCACCTACATATGTCGAACAGAAGCCACTGTAATTATAAACTTGCAGGAATATTTTCATGGTAAGTGTTACAAATTATTGGAGATTAAGTGAAGTCTAATTTAGGAGTGAGAAAATCCTGGGAGCTGGAATTGGAATACAAACCAGTTTATCAGGGCGCCTGGATGACTCAGTCTGTTAAGTGGCTGCCTTTGGTTCAGGTCATGATTCCAGGGTTCTGGGATTGAGCCCCACATTGGGCTTCCTGCTCAGCAGGGAGTCTGCTTCTCCCCCTCCCTCTGCCTTTGCCTCTCCCTGGCTTACTCTCTTAACTTTCTTTCTCTATCTCTCAAATAAATTAATAAAATCTAAACAAACAAACAACAACAAAACTTCCATTTATCACTATGAAGATCTAAGAAAGATGTCCTGATGGTTCAGGCAGGAGGAGCGGAATAACAACCACTGCAAAATATGTTCAGAACCTTCTATAATAAAGCCTGCTTTGAAGGGAAAGTATCTGTACCAGAGCCTTTTTTCCAGAATGGGGAAGGGCATTCCTCTTAACTTGTCCCCATCTGACTTTGCCGTCTCACGTATAGGAGGAAAAAAATTCAACAGAATTCAAACCTTCAAGAATGTAGATTGAAAAGACTACAGCCAGGAAATGAGGTAGGGACAGGAAAGGGGAAAAAAAAAAAAGTTATACAACTGGATAAATCCTGAGGTCAGAACCCACATACATGGACCCATTGAAACACAGATTAAACTGAAGGTTAAATATTGTAAGAAGGGATAAGAATAAACAAAACAGAACCAAACCTATAAGAAGTGTGGGATATTATCAAATGTTGTAACATACACGTAATTAGATTTACAGAAGAGAAGAAAGAGAACAGGGAGCTGAAGAAGGACTTGAAGTAACGGTGGTTGAGAATTTTCCAAAATGAATAGGCGATATCAAATCACAAATTGAGGAAACTCAGAAACCACAAACAAGATTGAGAAAAAAAATTTAACCACATCCTATTTATCCTGCAGAAATCAGAGAAAAAGTCTTGAAAGTAAGGAACATCTTACCTACAGAGGTACAAGGATAAGAATTTCAGTGGACTTCCATCTGAAGCGATGCCAAGGAAAGTGGAGAATCTTCTTAGCTGAAATACATATTGCCACAAATTTGCATAAGATATGAAAATGTGAAATAATGATATATGTCAAACAAATAAATTTATAACTGAATACAATGACAATTTAGACACAATATGTATTATTCAAGCAGCTGTAAGCTTGATTTTGGAAAATTTTAATGAAGTTTTAAGATGCCAGAAAGACTTAGTCTGAATGATTTTTTAATTTAATTTTATTTATTTATTTGACAGAGAGAGAAATCACAAGTAGGCAGAGAGGCAGGCAGAGAGAGGGGGAAGCAGACTCCCTGCTGAGCAGAAAGCCCAATGCAGGGCTCAATCCCAGGACCCTGAGACCATGACCTGAGCCTAAGGCAGAGGCTTAACCCACTGAGTCACACAGGTGCCCCAGTCTGAATGATTTTTGATTCTCTGCTTGAAAAGTTGGACATGTAACAGGAACATTAATACATTAATATTAATGGTATATAGTGTATAGTAATATAGTTTATAGTAATATATTAATTCATATTAATATAGTCACATTGGATATTCATTTTTTTTTTTTAAAGATTTTGTTTATTTATTTAACAGACAGAGATCACAAGTAGGCAGAGAGAGAGGAGGAAGCAGGCTCCCCGCTGAGCAGAGAGCCCGATGCGGGGCTCGATCCCAGGACCCTGGTATCATGACCTGAGCTGAAGGCAGAGGCTTTAACCCACTGAGCCACCCAGGTGCCCCTGGATATTCATTTTGGATTAGAGTTTTTCATAGATGTTTCCCTAAAACTCATAAAATTCATGAAACTATCAGAATGAATTTCTTATTTTTGTACTGTCTGAATAATGTACTCTCACAACATAGTTTATATGGACAAAATAAGTACATTTTGATAGACTATTACAGTCAAATAATCTATTTTGGCAATTTCCAGAGTATTTGAAGGTAAAATTGAAAAAAAAAACAACATTGGTTTTAAAATACAAAGATCAATAAGTTTTATTTATGGTCCAGCAGTTAGAGAAATATATTAACTTAGATATTCTTTTCTGTCCTAACTGCCGTAGTAAACTTTCTTCAGAACAGCAAATTCTGTTCTGTCCCTGTAAAATCTACCATTTCAAATTGTTCATTTGCCTCTCATTTTCTGGCACCACAGTGCATAATTTCTTTCTCCTTTCCCTTACAATTCTGACAGGCACACCAGGATTCTTGTTCAAGATCAAGAATAAAAGGCTAACAAACACCATTATATTGTCAGAGCCCATACAAAAGAATGCAAAAGGGATTGAGTTTGTGAATGATGGAAATGCCAGTGGGATTTTTGTCTATTACCCCGGATTCTCAAGAAGAAGTATCAAATATTGTTTGCCCTTCAAAACTGTTTTCCCTTTTGGGAGAAAAATAAACTATGTAAATAAAGAAGTAGAAGAGTTTGATCTTCATTAGTAATTACAATGGACAATTTTATTTTCAACTATACTGAAGAACTTTAAGAATGCTATTGAATAGTTAGATTTCTGACTAGACACTAGGTAATTTTAGAAATGTGTATTTGTTGTTGTTTGTTTGTTTTTACAAGGAACAATGCTTTCTCTGCCTGATAGAGGAGTCTTGTTAAAATATACTTTACAACTGAAAGGATTTTTAGAATAGTAATTAGGCACACAAAACCATACATACTAATAAAAGTATAGCAATGATAAAACAGGTAGTAATTTCCCTAATCTGAGAGTTGAATACTTTGGTAAAAAATGTGCATTGTTGGGCGCCTAAGTGGCTCAGTGGGTTAAGCCGCTGCCTTCGGCTCAGGTCATGATCTCAGGGTCCTGGGATCGAGTCCCACATCGGGCTCTCTGCTCGGCAGGGAGCCTGCTTCCTCCTCTCTCTCTCTGCCTGCCTCTCTGCCTACTTGTGATCTCTCTCTGTCAAATAAATAAATAAAATCTTTAAAAAAAAAGTGCATTGTTCAAATGTATTGGATATTATCAAATTACACACCAAGCTGTGCTGGTTATATTGCTACTATCATGGTTTAGAAATGTTTGTTTCTCCACACCCCACCAAAGGCTGGTGTTAGCAAATATTTTCATTTTGTCATTTTATTATGTGTAAAATAGCATTTTTGTTTTATGTTGCATTTTCCCAAATATTATAAATAATAAGGTTGAGTATTAATTTATATGATTCTTGCTCATTAAGATCTTCTGTTACATATTTTGCTCATTTTTCTATTCTGTTGATTCCTCCCTAATAATTTAGAAATATTAGTTACTAGTTCTTTGTCAAGTATTTGTTGTGATTATTTTCTCCCAGTCTGTGTTTTTTTAATTAATTTTTGTCATATCTTTTTGGATTAACATAGACAATTTTTACAAATTTTCACATTTTATGACATTGAGTCTTATTTAAGAACTACTTCACTACTACAAGGTAATATATTTTCTTCTAAAAGTTTAAAGCTTAGTTCTTATCATTGATTCTTTTTCACATCAGGAATTTTTTCTATGTTTGCAATGATGTAGGATTTTAACTTTCTTTTTTCCACATAGAAAATCAGTACTCTTTGCACCATTGAAGAATCTATCCTTTCTGCTGATCTGAAATGCTTCCCAGTTCATGAAATTAAAGTTCCATTTGTCTGTGGATCTCTCAGGTTTCCTAGCAAAGCTTTCCCCAATACCAGCCCCCCTGAATGAATATAGCTTTATAGTATACCTTGATGTCTGGAAGTCAAAAGGTTCCCCAAATGCTAGATCTATTTCACTGGCCCATCACTGCCACTCTCCATCCTTCCCTAGCCTCTTCTATGGTTTCATGTAAGGGGGTATTATTTTGTTTTGTTTTGCTTTATTTTTTCACTTAAAGACTTATTGATTAAAACAGTTTTAAGCTTACAAAAGAATTTAGGAGGTTGTACACAAAGAGTTCCCATATATCCTCCTTCCCTGTGCATAATTCACCTATTATTAATGTTTTGCATTGGCTTGGTATCTTTTTTATAATTAATGAATCCAATCTTAATACATTATTATTAACTAAATTCCATAGTTTGCCTTAAGGTTCACTGTTGGTGTTGTAAAGTTCTTTGGGTTTTGACATGCATAATTTCATATATCCACCATTACAGGATCTACAGAATAGTTTTGTTGTTCTAAAAAGTCCTTGAGATTCACCTGTTCATCCCTCTCCAGACCCTTGAGGCCCTGGCAACCACTGATTTTTACTGTCCCTACAGTTTTCCCTTTTTCAGAGCTGAAATCATGTAATAGCTATTACAGACTGGCTTCTATTATTTAGTAATATGCAATTAAGTTTCATCTATTTTTTTGTGGCTTTCTAGCTCATTTTTTTGTTGTTGCTGTTGTTACTGAATGATACTGCATTGTACAGATGTAAGACGGTATGTTTATTTTGTCACCTATTGAAGGGTATTTTTAGGGCAATTATAAATAAAACTACTCTAAAGATTTTCTTGATGAAGTCCCAAAAGTTCATTTTCATTTTTTTCCCTTGCCTTTGGAGACAAGTCTTGAAAGAAGTTGCTGTGGTGGATGTTGAAGAGGTTATTGCGTATGTTCTCCTCTAGGATTTTAATGGATTTCTGTCTTACATTGAGGTCTTTCATCCATTTAGAGTGTACGGTGTAAGAGAATAGTCCAGTTTCATTCTTCTCTATATAGCTGTCCAATTTACCAATTTATTAATGGTGTCCAGCACCATTTATAGATAAAAAGCTTCCACACAGCAAAGGAAACAATCAACAAAACAAAGAGGCAACCCACAGAATGGGAAAAGATATTTGCAAATGACACTACAGAGAAAGGGCTGATACCCACAATCTATAAAGAACTTCTCAAACTCAACACCCAAAAAACAGATAGTGAAAAAATGAAAAGAAGACATGAGTAGACACTTTTCTACAGAAGACATACAAATGACTAACAGACCCATGAAAAAGTGTTCATCATCATTAACCATCACGAAAATTCAAATCAAAACCAGATTGAGATAACTTACACCAGTTAGAATGGCAAAAATTGACAAGGCAAGAAACAACAAATGTTGGAGAAGTGTGGAGAAAGAAAGAAAGAAAGAAATTGCCACAAAAGGACAAGGAGAAAGAGGAGGAGAATGGGTAAGAGGAGGAGGGGAGAGTGAAACTGTTAAAATGTTTTTGAAAGCAAACTACCATTTTACACTCCTAATGTAATGCGATGTCTGTATTCCTTCAAATATTGAGTATTTTCAGGTTTTATGGGGAGTTTGCTGGTTTGCTGAATTTTTGCCATTCTACTGAATATGTAACATTATGGTATCTTGCTGGTTTTAACATACAATTCTTTAATGACATATAATTTTGAGCATTTTTCATATGCTTATAAATCATCTGTATATCTTTGAAGAAGTATCTTTTCAGATTCTTGACCATTTTTAATTGTTTTCTGATTGTAGAGTCTGAGAAGTTCTGTGTATATTTTGGATACCAATTCTCTAATGGCTCTGTGTTTTGCAAATATTTTCTCCCAGTCTGTAGCTTGTTTCTCATTCTCTCATCAATGTCCTTCAAAGAGCAAAACTTTTTCAGTTTTCTTAACTTACCAATTTTTTTGTGTGTGGCTAGTGGTTCTAGTGCTGTATTGAAGAAATCATCACCAAACCCAACGTCACCTAGTTTTTTTTTCTGTTATTTCTTACAAGTTTTATGGTTTTGCATTTTACTTTGGGTCCGTGATCTATTTTGAGTAATTTTTTTGTTAAGGACATAAGATTGTTGTCTACCTCCTTTTTTTTTTTTTTTTCCATTATACATTCCCACCTTTTCAATTCTCTCTTTTTTTTTAAAAAAACAATTTGCATAGAGAGGACATTATTAGTTCTTTGAAGTTCTATTAAATTTCTCCTTTAAAATGGTCTGGTTCTGGTGTCTTTGCGGTATGAGTAGTTTATCTTGATTAACAATTATTATTTTTAGTGCTTAGAGGATTTTAAAGATCTCTATTTTTTCTTAAAGAATTTTGATTATTGGGCACCTGGGTGGCTCAGTCAGTTAAGCATCTGCTTTCAGCTCAGGTCATGATCCTTGAATCCTGGAATCGAGTCCTGCATCCAGCTCCCTGCTCAGCAGGGGTCTGCTTCTTCCTCTCTTCCCATGTGCTCTCTCTCTCAAGTAAATAAATAAAATCTTTCTTAAAAAAAGAATTTTGATTATTGGTGTTATTTTAGTAAATAATCCATTGCATAAAAATTTTCGAATTTATTAACATAAGCTTTTTCAGTATAAATAATGATCCATATTTAATCTCTATTATATCTCCAGTTATTTCTGATTTTTGTTCCATATTTGAATTAAGTCTTTTGTTATTGTTTTATTTTCCTGATAAATGTCACTAAAGATTTTTTATTTTATTATCCTTTCTAAAAACCAGCTCTGGTTTTGATGATCCTCACATGTATATTATAGGATTCACTACTTTTATTTTTATTTTATTAATTTCTGGTCATCTTATCTTTATTGTGTTCATTCTCCCTTTCTTTTGGCTACATTCCTGTCCTTGTAAGTCTCCTGTGTTAGATTCTGAGCTAATAGAATTCCAATTTTTCTTGATTAAAAGCACAATATTCCAAAATCTTGTCATATCTTTTAAAATCAATGCATTCAGTTCCTTTTTGTAACATCCATTGACTCTTTTCCCTCTCAAAGACATGGATTTTCTTTTCAGGGCATTTGAAACTTTTGCAACCTATAGTATTTTTTTTTACTATATTAGTTATTATTGCATGTCTCACTTAACTGCATTATATCAATGAGGTCTCTATAATATTTATTGTTTTAAATTTCTATAGACATAATTGTGAATGGCTCATTTTTTATAAGTATATTTGCACATATAAATAAATGTATTTTTTCCATATTGGGCTTCAGAGATCACCATTTTTCTATTAGATAAGCCCATCTTAAATCTTCATTTTTATACCTTAATCTCCTTTATGCCTTTATTTTCTTTAAAATTGAGTCACTGTTTAAGAATTTCTCTATTAATTTTTTAGATTTGCTTTATAAATGTTAAAGCCATGTTATTGGATGTATGCAAGTTCAATTATTCTATATCTTTGTGGAGTCTCACTTGATTACTAAATTGTATTCCTATATCTCATCTTTTTTATCTGACATTATTATTGTAACATCAAATTGGGGGACACTATTATTTTTCTTTTCATTCTCCTCCCCACACCTTGGGTTCTTCATGTTCAGTAATGTTCTGTAACAGTTCTTTCTGTAAAAGCCTATCAGTTGAAACTTTGTTTAATGTTTTATGACTCACAAATGTCTTTATTGTTTCCACTCACAGATAATAGCTTGGCTACCATAAAATGCTAGACTGTCTAAGTTTCTCAGAATTTAGACAATATCCTGGGAGAGTATTCTGGTATTTATTGTTGTTAATGAGAAGGAACATTTTAATCTAGTTATTATACTTTTGTAGGTACATTATTTTCCTCTCACATATCTTAACATTTTCATTTCACCTTTAGTATTTTACAATTCTCTGAGTATGGTTTCATATTATGTTAGTTGGCTTAGTACACAGAGTAGACACTTGATTTGGGGATTCATAAATTCCTTCAGTTCTGGAGGATTCTAAATTGTTGTCCATTCGTATATTTCTTTTTCTCTTTTTCCTCCATTTTTTTTCTTCTGCAATTCTTTATGTTTAGTGTTCTAGTGTACATTACTAGAATATTCACAATATTTTTGTGGAAGGATTATATGTCTCTACTACACTATAATTGGGCTAATCCATATGACTTGACCATTGAAATTCAAGTGGGAGTGGTCTGTGCCACCTACTACGCAGGTGCATTAAGATAGTAATGACATAGTTGCATCATATCCCTCCCATCGCCCATAACATGCTTTCTAAATAAGAACTACACATTTGTTATTTTTATTACTAATACATTTCAGTCCTTTTTACTTAGCTTTGTATTAATAGAATATGACATAAAAACCTATGAAACAAACATTAAAAATTCTCAGTCTATCCTCTTTTAAATCTTCTTCTATTTATATTTTTCTCTTTTTTCTCTGGTAGTGTTTCTCAATAATTACTGATCTAACGTATCAGTGAAAATTTCTATCAGAAAGTGATGGTTTATTCCAAAGGATTTAACTGAAGAGTGTTTAATGGATCAGCTATTTTCAGAAGTGAAGGTGTGCCTAAGAAACTAATAAAGGATGGTGAAGAACGCAGTGAGAAGTAATTGTGGACACTGTTACTATTCAAGCCCTGAAGAAAACTAGCTGGATTAGTACCTGCTGAGGCAGTGTAGAAGGTACGGTCTCCTGGAACTATAAGCAAACTCACAAAGGAATGCAGATATTGTCAGACTGTGTTGGGGCTTAGCCAGAGTACAGAAAGTTTTCCCCACTGTGTCTATCCTAATTACTTCCAATCTACTGCAGGTGGCTCCCTGTGTCTAGTCTCAACTAGATGTCAAAATGGAGGAGCTCCAGATGATGCAGCCTATAGAAGACAGTCTCTAAGAGCCTAAAGTAAGGAGCAAAATGGCATAGAATAGATTTAGGTTTGGAAGAAGAGGAAAACAAAGAATAGTTGGAACACTTCTAAGACTTACTTATTTGAGAGTTAGAGGGAGAGCACACAGGGCAAAAAGGCCGAGGGAAAGAAAACATTAAGCAAACTCTGTGCTGAGTGTGGAGCTAGATCGACCACCCTGAAATCATGGCCTTGACATCACGACCTAAGAGGAAACCAATGTGACTGGGCCACCCAGACACGCCAGTTAGGCCACTTAACCCACTGATTTCTCCGTTTGACCAAGTGTAGTAACGAAGTTGTGGATGAAACTGGAATAAACATGTATTCAACCCTCAGGTTATTATGTCATAGGTTAAGAATGGAATCGAAACCAAAACAAAACATTTTCTATTCTTGATTTGTGATTAACTTTTGGTACCAGCACTGAAGAAACAAAGACATTGACAATTCATGGATTTGAATTTTTAATTAGGTTTAGGGCAGGGGTGAAGATTTACTCAATAAAATACAAAAACATTTAAAAATAGTTGTCACATCTATTGACACTTTCATTTTTTTAAATTAGGTAACTTTTAGGTTATAGGAAAAGAAGCTGGATATGCACAATTCAACTGCTATTAAGAGAAGAGTGATTAGGGGTGCCTGGATGGCTCCATTTGTTAGGCGACCAGCTCTTGATTTCAGCTCAGGTCATGATCACAGGGTCCTAGGATTGAGCCCCCATCAGGCTTTGCGCTCAGTGGAGATTCTCTCTCTCCCTTTCCCTCAGCCCCTCCCCCAGCTCTCTCTTCCTCCCTCTCTCTCTCTAAAATAAATAAATAAATCTTTTTTTAAATAAAAAGAAGAGTGAGTAGACTTCCAATTTGGCTATTAGAGAATAGTTTGTATAAAAATAACCTGTCTGGGACACCTGGGAGGACACCTGCTTTTGGCTCAGGTCCTGATTCCAGGGTCCTTGAGTCAAGTCCCGCATTAGCTCCTTGCTCAGTGGGGAGCCTGTTTCTCCCTCTGCCCGCTGCTCTCCCTGCTTGTGCACTTGCTCTCTCTCTCACTCTGATAAGTCAATCATCAATCAATCAATCAATCAAATCTTTAAAATAAATAAATAAATAAATATAACCTGTCTGCCAAAACAACTATCAAAGAATGCAAGGGGCCCCTGGGCTGCTCAGTTAAGCCCCTACTTTGGACTCGAGTCATGATCCCAGGGTCCTGGAATTGAGTCTCTTATCTTGCTCCCTGCTCAGTGGGAAGTCTGCTTCTCCCTCCGCCTCTGCCACTCCCCTG
Organism: Mustela nivalis; assembly: GCF_964662115.1. Lineage (NCBI taxonomy): Eukaryota > Metazoa > Chordata > Mammalia > Carnivora > Mustelidae > Mustela > Mustela nivalis. Next base: position 59,808,201 of record NC_139026.1, read on the forward strand.
TTCATGCTCTCTCTCTCTCTCAAATAAATAAATAAAATCGTTTTTTTTAAAAGTACTGTGAAATACATGAAACACCTATTTGAATGTTTTGTATATCAGCAATAGTCAGAGAGATCAGCAACAGAGTCAGAACTGGAGGCCTGTGTTCCTTGAAAGAAGGGAAATGATGGACATGATTTCCATCGTCACCTTTGCTTCGCAGTGAAGGACAATAGAATATGAACAGAAAACTCCCCTCACACAAGTGGATATGAAATCTAGGATCTCTAAGGGGCTAGAAATGGAGGGGAAGGAAATGCTGAAATATGAATCCAAAATTTGCATGAAAAATTTTTTTGACAGTTTGGATGTCAAAACTGCTCAAAGGAAGAGCATGTCTCAAAACACACACACACACACACACACACACACACACACACCCCAGAAAGCAGAGCTGGGATGCTAAAGACCTGAGCAGAAGTTTTTAACAGATTTATAGTTCTGGGAAGACAGAACTCGGAGTTCAAGAGACCTGATAAAGACAAGTTATCAGGCTTTCAGCTGAGATTCCTGAAGGTTTATGGATGGGAGTAGGGAAAGTTGAAGTGCATCAGCCTTCACATAGCCAAAAACCTGTTCTTGACAATAATGAAGTCATCTTCATCTAATAATTGCATGGTCTTAAAATATTTTCCCAGAACAGCTTATTGTTTGCCAGAAATAAAAGCAGTAATTCTACAGTGGAAAAATCAGACCCGGATGAAATGAGCAAAATAAATATCACCAATGAGGAACAAATGGAAAATATGCGCCCCTGAGATGTAATATTCTGAGAAAAACACAGCCTCATATATGTAATTTTTTACCCAAGAATACATTACCTGAATCAAATCAGAAAAAAAAATTTAAAAACCTTTCTCTTAATAAAAGGTGAGGGAGCTGTATTCTTAAATGTCACAAAAGGCAAAATAGACTGTAAAAATGTTCCATATTTTAAAAGTCTGAAGTGGCAAGATGACTAAATGCAGTTTCTGAACTAGACTAGTACAGTACTGGAGGGGAACAAAGGCTTTAATGACATTATGGGTGAATGGAAAAAATTGGAGTAGGAATGGTAGCTTAAATGAAAGTACTTCAAATTATGTTAAATTTACATTGGTAACTCTACTTTGATTAGGTAATATCTATATTTTTTTAAAGAATTTATTTATTTATTAGAGAGAGAGAGTATGGAAGAGCACAAGCAGGGGTAGAGTCAGGAAAAGGCAGAGGGAGAAGCAGACTCCCCAATGAGCAGTGACCCAGATGCAGTGCAGGACTCAATCCCAGGACCCTGGGATCATGACCTGAGCCAGACAGATGCTTAACCAACTGAGTCACCCAGGCACCCCAATAATATCTCTACTCTTAAGAAATAGATATTGGAACATTCAGGGGCAAAGGATTATGATGCACCCAATCTACTTTAAGCAGTTCAATAAAAAACTTTGTATATATATGAAGAGAGATCACATGCATCAAATAATTTAAAATGAAATAAAATAAAATATTAATAAGAAGTTATACTGAACAAAGGGTATATAGATGTTCCTTTAATTAATTCTTATAACTTTAAGAATTTAAATTTTAATTAATTCTTATAACTTTTATATAAATTTGAAATCACTTCTAAGAAGTTTCTAAAAATCAAATACAGTAATCTCACCAAAACACTGAACAGAAAAATTATTATGTTCTTCTGTTAGGTACAGAAAAGGCATTAGATAAAAGAGCACCCATTCCCTTAGGTCAGAACCAGGCAAAGATATTCATTATTATTATTTCTATCTAGGTTTGTACCAGAAGTCCTACTCAAGAAAATAAGGAGAGGAAAAGTATGCACAAGGATTGAAAATTTTTTTTTTTACAAATCTAGTACCCAGATCTTGCTTTGAAAAAACTATTCTCCATTTAAAAGACTAATGTTCTCTGTAGAAATGACTGATTCTAGATCTCCAGAATGCAAAAGTAAGCTTGGTACATCTTTTTTTGCCAAGAAGAAAATATTCAAAGACAAATGATGTCAGGATACATGGAAGTCGAAACTGGCTGGAAGGAACCTACCTTACAAAATGTGGGGCCTAATTTTAGTATCAAAATGAATAATTAACTTAATGGTTGACAGATAAGACACTGAATTAAAACAAACACACATAAATCCACAGTAATATTAAAAAGAAAAGGAGGAAGGCAAAAATGTTGAGTTAAGAGGAATGTACTAAAAAATAACAGAATCAGAAAATTATGATTTTTTCTATCTGCTAATGTAGTTTTAATGATTCTAACAAGAATAATCAATACAACCTAAAACAATTTGTGACATGCTGGATAAAAGTATATTTATAAGCTCTCAGAGTATCACTCCACAGATGATTTATTAACTACAAAGGAGGAATGTGTTTTTACAATGGAAAGATGTGTGTGTTACTCTTGGCATTGCCAATAGCAGAAAGATCCAACATTATATACCTCCAGCTATAATGTAGTAAGAAGTGCCCCAAATCACCCATACCATGGTCTTGTCAAAAATATTGGACCTAAGTCAAGTCATAAACATACTTATTAATACAAAATGTGGGTTGTCCTGCAAGACAAAAGGGCTGGACTCTTCAAAGAATCAAATATGGGGAATGGCAGAAAATTCTAGGACTTCTACAGATTGCGAGAAGTTGAAGGGACATAACCAATGATAATTCATCAATATTGACTGAATCCTCAATGGGATAAAACAAATTCATAACAGACATTTTTGCTATAACTAAAGAAATTTTACTTGTTGCATCATGATAAATTCATACTAATTTCTAAAAAGTAATATATTGTGGCTGGATAGGAAAATGTCCTTGTAGTAGATGATTCATGCTGAAGCAGTTAAGAGCAAAATATCTTGATGTTTGCTGCATTCACTTAAAGAGAGAAGGGAAAATGGAGCAGGTAGATAGCATATTAGTAATTGGTCAATGTTAGAGATGGGTACACAGGTGTTCACTTTACTGTTCACTCAACTTTCCTGAGCATTTGAAATTTTTCAAAATAAAAGACAAATTTTTCAAAAGTTAAAAGCAGACCTCTAAATTGAAGCATGTTTTTGTCTTTGAAAGCTGATTTCTCATTTAAACGAATTTGACACAGGTCCAAACTAATTATCAAAGCATGAGCCTTTTGAAGGATACCATTAATTGAAATTCAGAGCTCTGATACTAACTATTCAGAGTGAAGTGGCTATATTATAAACAATTTGCTTTTTTCACAGGGTCTGATCCATATTATTTCAAGTGTTTTTCTTTTTTGATTGAAAACATCAAGGTTTTATTTAATTGTATAAATTATGCCCTTGGCTTTAAAAACTCAACAAAATAGATGCAAAAAATTAATTACAATATTGTCAGAATCAACCATTAAGCAGCAGGATACAAGCATCATAAAATTAGCATTTTCATCTAATCATGCTAGTGTCATCTGCTAATTTCAAATAGACCCCATACACAGACATTATTTTTCAAAGCATCCTTACACAAAACCTTAATTCATTTTGAGTCTTCTAACAACATTTGGAATCAGTCAAAGTTCTGAAGGAGATGATCCTTACTTCTCAAATAGAAATTAGGAGAATTATGGTTTATTAATTTTGAATTCAAAGAAGGTGAATGCTATGTAAAATGATGGGGGTTTTTTGCCTTAGTTCTTATGACTGGCAATGCTTCCAAAGACTAAGTTATCTCAATTGCTCAAAATAACACTGATTTAGTGAAATTTTGTCAGAAAATATTTTTCATTCTTCTTATTTTATTCTCATAGGCATTAAATGTTTTTGTTATACTAAGAAATGTGTGCAGTTATCTAAATGTATTGTGAGGGTAAAGGCTGAATTTTCCAGACAATCTCTCAAATATTCCCTAATAAGCAGCCTACAAATAAGGTTCATCACTTTTGGGCATTTATAACTTCAGTCACTTTATTGGATGCTTAATAAACATCTGTTATTAAAAATAAATTCTATACATGAAATGCTTTTTTTTTTTTTTTTTTTAATTTATCTATCTGACAGAGAGAGAGAGAGATCACAAGTAGGCAGAGGCAAACAGGGAAAGAGGGGGAAGCAGGCTCCCTGCTGAGCAGAGAGCCTGATGCGGGACTGGATCCCATGACCTTGGGATCATGACCAGAGCCAAAGGCAGAGGCTTTAACCCAGAGCCACCCAGGTGCCCCATGAAATACTTTTCTCAATAGACTGCACCTCCTTCTCTTAACCTCCTTATGGACAAAATTGTTCTTGATTAGATTATTATTTCTTCAGTGTCTCCTTCAATAAAGATATATAGAAAGTCTACAAGAGTTCAGATTCTATGTTAGCTTCTGGATTTACAAAAATCATTAAGGCATGTTCTTTGCCCTTTAGGGGATCTTAAATCTAGGGAGGACAAACATTTGAAAACTGATCATAAAAACAAAATCTTATGATAGCAATAAAGTAATTATCTGCAAAGAGCCATAAGACCAAAATAATTGCTGATGATATGTTGATCTTATCCCAAACAGTTGATTTCTCCACTTTTAAACAAGAAGAGAAATGATAATTATCAAGGCAAGAGCAGATATGCCTCTTAAAATTTATAGCTCTTAATTATTAGAGATAAATCAATGTTTGTTGTTAAAGATAAATAGTTTCTACTGAGGACAGTTGATGAGAAAATAAGGATCTAGAAAAAAATTATAGCAATCCATTAATTCATCATTTATACTTATCTCAATTAATCTTAGTTCCTGTTTTTGTCAAACATTTGTTAAAAATTCAATTATTTTTCTATTTCATTTAATCCTACCAGTATTACTATACTAGTAAAGTCAGGTGAAGAAGAGATTTACGATCATAAAACCTGCTTAGGACCTGTGAAAATGTCAAGTATTCTCCCCATCATAAGGACCTACTACTGATAGAATGAAAACTGTGACTGTAAACTCTGATATGGACTAGATACTTGGAGGAATATATGTAAAGTCTTAGGTTAAGAGAAAATTTGGGGGGGCTCACATCCTGGGTTGTAGGAGAGAGTTCTGTTGTCATTACAAAATTTTATGCATTTGAGAAAAGAATATCAATCACGGTTATTAATAATTCTATGGGACTGCAGGTGCTCAATTTCTGCCATTGCTTCCAGTATTTTTTTTTCCTTATATTAGAGAGTGAGTTGTCCATATTCACCTGAGGACAATCTTCACCTTTGGAATTCCATCGCCACCCACCACCTCAGAGACCTTAATTCTAGCAGGTTAAAATTGCCAGCCAAATACTGATCATAGCCAAATCTCTAGCTCAGAACGTTTTCAAGAACAAAGACCCATGAATTCATCCTTCCTATTTGACATTTCTAATTCTATATCCTAAAGTCACCCAAATTCAAATAATCAGTTTGAGCAAGAATTATTAATTCCAAGCAACAGAAGCTGACTCTAGGTCATTTAAATGTCCAATATAAGTTTTTGAAAGGACCAGAAAACTTGAATTGATACTAAAGAGCTAAGAATAGTTACCAAAACTGTGGTTGCTGAATGCTTCCTCTGCTTCCAACTGAGCACTAGACACAAAACAACATTTCTGCACTGAGCAATTGATCTTGCAGTTTCTACCCTCCAATAATGACTACTATTATTACTACCAATACTACAGCTGCAAACAATGTTGCTATTACCAGCAATAGTAGTACTACTACTGCTCAAGAGAGGGAAGAGAAACAGGGAGAGACATCAACCCCAGCACAGATGCTTGTGTCCAGCTTGTCACCACCAAAATTAAAGCCCATTGCAAGAAATCACTGAAGCAAAGGTCATATGCCGGCCTGTGTCTGCTCCATTTGAAACTGGGAAAGTTTCTGGTTCAATGCCTGCAGTTTAGTTCATTATCTTCCCTCTTTCTTTTCACCCTATTTTTTATTTCTTTAAATGATATCACCAACCAGTCAACTCATTTAAACTACAAACTTGAATTCCATATTTGACTCCTCACTTCCCTATTTTCAATCATTCCTGGTCCTATATATCAATTTTCTTAATATCTATTAGATCTAGCTTCTTTTTTTTTTTTAAGATTTTATTTATTTATTTATTTGACACAGAGAGAGAGATCACAAGTAGGCATAGAGGCAGGTAGAGAGAGAGGAGGAAGCAGGCTCTCCACCAAGCAGAGAGCCCGATGTGGGGCTCGATCCCAGGACCCTGAGATCATGACCTGAGCCGAAGGCAGAGGCTTAACCCACTGACCCACCCAGGTGCCCCTAGATCTAGCTTCTTTTTACTGTCTTAATTCAGGTCCTCATAATTTCTCATTTGCATCATTGCAACAATTTATTAGCTTCTCTGCCTGTCTCCAGTCATTGCTCTGTGATCCATTTCCCAAATGATCAGAATGCTCTTTCTAAAATGAAAATCTTCCCAAGTATCTCACATGCTCTAATCTTCAGTTTCTCTACTAGCCTTCAAGACAGACGAACTCAAATGTCTATATTCAAAGCCATTGCTATTTGGTTCCTTTTCGTCTTCCATGTTATTAAATTAGTTCATCCAAATCACTACCACCAACATCATTATCATTATCATCATCATTACCATTACAACCATGTATTAGTTCAAAGGCTATGGAAGTGTATATAGCCCTATTATCATTATGGATGTAACTACAGCAAAACAGTGTGAAGCTAGATTCAGATTTGCTTTAATGGCAAAATTAAACATAATAACAAAAATGGATGCATAATTATTTGTTTGTTTTCACTTCCACATTTTAAATTTTATTTATTTTTTACTTATTTTTTTCAAATTGAGATATAATTGAAACTTAACATTATATTAGTTTCAGGTGTACAACATAACCATTCAATACTTGTATGCACTGTGAAATAATCACCATATTAACTCCAGTTTCTCAAAGTTAGGTAGTGACTGAAGAAGCCTCAAGCAATGAATTGTAAAATCCAGAAAAAAAGAATTCCAATTTGCTTTAATGGGGAGAAGTTGCTATATGCATGCCATTTAATTTGTTTTACTTTTAGTAAGAAATTACGAATAAAAAGCCAAATGACCTTAAGGAGTACATCTGACCTTAAGGAGTACAAACTTGAAACAAACCTTTGTTATGAAATATGAGGACTCAGGATTGTGAATGGCTTTGTTGTATCAAGAACAAATTAAAAGCTTGGTGTCAAACATCTAAAATTTGTGGAGTTTCAGATTTACCACTTATCAGGAATCTTAGAACATTACCTCGCTCAGAGCCTCAACTATCAAAAAGTTACATAGCAATGCCTGTCTCAAAGAATAAGGTAAGATTATGAAAGCACAAAGTATAGTGGTAGATTAAGAGTTAGCTTCCCTGTTTTCTCTATATGTAGAAGCACTAAAATTTAATGTGAATATAATAACATAACAGTAATAGTAATCAATATTATCGAGTATTTCCTAGGTGTCATTAATCTAAAAGGTTTTTTTAAATTTCCTTTTGTTCTTGTAAAGATTTTATTTATTTATTTGACAGGCAGAGATCAAAAGTAGGTAGAGAGGCAGGCAGAGAGAGAGGAGGAAGCAGGCTCCCTGCTGAGCAGAGAGCCCAATGCAGGACTCTATCCCAGGACTCTGGGATCATGACCTGAGCTGAAGGCAGATGCTTAAACTAAACATTAAATTAATGTTAATTAATTAAGCATTTAGCCACCTAAACTCCCTAATCTACTTTTATTATGCATATAATCTAATTTAATCCCCACAACAACATTTTGAAGGCTGACTCAAGGAAAGAGCTAACTGTAAAGGATATTTAAAAGTATGTCTACATTATTTTCTTATGTGTAACTATAAAATGATACACTAATTTTAGAAAGCTAATTATGTTCAGTAAAATTAATCTGCAGTTCATACATAAATACACTTCCAATTGTAATATGATGGAAATACCCATACACTTCTAAAGTGCTGTTCTTATAAAGTGAGATCATGTTGATGGCAAATGGTTTTCTCCCACCCAGAATCTAGGCTAAAAGGGAAAAATCTCTTTGTAGTCTTATTTTGCAGACAGATTTTGGTTTTTTTTCTTATAGTCCCTTTCACTAGATGAGATTTTCAAGATCTTAGCTTGATGTAGTGGTCTCAATTCCAAATCCGCTCCTTGTTCAAAATTAGGAATCAAGACTCTTTGATACGAAAAGGGACCAACAACATAATTGACATAATTAACAGGCTAGGCTTATGATTCTGCTTTCCAAGTTTTTCCTTTCCTTTTCTCTACTGCCATGTTTTTTTTTTCTTTTTCCTCCTTCCTCCTTTCTTCCCTCCCTCCCTCTCCCTCATCTTTCTTTGTCAGTTGAGTTTACTTTGCTGTGAGAACAGCAATACAATGAAAAGATATGTATTTGGTTTTATCTACTATTTACAGTTAGAATATCACATCTGGGCTATTGTTGAAAACAGAATACAATATTATTTTTTAAAAATACCTTTTACTGAGACCAGAACAGAAAAATAGGCATTAGCAAGAGATAAAACCAGAATTAGTATCATTTATTTATTTGCAATGTACTTGTTTTTTCTAATTTCTTTACTTGTTTATAGATTGTCAATATTTTTACAACTATTCCACTGAAAGCAAGTAGACACACAGACATACAGAAGAGTATATGTATTAAAAGTTTACAGTTATTAATAATAAAATAAACTCACCCACGAAAATGGCACCCAAGAAGTAAAAATTACCAACATCTTGAACATAAAACATTTAGAAACTCTATTTAATTCCCACTCCATGTATATGCATATATATATATGCATTTATATATATGTATATATATAATTCCCATTCCGTGTGTGTGTGTGTAATTAAATTATTACTATTGTTTTATACTATCCCTACACACTAGACATTTATGCCCTCTGCTGCTCTTCATTAAGTCCTATGTCTGACTTCCCATCTGTAATATTTTCATCCTCCTTAAAAAGCACCCTTTCATATTACCTTTTGTAAAATTATGATCTGTTGAATTCTCAGTTTTAGTTTGTCTGAAAATATGTCTCATGTTTCTTTTTAAAGGATCATTTTCCTGGGTTTGAAATGCTAAGCTTGCAAGTTGTAATCTTTCAATGCTTGTAAAATGTCATTGTGTTGTCTTCCAGCTTCTGGGAGAAGTTAGTTTTTTGTCCTGTGGCTGCTCTTGTGACTGTCATTGGTTCTTTTCTTCTGGCTGTTTTTAAAAAACTTTCATACTTGATTTTTAGTAGGTGTACTATAATGTATATAGGTGAAGTTTTCTTTATGTATGTCCCGCTGGGGGTTCATAAGTTTTAGGACATCTCGGCTTCCTCAGACATTGCTTCTGCCCCCAATATATCCTTCTTTTTTGTGCCTAGATTTCAGTGACAGATATGTTAGATTTTTCATTTATCTTCATTACTTTTATCCTCTCTTCAATATTTTCCATTATTATGTCTGTCTGCGTCCTTTTGAATGTTTCCTGTCCTATATTCAAATCCACTAAATCATCTTACTCAGCTCTGTCTAATCTGGCCAACTAGTCTATTTTTTTGAGGAATTAGACTTTACATTGATTTTCTTTTCTTACTGCTTCTAATTCACTGTCCAAATTTTCACTCTTGTCTTTTACTTCCTTGAATTTATTCATCACAATTGTTCTGCTGTCCATGTGTAATAGCTCCATGGTCTGTATCCCCTATCGTACTGCTTCTATTTTGTATTCTTTCTCCCTTTTTAAGAGTCTTGTCTTACCTCCTCACATTACTCTTGGTTTTTGAGTGCTGAACACTTATATAAATTCTGTAAAAATATGATTTTCTGCATGGTGCCATCTTCCTTTTTCATGAGCCCTGAATTCTAATTTTGGTCCTTACAGCCTTGTGAGCTTTTTGAAAGATTTTTAGTTTCTCAGCTGTCTGGGAGTAGTGTCCTCAAATGTCCATGCTATTTTTTTTTATTGTCTTACTCTTCTCCTTAAATATTTACTTACATTTCTTCACCTTCAAACTTTTTATTTTATTTTATTTGTTATTTTATTTTTCAGTTTTTCTAACCAGCTTCTCTAGGGATGGTTCAATAATTACTTCTTTTGCCATTATCAGAAGTTAATCACTTCTAAGATAAATGATATAAGTGTATTTACTGAGAAGTCAGCATAGAAATGTTCAGGTCGGATGTCAGATCATCTGTCCTGGTGAATATCATACTATGATCTCAATGTCTGCGCCCCCCCAAAATGCTTACGTTGAAATCCTAGCCCCCAACATGATAGTGTTAAGAGGTGAAATCTTGAGGGGTGATTAGGTCTTGAGGGTGGAGATTTCATAAATGAGATTAGTGCCTTTCTAAAACAGATCTCAGTGAGATCCCTTGCCCCTTTGCCATATGGTACTGCTTCTGAAAGGTATTATCTATGGACCACAAAATGGGCTTTCATTAGACACTGAATCTACTGGCAACTTGGTTTGGATTTCTCAGTCTCCGGGACTGTGAATATTTCTATTGTTTACATGCTTCCCAGGCTATGACATTTTATTATAGCAGCTTCAGTGGACTAAGACAGATAGCAAGGAAGCTTTGAAAAGAAAAAAAAAAAAAGGCTTTGGACGGTTGTATGACATCCTCTGTAGATAATAAAAAAAGAAAGAAAGAAAGAAAAAAGAGAAAGCTAGTTAGAAATTGTCTGAAAAACTGTGTGGACTCAAACTGTGTTGTTTTAGAGAGGACCAGAATTTCATATATCAAATATCTCCCTAATAATCTTCTTGCCTTGAAATACATATGATATGCTAAATTTAATCAACCTTTATTCATTGCTCTCCTATATAAATTACCATCAAAAACAAAAACAAAAATGAATAGGGTTTAGTCATACCCTTGCAGAAGCTCACAATCTAGTGTGTATTTTTGTGGATGTGCACATCTGCTACACATTTAAGTATGGGGTAGGAAAAACATACAAAGACTGTATTTAATTTTAATACAAGGCATATTGGGATAAATCTTAAAAGGGAACTATAAAGCACAAGTTCATAAAAAAAAGAGAATTCAACTGGCACTGAAGGGATATTGTGGAGATTCTTGGGAGTACTACTTTAGTGGTCTGAGTAGGATAGACAACTATGACAAATATTGGGAGTAGGAAGCACATTCCAGACACATGAGAAGAACCTTAGCAGAAGTCTTCAAGAAATAATACATGGCAGCTATGTGACACTGGACTAAAGTGCATCACTAATGATACGGTCAGATTAAGAAGGTTTACCAGAGAGTTCTAGCTATTTGAGGATTAAGCCATAATGACACAGAAAATTTCATTCATCAGAAATCCCTATAGTCAATTTTCACAATATCATCATAAAAACGCAATGACTACATTACACAGAGGGGTCCTAGCTATTTCTCTTCATGGGGAAAAATGGAAGATCAGAAGTTGTCACCAGGTCCTTGGCTGGTTTTAGACTAACCAAGTGCATCTGGCAATTGGGAAGACATATTTTAAAAACAGATAGGATCCTGATGTCAAAAAGCTCACAATAAAAGTATAGACCTATGCCCTAACTTCCCCTGTTTATGAATTACTCTAAATACTTTCAGCAGTTTTTCCATTTATCCCCTCTGTATTTCTAAACTGAATATATAATTAACAATTTTAGATACTATCTTTTGACTCCTTCTCCTGTGGATGAAATTAACTTCATATAGACATACCTTTCTCTCTCATCAATGAATATAGTTTTAGGGGCACCAGGGCGGCTCAATCAGTTAACTCTCTGCCTTTGGCTCAGATCATGATTTTGGGGTCCTGGAATTAAGCACCATATCAGGCTCTCTGCTAAGCAAGGAGCCTGCTTCTCCCTCTCCCTCTGCTGCTCCCCTTGCTTGTGCTCTTTCTCTCTGTCAAATAAATAAATAAAATCCTTTAAAAATGAATGTAGTTTTATCCAAATTTTAGTAAGTGCTCTACTACTAGGAGAATTATCAATTTTTTGTTACAGAATAAAGTAGAGTTCTGTGGTTTCCTTTCTTGTTCAACTCAATTTTCTGAAGTTAATAGCCCCTCATTTTCCACTTGCCTGATTTTCTATAGGCTATCCCTAAATTTAACTACCTGGTAAGGCTGAGCACACACCAAGCAAACTTGTTTCCTCTGGATATTCATGCTCATCAAATAACTATTATTTTTTCTTTCTTCCTGTTTCAAACTGGATAGATTACTCTCAAGATATGTTGCATATCTATAATCCTGAGCTTCTTTTAATTGTTCTTTTATGTTGAACTGTTTGCTATTTCTTACTATTTTTCTCTTTCTTTACTTCTTCCCTTGTATTAGTACCTTCATAACTATTTGCCTAACTAGAGGAAACATACATATCTGAGTCCCTGAATGTCTGCATCTTTATTCTAACTCAGAGTTCAGTAATCATTTGGCTGGGTCTATTATTCTAGGTTGATATTTAGAAGTTTAAAGACTTTATTCCATTCTTTCTTATGTCATGTAAGTTTTATCTTTTTATGTCATCCTTTTTCTTATTTTTATATAAATTGTTTTCCTTTCTTTAAGTTTTTATCATGTCCACATTAATCTCTAGTGTTATATTCAGGTTTTCTGCATTAGTAAAATATTTGTCTAATCCAGTTTGCTGGTCACTTGGAAAGTCTTTTAAAATGAAGGTCTCAGCAGTGCCTGGATGATGCCGTTGGTAAAGCAACCAGCTCTTGGTTCTAGCTCAGATCTTTATCTCATGCATTGTGGGATCAAGCCCCACATCTACATTCAGCATGCAGTGTCCTTAAGACTGACTCTCTGTCTCCCTTTGAGCCTCCCCCGGCACACAGTACACACCCTCTCTCTCTAAAATAAATCAATCCTTTTAAAAAATGAAATGAAATGAATGTCTCATGTTTCATATTCTTCATGTAAGGATTTTTTCCCTTGTTTTATTTTTCTAGAGAACTTTTTCATGTATTTTTGTTTCTATTATCTTTTTTGGGAAATTTCAAAAATGAGAAAATATATTTTTCTTCTCTCTTTCTGTGTGTGTGTGTATCTGTGAACATGTGTATTTGCATGTGTATCCCTGTTCTTTAATCTTTTATAATTTCCAGAAGTTATCTTTGACTTTATCTTTTCAGTCTTCTACTGGATGTTTTCTTTATGCTATCACAATTTATTTCTGAGGCCCTTTTTGGTCTTTTTCTCTGATTGTTTCTTGCCAATATTACCCTGATAGCAAAAAGTATATTAAAAAAATGTTCAACACTATATCATCAAGGAAATGCAAGTTAAAACAACAATGAAAAAAAAAAAATAAAAAAATAAAACAACAATGAAATACCACTAAACATCTACTAGAATGGCTAGATTCCAGAACACCGATACCACCAAATGCTGGTGAGGATGTAGAGCAACAGAACTCTCAATTACTGGCAGAAATGCAAAATGGAGGGTGCCTAGATGGCTCATTAGGTTAAGCATCTCTCTTCAGCTCAGGTCATGACCCCAAGGTCTGGGATCAAGCCCCATATCTGGCTCCTTGCTCAGCTGGGAGCCTTCTTCTCTCTCTTCCTCGGCCCCTCCCCCTGGTTGTGATCTCTCTCTCTCTCTGTCAAATAAATAAATAAAATCTTTAAAAAAAAAAAAAAAGGCACGCAAAATGGTACAGCAACTTTGGAAGCCAGTTGGGCAGTTTCTTAAAAAACTAAACATACTCTGACCACAAAATATAACAATTGCACTATTTGGTATTTATTGAATGCAACTGCAAACTTAGGTCCACAAAAAAACTGGCACACAAATGTTTATAGCAGCTTTTTTCATAATTGCCAAAACTTGGAAGAAGCCCAAAAGCCCTTCAGTAGGTGAATGGACAAATAAATGGTGACATATACAGACAATGGAATATAATTCACTAAAAAGAAATGAGCTATCATTTCAAGGAAAGAGATGAAAGAAACTTAAATGTATATTACTAAGTGAAAGAAGCCTGCATGAAATGACTACATATAGTATGATTGCATTATATGGCACTCTGGAAAAGATGAGAAACTATATAGAGACAATAAAAAGATTAGTGTTTGGCATAAGGAAGGTGGGTAGGGGAGGGATGAATAAATAGAGTACAAAGGATTTTTAGAACAATGAAAATACTTGGTATAATGTTGTAATGATGGATATACGTTATTATGTATTTATCCAAACTCATAGAATGTCCAACACCATGAGTGTTGGACTATAGACTTTGGGTGATTCTGGTGTTTCAATGTAGATTCACCCTTGGTAACAAATATACCACTCTGGTGGAGGATGTTAATGATGGAGAAAGTTATACATGTGTGGGGACAGGGGGTGTATGAGAAATCTGTAGATTATCCTTTCAATTTTGTTGTCAACCTAAAACTACATAAAAAAGTACGGGGTGCCTGGGTGGCTCAGTGGGTTAAAGCCTCTGCCTTCAGCTCAGGTCATGATCCCAGGGTCCTGAGATCGAGTGCCTCTCATCGGGCTCTCTGCTCGATGGGGAGCCTGCTTCCTCCTCTCTCTCTGCCTGCCTCTCTGTCTACTTGTGATCTCTGTCTGTCCAATGAATAAATAAAATCTAAAAAAAAAAAAAAAAAAAAAAGTAAAGTTTATGACAAAAAAGGGAGGAGGGACGAGGGAGGAACTAAAAAGTTGATTGGAGGAATTTATTAAGAAAGACGTGCCCCCTCAGATTTAATTTAGAATTAACAAATGGAAAGATCATTTCATGAGGCCCTTTCTCCAAGGTAGATTGTGTTGAGAGGAGGATTGTTTGATTTGTTGTCTAGGAGAGTGGGAATAGGAAGGCATGGACATGTATCCAGCTATCTTTCCTCTGGAAGCAGAGATGTGAATAAGGGGTAAAGGAATCGATCATTTCTTTGCCAACTTCCATCATATCTAAGTGCTTGATGTATATGAGTCCATGAGTATTTACCATTCAATTTCTCCATAGAAAGAATTTTGTCTTTCTATGAACTGGGGCAATAGGTAGGGTGGGGAAGAGAAAGGAAAAGAGTAAGAGGTAGAATAATTTCTGCATAAGACAAAGATCTCCTGGCTCATATCAGATAATCATTCACCAATTTTACCATATTCTTCCCTTTAGAGTTCTAATTCCTTGAAAACCCTCTACTATCTCTTAATAATATTCTTTGTTTTAATCCAGTTCCTGCTTATACCACATGCTTCTTCTCAAAATAATTTCAGAAAAAAATATTTTTAACTCTTCTCTCAAACATTTTTTTTTTTTAACTTCACTGATGTCTCTTAGCTTTTCAATTGCCATCACATCTTCTTTCCTAAATCTGGTGACAAACAGATTTCATGACAAATGTCCCCTGCACTGGACTATAATGGCTGTCTGAAAGACTGGAGGGAGAGGGGATTTAAGGCCAACTCCAGCTTCATAGAAATGAGTACTGGGCTGATTAGTGATGTTGGCAGGAGCTAAAAGAATGAGGAGTCTGGTGCAAATGCTGTGTTTGCTGATACTGATCTAAACCTTTCACACAGACCACAAACTCTTTTCAGTTTAACCTTTTACTGTTTCTATTACCCATATGCGATGCTGACTCATTTACAACAACAACTTTAGCAAAAAGTGTGAAGACATGATACTAACTTTATCTACAAGACAATTTCATCATGCATGAAACATGGGACAAGACCTCACTTACCAAGTCCACAGAAGATTTGTGAAAATCAAATGAGAGAATAGGCATAAAAACACCATGAAAATGTCCATCGTGATAAATTATTAAAATTTTTTTTGAAGATTTTATTTATTTATTTGACAGAGAGAGATCACAAGTAGGCAGAGACGCAGGCAGAGAGAGAGAGAGAGGAGGAAGCAGGCTCCCTGCTGAGCAGAGAGCCCAATGCGGGACTCGATCCCAGGACCCTGAGATCATGACCTGAGCCAAAGGCAGCGGCTTAACCCACTGAGCCACCCAGGCGCCCCCACTGAGCCACCCAGACGCCCAAATTATTAAAATTTTTTTAAGGCAAAAGACATGTTATTAATCTTCCTTTTCACTAGGCAGTACCTAAAACAAAGCTTTGCACAAGATAGATGTAAAGTCAATTTTTTTTTTTAATTGAGTTGTGTCACTCACTTGCTCTATGAAATGTTTCCCTGATTATTTTGACCTGGAGAAAGACAGAGAGAGAGAGTTTATGTGTATGAAGGAACAATGGAGTGCTATAACTATAGCAGGCCAAAATCAATAAATTACCATTTTGAAAAGTCACACACAATTGATAATGGAGTTCAGCATATCTCTTTTGCAATATACCATCCTTAGGGGAAAGGAATTGTGTCTCATCCTATCAAGCAAATTATGTAGTAAAATGTCCAGCACTATAGACATGAGATAAATAATAATTAATGCTGGTCAACCAGCCTGATGAAATGTTCCCTAAATAGCATCCCATCAGACTATAAAATATGACTTGTTCTAAAGTCCAAAGTAAAGGCTGCTAGTTCGTTAATCCCCCCCACATTTCTTTTTCATCTTGGGATAAATGGTTTTCAGGACCATTAACCTATTTGGCAGAATTCCACTTTGTTATTTGCCAGCTTCCATATTTGGATTTTTGTAAAACCATACTCATTCTATCAAGTTTATAACATTTCTACCAGAACGCTTACCTTTGGACTTCTAATCTTAAGAATGATAAAAACAACTTTCTAACTCACTGTTTCATTGAAGAGCATAAAACTCATGCACACTTAAACGAAATATAACTATACTGCCTAATTCTTCCTTGCTCAAATCTGCTCCACTTTCTGACTCTTCAAATTGCTCAGAATGAATCATGATTTATTTATTCATTCAATCATGGCAGGTTCTAATAATTCTCATATTTTGCTTCTCCTTGACTACCATATTCAGTCAAGAACTGAGAGTACTCGATTTGACCTTCTGAATGCCCTTGACTCTATTCTCAGTGCCACTCTCATTGACTTTGTTCAGGTCATTATGATTTTAGGAGACAGTAACCATAACACCTTAACGGCCTTCTCTCCCTTTCTTCTCTTCAAATTACTGGCAATGCTGCACCAAACTTTGTTTTCAAAAATTAGTATCCCAATCTTATTTAAGAATCTCTGACAAATGATCACTGCTCACCATATAAACAATACGTATCTGCATAAGTCTGGGTCTAAACTTTTTTACAAACAATACCAAACCTCACTTTTCTCCTTTCACAAAAGCCATTGTCCCTGCCATACGGAACATTTCAGCATCTATCTCTTTTACAATACTATTCCTTGACCCAGAGCTCTCTCCTTTCCTGCACTGTCTTTCCTTTCCCCTGTTCACTGTGGAATATCTTCATTAATCTCTCAGAAGTTTGAAAACAGCAGCTGTTAAGCAGACACAGTCTACAGACATTATTCATCTGGATGGAACAAGTTCAAAAACAAAACTAAATGATGTGCTTTTACCCTCACTCCCCACCATACCTGAATATCTTCCTCTATCCTGATCCAACATTACCTGGCAAGATTCTATAAGCCTCTGTTTCTGTATAATAAATAATAGCCTTTATAACATAGGATGGCTATATTAAATTACCATACAACAATGTTCTACACACAATAATGGGGAAGAGTATTAGACATAACAGAGAAATTAGAAATGATAATATGGTTATTATTATTATTATTAAACATTTGTCCATAAATATAGCTTATTAAAAATTTTCACAATTTAGGCTAACCAACACTCCTGGTTTTCCTGTACTGTTCTGATTCTAGCAGTGAAAGTCCTGCATCCAGGGAAATCTCTCAGTACTAGGCAAACCAGAACAGTTTTTAACCTACCAATATCCCCAAAGAGAATCAATCATTTCCACCTCTGGGGTCCTTTTGTACAGTATGCACACTTAATCTTATAGAACTTTATACATTTTTGCATTGCATAACATTTGTCTGTTTGTTTCCCCAATTTCATATTGCTTATGGATTTTTTGTGCCCTTAATTCCCAAAGCAGCACCCTAATTTTAGGGAAAATATAACTAAATGAACTCCCCCCAAAAATTCAAATGCCAAATTATAAGCAATTGGCCTGGAAAAATACATATTTGTTGAATCAATATTTACTTTTTATGGGAGGACTTCAGCAAATAATTTGTAGATAGAATGGAGGAAGTGGAAAATTACTTGGGTAAGTGTTCCTGCTGTGATATGGATGAATAATCCTGAATGGACCTAAAACCAGCAGTTGTTGCCCAAAATTCAGACTCCAGGTCCTAATGCATTAAACTGATCCTCCCCACAAAAGCCATATGTAAATTCTTCTTTGTTTCCTCTGTATTATATGTTAATTTAATTTTTGTTTTTACTGTGAAAAAAACTATCTTAGCTCTTTATAGGATCTATACAAATTGGCAGATGCTTTTTCATTACTGATGACATAAGTTCATTAGGTCTGTGGTCAGACAGATTACTTGGAGAAAAAAATTATATTTATAACTCATATATGTCAGGAGTATTTTTTAGAAAATATTGTAAAAGATGAATCTATAAAATTCAGACTGCCAAAATTTGTAATATTAATATAATACAGCTATACTGAAGCTGGGAGGCACAGTCATCTTTTTCTATCAAACTTCGTCTGAGGGTAAAGCAATTTCCATACTTTGTTCTAAGAGCAAGAAAGTACAGGAGTCAGCACAGTAGGTTCTGGACACAACCCTCTCATGAATGTGAATTTGAAGACTAACAAGCTATGTAACCTTTGGAAATGTATCTATCATCTCCATGGTTCAGTTCACTCAGCTGTGAAAAAAGGAAAAACTTTAATTATCTGGATTTCTGTGAACTAAATATCACTGATTAAGCAGTTAGCACCATAAATAACATGATAAATTCCAGTAGTTACTGTTATCACGTTATTTGAATTTGTATTTCTAGTAGTTGAATAGTTGTTTATAACTAAAAAGTCACAAAATGTGTACTGCATTTGTTTTCCTGTATGTTTCAAATATCCATTTTTTAAAAAGATTTTATTTATTTACTTGACAGAAAGAGACAGTGAGAGAGGGGACATAAGCAGACGGAATGGGAGAGGGAGAAACAGTCTTCCTGCCGAGCAAGGAGCCCAATGTGGGGCCCGATCCCAGCACACGGGGATCATGACCTGAACTGAAGGCAGATGCTTAATGACTGAGCCACACAGTTGCTCCTGCTCCAAATACCTAAATCATTAATGGCATTATTTAAATATTGTCAGATCTAAAATAGGCAGTTCAAATTCTAACAGAACTGTTGTTTCAAATTTTATTCATTAGAATGAATTAAATACTTGGGAATGATGGGGACTGAGAATGCTAGAAAATAAAATGATGTCTAAGGGCATTTAAATTTAGTTTTGACCTTGGTTTTGAACTTATTCCATCCAAAAACAAGTTAGGTGTTTCAAATTTTTATTCATTAGAATAGATAAAAACAATAGTGATGACTGTCATAACACGTATCGTGTTACAATCTAAAGGATCCATGGTTGAGATAGAGGAAAATCAAGATATAACTTCCTTGATAAAGATTGAATTGGTGCACACAGCTTCTGTGTAGAGCCCCAACATTCTTCCTTATACTTCATTCTAGAATTCACTTATTCTACCAAACCGCAGGCCTCATTCTCATAGGGACAAAGCCCATACCAATTTGGTTCTCCTATGACAGGGAAAAGAAGATCACCTTGTCTTCTCAGTACCCACAGGGGATGGAGTTAATAACTCACCATTACTCCCTTGGCAGGAGGGAGTGAGAAAGTGTAGAAAAGATGAAGGTGTCCCATCTGAGCTTTTCCCTCTTGGAAGTGGAATGGAAATTTTCTCCAATTATACAGATATAATTAATTAGTGAGGGAATAAGTGTTTGTCTCTAATAATGTCTATGATATTATTTTTATGATAGTTGACTCAAAAATGTTGTTCTATAATGTTGTTATATAATGACTCAAAAAGGATGTTATATAATTAAAAGCAGTCACTAAACCAACAAAATAGCAATATGATCACTTACTTACAAGTTATATAATCCTAGTTACGCCACAAATAGGAAAAGAGGAAACTGACATACATGATTTGAAGCTCCTATAATACAAAAAAATTTGTCCTTACTACCACCTTAAGAAAGTCCATATATCTTTAACTTTGTCCAAAAAATAATAGCAGTTTGGATAGCCTATAGTCCTGTTTTGCCCCCAGCCAAAATACATCCATCCAAAACATGCTGTTTAGGGAATTCGAAGAAACAATCTGAAAAATTCTATCATCTTGTCAAAGAAGAGATAGGAGATGGTGGGGGCGGGGATGGAAGAGAGGAGAGATAGGTTGCTCTTAAGGAGGGATTAAAAAAAAGAAAACACCTGCCTTGTGTGCACTATGGGTTTCTTCTAAGTGCTGACATAGGCAAACACTCCAGGGATCAGGGGAAATTGGCGATCTAGTAAAATACGGTCTTTAGCTAAAGGTCAAATGAAATTGTACTGGAAACCTTGGGGATACTTTAAAGTGGGAGCTGAAGACAGGGGGCTGCTCATTAGAGCTTGTGCTTAAGTACCAGTTTCACTTTATCAGGGAAATTGTTCATTTGTGTGAAAATTTGACCTCTGTCAGTTTGCCAGGCAGGCTGGGCTCAGGGGGTAAGCTCGAGCTCACATGTGCTTGCAGAAGTTAAAGCTACCTGGGGACTACTTTCAAAGGACACTGCCAAGGTTAGCAGACCCAACATTTGACCTTCCTCTTCTTTCTTTCCATTTATATCTGTTTGTAAAGTTCAAATTCTTCTTTTATTCCCCCCGAAAGAAGAAAGCGCTTCAAATGCAATAATGTGATAAAGGATTCCAAAGGGATGTAGCTATAAAAAGAGAAGGTGAAATAAAAATGTTTCGCTTAGGAAGGCTGGTTATTTAGGGAAATATAATGCAGATAGTTAATAACAATCACCCTATTTCTTAACCTAGATTAGATTTAGCTTTAAAACTTTATGGTGCTACTACCTTTTAACCAGAGTCAAGTACTATTGCTATCACATAATGAAGGAAAAGAGGACAGAGACTTTTTTACAGGATGTTTGTTATCCAGAGAAGCTAATAATTCAGAATTCTTTAAATACTCCAATATATGGAACTTCGTCACATATCTAAATAAATTAAGCTACCCAGGAAAGGGAATGATGGGCCATGATTTAATGGTACAGATATATAATGATGAGAGTATCACTGAATTTTAAAAATCGGTGTTAAACAGACAGCTAATAATACATTATATGTTAATAAAAAATTAAAACAAAAAACAAAAATTTGGTGTTAAGTACCTAATACATGCTATGATTTTTTTTTTCTTTTGTATCTCTATATGCAAATATTTTGCTTTTGAATATATCTTCTTGCTTATTATAGGTCTCTTTGACCTATTGTCAGTGCTTTCAGAAGGAATGGATTTTGTCTTATTAACTACTGTATCACCAACATCTAGAACAGCACCTGGCATATTTGTTTGTATTGTTTCTACATAGTACCTCTTTGAACTACTTTACTCTTTCTTTAATGCATAAATATACATGACAGACATGCCCATGTATATTTTCTCCTATAATCATTTTAACAACCCTATGAAGTTGTTATTTAAAAAACAGTAATGTTGCTGCTTACTTTCACAGCTAATGAGTGGTAATGTGGTAACTATGACTTGTAATTGCATGGACTTCTCCCTTGTCACAATAGATTTTATTTTTATTTGTAATACAGAAAGTATCTTGATTTATATTGTTGGCATAGAGCTCTGTACAATTTTCCTAGCATAATTAAAATTACTATAGCCAAGCACTTTACTGGGAGCTTTGCACACATTACTTCATATATGCATGGGAAGGTAAGGCTATTATTAGCTCGAACCGTATGAAATTTTTGATACCCCATTATTTTTAACTTGCATAAATAGTAATTTCATGGGGTTTTGTCTGATATTAATTCCACTTGCAGGGGGTACCTGTTATCCCCTGTAACAGGTTTAGAGAAATTAAATAAATTGTATGAAGCCCTAGATCGGTAAACAATAAACTTAAGAGCTGAATCTGTATTTAATTACAAATGCTACCTTCCTTTTCTTGCTTCTAAAAAAGGCTTTAGAGTGGAACCTCAGCAGGATAAACATGACACAGTATTTCAGATATTCTCTTTTAAAACAAACATAGAATTAAATCGAGTAAAATGCAAAACTACACAGAAGTCTTAAGAAAGCAAGAGGCTCTGGAGACATTTCACACAATGTGGGATCAGTTCACTGTTAGCAGTACTCTACTGGAAAATGGTAGGAAGCAGAACACACTCAATCCCAGAGCCCCCTTTCTTATCACTATCTTAGAGTAAATGCCTATGCTGAGACTAGCCATTGATCAATACAACTGTATAATCTGTTGAGGATGAGAAAAAGGTTATTTTCTTTGAAGGGAAAGAAATCAATCTCTTATAAATGTCATAAATATGCAATGATTTGCTTCAGAGATTCAGTGGTAAAGTAAATCTTAATATATTTGCTAATAATTCAAAATGAATATGGAGGATGTGGGATATACATAGGTAAAATGTACTTTTTTTGGAAAATTAAGAAAATATTTTGTCCCTTTTAAAATTATGTTCTATATGCCATTACTCTTTTTTTTTTTTTTTTAAGTTTTTATTCAAATTCCAGTTAGTGTAATTTTAGTTTCAGGTGTGTAATATAGTGATTTGACACTTCTACAGAATTCATCACAAGTGCACTCCTTAATGACAACCACCAGTGTAATCCATCCTCCACCCACCTCCCCTCTGGTAACCACTAGTTTGTTCTGTATAGTTCTAAGTCTGTTGTCTCATTCTTGGTTTCTTGGTCCCTTTGCTCCTTTGTTTTGTTTCTTAAATTCCACATACGAGGGAAATCATATAATATTTGTCTTTCTCTGACTTATTTAATTTAGCTAGCTCCATCCATCTTGCTGCAAATGGCAAGATTTCATTCTCTTTTTTAAAGATCTATTTATTTGAGAGAGAGAAAAAGAGAGAGGAGAGAAGGGAGGGGCAAAGGGAGAGGGAGGGAGATCCCATGCCGGACTTGGTCTCATAACTCTGAGATCACAAATGGCCAGAACCAAGAGTAAGATGCTCAACCCACTGCACAACACAGGTGCCCCAAGAATTCATTCTTTTATATGCCACTACATTCTTCTTTCCTTCTCAATACTAAAAATTATAGTTGCTACATTTTTATTATGTTATAAATCATTAAAATGAAAGATAGTATTTCTGAAAACTTTTATTATCTTGAAGGCAATATTTAATTTCTGGTTATAATTTAGAAACTTATGAAATCTCCAAATACTTTTGAATTTCTATGTAAGCAGAAAATGAAAAAGATTCAAAGACACAAAGTATTCAAAGATTCAAAAAAGAGATTACTACAGGTAAATAGTGCAGTGACCCAGGTGTTATTTAGATAAGTAATTATCTCAATTGACTTTCAATGAAATACTTTCCTTTTCAATTAGAATTCTAAGTGGAATCACATAAATTATTTAAGAAACTGATTATTTCAGTTATAGTCATAACATACAGCTTTCTGAGACATCTTACTTTCCTAAAATAACATGTATTCTCTACAAATGTAAAAACATAAAAGCAACTTTGACTTTTTTTTTCTTTTGCCTTGAATTCTCATTCAGTGAGCAAAAAAGACTGTGTTGAAGAAAATGAAATGGGGATATAATTTTATGTTTAGTTCATTTTTCTTCTACTACTCAAACTCCTAGTTACCTATTAATAAAGCAATTGGAAACAAAATTACCATGTATAACTCTCATTTCACACTAGCACTTAGTTAGCTTTCCGGGGTATTTTATCAAGAAGTAATAAGGAGGGCAGAAATGGGGTTTGTTTTTAAATACTGTATAATGAGATTAGGGGTAACTTCTATAACCTCAAAAGGGAAAGACAGGAGGATTAATTTTTTCCTTAAGGAGCTTGAGAAGTTAAAAGTCGGAACATGGAGACTTGAAAGAGGTAAGCAGCACTAACAAAAGTGCAGGGTCTCTATCACAGCCAGCTGGAGCTAATTGTATTAGTTATGGTAATAGTGCCCTCCAGAGGAATTTTGCAGGAATTTGAAAGGCATAGGGAAAATTAAAGGCTGTGAATTTAAATACACACTTATAAAGTGAATTACCGTATTAATCTTATGAGAGTCAATACCATATCCATCACTACAAATATCAACAAGCATAACTTATTTTAGGCCATTTGTGAATTCTTACTTATATATAATATATTCTTAGTATATTCTAGAATATGTCATGTTGTTTTAAAGTAAATTTACTTCAAGGAAAGAGTAAAGGACTGAAATTAATGCATTCAAATTTGTAACTTCATTATTATTTTTTCTTCATTGTATTTCTTTCTGTAAGTTTCTAGAAATTAGTGCAAATAGAGCTATAGTCTTGTATTAATATCACTGAAATGAGGTAAAATTATAAACAATCACCTTCAATTATTAGACATAAATAATATGGGAGAGCTCAAAATACCAGTCTATAAATAAAAAGTTCCAATTAACACCACAAAATGTTCAGTTAAAATAGGTTAAGACAACTAAAATAGGTAATATATACATGAAATGAAAAATAAGAATCCTCCTTATATTTGTCATTTAAATATTTGTACCTTCTTAATTTTAGAGAATGCATAGTGATTATTTCACATGATGATTTATTGTCATTATCATCAAAATTGCTTTTGTCATTTTATTATGCTAAGCACCGAGGCAAATGCTGGGAAAAGGGAACTCATATTTAATGACTTCACTGCTTTTTACTTCAGTCACCATTGCCAGCCAAGACCATAATGATTTTCTGCATTTGAAGTCCTGGAGAGTAAAACAAAATACCAGAAAGCAGGTTCCTCTCAGTACTTTACTAACATAATTGTAAAGAGAGTGAAATTTTTCTTTTAAAATTTAATACCAGAAACCAAAAAAGGAACATAACAATAAGACCAAAGAACGAAGACAACAAACACTAAAAACAGCAACAAATAGAGTAGACATTAATCCAACTATATCAATAATCACATTGAATATCAGTGGTCTAAATTCACCAGTTAAAGACAGAAATCATTAAAGCAGGTCAAAAAACAAGATCCAACTACCTATTGTCTAAAGAAACCCACTTTAAAGACTGACTGATTGATTTTAGAGAGAGTGTACTGGAGTGTTGGGGCAGGGCAGAGGGTGAGGAAGGAAAGATGCAGACTCTTTGGGGAGCAGGAAGCCTGACACCGGGCTCAATTTGAGATTATGACCTGAGCCGAAACCAAGAGTCCATCGTTCAACTGACTGAGATATCCAGTTACCCCAAGAAAGCCACTTTAAATATAAAGACACGGGGAGATGAGATGAGGGGGTGCCTGGGTGGCTCAGTTGGTTAAGTGTCCACCTTTGGCCTTAGGTCATGGTCTGAGGGTCCTGGGATCCAGTCCCACATTGGGCTCCTTGCTCACTGGGGATCCTGCTTCTCCCTCTCCCTGTGCCTGCCACTCCCCCTGCTTGTGCTCTCTCTCTAAAATCTTTAAAAAAAAAAAAAGGGGGGTGGGCGCCTGGGTGGCTCAGTGGGCTAAGCCCCTGCCTTCAGTTCGGGTCTTGATCTCAGGGTCCTGGAATTGAGCCCCCATCGGGCTCTCTGCTCAGCAGGGAGCCTGCTTCCCCCTCCCCCTCTGCCTGCCTCTCTGCCTACTTGTGATATCTCTCTCTCTGTTAGATAAATAAATAAGCTTTAAAAAAAAGATGTAGAAAGATTAAAAGTAAATGGGTATGTAATGACACTACATTATATATGCATATATGTGTGTGTCATTGGCTTCTTTGTCAAACCCTGCTCAAACACTATATAAGTTACTATAAATTCCAATAATTCTAGAGACCTGGAGGGTTAAATTTTACTTAAATTCTTCTTACTCTCAAATTATCTTAGCCAGTCTTGTTCTTTGCCTTTCCAAATGAATTGTAGAAAAACTTAACAAGTTTCATGAAAAAACATGTTGAGATTTTAAGAATTACACTCACTTAGTAGTTTAATTAAATAACATTTCTATCTTTAAGATATTGAGTGTTTATATCCATGACAGTGATAACTCTCTCTAGTTACTTATGCTTTGTTTTATATTCTTGAAGAGTAATTGTTTTGTCTATAAAGATTCCATCTTTTGTTAATATTTGTTCAGAGGCATACTATTGTTTCCATGTTATCATACACTGTATCTGTCATTAAGTTAAATTTTTAATTGTGAATTACAAATATTGGAACACTGGATTTCTTTTTTTTTAACTATTTATTCCAAAGCCAGAAAATTTTCTGAATTCTATTATTATAGATTATTTTATAATAATTATTAAGTTATTATATTTAATTATCATATTATTATATAACCTATTATATATAATCATATTACATAAATATAAAAATATAATTATTTTATTATATAAATCATTTATTATCTTATATAAATATATAAAATATATTTATATAATTATATTATCTATAATATAATTATAATTATTATATATTATATAATTATTATACTTATAATTATATGATATTATATTTAGTTATTATGTTATATTATTATATTTTATATATTATATTTTAAATTATTATTTATTATATATAATATAATATGATATAATTATTATATAATATAAATATATTTATATTTATATTATAAATATATTATAAATATATTTATATATTATATTATATTATATTATTATATATTATTCTAATATTCTGGAAACTATTATTCTAATAGTTTGTGAAACCTCTTGGGTTTTCTATACTGACTATCACATCATCAAAATATAATAACGACTGTTCTTTCTAATCATCATTATTTTTAAATCCCATTATGCTAGCTTGGACCTCTAATGCAATGTTGAATACAAGTGGTGTTTGTCGTTCTTATTTCTTATGAAAACAGAATTATTTTAAAACTTCATATTTAATTGCAAATGATATTTTGTATTTCTGTTAGACACTCTTAATTAAGATGAGGCTATTTCCATCGATTTCATGCTTACTAAGACTTTTTATCTTGAATTAGTATAAAAATTTAATTTAAAAAATATTCTACCTATAGGGTGTCTTTGTGGCTCAGTCATTAAGTATCTGCCTTCAGCTCAGGTCATGGAACCAGGTTCCTGGGATCGAGCCCCACATCCAGCGCCCTGCTCAGTGGGAGGCCTGCTTCTCCCTCTCCAACTCCCCTGCTCATGTTCCTTCTCTTGCTCTGTCTCTGTCAAATAAACAAATAAAATCTTTTTAAAAATATTCTAATATTTATTCTAATTCTATTCTAATATTCTAATATTAATATTTAAAAATATTCTAATTAGATAATCATATGCTTTTCCTCTAATATGTAAAGAAATTTTAATAGATTTCCAGTGATAAGATAGTACTAGATTAAAATCAATTTAGTTATGAGGCATTATTTCATTTTGATAAATATCGGTTTGCTGGGTTTTTGTTTTGTTTTGTTTTGTTTTTTTAAGATCTTAGTTATTTATTTGAGAGAAAGAGAGACAGAAAGGGTAAGCGTTCATGCAAGCAGTGGGAAGAGTCAGAGAGCAATCTCAAGCAGACTGAGCATGGAGCCTGCTGTAGGGCTTGATCTCAAACCCTGAGATCATGACCCGAGCCAAAATCAAGAGTTGGTCACTTAACCCAGTGAGCTACCCAGGTGCCCCTCATAAATGTCTGTTTGCTTTTTAAGTTACTGTTTTAGAATTACTGTTCCTATGTTCAAAAATAAACTTGGGTTATTATAATTTTTCCTTTCCTTATCTGTTTTCCTACTTTGATGGGATTTGAGGTTTGGGGGTATCTAGGTGATATTAAACTCATAAAAGAGTAAGTTTTCCATTCTTTCAAAAAGTTTGTGAACAATGAACTATGTTTCTTCAAGGTTTTGTATATCTTGTATTTATGCATTAAGATAAACAAAGTAAAAAATAACGTATACTTTATGTTGGAGGCATGTCCATTTGATCAAACTTCTTTTCATGACTATTGTTATAGCATTGTATATCCTTCTACTGTTTGTCTGCTTTAGCAATTTTTCAAAATTTGAATTAAAACCTCAAGATATTATTGTAGCTTTTTAAATATTTCAATTGTTTTAATTTTTGCTCTGTAAATCTTGAAGTTATATTGTTAAGTATTTTTAGGTTCAAGATTTTTATGTTTCTATTGAATTTCTGTATCTCATATATAGACTATCTGTATTCACTAATAATAGTTTGGCCTTTAGTTTATTTTTCTTATACTAATACAGATATCACAGTTTTCTATTGCTAAGTGTTTGCCTGACATATCTTTTTATATTATTTATCTTACATCCTCTTCTTTGTTTTCTTAATGTTTCCATATTTCAAATTTTTCACTTTTTATATAATGTACTTATTTATTATTTATTTTCCCTCTTCCATTAGAAATTTAATTTCATGAGGGCAGGAATATTTCTATGTTTGATTCAATGATGTGCTGAAACATCTAGAACAATGCCTGGCACATAATAAGATCTCAAAAGATATTGAAACAAAGATATTAGTTGATATGAAAACAAAGATATTAGTTCAATGAGTATCATGATGTCTTTCATAAATTACACTTAATTGGATACCTTTATATTTTAGTGTAAACCAGAGTCTTGAAAGTTTCTTTCTTTTTATTGTAATTATGAACATATTTGGATTTATTTCTACATTGTACTTCTTGTCTTCCATGCTTCAAAGCTATTTACCATGCTTTTTAATACAGTCTTATTTTTCTCAACCCACTTTCTTTTTTTATTTTACCTGATTTTTCTTTATTCCCATTTACTGGGTTCATGGTATACATATTATTTTTGTATTAAGGATTACAAGAAAAGGTTTTTCCATGTATAGTCCACTTAACAATGAATCTTAGATTTTGCTAATCTCTTGGATGGGGGTTTTCTGCAGTGCACTGTGTGTTGTATCCACCTCCGTATTATCTGAGGTATAGATCTCAGATCTTGATTTCTCACAAGGAGACATTTTTCTTTACCTAACAAGGAAAAATTCTGGTTTTCTTTTCTTCCAAAACTGGTGGTCAGAGAATGTGTAATACCTCTCTCATTTATTGGGAAGTTCCTTGCAGATTCAAAATTGTTTAGAAGAGTCTTTTAAAACTCATCCCCCCAAAGTAATCAAAGGGTTAGCTTATGCTCTTAAACCCAGTTTCTGTCCCCTGTCCCATATGTGCCTCTGGAGGTTTCTTGTCTTTTGTAAGAAATCAGATGAGCAATTCATAAAATTCAGCACTTCAAATTGTTTGTAGAGATAAGGGAGGATTTTTGCATTAGTTTAAATGGCAAGTTTATGGAAATAGTTTTGTTGCTATAAATTACCACATTAATAATACTTGGTGTGAGTTGCTGTTTGTTGCTGTTTGAGAGAGAGAGAGAGAACCCACATCCATAAGAAGGTGGTGAGGGGTCAGAGGGAGAGAGAGAATCCCAAGTAGGCTCCATGTTCAGAGTCGGATATGAGGCTCAATCCAAGGACCCTGAGATCATGACCTGAGCCAAAATTAAGAGTTGGACACTCAACCCACGAATCACCCAGGCGCCCCAGCATAGTGAGTTTTAATGGAAAGTGAGGAAGCTGCTCAAACATATATAGCACCATAACAGCAGGAATTCTAAAGTAGAAGTGTATAGAACATCACCAGTATTTACAGAAATGCTCTAGAGTTTTGTATATTCACAAGGTATATATTAGGAATTCAAGCTAATTTCACTTATCAAGACTAATTATAGATCTATAAAGTGATATATAGGCCTCTAACCAATGCTGTTGAATCAGTGAGTGTTTCAGAATAATCTACAGAGGGAAAAATTATTATTAACTAGATCTATAAAAGGGAAGGGCCCAGGTGCATTGTTAACAAAGACAGAGTTTTAGAAATTTTTCTTGATAAGTATTCGTACTTAGCAACAGAATTCAAATAATTTGAAAATGCAATTACCAGTTTTTTAGAGCAAGATTTCAGTGTATTTTCAGAATAGATTTTTCTAATTGAATTTTTAATTAAATAAAAAAGGAAAAATAGCACTCTACCCTAATGTAATCCCATTTCTAATTACTAATATTGAAATAATGTAAAGTTACCATGTAGATATAACAAAGTCAGAGTGTACCAACTTTCAAGTGATTTTTAGGAATTACCAGTAATATCTACTATTATGTTTTAACAAAAATGGATAAACTTCACTAATTAAGTATGTGAGATTTTATCACATTTTGTCCCTGTGTGGAATCTGGGATAAATGATTTAGTTAGTTTTAATGAGGCTCAGATTTTACACACACACACACACATTTTTAAATAACATAACAATATATTAGTATTGTGAAGGATGTAAATAACCATTAACCCTTTAATTTTTATAGACTTAATGGAGGAAGAAACTAAGATTAGAAGTTTAAGAAATTTGCCACAAATTACAAAATAATTACAACAAAGCTGAGCTACCCATTAGATCCCCTAATTCTAGATGGAAGCTTTTTTCACTAAGACCATTGGTTCTCAAAATATCATCTATAAGCATGCATGTCTTAGACACCTTTGAGGAGGACTATGAGGTCAAATAATTTCATAAAAATATAAAGCTTATTCTCCTTTTTCACTTTGTTGACATTTGCACTGATGGTGCAAAAGCAATTGTGGATGAAACTGATCACAAACCAGAAAAATGGAACTAAATTGTTCTAGTTGTTATTGTGTTCTTCACTGGCCCAAAGGGACAGGGGGGAAAAAAAGTAAGATTCATTAAGAATGAATAGAGTAAAAAAAATATTTTTTATAAAATCTGATGAAGCCATATAATCATCCTTTGTATGACATCTCAAACTTTAAATACTACTAAAATACTAAAAATACTTTAAATACTATTACTACTAAAAATAGTTATTTTAACATTTTATGTAAGAATTCACATAAAGCATGCTTGTTACATGTCAAAATATAAGATTATCATGAGGAAAGGAAAATGTGCAATTGCTTGAATTGAAAAATCAACTATACATTTCTAAAGAGCGCCATTTTTACTTATAAGAATGAGTGACAGAAATTATGGCTATTCAACTTGGGTATTGAATATTTGGTTTTTTTTTTTTAATATTTATTCATTTATTTATTTGTGAGACAGAAAGCGAGAGGCAGGGAGAGAAAGAGAGAGCATCCTCAAGCCAACTCTCCATTGAGTGTGGAGCTGTACATGGGGCTCCATTCCAGGACTCTGAGATCATGATCTGAGTTGAAGTCAAATCTGATGCTTAACTGTCTGAGCCACCCAAGTGCCCCCTTGACTATCTGGTGTCATTAAAAATGAAGTGTACTTGTCATTTCAAAGAAAATAATTACTTATTGCCAAAAAAATCAAAAACCAAAAAACCCTTAATCTTTGAAGAAAAAAATCTGAATTCTGGAAAAACTGTACCCACCACTTTGAACTCTATGTTGCCAATACTTCAACAGTTTGTGGTGGTATAAACAGATATGACTTGCTTTTGGATATTCTATAATGAAACATG
Organism: Mustela nivalis; assembly: GCF_964662115.1. Taxonomy (NCBI): domain Eukaryota; kingdom Metazoa; phylum Chordata; class Mammalia; order Carnivora; family Mustelidae; genus Mustela; species Mustela nivalis. The sequence continues at coordinate 59,839,916 of NC_139026.1, forward strand.
CCAATATCTGGAACAGAAGCATAACTCAGTAAATCAGTATTTTCCAAATAAATAATGCTTGGTGTTATAAAATCATGCATGAGTAAAAGATCCATTGCAAGATAAAACCATGTATTTTAATGTAGCAGTGTGTGAAAGGTTTGTTAACAGGATTTCAGATTCCACACTGCACTAACACTTAATGAATATTACTATTTAATGAGTTATGGTGTAGTATCAAAGAAAAATATCCATACTTATTTGAAAAGAGTAGTAAAATACTTCTCCCTTTTCCAACTTCATATCTGAATGAGGGCAGATTCAAAACAATACCCTAACACACTGAATGCAGAAAAGTTTTTCAGAAACTATCTGCTCTTATTAAACCAGACACTAACAGGTTTTGTAAAAATCTCTTTAAAAATGCCACTTCTCTCTCTCTCTCTCTTTTTTGGATACTATAGTTATTTTTTCATTAAAATGTGCTATTTATTTGTCATACAATAGCTTATTATTTACAAATGATACCATGCCAATAAAAGGATTATGAGACTACTATGAATATGGTTTGCTAGCAAATTGAACCATCTAAAAGAAATTAATAAGTTCCTAGAAATATAAGACTAGTAATGTTCCTAGAAACATTACCAAGACTGATTCAGGAAAAAATAGAAATCTGAATAACCCAATTACCACTAAAGAGATTGGATCGGTAATCAAAAATCCCCCGTCCCAAAATAATCCACTACCAGATGGCTTCACTGATGAATTCTACCAAACATTTAAAGAAGAATTAACACCAATCCTTCTCAAACTCTTCCAAAAACAGAAGAAAAAGGAATATCGCCAAATTCACTTTATGAGGCCAGTATTATCCTGATACCAAAGCCAGACAAGGCACCACAAGAAAAGTAAATTATAGGCCAATATCCATGATAAACACAAATGCAAAAAAATCATCAACAGAATATTAGCAAACCAAATTCAACAGTACACTGAAAGGATCATACACTATAATCAGGTGAGAGTTAGTCCAAGGAGGCAAAGTGATTCAACACTCACAAATCAATCAATGTGATATATCACATTAACAAAATGAAAGATGAAATAATATGATCATCTCAATAGTTGTAGGGAAAAAAATTGACAAAATTCAACATTCATTCATAATAAAAAGAGGGGTGCACTCTTATACTGTTGGTGGGAATGCAAGTTGGTGCAGTCACTTTGGAAAACAGTGTGGAGATTCCTTAAGAAATGAAAAATAGAGCTACCCTATTACCCTGCAATTGCACTACTGGGTATTTACCCCAAAGATACAGATGTAGTAAGAAGAAGGGTCATCTGTACCCCAATGTTCATAGCAGCGATGGCTGCTGGGTGTGGGGCATAAACAATGAATTTTGGAACACTGAAAAAAAAAATTAAATGTAAAAAAATAACAATAAAATAACAGGCCAAAAAAAAAAAAAAAAAGAAAGAAAGAAAAGAAAAAAAAAGAAAGAAAGAAAAAGATTCCCACTCTCACCACTTTTATTCAACATAGTCCAAGAAGTCCCACCCAGAGTACTTAAACAAGAAAAAGAAACAAAAGGCATTCAAATTGGAAAGAAAGATATAAAGTTGTCTCTATTTGCAGGTGACATGATATTATATATACAGAAAACCTCAAAGATATTACATAAAAAATTAGAACTAAAAACAAATACGGTAAATTTTCAGGAGGCAAAAATCAAGATGAAAAATCAGTCATGTTTCTATACAATAACAACAAACCATCAGAAGAAAATTGAAGAGAAATCCATTTACAATAACAAAAATATATATAAAATAAATACTTAGGAATAAATACAACCAAAGAGGTGAACAATCTATACAAGGAAAATTATAAGAATTAATATTGTTAGAGTCCATACTACCCAATGTGATCTACAGATTAAATAGAATTTCTATAAAATTCCAATGGCATTTTTCAGAATCCTAAAATTTGTATGGAATCACTAAAGACCCTGAATATCTAATGCAATTTTAAGAAGAACAAAGCCTGAGGCATCACACTTGCTGTATTCAAATGATATTACAAAGCTATAGTAATGAAAACAGTATGGTATTAGCATAAAAACAGACACACAGGTCAATGAAACAGGATGGAGAGCCAGAAAGAAATCCACACAGATATGGTCAACTCATTTATAATAAGTGAGTAAAGAATATACAATGGAGAAAGGATAGTCCCTTCAATGAATGATTCTGAGAAAACTCAAAAGCCACATGCAAATAAATGAAACTGGATCACTATCTTACACCATACGCAAAATCAACTCAAAATGAACAAAATACCTGAAACCATAAAACTCCTTGGAGAAAACATAGGAGAAAATCTGCTGGACATTAGTCTTGCCAATGATTGATTGGATTTGACGCCAAAAGCAAAGGCAACAAAAGTGAAAATAAACAAGTGGAATTGCATCAAAGTAAAAACTTTCTCTCCAGTTAGAACCACCATCAACATCAACAGAAGAGGAAAAAGTATTTGCAAATCATATATTTGATAATGGGTATATATCTAAAATGAACAAAGAATTCATACAACACAATAATTAAAAAAATCTGATTTAAAAATGGGCAATGAGGTTGAATAAACATCCTTCCAAAGATACACAAAGAATCAACAGACATGCAAAGATGGACAAGAAAAGGTACTCAACATCACTAATTATTAGGGAAATGCAAATCAAAACTACAACGAGATGTCACCTCATACTTGTTGGAATGGCTATCACCAAAGGGCAAGAAATTAATCTTAACGAGGATGTTGAGACAAGCAATCCCTCATGCACTGTTGGTAGGAATGCATATTGGTGCAGCCACTAAGGAAAACAGTATGGAGTTTCTTCAAAATCCCCAAAACCATATAATTCAGCAATCCCACTTCTGAGTATATATCCAAAGAAAATGAAAATGGGATCTTGAAGAGGTATCTGCACTCACATTTTGGGGCCAAGAAATGAAAACAAACTAAGTGTCCATCAGTAGATGAATGGATAAAGAAAATATGGTATTTATATCCAGTGGAATATTAACCAGCCATGAGAAAGGACACCCTGCTGTTTACAACAAGATGGATGGAACTTGAGGGCATTATGCTAAATGAAGTAAGTCAGACAGAGAAAGACAAATACTCTATGGTCTCACTTATATGTGGAATTTTAAAAAGCTAAGTTAATAGAAACAGACAGTAAAATGGGAGTTCCTAGGGGCTGGGGACTAGGGAAAGAGGGAGATAATGGCCAAAATTACAAACTTCCAGTTATGGGGCACTTGGGTAGCTCAGTTGGTTAAGCATCTGCCTTGGGCTCAAGTCGTGATCTCAGGGTCCTGGGATAGAGCCCCATGTTGGCCTCCCTGCTGCTGCCCCTACCCTCCACTCGTGTTCTCCCTCTCTCAAATAAATAAATAAAATAAAATCTTTAAAAAAATTTTCTGTATTACATATTTGGAAGTTGCTAACAGAGTATATCTTAAATGTATTCAACATAAAAAATATACAGTAATTAGGAGGCATGATATAGATGTTAACAAATGCTATGGAGGCTATCATTTCATAATACATAGGTGTGTTAAACCAATATGATGTATATCTTAAACAGGCACAATGTTAAATGTTAATTATGTATCAATAAAGCTGGAAAAAATACACAGAAAAAAATTTATATATATATATATATATATATATATATATATATTTTAAATGTTTCTCAATTTTAATTTCCAATATGGTAAATCCTAAAAGATATAACTCAAATGAGCAAAAGCTATTCAGCAGTTTTTATCATTTAAAAGAGAAAATATTTCAGGGAGATCATATGATAGTTGTCTTTCTCCGATTGACTTATTTTGCCAAGCATGATACCCTCTAGTTCCATCCACGTCATCGCAAATGGCAAGATTTCATTTCTTTTGATGGCTGCATAGTATTCCATTGTGTATATATATATATACCACATCTTCTTTATCCATTCATCTGTTGATGGACATCTAGGTTCTTTCCATAGTTTGGCTATTGTAGACATTGCTGCTATTAACATTTGGGTGCACGTGCCCCTTCGGATCACTATGTTTGTATCTTTAGGGCAAATACCCAGTAGTACAATTGCTGGGTCATAGGGTAGTTCTATTTTCAACATTTTGAGGAACCTCCATGCTCTTTTCCAGAGTGGTTGCACCAGCTTGCATTCCCACCAACAGTGTAGGAGGGTTCCCCTTTCTCCGCATCCTCGCCAGCATCTGTCATTTCTTGACTTGTTAATTTTAGCCATTCTGACTGTGTGAGGTGATATCTCATTGATGCTGGGGGGAGGGGGGTTAGGGGTAGGAGAAGGGGGGTGGGGTTATGGACATTGGGGAGGATATGTGCTATGGTGAGTGCTGTGAAGTGTGTAAACCTGGCAATTCACAGACCTGTACCCCTGGGGATAAAAATATATTATATATTTATAAAAAATTAAAACATAAAAAAATAGATTGATTAAAAAAAAGAGAGAGAGAAAAGATTCTTGGGGTGCCTGGGTGTCTCAGTCGTTTGGTGTCTGCCTTCAGCTCAGGTCATAATCCCATGGTCCTGGGATTGAGCCTTGCATCAGGCTCTCCCTGCTCGGGAGGAAGCCTGCTTCTCCCTCTTCCACTCCCCCTGCCTGTGTTCCCTTTCTCTCTGTCTCTGTGTGTCAAATAAATAAGTAAATAATCTTTAAAAAATTTTTAAAAAAAGATTCTTTTTCTTTGCATTATGTTAGTCACCATACAGTACATCATTAGTTTTTGATGTAGTACTCCATGACTAACATAACACATTATAAACAAAACAAACAAATAAATAAATAAATGATTCTTGAGGCCAGAAAGTTTTTAGAATTGCTTCATTAGACTTAACTCTATTTCTAATGAGACCAACCAATCTAGTAATCTTTTTATAGAGAAGTATGTAAGAACTACAACATACACCTTTAATCCCAACTCCGCTAAACTATCAATGAAAACTTTAACATTTCATATGGGTGACAGAAAAAGAGTTACAATTTCAAACCGTAATCAATTTTCTAAGAGAAGTTTCTAAAAGACCTTGTATAGCCTTGTCCTCCCTATCTAGATCTTGGGAGCTACTGAAAGAGGGAGGATTTAACAACTAAATTATTACCAGTAACTGTTTAGTTGTATAAATTAAATGTGTCAATAGAAAGTGTTAATGGAAGAGATTGGAGAAAATGATTTTGATAGTTGTCCTGCCAGTCACTCAAGGTGCTCCAACAAAGCACGGGAATATGTAATTTTAGTTGAAGCAACCGATAAGATAAAATCAAGGGTGAACAAAAATCCTTTCACAGTGTTGTAGTGAATCATTAAACATGTAATAAGCTTCTAAGCTCACCCCATTTGCATTTCTAATGGAGACAGGAATAAAATTTAAAATAGATTTAAAATAGAGAAGAAAATATATGGTGAGTCATACTAACATACAGTGTGTTGTGAAATACTTAATCACAGAAATGTCTGAACAATTATAAAAATTATTAGTTCATAAATAAGAATGTGAATGTCCATAAGTAAAATTTTCTTCAGTGTGCATTAAAAAAGAAAATCTGGGATAGTTGTTCTGCATAACAGCTGTTGAGAGAGTAGGGTAAAGCAAACATACTTTGTATAATCAGTTAATTGTTGAAGATCTTGGTTTGAAATTCTTCTTTTAGAGATGGGACTGTAAAACCCGGAAAGGTTAAATGATATGGTCAAGGTCAGTATTTGACTTCCACCTGGTCCAAAAAACAAAAGCAGAATCAAAATCAAAAGGGGGTAAAAAAGAAACTTTAGAAACACAGAGAGATAATTGCATGTTTTAGCCACAAGAGGAGTGGGCAGCCACAGAATAACAATTAGCAAGAAAGAACCCTAAACCATCAAAAATCAGTCTCAAGATAATAAAGTCTTTATAATGGAGCCATCACGTTGGATTGTTTCATTTTTTACTTTATGAAACTAGCTTTCATTTTTAATGCATACGCCCATTTCATATGGTTCAGCACTTTGAAATAGAATTTCAAATTCAGAAATTCTAAACCTAACAGTGGGGTTGATAGTGAATCTGCCATTTTAACCATATTTAAAGGACACTCAAATTCATAAATGTATTAAACATTCTGAGTATATTTTTGTGCTGGATATTCCTATAAATAACAGATATATTTAAAAGATTATGATGAATCCCTGCATTCAACAGTTAATGTTAAAAAAAAAAACAGTTACTGCTCAATGGGAGAGAAAAAGTGACAATTATAGATCAAGGTACTGTGTAATAAAAACTATGAGTCACAGGGCTCTATTTCAAGAGTTTAGTATAAAAATAATGATAGAAGAATATTAGCTGTCAAAGTGGTCTTCGTAAACTAAAGATATAGAATCAAGCAAAATAAATTTATCTTCCAAAAAAAATGTGTGGGAAAAATACTTTTTCCCCCAAATTTTATAATATATAACAAAGTAGAAAACTTCCAGTCAATAGAGATAACAAGATACTCAAAAGTTAATAACAAAGCCTAAAAAAATAAAATATAATAAAACTAAAGAGAATTTTGGTATAACTGACTCTGGTCAAACCCTTAGTAGATAAACATTTTAGATTATAATATGTTAGGCAGTATAACAAAGTGGAATTTTGGAAGATTTTAGTGGATTGATAAAAAGGAATAATAAAAAAGTGAATTTCGTAGGCACAAACTTGCATTGCTTTTAATGGAATTTTGGGCTTTTCTGATACCTGATTTCTGGGTCTCTGAGAATCATCTTTCTCCAAGTGGTATTTCTAAGTCTAGGTACTTATTTTCTCCAATATCTTACATTATCTTTCTACAAGTGAATGTAAAGTAAATTAAACTATTAACTAAATCAGGAAAGTATTAGGATACCCACTTATTGTTTGATGAGATACATCTTTAGTGCTGCTACAATGCTATCATTTGCTTGGAGCTGTAGAGAATAACTAAGGAGAAGACAGAGTCCTGTTCTCAGGGCTATTACAGTACATTTGTAACAATAAACATTAATTTTAAAAACAACTCAGAAATAATGCATGACAATACAGAGTTTTAAAAAAGTATGCATCATAGATAATGCATAATATTAATGGCATCTGGAAAGGAAGAAAAAGCATAATGTCCTTTTCTAATTTAGCAAGCTAGATTATTATAAAAGATTCCTTTGGAAGTCAAAGATTTGGGTGAGTTTCTCTGATTTTTCTGTGTGTAGTAAGGCAAGTCTTGCATTTCTTCTGGCTGTCAACTTTTCAACTATAAATGGGATGTGTTTTCATTTGCTCAGCCTTTTTGTAAAAAGATGTATTTATTTATTTAGTTTAGAGAGAGAGTAAGTGAGTGCAAGTGCAAAGGGGAGAGGAGGAGGGAGAGGCTGTCAAGCAGACTTTGTGCTGAACGTGGAGCCCAGTGTGGGACTTGATCTCATGACCCTGGGATCAGGGCCTGAGTGGAAACCAAGAGTCGGACACTTGACACGCTGCACCACCCAGGCATCCCTGCCCAGCCTTTTTAACAAAATTTTTGTGAGGGCCAGATGATAAAGCATGTGAACTGAATAGTACAATTAGAGGTTAAATGGGCATCTGTATTTTAAGATATTTAATTTGGAAGCATGTGATCCAAAAAGTTAGGGAAATACCTTGGAAAAAGAAAAAAAGACATATTCTATAATATCTAGTTCAATGGGAGTATTTCTTACTCAACAACCATGCTGCTTTATTCTTTATGTTTTATTACCTCTTATTTTCAATGATTTCCCATTTTAACTCAAAGTTAACACCTGCATTTTACATTTTTTATGTTTGTGTAATATAACTAAGTACTGAAAAGAAGCCTACTTCATAGGGAAGGATTTACTTTACTTTCAAAATTATATGAAAATTGTTAAGGTAGGCCTGAATACTTCTGCAACATTCTCTTACACCATTGCTATATAAAGCAGAGTCCAATTCAGTCATTAAACAATATGACTGTCATGCAGATTGGAATTCTCTGATGGTCAAAACTAGAACATCCTCTCCCCACAGGCTGACTTATGTAGAAGCTCAAATTATAATCAATTGTTTGCTTTGCAGAGTCTGAAGCAGAAAAACAGGAATTTCATAACTTGAATGTTTAATGGCAATAGACTAAGATGATGGGACCCGTTTATTATTATGTTGGAGGTCATCTATCCCAGAATTTCCCAAACCAAATTATAATGGGTTGATGAAGAAAGGTGATATGCTATGTAAAACAATGTGTACTCAACAAATTCTGGAAATTTTGCTTTCTCATTGCAAGACTTCTTACAGCTTTTCATACTACAGTGTTCGTTCTTGATGTCTTAGAGGGAGATCTAATAAGCCTTCTTTCCAAATAGTATTTTTTTTTTAATTTAGCAGAGGATGGGAGCTGAATATCTGATTTCTCCCAGAACTAGAGATCCAAGAAACCCAGGCTTAGTCTATGTAATTATAATACTCAAAAGGCTCCAGTTTCTCCTCCTAAAATGTGTGGACCACTTTTTTATGGCATGCCAAACATGTATGGGGGAAGAGGAGGGAGCCAAGACCATCACAATCAATGAGATTCAAAATACTGAGAAGTGGTGGGAATCAGAAAGTAATACCTCTAAATATATGTCCCTCCGAATTTAATGAATCAAGGAGATAGAGCTTTTAAATAATACAACCAACATAAATATATATTTATGTTTTCATAGTTATCTGGAGAGAGGACATAGTGTAGATGCAAAACTTTATACAGTATAATGAAATATGCTTTGCTTAAAAAGAAAAGAGAGGCGGGGAGGGGAGGGCAAAGGTCAGGAGGGGAGGAGAGATGAGACATACTTCCTGGATTGTAAACTACGGAAGTGGTACCTGACAGTTACTAAGGGTACCTGAGAATGGTGTAGACACAGAACCAGAAATGACAAAGGAAGGAAAACCAAATCCAGAAGATAGTATTGAATTCTTAGATCAAGCAGTATCTGAGGTCAACTATATCTCTTAATTTTTAAATTATGTAAACTTATAAATTCTCTCTTTCCCTCCTTCCTCTCCTAAACCAGCTAGCAGCAAAAATAGGTTTTACTGATTCACTTGGGTGAAATTTGGATAGGTTTCCTCAACTTTGATTTCATAGCTGCCTTTTGTATGTTTCTATTGCTGACCAATCATTCTTAAAATCATCATATTCTTTATATATGTCAAGGTCACATATTATACATAAAGACAATACTTTGGGGCATGTCTTGTTCCTATCCTCTGTCTCTCTGAGGTGACTTAACTCTGTTCTGACCAATTATGTACTGATTTTAAATTTATTTCTCCAGAGGATTGTTTTATTCATAAGTTCTCATTTGTTTTCCATCTGTACTACTTGCAGGCATAATTGTGAACTCAGTGAAAAACTCCAACCACCTTCTTTCATGTAAATCTCTCTGACCTAATGGGGTGCTTTTTGTTATTAGGACTCTAGCATATATTCTCTGTATCCTAAGCACACAAAACAGTATCCAACACATCGTAGGCTTGAAGGATTTTTGGATTTCTTCCTAGACAGAGTAATTAATCTGCAATTTTCTCTTGCTGGGACTTTCACCGTGCTTGAACTGCACATGTGCTGAAAAATTTGGTCTGCCTCTGTCTCTCTCAATCCTTGCCAAGAAAAGATGTTGTTAAGGTGACTGAGATTTTTAGGAAATAAATATAATACGATTTTTAATGATTACATAGTATTGTGTTTTTTTAACCTACTGATGGTAATTTCCTATTGAATATGAAGACTTACTTTCAAAACGTGAATATCTAATGGTGAAATTTAATTGACGAGAGCTTGAGACTATCAACACTTTTTGCCAATTAAATTAATCAGTTTCCATCTTTCCCTTAAAATTGCTCTTATTCTTGTTCATCTTTTTCTCCTACTTCCACTATAAGTATTTTCATCTTCTTTATAGGTCTTCTAGGCCATCAATAAGGAGTAACTTCATCTCTAAATAAACTCTATTCTGTTGAGACAGTTTGGAGCAAAGTATTATATATACTGTTTCCTGGATTGGAAAGAAATGGAAGCCAAGATCAGTTTAGTGACATCTGCCATGGGAAGGAGAAGTTGTGCATGTACAATAAATTTGCTCCTCCAAATTTAGCCAAACGTTTGTATGAAACCATTACGATTATTTGACCAGACTCTGTATCTATAATCTTCAGGTAACCAGAATTAGAAATTAAAACAGGGATTAAAAATTTATTTAGTCTCCAGGGGTGCCTGGGTGGCTCAGTAGGTTAAGCCTCTGACTCTTGGTTTCAGCTCAGGTCATGATCTCTGGGTCCTGGGAAAACCTCCAACCACCTGCACAGGGCTCCCTGTTCAGTGGGGGGTCTGCTTGTCCCCTCTCTCTCTGCTCCTGCCCCTGTTCATCTGTCTCTCTCTCTCACTGAAATGAACAGATAAGTCTTTAAAAAATATTTTTCAATCTTTAACTGATTTTTTTATTAAAAAAAGTAAAACCTTAGAAATACCAATAGTTCCTTTAAAAATCTTTTAATTGAAGTGAAAATATTGTTTCTTGGAGATGATAAATGTGGGATGCCCTGAATTTAAATTTGAACTCTAGCTAATGACAAGTTTAACTAACTTAATGTAGTCAGAATTAATCAGGAAACAAAGGCAGATTATCTCATGTTTCATGGCAAACAGAATGTATGTGCATTAATTAGCCTTAGAATACATTATTAACTAGCACTTCTAAGGCTTAGCACATCCTTAACTGTGTTAATGATAGTGTTCCATATTTTTATGTAGTATTACTAGATATAGGGAAGCAGAACAACTTTGTTATTTAGTTTTATCAAGGGAAAAAAGTAAAATTGACAAATTTATTGCTAATACAGCAGTCAAAAAATCTTTCACTTATTCTGCATTTTCCGCATATTGGTGTCTTATTTAACTTAATACACCATTGGGGGAGGTGGGGAATATCATATTTGCTTGAAAGAAGCATGGATTTCTCATGAGACATGATATTTCTCACTACTAAGTCCGACTTCTGGCACAATCACAATGAACTGCTTCTTGATTTTTAGAGAAGCATCTAATCTTCCAGAAGATGGCGCTCTAGAATAGTTGGGAACCCGGGTTTGCTTCCATCTGAAACACAGCAGAGATGCTTTCATTGACATTCAAGTTAACCAAAATTTTGGAAACAGAGTGTGTACTCAAACCAAATAAATGCCCTGCTGTCTTTTATTTAACAGCTTTTATAGCTCTAAGTATTTTTCTATGTCTCTGACCTGACCTTTTGTCTGGGAAAACTAGCAACACATCAGTATAGATATTGCAGCATTAAAATAAGAGGCAAAAATATAATTAAGTATGTTAGAAAAGTAGGCCAGTTTTATAGAAGAGTATACCAGCTTCTGTTCTGGCTTTCAATAAAATTCACTTATAAATATATTTGAATAAGATTTGATGCCACAGAATTATTATATGTAAAACAAATGCAAAATCAGATAATTATGGAAATTTATAATTTCCCAGCCATTATTAAAGATACAGTTGAAATTATAAAAACCTTTGTTTGTAATAAGCATATAGAAAAGCTGAAAAAGAAGTAGACAGTAAGAAGAGATATAAAAAGAATTTATTTAGAGAAGAAAGAATTCCATTAATTCTTGAATGTTCTAAGCAAAGTTCTTACAAAGTTCTTTGCCTAGTGAAAAGGTATGTGGCATTATGGAAAAAATACAGTTTGGCTACAGTAATCTGATCCGTTTACTATGAGGGACAAATTGGGAACTTTTGTCATCCTGCTGAGATTGAAACTACTTCCAGCACATTTATTTATTTCTATTGGCAGTAAGAATTTACTCAGTGGTCAAAGTCAAACTATATTTAGAATGTCAAAGTCCATTTACACTGTCAACTAATAATTTTCTGAAATAATAGGGAGTTTTAGTCATAATCATTTATATCCTGAGAGCTATTTGTCTGAGTATGGTTTTTCACCAGTTTTTACATTACACAAACCATAAATGCATCTCTTATATAACTGTTAAGTATGTGACAATAGTACAGGTTGCCTAAAGCATGTTTCAAACACATCATGTAAAATGTATTTAGTGCAGCACTTCTATCACAAATGTATTAATGAGTTTCACTCTTACTTTTGTGGAACTTTAAGTTGCTTGGTAGTTTAAAATACTTGCTGAGGTCAAGAACAGATACCAGATTTATATATTTGAATACTTATACTGTTATATTAAATCTGTTTTTCTTGAAATTCTCAACAAAAATGTTTTATCCAAAACATTTAATCCAAAATCAATTTAACCCAAAAGTGGATTATTCAAAAGTAATCATCCTTTTGTCTTGGTTAAATTATAACTTTTCTGCAGCCTCAATTCACAATGGATTATAGAAATATACAAACCACACCCATTTATAGGGATTTGTGAGGATGTTTGCAAATTAAACCAGTAATTTATCTTAAGTGAAAAAGATTTGAGTATACCAAGATTACATGTGACACTTTGGCAATATTAGTGTCTCTACTATAATCCATCCCTGAATGTAATAAACTCTTCAATTATTTTAAAAATATGTAAATTAAATTTACTTTTCTTTAAATTTGTCGTAAAATAGAGTTGAGCTGTTCTCAGCTAAAAAGCTATGAAAAAACTCTTTCAAATATTAACATTTGGAATTAAATAGACTCAAATCAATGTTTCCGGTTCTCGGGCAAATATCAACCAAGACAGGATGTTTAAAAAAAAAAAAAAAAGTGAGTAAAAGTTAACCTATCTATGGGGCTTTCAGCTCTGGCTGAAATGAACAATGTTTATCAGATTTATAATTCTGCTGCAAATAACTACAAAACTGGACAAAATTGGAAAACAGAGAACTTGGGGTTGTGATCAATGAGAGAAAGGAAACACGGAAAATGAGCTCTAAGTTCATCCTGGCTTTCAGCTAGGGATCACTTTCCAATATAAGAAGTGAAGCTCAGACACAGAACAGCAATCTCCCAGAGGACCAGAAATAAAGATTGGAGTTCTGCACCACGAAGGCACCTGTTATTTGCAGGCAAGGGTTCCAGAAAGAAGGCAGCTGGTTAGAGAACTCCACAAATCTAGGTAAGAGTTATCTTGCGTCTTTGTGCAAATTGTAAACTGTGTGTGCATAGAGTCTCCACAGGCATGGCACGCTGTTCTGTAGATTTGTAAACCTAACTGAGGATCTGGGCCTGGCAGTACTAGAATATATCATAGACCTCACCAGTCAGAAGGGAAAGACTGTGTAGAACATCCTAGCAATGAAGAACTGCCTGGGTATGGAAATACCAAAAGACACATAAGCAAGATCAAGATCTATTGACAATAAATTCTTAAAATAAATGTATCAGTGCTTATTATGTTCAAAAGACAAGAAAATATGAAGAAAATGAAAGACAGTAAAAATGCATATATATATATATTATAAGGCAGAAAGTAATAAATGCCTCAAAAGTTGTTGAGATAGGGGCGCCTGGGTGGCTCAGTGGTTAAGCCGCTGCCTTCGGCTCCGGTCATCTCAGGGTCTTGGGATCGAGCTCCGCATCGGGTTCTCTGCTCAGCAGGGAGCCTGCTCCCCCCTCCCCACACACCTCTGCCTGTCTCTCCATATACTTGTGATCTCTCTCTGTCAAATAAATAAATAAAATCTTTAAAAAAAAAAAAGTTGTTGAGCTAAAGAACAATGCAATACTAGAAGAACAAGAGGTGTTAAGAAGGGACATTGTACTTTGTAGCTGTAGCACAAGGACATCCTCAAAGCCCTAAAAGTATTCATGTATTTCCCAAATGCCCATATTTTGGGAATGATTATCACTATCCCTTATGTTCAAATTCTAATTATCTAAGTAAGGTAAAATACAACCATTGGTAAAGGACATCAGCCCAAACCAATCTGGCAACTTCAACTAATTTCCTTTCACTTTCAAGAGAACAATTAGCCCATTGTTTTCTTCTGATCTCCACACCTTGGGCTTCATATTTCAGCTTTGCTCTCACCCTGTCAACTCTATTGAGAATTTTCTACTGAGAATTTTCTCAGATTCCAAAGAGACCAACTTCAGCAAGAGAAAAAAAAATGGATATGGCCCCTTGGTCTTGGATTTGAGAAACACAAGCTTTGGGATAAAGGAGGAATACATAATCAGTTTTGTTTTTATTTTCTTAAAAATGTAGAAAAATTCACTCATGACGTGTTATGCAAAAAAAATTCTGAATTCCTTTTCAATAATCAATAGTGTTTCTTTTTGTGCACTCTGTACTCAATATTAATTTTACACACACTTAATGATCTAAGAGAGCTCTCAGTTGTTATTAGGCTTTAATTTATTTTTTTTCAGAATGGAAATTAGAATTAATTAGATATTACAATTAATTTAATGATTGCTGGCATAATAGTCAATGGAAAAATTTTAGTTGTAAATATTCTCCAAAAATAATTATTGGAGAAAAATTAAATTTTTATTCTAAATTTGTGGAATATAAATATTTGTATTATTCTTTTTTAAAAGAGTATATATATATATATTTTTAAGATTTATTTATTTATTTATTTATTTGACAGAGATCACAAGTAGGCAGAGAGGCAGGAAGGGAAGCAAGCTCCCCAGTGAGCAGGGAGCCCAATGCGGGGCTCGATCCCAGGACCCTGGGATCATGACCTGAGCTGAAGGCAGAGGCTTTAACCCACTGAGCCACCCAGGTGCCCAAAATATTTGTATTATTCTTATTTTGAAGATACACCCAGCCAGGAATAGTCAGTTTGAATCTTTGACTTATTTTTTGTGAGTAATGCAAGTAAAATTTTAAGAAAAATATCATTTGAATTTGTGTGTACTATAGTAGTTACTGTAGTTTTAATTTAAACTCTGCAACAAAGATACCCAAAATACAGCAGTGTAAACAGGATAGCATTTTCTCTTTTGTGTTTTTTCCGTCTTCTTTATATCTGAGGTAAGGATAAGAACAAGCAATTCAGGGTCACCTGGGTGACTCAGTCAGTTAAGCATCCAACTCTTGGTTTTGATCTCAGGGTCAAATGAGGTAATGATCTGAGGGTCCAAATGACCCTCAGATCATTGAGCTCCATGCTTAGTGGGGAGTCTGCCCAAGATTTTCTCCCTACCTCCCTCTTCCTCTGCCCCTTTCCTGCCCCCCCCCATAAAATAAATAAAATCTTCATAAAATAAAAAATAGCAATTCTGCTTCCCATCCTCAGCACAATGTATCCCTATCCAAGGTGGCTACTCTATTCACCACCATCCTCCGGTGTGGGTGGGGAGGAGAGGATGGGGAGGAGCAGAGAGGAGGTTGCATACACAATCCTTTTAAGGGCACAACTGGAAGAATCACACATCACTTCTTTTCACACTCCTCTGAGGAGAACTAGTAACTCGCCCACATCTCTTCGAAAGGGGAACTGGGAAATGTGGCCTTTCAGGGGGTGGCTATTACTCTGAGGAAAAAGGATGTGACTTGTAGCCTGCCACCAAATTTCCTGCCACCACATTTCCACATATCTGCTCCCTCTACACACATGTACACATCCAATATTATAAAGTCTTATTCCAAAAACAGAAGAGTACAGTGTTGGAGGTACAGTGGTAAGCATAGGTAACTTCCTTCTAAAACCATGAAGAATAGGAAAAGCACAACGTTCATTTTTCAGAGAGATTGTCAAATTCTATTGCATAGGAATTTCAAACCTTCCCTTGTCTGGCAGTAAAATTATGAGAATAAATCCTGATTCTATTTTCTGGGAGGAATTCTTTCACCCCTTGTCATGTACTTTAAGACAGAGCATAAATTGGAGATCACCATGCTGTCCCAGGGTGTGTCCATGCTCTACTCCTTCTTCATGCCAGCCGCCAAGCTCAAGGAACGGTTGGATCAGCCGATGACAGAGATAGTAAGCCGTGTGTCGAAGCGAAAGCTGGGCCGCCATGTGCGGGCGCTGGTGCTTGAGC
This sequence comes from Mustela nivalis, assembly GCF_964662115.1. NCBI lineage: Eukaryota > Metazoa > Chordata > Mammalia > Carnivora > Mustelidae > Mustela > Mustela nivalis. The sequence continues at coordinate 59,855,984 of NC_139026.1, forward strand.
TGTGCTGCAACGACGAGAGCGGCGAGGACGTCGAGGTCCCCTATGTACGATACACCATCCGCTGACCCCTGTCCGCGCCCGTAGGCTGGCCCCAGCTCCCCTCCCCACCCTCAGCCCAGGGCTCCCATTGGGCCTCTGGCAGTGGCCCAGCTAGCCACGCCTGGTGTTCCCTCCTCATTCCCCTCCCTGCACCCCTCATGCCGCTGCTTTCTACCTTGTTTGGAACCTGAATCCTAATAAAGAATTATTAACCCCCCCCCCCAAAAAAAGAAACTATGGGGTATTTTTTTACTGTGGAATATTTATCCACTATTTCTTTTGCCATTGGGACTGGTTTTCTTGTGACCAATGTGATTTACATGCATCGTCCTGGTGTAATATTGAATGAATGAATTCACTGTCCTACATGTGTCCCTGTCACTCTCAAAAGTATTCGATGACCCTATAAGCACCTCCTCACAGGAGAACTAGATGCTATCCCATTAGAGACTGCATCCGTTCTGTGGGCTCTATTCTGCAAAGCCGCCTAGGGAGGCTTCTGAAGTTGCTTTAAAGGTCAAACACACATCGTCTTTTACAAATCAATACAATCCCTAAAAATCTTAGTATGCTTTTGGTCTAATTACTGACCGTCAGATCCACAGGCAAATAACCATCACCAAAGATCTAATGTAGACAAAGATTTTATGCTTGCAGACTACCTTCCTAGGTTTCTTTGCTCAGCACGTTTCTGCTTCCTTTCAATTTAACGGTGTCTACTTTGAAACTATCTGAAAATATTAGTTTAGATAGGAAAGCATCACCCTTAATCCCACCTTTGAAACTAGATGGACCCCAATTAACAGAGAAGTTTTAATGGGGGCACTGGAGGCCTATTTACTGCTAAAGCTGCTTCTTTAAAGCCACCTCTTACAACAAGCCCAAGTACAGTCTGTCATAAAACTTTGCACAAGAAACAGCAAACATGTCTAAACAGACTGTTTTTTCAATGTTCTGAGTTCTTCCAAAGAGTTCACGAAGGTTACATGTTCTTTTAGCAACTAGTCTACCTTTTTTAAGGATGAACTAGTGACAGTTTTACCCAATGTTGTATAATGGTGTCACTGGGATCACTTGTATCCAGCCTGCAGTATCTGTTCCTGCTTCCCACTACTTGTTAGACCCAGGCTTCTTCTTCTTCTTTTTTTTTTTTTTTAAATATGGGAGAGTTCCACTTTTACTAACCAAGTTATGTTTTACTTAAGATTAAGATGCCACTAAAAAGAGACTCAAATCTAGCATTCTAAAGATTTTATTTACTTATTTGAGAGAGAGAGAGAGTGAGAGAGAGAGCAGAACAAGGGGGAAAGGGAGAAGCAGGATCCTTGCTGAGCAGGGAGCCCCACATGGGGCTTGATCCCAGGACCGGGTGATCATGACCTGAGCCCAAGGCAGATGCTTAACTGACTGACCCACCCAAGCACCCCCAGCGTTCTAAATAAGATAGATGCATGTCTCATAAAATAATGTAGAGCAATCTACCATTCTCAACGTGTAACTTCTTTCTTCAGTCAGGGAAGTGGTTCAACTTTCGCCTTCACACCGATATCAGTATACTGCATGCTAGATCATTTTATGGACAAAACTCAGAAGTAGCAAATCTAACATGTTTAAATTCCATTATCTAGAACTTAGACACACAGTCATACCTTTCAGTAAGGGAGAAAGGCAGTCTTTAATGGGATAGATATATGACCGGTCGAAACCACATTATGGAAAGGGATGAAGAACAGATATGGGGCAACAACTTACAGTGTGACATGCCCCTTTGTTAGTCAAAAACAACTTACAGGAAAGAAAAACATAATTCAGATAATACAGTACTTTCAAAAAATAATGAAAGGAAGAGCCAAAGCTGTGGGCTCTACACTGGAAAAGTATACCCCAGAGCAGACACATCCAGGAACTGAAGCCACCCCTGGAACTATTGAGTACAAACATTCCACTTTAAAGGCAAACCCATAAACAGAAAACTGGGAATTAGCTGTCACCATTACTGTTGTCACAGCTGCCTCCCAACGCCCAGGAAGAGAGGAATAGACGGTGGAGTGTTGCTTTGGAAACCATGATCTTGCTTGGCAGTAGAAAAGAAAATCCAAAGCAACACAAACATTCCTTGCTTCCACCTTTTAAAATGTGTTCCAATACATCTTATTGGTAGAACCCAATTCTCATCCTGACTCCTGGGAAGTGTCACTTTAAAGTTTTCAGAATCTTCAGGCAGACATGTACTGAAGGAAAAAGGTTGGAATGGTGTTCAGTGAACCAATCTACAGCATTCGTCAGTGCTACTAATGAACAATGGGCTCCCCAGGAGAGCAGGTATCCTTAAGATACTGTTTTATTTCAACTGAATACCCTTTAATGAACCTTTCATTTGTGTTTACTCTTTAGTAATTGAATAATCCTTTAGAAAAAATGATTGGATTAATTTTACCAAGAATGTCAAAAATACATTTGTGTAAGGTTTGGAAATATCAATATCAATTTCTTGCTCCTTTATTCTAGACTTTAAACAAATACTTTTTTCTTTTAAAGATTTTATTTACTTATTTGACACATAGAAAGATCACAAGTAGGCAGAGAGGCAGGCAGAAAGAGAGGGGGAAGCAGGCTCCTGCCTATCAGAGAACCCAATGTGGGGCTCAATCCCAGGATTCTTAGATCATGACCTGAGCCAAAGTAGAGGCTTAATCCACTGAGCCACCCAGGCACCCTTAAACAAATACTATTTCTGAAGGTCTGAAAGTTCTATCTTGATAAAGACTTCATACTCTATTGAAGTACTTTTTCCTTACCCCCCCAGGTTAAAGTGAATGAAAGAAAACAATTTACTTTTCATATAGCAGAAATGCAACTAACATTTAATTTCAAAATGACTTGATCAAAATGACATTTCTTTGTTGGTTTCCTAGTATTTGAAATAGGGATATACAAATAATTTTATCATATCTGCAGCTGCCTTCACCTGTTTTTCAATGAGGTACTAACTGTGTTCAAATCACCCTGCAAGGTAGGGCTAGGAGAAGGAAATGTAAGCTTCATGATAGCGAGGACCTTGCCGGTTTATCAGACTACACCCAGAATCAAGCAGTGCTATGCACCTATTAGATACCCTATCAGAATTCTTGACTTAATAAGTGAGGTCCTATTTTCAAAAGAATTTATGCAAATAATATTAAGAGGAATGAGCGGTAGGGAAATTGCTGAGCGTGTATGAAACATGCATGTTGCCAGTCTCAAGGTTATGAATTATAATGCTCTGTATGAAAATTTCAAGATTACTTTCAAATTCATCTTACTGTTAAAGCCTAGGTTGAAGAATCTTTCCCAGGTTTGAGGCAAGATTACAGGCTGACTAGCAAGAGATACTTATAGAACCTATTTTGGAATGTGTTTTCTAACAATTAAGGCATTTAACAAAAATACTTAAAATTAAAGTATTATTAACAAATGAATTAGATTACTTTAAAGTGGGAGGAAATAAACATATGTAGAAAAAGAAGCTTATATGTACTTGGATGTTAATTTCTTAATGCAATGAGCAGGAAAGTTTTAGGAGTCTATCCACCAAGACACTTAAAACTCTTGTTTTCAACACTTTCAACTCTGCATTTTGTAATAAAAAGCATAGATTAGATAACCTAAAGTAATATTAACACAATACACAGGAAATGGAAGAAACTGATACTGTAAAGACTGCCTTTTTCCCAAAAGACTTGGGATTTCAGCATTACTTCTTGAATGCTTTGTCTTAAATGCTTTGTCATTTTGTCTTAAATGCTTTGACTGAAAAATGAGTATACTTCTCGGTAAGAGACAAAGTTTTGCCTGTTTAAGTAGTAGGAATAGTAAAAACCATGAGAAATTAACTTACAGAAATAGCACAATTGTCCATCTGGTTTTATTTTTAATTAAAAATTCTACTGAAGGGGCGCCTGGGTGGCTCAGTGGGTTAAGCCGCTGCCTTCGGCTCAGGTCATGATCTCAGGGTCCTGGGATCGAGTCCCGCATCGGGCTCTCTGCTTGACAGGGAGCCTGCTTCCCTCTCTCTCTCTCTGCCTGCTTCTCTGTCTACTTGTGATTTCTCTCTGTCGGATAAATAAATAAAAAATCTTAAAAAAAAATTCTACTGAAATAGGTAAGCGTACATATAAAGTAAGGAAATAAATGGTATCGAAGGGCATATTTTTACAGAAAACAGAGTACAAGGTACATTTCAGTACCTGTTCTTGTTAAATAATAGCTATCAAACTGTGCTAAACTTAATCTTTCTGTTCCTCCAAGATTAGATTGTTCCTTTTCAAACAGTTCAGCTCCTCAGCTTCTCCTCAAATGTACACAAGTGGACTATAACATAGGATAAGAGATTTGTAGGTCCAAAAATGAAAAATCCAATTTTGCAAGAGAGTATTTTCTTAAAAATTAGTGGCCCATTTTAGGAATTAGTGTAAAGAGATAATGAATGTTTAGCATAAATGTATTAAGGAAAGATCATTACATGTAAAGCTATTTTTAAACCCTTCTACCTCTCCAGAGTCTCAAAGTTAAGAATCAAAATCTAGGTTATGATTAAAATATAAAAGAGCAACCATTTTCACTTTCCATTTCCAGGCGAAGCTTCCACTTTTACTTAATCTCTCACACCTGTGTTGCTCTGTAAGGAAAGGAGTAGGAAGGAAGGATGCACATTTTAAAACTTTGATATTATAAATACCTTTTCATAAGCAGCACTGAGAGTGAATTAAATTCACAATTTTCTGTTCTCCATCCTTCCATCCAAGAAATCCAGTCTTTAAAAAACAAAACAAAACAGAGGTGGCTGGGTGGCTGCTCAGTGGGTTAGGCCTCTGCCTTTAGCTCAGGTCAGGATCTCAGGGTCCTGGGATGGAGCCCCACATCCAGCTCTCTGCTCAGCAGGGAGCCTGCTTGCCTCACCCCCTTTCTCTCTGCCTGTCTCTCTGTTTACTTCAGATCTCTGTCTGTCAAATAAATAAATAAAATCTTTAAAAAAATACTAATATAAAATTGAAAGAAAGGAAAAAAAAACAAGAAAAAGTGAGGCTCCTATGATTATATTTTGGTAACAAAAAAATTGACCCAACATATTTTTGGTTGCTAAAACTTTCTCCAATAAAGGAAGCATGCTTCTGGCTGAACATAGTTCTTGGATCAAATTAGACAATTTTATGGGCTGCCACAAAATTTCCACTCACTGCTCATTTTAACAGCAATATATCCAAATACCCACACCTATTTTCTTGCTAGCCTTCTATTTCTGTTTTCTTGAAATATGATTAGATAATAAGAAATATTTTAAAAATCAAAATTTACTACGGTCCTGAGGTTGAGAAAACAAAATTGACATTTTGCTAAACTTGAAAAAAAAAAGGAACATATTAAATAAAGAAAATAACTTGGTAGTCAAACTCACAGAATGGCTAGAGTAATATTTTCAAGTGTTCACTTCTGCGTCTGCGAATTGAAACCACTTGTTCCTGTCCCCATCCACTTCTGCATTCAAATTCACAGTAATACGAGCAAAAACACAGCGTAGAAACATGCTCACCTTACCTATTTTTTTCAAAGACATATTTTTGTTTGCTTGTTGCTATTTGGCACAAATTCTGTTTAGCACGGAGAAGTTAATTCATTGTTAAGTTCTGTGCTTTTTTCCATATAGCCTTCCAGGGTTTGATGAAAAATAGATTCCTAAACAAGCCAAACCTGCCAAACAGGAAGAAAAGCTTTCAGTGGAATCATAACGTTCCCTTGAAATAGAAGTGTTTTAGCTTGTACGAGTGTATTTCTCTCCTGAAAAGAAATGAGATCATGTTTCATTTCAGGAAGATTTATGCTTCAGGTAAGACATTGAAACAAGTAAACTTCCTGTACTTAACCAATACATAGAAGAGTATTTGAATTCAAATATCCGGTTGAGGCAAAGTAGCTGCTTAATGTTCTTGTAAAACTTAAATGGTAGAGGAGTTTAAAAGCTGAGTAAGCTGGTAAATATTCTCTGATACACGGATTATGCCTTGATCATCCCTTTTCTCCCTCTCTCCCCTTTCCCTCCCTCTCTCACGGACCCTGTGGCTATCGTATCCTTTATGTCATCTCCTAACTGCTCACTTTTATGTCCGTCAGAGTCTTGAGCCAATTTCAGTCATGTCTGTTGGTAGATTTTTTCTTTGTGCACATTTTCTTCAGTATCTTGAAGCTGGTGCTAGTAGTCTACAGACTGCATGCTGATGGTGACTCCAAAAGGATTTTCTTGTTAAAGAAAGGGTGGATATTCTTAACGTATAGGCTTCAAACGGACTGGAGTCCCTGCTGGAGAAAAGCAGCTGTTTTCTTTCTGTTTTGTCACTCCAGGCTGGGCTCCGAACTGGCAGCTCACTGAAGGCCAACGGGGTGTACCAACCACCCCCTTACTTGCTGACCTGGCAAACAAATCGATTTCTAGTATTATTTCTGGTCTTTCTGGTATTAAAGACAGAAATTATATGCCTTACTTTAAAAAAAAGCACTTATAGTATGTAACGTGTATATAGTGTCAAACTTTTAAAATACTTTATCTAACGTCCTACTGTATATCAGATAACAGCAGAGAGGTTAAAGAACACATGCCACTTACGTTATGAATAACGTCACCCAGGTCATTTGAATCAAGGTTTTCTTGTTCCAGCTCAAGGGCTCTTTCCATGACATGCTACTCCATACGTGTCTATTTGCCATCTGGGACACACAGAAAGAAAGTCTGTGGATTGAGCACAGTAAATAGTACCAGGACTGAGCGGGCAAAGATGGCTACAGCCAGCTTCTATGCAAAAGGATCACGTTAAGCAGATGCGTTTACTGATTCATTCAGTGAACAAGCTCATTTGTTGCTACTATCAGCCTCCGGGCCATGATTTCACTTTTTTTTCCTCTCTGAGCTGGGATCATTTTCGCCGTGAGGAAGCCCTCTTCAAGTAAGCAAACAACACAGTATAATTCTCTAGGAGTTTAGAAAGAAAAAGTGTTATAGTAGTCGTTTCCTGTCTGGAAATATATTGGGTTGGATATGTAATTAAATTATTAGTTTCTTTTCCAAATTTATGATCCGATAAAATGATATAGAGACAACCATAGCAAAAAAATGAATCCTTGTAATTAGGCATAAATCTATTTCTTATCAGCTCTTAGCAATAGTCCTTTAATGATACGATTTGTACATTTTTAAGTTATTAGTTACTTTTCTGTTGGATGGAGTATTTTCAAGAATTGTTTTCTGCTACAAAGGATGATGTGTATCTTTGAACGTCTAACTTAGCACAAACATGTTTCTTTTCTTGACAACTTTATTTTATATTTCTAAATATTTTCCTTTTTATTGTGATTTTTTGCTTTTTGAGTTATTTAGAAATGTTTTGAAGTTGAGTATTTGTGAGTTGTTTTGTAAATTATCTTCTTTTTATTGATATTTAATTATATACTGGGGTCAGAAAGAATAGTCTGTATAGTGCTGACTTTGAATTATGTTAGAAGGCACAGATTAGGGGCTCCTGGGTGGCTCAGTGGGTTAAAGTCTCTGCCTTTGGCCCAGGTCACCATCTCAGGGTCCTGGGATAGAGCCCTGCATTAGGCTCTCTGCTCGGCGGAAGCCTGACTTCTCTCTCTACCTGCCTCTCTGCCTACTTGTGATCTCTCTTTCCATTAAATAATAAATAAAATCTTAAAAAAAAATTGCCCATCACCTTTCAACAAAGTGATAAGGCAATAGTCTCCTTAAAAAAAAAAGTCACAGATTATATGGTCAATTTCCATAAGCAACACTTGTCCTTGAAAAGAATGTGTAATTTGCACTAATTGAATGCAATATTCTACATATGTCCATTACAATCAAGCTTGTCATTTTTTTCAACTCTTTTGCATGCCTAATGATATTTTATCTAATTGATCTATAAATCTTGTGAGATTTCTATTTAATCCTTTCATTATGAAAGTGGATTTGTCAGTTTCTCTTGTAGCACTATTATGTGTAATGGCAGGAATTCTGAAGGAACTGCTTTCAGTACATACATATCTCAGATACCTAGAAGGTAAATTCAGTCTTTTAGTTCTAAAGTGCTTCTTTTCTCCTCTAGACATATTTTTTTTTTTTTGCAGATGGATCTGTTTGGGCTGTTTATAACATAATGACACCAGTTTTCTATTATTACTGTTTGCCTGGGATATGTTTCCCTGTCCTTTTCATTTTAAGCAATCCTTATCCTTGCATATCTAGTATGTCTCCATACACCTCTCCATACACCTCAGATGGGCTTTTTTCTTTTTTAATACAATGTCACAATCTAGAGATTTTACAAAATATAGTCAGACTATTTACATTTATGTGCTTCTGATACACACCTTTTCGTTTTTACTGCTTTAGAGAAGGCTTGTATTTGTACGATTTTCTCTATTTTCCTGACATCATTGGACCTTCTTCCAAATTGATCAAGGATTGTTGTTGCTAATGCTTTCATTTCTTTCTCTCTCTCTGCTTTAGAAAGATACACCCTCTGTTATCTTAGTGGTTACATCTAAAAATTAAGCATGCATTCCTGAAACATCTACAATTATCCGTATTTGTACTTCTTCCTGGACAATACAAAGAACTTTTAAAATCTGAATCACCCAACCCTGACTTACATAGTCTTGTGGTCTAGTATTTAATTATACCTAGTTTATTTGATCTCCAAATTAACAATTATTATTGTTTGTACAACCAATGATAGTTTAGAATTATCCACATATTTACTATAATTTTACTCACCATTCTTTATGAAAACATGTTTTCATCTTGTTCTACTTCTTGAAAGACAGTCTTGCTGAATATTGATTGACTTACATTCCTCATCTGATTTTTTCACCGTCATTGTTGGCTGCCTCTTTTGTTGTGATATTTTTGCTTAGGTTGCATTCTGATTATTTTCTTATAATTGTGCATCTTTGAATAGGAGTGATTTTTTTCTGAGACAGCTCCTTCTTGAAAGACTGTGTATGAAGGAAGTCAGAAAAATTAGCTATGTGAGCACACAGCCTGGATTCAGATCTATTGTTCAGAACATTTTCTCATCTACTCTACCTTTTGAGTAAACATGCTGCAAGACAGAAAGACATCTACCTGGCTCACATCGAAGGCTGGGATGGAAGGTCAGATGGGCCATGGCAAGGTATTTGTCCAGCTAATTTAAACCAGTGTCACCATTTTTGTTCTCCTCTACCTTTTGAGACTAATAGCCTGTCTTCTAAAACCATGCATGGGATGTCTGCATGCTTGATTACTCAGCAACACGGTTCTTCAATTATTTGGAGAATGCTCTTTCTTAGAGCCTTCATGATGATGTTCCTCACAGTATTGAAATAATTCTATAAGATCGGATTTGTTGTTTATTCATTGTGTGTAGGTGTGCGCATGTGCGCATGTCCATACGCTTGCATATACACACGCATGGCTAATTATTCAAACTTTAAGAAAATGTTTATCCAGAGAAATCAGCAATACGTGTATATTCTGTTATCTTTACTCTGATCAACTATATTCTGATTGAATCCCCTCAGATGTGCCCTATTTTCTGTTCCCAATGAGCTTTTAATGTATCCAAATCTAAGGAACTAAAAATAATTCCACACACCTATACCTAGTTTCAAATTATCTGAATACATTATTACACACACATACGGGCAGGCACACATGCACACACACACACACTCAAACACATACATCCTCAGAAAAAAACTGCTGTCAGGAGGTTTTTGATCTTTTTTTTCAAAACTTACAGTGATTTTATCCAAGAACACTCTATGCTCTTTGATGTAATTCACCATTATTAGCCACCCCCTACTACTACTACCACTTTATAGCTCATTATTTTCACTTGGTTGGAGTTTCAGATTTGAAGAAGAGGGAAAATAACACCTTCTTTTTGTAACATGCATATAACATTCAAAATTACTTTCTTAGATCATTCTCAGGATTTTCAGCACAGTAAAAGGAAGACCATGGTCTTCTCTCTATTCAAGGTCATATCTCCACTGTCTACCACAGTGATTGGAATAGAATAGGTGTTCAATATACTTTCATTTTATGAATAAGAAGACATAAACACTGATTGCCTCAAAGGGAAGAACTCACACAACACAGGCATAATGTTTTTCTAATCTTTGAAACAGAACAGGATAGAGGCCTTCCCTATGCCTTTCCAACAACTTACTTTAATTTATTTTTTATTAAGGGTTCACATATTTACCACCACATTTGGTGGTAAAGCAATCCACTTTAGTAAACTGTCATTTCATTTTTTGTGTTAATTTTTGTGAACTCATGTCAATTTCCAGTTACTTTGCCAACCACATAGCTTTGCTATTTCAAATTATTTTTAAACCTTTAGAGTTATCAAATAGTTTTCTATTGCTAAATATAACAGATGAAGTATACATATACCATTTCTTAAAATCACAAAACCATAAGTAGTGTGCAAAATTTTTAAAAAGACTAAAAATCTTCCTGATATATATTTTAAAAGTACAGTATTTGGTTTGCTAATCTTTATAGAGTACCATTTAATTATTTTTGTTACCTCATGCTTTAAGTTTATGTTACTACCAATCAACAATTTCTTATAATACTAGTTGTCCAAAAGATGATATCAAAATCACTAACATCAAGAGTGGGTTGTTGAGTAGATCTCTTAAAATAGAATAATCCTTTTTTCTAATTGTTGAGGGTTGATTCTAACTCTTCCATTTTCTAGCTATATAAGCTCTTAAAAACACTTACATGCTCTGTGCCTCAATTTCTTCTAAAATGAAGATATTGATAATGCCTATTCAATGAACCATCATTAAGCTTAAATTTTGTATTAGGATTAAATGAGTTAAAAACAGGAAGCACTTAGAGTAATGCTTTGCACCTCCTTTACTGTTGAGTAATCACTCAACAGATGTTTGCAATGGTTGTAATTATTAAATTTATTTTTTTCTTCCAAAGCAGCAGTTTCCAGAATATATTCTGACAGACGATCTTTCAGAAAATATTAATGAGCGTGGCTAGAAGGGGTATGGCCATGTCTGGGTATTCATTCTCGTGTTAACAGAACACAGAGTTAGACTTAGATCTAGTCTGGGCTAATCCTTGTACTTCCCTCTCTGCCTACCACTGAACCCTCTGATTAACCCAAAAAATGTGCATATGATCTAAGCCTGTTCAATCCGATTCCTGCTCTAAATTTTCAAACTGATGTCATTTACTATACAGGAAAAACACATTTCCCAAAAGTCTCTACCCATATTTCCCATCCTGAAGAAAAAGTCCATTTTGCTGTAGAAAATACAGAAGCCAATGTATCTAGAGAAAAAGAACTTCAAGAGAGAGAAAGAGAGGCTTAGTTGTGACAGTATTCATGTTCTTACTTCACATCATATTTCCTATTGCATTTTCTGCCACTGGTGACGAAGAGGCCAGACCCAAAACAAAAGTGCTCTCAAAAAAAAGTATCTTGAGTAGAGTAGTTTTAAAATGCTACAAACTATAGCCCTTTCTTGACATTTTACAAGCACAGTAAAATTTCTATGTATTTTTACATTAAAACAAACAAAAACATGCTTATCTTAGTGTAAGTAAGCACTTCTCAAACATATTTGGGCATTTTTCCTGACAACTTCTCATAGCAAATGACAAACTTGTGTTTCACAGCACAATCTAATGTTTCACAATGGTTTGAGAACCACTGATACGGGATTCTCACGATTCCACATTTTAGTCCTTTATTCCCTATAAAACTTACTTTACAATTGTAATCCATATTTAGTGGTGTCAACATTTTTTATCCAGGTGATTAAGTGTGTCTGCCCAGTTACATCTATTAAGCAAACCAGTATTTCTTTCATATCTAACTTAAACTAAAACTGAAACATGCTAAGGTTGATTCATGCATTTTTCTTTTTAGTTTCTTTGATGCATACGTCTATCACTGTTTAGTTAGTACACTGTTTTAATTATTGTGTCTTTAAAATGTGTATTACTCTTCATACACAAGTCCCTACTAGTATTTTTTCCATCCTTTTCTTTACCAAAATTGCCTTATAATCAGCTTATCAGTTTCCCAAATAATGGTATGAATTAAATATATAAATTCTTCCAAAGTTTATATTTTTTTAATTTCACATCTCATCTTGAAATATTATGCCTCCACATTTTTAAGTACTTAACACATGCTCCATACATTAGCATATCATTACAAATAATAATAATCTCCTCCTTTCTAATGGTTATACCTTCATTTATCTTATTGCATTGGCTGTATTTCTAAAATAATTGACAGAAAAAATAATTTTCTTATTCTTGATTTGAAGGAGAAATTTCATACTGTTTCTTCATTAAATAAAATTTGGTTGTTAATATGTGCAAATTATTTTTTATATGCTTAATTATTTTTCCATTTGTAGTTCACCATTTAAAAAATCATAAACATGAGAATATCAAATCCAAAAATTATTTTTCTGCTATGATTTATTGGTGAACTGTTTGTTAAGAGATTCAACTTTGGGCAGATTAAAAAAGAAAAATTAGGGCGCCTGGGTGGCTCAGTGGGTTGGGCCGCTGCCTTCGGCTCAGGTCATGATCTCAGAGTCCTGGGATCGAGTCCCGCATGGGGCTCTCTGCTCGGCAGGGAGCCTGCTTCCTCTTCTCTCTCTCTCTCTCTCTGCCTGCCTCTCCAACTACTTGTGATTTCTCTCTGTCAAATAAATAAATAAAATCTTTTAAAAAAAAAAAAAAAAAAAAAAAAAAAAAAAAAAAAAAAAAGAAAAATTATAAAATGTAAACATAAAAATTTCACTAATAGGGACACCTGGGTGGCTCAGTTGGTTGAGCAGCTGCCTTCGGCTCGGGTCATGATCCCGGCGTCCTGGGATCAAGTCCCATATCGGGCTCCATGCTCAGCGGGGAGCCTGCTTCTCCCTCTGCCTCTGCCTGCCATTCTGTCTGCCTGTGCTCGCTCTCTCCCCCACTCTCTCTCTGATAAATAAATAAAATCTTTAAAAAAAAATTTTTTTTTTCACTAATAAGTTGTGTTGGTTAGAAATTCCCAGAAGCATCTGTTAATTCACTTTTTAAAAAGTGAACACACACATACACAGACTCTTATTTGATACACAAATGCCCATATCTATTATAACTTCTTTAGAAATTGCAGTAAAATGCTCTTGATGCTTTTTGTTCTCTATTGTTTTCTAATATTAGACACCAATATTTACTATCTTATTTAATTTTGTGTGTTGGTGTGTGTATGTCTGTGTGCATATGGTATGTGTATGTTTGAGTAACATATTTGGCAACACTTTTAACTTTACTTTGATGCTTTTTACGTTTCTGTTGCAAAAATTACACAATTGAGAATATATATATATATGTATTTTTTTTTTTTAAAGATTTGTTTATTTGGCAGAGAGTTCACAAGTAGCAGAGAGGCAGACAGAGAGAGAAGGGGAAGCAGGCTCCCTGCTGAGCAGAGAGCCTGATGCGGGGCACGATCCCAGGACCCTGAGAGCATGACCTGAGCCAAAGCAGAGGCTTAACCTACTGAGCCACCCAATTTTGAATGGTTTTTAATACAATTAGCTACTTATATTTACTGTCATTAGAGATGTAATTAATCCTGAGTCATTCTGTTTTCTGTTCTTAACTCATATTTTTAATTTCCTATTTCCCCAATGATTATAATGTAAATGTCATCAAATTTTGATTCTTCTAGCATTCTAGAAACTATACATGCCATTTGTCTTCAACTAATAAGACTCTATAATACATAACAATTTTACATATAGGTTAAAAGTATGTATGAACTTATTTTTTCCCCCGATTTTTATTTATTTATTTATTTATTTATTTATTTATTTATTTATTTATTTAGAGTGTGAGCTGGGGGGCAGGGGCAGTGAGAAAATGAGAGAATCTCAAGCAGACTCCAGAGTGAGCACAAAACCCAACATGGGACTTGATCTCATGACTCTGATACCATGACCTGAGCAGAAACCAAGTCAATCGCTCAACCAACTGAGTCACCTTGGCACCTCTGAAATTATTTTTTCTTAATCATCAATAAGAATAAAACAGCATAATATAATCCCCTTTCTTCTTATAAAACAGAAAATTTAGCATGCCTTTCAGTTTTAGCTGAAAGGCTATGATTTTCATCTAGTTTATTAATACCAAATAATTTTTGAAGTTATCATATTTAAAATTATGTTTACAATAATTATTAAGTCTAAAGTCAATATTAACCCATTTTTAAAACTTACTCATAGTTCCCTATCCTTGAATTCTTATTTTGGTTAAAATTTTGTCAACCGATCCACGTTTTCCATTAGAAGGGTACAAATATTTCTGAGCACATATTTACATGCAAATACGTTTTAGTTGATCTCACAAAATGGAAAACTGAACATTCAAAACTATGGCACTATCTAGCCATTGTTCCCTTGTCTTAAAGGTGAAGTCTATGTATAAGCTAAATTTTTCTTTCTTTTTTCTTCCCTCTTCCCATGTCACCTCCTCCTCCCACTTCTTTTTAAAGGTAAATACTTAATTTTAGAAATTTAATAAGTTTACATATTTTTTCTTTTTTTTTCCTGGTTGGGTGTGTATGTGTCGTGTACATATGCAGGTTTGATATGCATATTCAGAGCTTTACTCAGCCTCCTTTGATTTACTTTTACAATCTTTAATGTTACCTTTCTATTCTTTCATTTTATTTTTAGAATTTCAGTATAATGTTAGCTGTGCTTTCTCTGTTGCATTTGCTATAACACTTCCCAATCATTTCTACCATTAGCGCCTTTTCCTTTGTATTCAAATTTCATTTTCTGCTGTGCCAATTCTGCTTTTATTTATTTATTTTTAAACATTTAATTAATTTGTTTACTTGACAGAGAGAGAAAAATAGAGAGAGCATGAGCTGCGGGGAGAGGCAGAGGGAAAAAGAGACACAGATGCAGGGTGCTATCCTAGGACCCTGAGATCATGACCTGAGCCAAAGGCAGATGCTTAACTGACTGAGCCACCCAGGCACCCCCCCAATTCTGCTTTTAATGACTATTTTTAAATGTGTGACTAAATTTTTAGTTTCTTTACATTTCAACAGCTCATTAAGCTCTGTTTTTATTAACACCTCCCTTTTGCCCAATTTCTTCTATATTTTTATCCTGTATTTTATTGCTATGTTATCTTATACTTTATTTTTATATGATATTTAATCAAACACATGGTTCCTTAATTTTATAAAAATAACATATAGTTTGGAGCACCTGGGTGGCTCAGTCAGTTAAGCGTCTGACATTGGCTCAGGTCATGATATCAGGGTTCTGAGATGAGCCCTGCATTGGGCTCCCCATTCAGTGGAAAGTCGGCGTATCCCCCTTCTCTCCCTTTCTGCTCCTTCCACTGCTTGTGCTCTCTCTCTCACATAAATAAATAAAAGCTTTAAAATACATCTATAGCTTAAGTTTTTATAGAATTTTTTTAGGTTTACTATCGCATATATATTTCAAAAGTAATTTTTCCTTTGTGTCTTGATTGTTAAAGTCATCTTACTTCTTACAAAATATTTTCACTTCAGGCGCCTGGGTGGCTCAGTAGGTTAAGCTGCTGCCTTCGGCTCAGGTCATGATCTCAGGGTCCTGGGATCGAGTCCCACATTAGGCTCTCTGCTCAGCAGGGAGCCTGCTTCCTCCTCTCTCTGCCTGCCTCTCTGCCTACTTGTGATCTCTCTCTGTCAAATAAATGAATAAAATATTTAAAAAAATTTTTTTTTCACTTCTCGTGTGTTGGTTTTTTTTTTTTTTCTTAATTACTCACCTTTCAGGAATGAAGGTTTTCTCCACTGATGACTCATATCATATATAATGTCTGTACCTTCTCCTGACTCATTTTATTTTTACCTGGTTGCTGTTAGAACACGTTTCTTAGTTTTTAAGCTAGAGGAACAGTAAATGTGAGCTGACTTCGTTTAATTACTGAACGCTAACAATCAATTTATCTAAATTCTGAACTTCATCTCTCTTGCTTTTGTTATCTGGTTGACGACTTTGAGAAGGTAAACATATTTCTAGGTAATTCTAATTGATATATAGTCCTTTTCCCAAAAATAGTCTACTTTTGCAATTTTTCATGACACTTTCTCATCTCCCATTCCCAGATGTAGTAAACCAAATGCTTAGGCACTGTAAACTCCAGATATTTGCAATAATGTAAAATTTAATCTTAGAAAGCATGTAAAATGAGAGTTGATACAGCAGCTCTGGCTATAGATATCTTTTTTGGGGTTAGGAGGAAAGCTGATCAGACTCTAGATCCAAATTAAGCAGTAGCAGGGAAATGAGTCATCTCCTTACCATTTTTCAGGCTGGCAGATTTATTCTCCTTCAGATAACAAAGCAAGTGTTTGCCATTTCTTCCCCCTTCTATTTCAGTTTGATCTGCTTTGACTCATGTATAGTGAAAACTGGGGTGATCAAATGAATAGTTGTCAGTTTTTATGGCTGGTAATGTCATAGTCATACTACAAATATATATTGTTTGGTTTTTAAATTTTTTAAAAAGATATTATTTATCCATTTGAGAGAGAGAGTGGGAGAGGGCAGAGAGGGGGAGAATGTCAGAGGGAAGAGCAGACTCCCCGTGGAGCTGGAGCCCGAGGAGGGACTCAAGCCCAGGACTCCGGGATCATGACCTGAGCTGAAGGCAGTCCCTTAACCAACTGAGCCACCCAGGCACCCAGGTTTCTAAATTTTTTTTTAAATATAGGATTAATTTTTTAAATCACTTACTTCCAACCAGGCAGCATTCTAAAGAAAACAACTGAACTGATCTTGAAAACCCCAACTTTTTAAATTACCATTATTCTAAGATAAGGAAACTGCACTCATTTACTAAACTCATGGTCTATGAACAAATTTTTATTTTGGTAATTTATAAGCTTTCCAGGATGTTTTAAAATTTTCCGATTCTGCCTTACTGTTTATTTTTTTTTTCATCTAACCTTTACATACTGTTGAATAACATTCAACCAAGTAAATTTTAAAGATCTAATTGGCTTTATTAAACAATTCATTAATCAGTCAGCATCCTATCTAGCAAATAGAGGGCACTCTGAGGAGTTGTACACAATGGAAGGTTTTTATAAAAGGAGGATGGGGCAAGAAAACAAAAGAAAAGGATTGTTTCAAGCAAGGCTGCTTGCCTTGGGGGAAAGGCTAGGGGTCTTATGCAGATTACCTAATCTTCCTTTTGGGGTTGGGGAAAATGGAGGGGGCTCTAAGCAAACTCATTGGTGTGATTGAAAAAATCCCGACTGACAGTTAAGACTGAATTTCTGGAGGAGAATGAAACTGTAATTATATTAAGGATTAAGCCCTGGTTTGGAAACTAGATCTAAGTGACATTATTTAGGACCTATGGTTTTCTTTTAAATAATACTATTTCACTCAATTCGTATCCTATGTTGGTTTTTAAATGCATTCTTATTGTTGTAGATCCTATGTAATGAATAGTATTATATATGCCTTTTGGAGGTATATTTTAAGTAGAACACACATATTTTAAAGGAAGGCCTTGTGGTGTATGGGTTGGTACCACTGTATTTATATTATTATGTTTTTCTCCTACACTTTTTTTTTTTTGAGGTAGAGAAAAGCACGTGTGCATGGGAGGAGGAGTGGTATGGAGGGGCAGTGGGAGAGGGAGAGAATCTTAAGATCTTAAGCAGAATCCACACCCAGCATGGAGCACCACCTGTGGTTTGATCTCAGGACCCTGAGATCATGACCTGAGTCGAAATCAAGATTTGGACACTTAACTGACTGAGCCACCCAAGTGTCCACTACACTTGGCTTTTTAAAAATTCCTAGGATCTCTCTCTAAATCATAGTCAAATCAAACTCATCATAGCAATAGCTCAAAGATTCAGCTGGAAAAAAAAAAAAGATTCAGCTGAAATCTTGATTTCTTTTCTTTTTTTTTTATAAACATATAATATATTTTTATCCCCAGGGGTACAGGTCTGTGAATCGCCAGGTTTACACACTTCACAGGACTCACCAAAGCACATACCCTCTGAAATCTTGATTTCTTAAGAATTCACATTATGTGCTAAAGATTATGTTAATATTAAATCATTAAGTACATACCTCTTTATACCTGTAATATCTTGAGCATTTATTTATTTATTTTTAAAGATTTTTATCTATTTGACAGAGAGAGAGAGAGGGACAAGCAGGAGGAGTGGCAGGCAGATGGAGAGGGAGAAGCAGGCTTCCTGCTGAGCAGGGACCCCAAAGTGGAACTCGATCCCAGGACCCTGGGATCATGACCTGAGCTGAAAGCACATGCTTAAGTGACTGAGCCACTGAGGTGCCCCTATTTTGAATATCTAATTCACCTATAAATCTGAATGTATTTGGTGAAAATGTGGACATGTTTCTAGCTACTAGAACAGTACTGAATACCATGTGGCTTGTGTGTCTCTGCTCCCACTTCCGCATCCAGGCAGATGGTGGTAATGGGGCATTATTGCTCCCTCAGCTTTGCTCAGCCACACAGTTCTTCTCAAACTGTGTCCTGGAAAGCTACTGTCATGTAATGAGATTTCATTTGTGTGATAAAACTATTTATTGCTTTAGTTTCAGATGCATATTAGAGTTCCCCCAAAAGAAAAATTTGGTATTGGCTTGCTTCTGCTACTTATTTCAGATATTTACAGAAAAGGTAACCTTTTGCATGTATGGAAAACTTTGTTAAGCTATGTTAGTATATTTAACAATGAAGCTTAAACTAGATGGAAATAAATATGATCAATATTTATTTATATAAAATATCAATTTTTATATTTATTTTAAAATGCCTAGATTCATGTTTTTTAAAAAGGTAAAATAGATAAAAACTTATATATTGGAGGATGTGGTAGAAAAGCAATTTGCTTTAGTTTCATGAAATTAGAAATTATGTTTAGCCCCTGGAATTGTCTTATTATTGTTTCCCAAGAAAATACTTAAGGGTTAAGTTCCTAGGTCAGATAAAACAAATTAGTCCAAATGATTTTGGATCAGGATACAATGAAATTAAGCTTAGTTATATAACTATTTGTGGTTTTACTCTAATTCTAGGCAGTTTGAAATGCCAGAGAACAATCTACTGCTGGTACTTTATAATGTAAATGCATGCTTCATAAATTAATTCCTTTTAAAGAATAGTCTCACATTCTAAAAATGTGACTTTATATGCCTGAAATTGATTACTATAAACATACTAATACATTGTTATTTAAACAATTTCAAGATACTTAAACAGCTAATTTTAAAAACAAGATTTTTTTTTTTAAAGATTTATTTATGGGGCACCTGGGTGGCTCAGTGGGTTGAGGCCCCTGCCTTTGGCTCAGTTCATGATCTCAGGGTTCTGGGATTGAGTCCCACATCGGGCTCTCTGCTCAGTGGGGAGCCTACTTCCCTTCCCCTCTCTCTCTGCCTGCCTCTCTGCCTACTTGTGATCTCTGTCAAATAAATAAAATCTTAAAAAAAAAAAAGATTTATTTATTTTTGAGAGCGAGAGAGAATGTGGGGATGGGTGGGTAGGGTTGGGGGCAAAGGGAGAGGAAGAGAGGAATGTGTGGCTCCTCACTGAGTGCAGAGCCTGAGGGCCCTTCCTGGGGCTCCATCTCCTGACACTGAGATCATGACGTGAGCCAAAACCAAGGCTCAACAGACTGTGCCACCCAGGTGCCCCTCTAACACTTTATTCTTGAACAATAACAATTCATATGTAAACTCTACTCTTCAGAATCCCATAACATCTTGTTCTATTGCCTACATCCCTCCTACTTACTAACATCCACTGACCTTGTTTCTCCACATCTATTAGGGATTTCTTCATTAACTTAAAATTCTGTATCAGAAAGCACAATATGCTTGGCTGCCTTGTGTGTGTGTGTGTGTGTGTGTGTGTGTGTGTGTGTGATGCTAGCAGCCACCAATGCTTGATGCCAAGTTTTTATAATTCATGACTTGTTGTAAACTATTGATAACCCAATTTATCATTCTTTCTTCATTTATTAGCTGCAATATTTCTACAAAGAGAAATTTCACCTTAGTTATACAGGAATCATTTCATATTAAAAAGGACAAAACAAATGTTTTATGATGTATTTTATTAGCCCTGTGTTCTAAAAGGGCAATTAGTTGTATGTGTGTATGTATGCCATTATGAATGTATGCATTTAAACACATATGGTAGGTTTTCATCCATTTCAGTTATTATACTTTTTGGCCAATGAGAGCTTTTTCAAGTTGGCTCTCATTTCCTATTGGTGCACACTTATATCCTCTGATAGCTTTCTTACTAACTACACTAATTGGATCTCTTAAACTCAATTTATACATTATTTTCTCTACATCAGAAATGAATTGGTCCGCCAAGTAGCCCTGCTTTTAGTGAGTAGTATTTCAATGTCACAGCCTGGATATTAGTGATGTTCATTTCTATTTAGATGGGCATTTTTTTCTAGGCCTTTCCAAGGAAGAATGCTATAGATAGGTAGATAGAGATGAGAAAAAGAGAAAATCTTTTTTTTTTAAACTTCATGAGATCACCCTGATGCTTCCAGTTCTGATCCTATACTAGAGAGAACTCATTCTCAAGGGCACAGAGGATCCTAGAATATTCATTTGTTTTATCCAGCATTACACACTTTTCATTCTCTTATTTTTTCTTAAGATATACTCAAAGGAATTGAGCGAATTACTGCTTCAACTGCTTTATCATGCTTAAATAAAAATTTAACAATACTTAGAAATCAAAACATGCTTGAAACCAGGTCTCAGTGACTTGCTAGAAATTATCTCTGATGCATTGCACATTCTTTCTTTTTTTTTTTTTTACACAAGATTTTATTTATTTATTTATTTGAAATGGAAGGGGAGCACAGAGGGAGAAAGGGAGAAGTAGACTTCCCACTGAGCAGAGAGCCCAATGTGGGTCTCAATCCCAGGACCCTGAGATCACGACCCAAACTGAAGGGAGATGCTTAACCCACTATGCCACCCAGGCACCCATGTATCACACATTCTAAACAAAAACATACCCAATATGTAAGTCTTAAATATGTTATTCATGAATTTACTTCTGCTTTTTCTAAGGCAAAATAAGCTTAACAGTATTCTACATAAACTGCCCCAAAACAAAACAGAGCCCGTGTCTATTAAAATTATTCTCATATTGTATAGTAGTATAAATTTTTGTCTACAAACTACTTGAAAGAGCTGTGTTTTATCATTTTTGTATTCTAAGTGTTTTGCACAGTGCCTGAGACACAACAACATACTTAAAAAAGAGGTACTGAATAAATACATATACAAAGAGTAAATGCAGTTGATCTTTGAACAGCATGGGTTTGAACTGCATGATTATATACACATCTTTTCAATAAAGAAAATTTTTTCGAGATTTGTGACAATTTGGAAAAATTTACATTTGAACTGTATAGCCTAAACAATGAAAAAATAAGAAAAAGTTAGGTATATTATGAATGAATAAAATATATGTAGAATGTAGATATAGGTATTTTTATTACTACCATAAAATATACACAAATCTATTATAAAATGTTAAAATTTATCAAAATCTACACACACACTTGCAGACCATACATGGTTCTATTCAGTTGAGAGAAATGTAAACAAATGTAAACATGCAGTATTAAATCATAATTGCTTAAAATAAACTGTAGTACATACTACATTACTGTGATAATTTCATAGCGACTTTCTGTTGTTATTGTGGTAAGCTCAAGTGTTGCAAATATCCACATACAATGCCACGTGATGCTAGTCATTTCCATGTGAGCAATTTCTCTCTCTAGTAAACTGCGTATTGCAGCAAAAAGTGGTTTCTTGAGGTTCTCGAATATTTTTCACCATGGTTAGTATAATATTGTCAGCCTTGAATAACATCATGGGATCCATACAAAGTGTCACTAGCGATGCTGGAAGTTTGCCCAAGAAGCAGAGAAAGGTCCTGACGTTACAAAAAAACGTTGAATTGCTTCATATGTACTGTAATTGGAGGTCTGTAGCTGCAGTTGCCCATCATTTAGAAATAAATGAATCCAGCATAAAAACTATTGTAAATAAAGGAAAAGAAAATTCATGCATCGATGACGGCAGCCACACTAGCAGGCCTAAAAACCTTGCACTTGTGAAATATCTTTTGTATCCCACTGAAAATGCAGCTGTTATGTGGATGCAGGTTTGCTAAAAGAAAGCCATACTTATATGCCTAATATAGGCAACATATACAACTGAGACTGTTATGACTCAAGAAAAAGCAAAGTCATTATATGAGAACTTAAGGCAAAAGAAAAGTGGAGGATCTAAAGCTAGAGAATTTAGTGTCAGCAAAGGATGGTTTGATAATTTTAGAAAGAAGTTTGTCTTTAAAAAAATGTCAGGATAACAAGAGAAGCAGCTTCTGTTGATTAAGAGGGAGAAGTCCCCAGATGGCATTAAGAAAATCACTGAGGAGAAAAGATATCTGCCTGGACTGGCTTTTTTTTTTTTTTTTTTTTAAATCAAATGAGCAAGCAGTCAAGGTTGTTTTATTTTTATTTTATTATTAGCTAAAAAGACTTTCCAATTGGCAAGTGTTTCTTCTAAGAATTGCCCCACTGTGATCTCAAAAGTCCATGTTAACTCCTTTCTGGAAACTTCCTTTTCTCAGTTGCTGTATTCCTGAAGAGCCTGGGCCATGAACTTTTAATGCAGATTAAGGTGCCCTATTCTGGGGAAAAAAATACCACAAAGGACGTTTATTAGTAGGGAAGAGAAGCAAGCCCCAGGATTTAAGGCAGGAGGGGCTGGGAGGCCAATACTACTATTTTGTGCAAATGTAGAACTTCCCTTATCTATTAAGCTTCTAACCCGAAGCTTTGAAAAGAAAAGACAAACACTAGTTACCTATCTTTTGCTGGTATGACAAGAAGGGCTGGACAAAACTCTTTTTTTCTGGATTTGTACCATTGATGTTTTGACCCTGAAGTCAGGAAGTACCTAAAGTTCTACTGATATTGGACAATGCTTCTGGCCACCCAGAACCCCATGAACTCAACACGAAGGGCATCAAAGTGGTCTACTTGCTCCCAAACAAAAAGTCTCTATAATCAGAGAATAAAAAGGACCTTTAAGGCTCATTACACATAGTACATATGGAAAGGATTGTCAACACTATGGAAGAAAACATTAATAGATAGAACAGCATGAAAATCTGGAAGGATTACACCATTAAAGATTCCATTGCTGTTATAGAAAAAGCCATGAAAACCATGATTCCCAAAGTAGTAAATCCCTGCTGGAGAAAACTGTGTCCAGATGTTGTGCAAGAGTTCAGAGGATTTATGATAGAATCAATCAAGGAAATCATAGCCTTGTGGATATGGTTTAAAAAAAAAAAAAAGGTATAGGATGAAGGGTTTTGAGATATCGATTTTGGAGAAATTCAAAAGCTAAGCAGAGGAATTAAGAGGAGACATCTTGATGGAGATAAGTGCTTCCAAACCAGTGCCGTATGATGTGGAAGAAAATATAGAAGCAAAAAAAAAAAAAATTAACATTACATAATCTAGCTAATGAAGGGTTCCAATTATTCAAGTCTACTTTTGACTTCTTTTATGACATGGACACTTCTATAATACATCTGCTGGAAGTAAAGCAAATAATAAAGAAGGATTGGTACTGTATAGAAACATTGTTAGAGACATGAAAAAGCAAAAAAAGTCAGAAATTACTGTGTATTTTTGTAAAATTACACCAAGTATACCTGAATCTCCTGCCTCTGCTTCCACCTCCTCCACTTCCCTCTGCCATGCCTGAGGTGGCAAAACCAACTCTTCTCCTTCCCCACATCCCCTTCCTCCTCAGCTTCTCAATATGAAGATGATGAGGATGAAGACCTTTATGATGATCTACTTCCACTTGATGGATATGTAATCATCATGCCATACAGTGAACAAACTTATCTGTTGTGTGTGTCTTTGTGGCGAGACACACTATATAGTTATATGGTTATGGCCACATGTAACTATATAGCAAGACTGTATGAGACATTTTTGTGTCATTAAGTATTCATTGTGTAGAACACTGTGTTGTATGAAAGTGGTTAGACTGTCCTTACATAGGCATAGTGTGAGTGATATTTAACATAAAATAATCACGTGTTAATTTTTTTACCATTTTATAACTTTGCTTAAAAAAATCACGTTACCATACAATAAGTCTCTCTCATAATTGGAGAAAGTGGGTATCAGCCTATCATCACAGGTAAATGGTTTTCTAAAAATATAACAATGGAGGCGCCTGGTTGGCTTAGTCAGTTAAGTGTCTCATTCATTTATTTCGGCTCAGGTCATGATCCCATGGGTCATGGGACATTGGGCTTGGGGCTCAGCATGGAGTCTGCTAGAGATTTTCTCCCTGTGCCCCTCCCCCAATTCCCATGCCTGCATGCACTTTCTCTCCCTTGCTCTCTATCAAACAAATGAATGACTTTTTTAATGAAGTAACAATGAAAAAAATAACAGTGTTTCCTATACTGTATTATGACTATAAATATAATGTTGTAGGCTATAAAAATTTTATAATGACTCATTCATCAGTGTATAAGCGAGGCTACCATGAAGCAATTGTTTGATTACACTAGGCTATCATAAAGCTATCATATTGCTGCATCTTTGTTATCAATCTTTGTACCTGTAATAAATATGAATTTTTTTCACATTATCTTTTATTTTTGGTGTCTAGTCTTAATAATATATATAACACTTAGAGTGTTTTACATTACATAAGAAATATTGATGTAAGTTGTGGCAGATAATTCATTTTTTAAACAAATGACCTAAACTTTTTGTATCAATAAATACAGTACAGTATGTGAATGTATTTTTCTCTTCCTTATGATTTTCTTGATGACGATATGTGTTAATCGACCACTTACATTACTGACAAGGCTTCCAGTCAACACTAGGCTATTAGTAGATATTTGGGGGGAATCAAAAGCTACATGGGGATTTCTGACTACAGAAGGGGTCAGTGTCCCTAAACACTGCATTGTTCAAGCATCAGCTGTAGATGAGTTCATTTATTTAAGCCAATATCTTCCCAAAATAAGAATAAATAAGAAATTCAGATTTTTCATTTATAAGAAGCTTAGGCAGTCTAATGAAAGAGAGGCTTCTACTGGATTAAACGTGTATAAAAAAATGTCAATTGTTCATGTATATAGGTACTTAGTAGAGAATTTTAGAGATTAATATTTTCCCCAAGCACCTCTTGCCTTCACTTAGGTGAAAATAATGTCAGGACTCAAGATAATAATAATAATAATATACTTACCTCATTATCAGCCAATTCCAAAGTAGACATAATGTAAATTTTAAATATATATATATAATATATATATGGTCTTCTCTATGCTCATACAGAAAATTGAGCTGAGAAAGTTCAAATTTATGTCTAGCTAAAATATAAGTGTCTCTGTGCATCTGTATGATGTATGTAATTGGCTCGGCAGATGAAGAAAGATGGGAATTTCAGATGATCCTTCCAGCCCAGACTTTTCTTAGGAACCAGGTTAGCTCCATAGTCTATAGACCTTCCCTCCACCTTACTGACTATACAAATGGTTTAACTTGATTAGACTTTGACATGTCTTATGTTGGCATGATCTTCATCTTCTTTGACATTTATATATATTTAAAAACTGGTAAGTTTTCAATGCCTAAAATTTGCTATCTGATATAAAATCATTTTTCTTCAGTCTGTAATATATTTCTCTCACCCTCTTTTCATGTCTCCCCTGCAGACGTAACTAATTCAATAGTTTAGTCAGGACTTTTTGAACCAAGAACAGACACCTTCAGACATTTTCTTTGTTGCTTTGTAAAACAAACATTTTTTCCCCCATTTTGAACACTGAAGCTATTTGGATGATATCTACACCTATGTAGATTTAGAAACTGGAAGCAGCTGGCAAGTGCTCTCCTTTCTTTGATAGGTGCCTAAATTCTGTCTGTACTTCCTCCTGGGGCCAGATGAGTAATTAACGCACAATAAAAAACTGATCTCTGAAAAGTTGAACTGAATGGAAGGTTACAAGCAATTGCAGTAAAGTAAGTTGTCATTATTAACAAACATCTTTTAAATATCCCATTTGAATTTAGCTGAACATAATAACAAAGAATAAAGGACTGTTTTTGTTCTGTCTACTGTACTTTTAGTCTCTGATTTTCTGATCAATTTAGGAAGCAGCTTACAGTTTGCATATTGTATTGGTTTTATATTGCTACTGTAACAATTGATTACAAACTCAATGCCTCAAAACAAAATACTTTGTCATACAATTCTGCTGGTCAGAAATACAACATCGGTCTCATTGTGCTAAAATCAAAGTGTTGGAAAGGCTGTGTTCCTCCTTTACAGAGGCTTTTAGGGGAAAATCTGGCTTTTAGGAGAAATTCGTTGTCCTTTCTATCTTCTAAAGGCTGTTTGAATTCCTTGGCTTTGGCCCCTTTTCTTCCATGTTCAAAGCC